>NC_134557.1:38238886-38883255 GCF_025594145.1 Primulina tabacum
AGATTCCAGTATCATCGATTATAATTAAAGATTAATAATTTAATCATCTTTAATATTGTCCTTTATGGAAATTTTCAAAAATATCATTAATTTGAGAGAGTTGAGGAATATCATCATCTGGATCTTGTGCATCTTGCATCTGCATTAGATAGATAAATTGATTTTCACTGGATTCAGATGCCATAGATTTATCAGATTTTGAATCGGAACATCCAATATTCTTATAAAGATCCTTCTTCATTTCTTCGATATAAACTTCAATCATTTTCTCTTTTGAATATATCTTAGAATATTTCTGAGTCAGAATCTTAAAAGGACTCATAGAATCTTTCTCTTTCTCTTGTTGATTATTGAATTCTATCTGGTATAATGAAATTTTTTCCTCCATTTGATGAAGAATCTCAGAGCCATAAGGCTTTCGAGTTGTTGGATCTTCTCTAAATAATTTATCCCAAAATTTAGTAGAGCTAACTCTCCATAGGCAAGGAATACATTCATCAGTATAACCAAATTCTGGTTGTCATTTCTAGATCCATGGGATTCCAAATTCCATGAAAAATAGACATAGAGTCTTTTCATCTATGCAATGTTCAGAAAAGGATTTTTTAATACCTGGGGAAACATTTAACCAAGTATTCATAGGTTTTATAAAAACCTCTGGCAAAATTTTTGCTGATGGACCAAAAATCTTCCACCATATAAAGAACCAATTTGGGACAGGATAATAGAAAACATTTTCACAGATATTTAGTAACCATGTATGTTTCCTTTTCTCATTTTCATAAAATCCCAAAAATTAAATTTAAAACTCATTTTATTAGTATCAGAATAAAATTATTTTTCAACCAATGGAGATATACCGCATTCTTCAATAGATATTATCTTTTTGATAATGAACTTGGAGAAGTTATAACTTCTTTTTTGTTGGGTATTACTGAAAATGTGAGTTATATCAACACTTTTTGTAGATAAAAGAAGATTTTCATAAAATCCTCTTTGTTTGTAAGAACCATATACATATGATATATTGGTTAAGTATCTTTCCTTGATAGTCAATGGAGTTTTCTCCCATTGAGTATCTTTTTCTTCTATAAAAAGAATTAATTCACGATGTTTTGTCTCTGTATATAGAGCAGAATCATTATCATCTTCTTTCATAATATTAGCATATGATGCGGAAGCTTGAGAATCTGTATTATTTCTCTGCTTTTGTTTCAAGAATTCTTGAAATTCATTGTATAACTCATTATTATGCTCAGTATTACTTGATGAGCTAGATAAGTTTTGGGCTATTATCCTCTGCTTGTCATGTTGTGCTATAATATTAGGGGGTTTTTCCCTACCACCTCGTCCTCTGCCTCGAGAATTCATATCTGTAAATAAAGACATTAAGATAAATATTCTCGAGTTAAAAAATCAGGTAAGTGATTATCTTCACCTTTCTTATAAATGATTTCAAAATCAAAAGGAGCTAAATGAGTCTGTCATCTTGCAAACATTTGCTTAGAAACATCATGTTTAAAATCTTTATTAAACATAAATTTTGCAGATTTACAATCAGTTTTTATAATAAATTTTTTATTATATAAATCATCTTGAAATTTTAAAATACATCTTACAATAACCAAAATTTCTTTTGCTACTGTGGAATAATTTTTCTGGGCATTATTCCATTTTCCAGAATAAAATCGAATAAGATATTCTTCTTTTGTTTTGGGGTCTATTTGTTTTAAAATCCCCCCAAAACCTATATCAGAAGCATCTCTTTCAACAATTTTATCCCATGGGGATTTGCAAGCATAAGACAAGGGAGATTTTTTACTTCTTTCATGGAATAAGCTTGTCCTTGTTTAACAAGAACATTATTATTATTGCTAGTCGAAGCAGTATTTTTCATTTGATCTATAATTGTAGATTTTAATATTGGATCCTTAATCATTTTAAGGAATTCTAAAATATTATTATTTGTTAAAACACTTATATTTAAATCTTGAAATTGAGAAATGAGTTTATAAAAATCATCATTTTTATCTTTATTATCTTCTATATGATTTATATAAGATTTTCCTTGTATACAATTATCACATTCTTCTAGATCTGAAATATCTGAATTACTATCTAAATTTCTTCCGAATTATAAGATTCTAACAAACTCTCAGTTTCACTGTCAGAATTATTATTTGAATCCATTATTATTTTAAATAATTTTTCTTTTAGATTTTCATCAATATCTAAATTATTGATTTTGTTTTTAGCCCAACATTGATTTGCATAATGTCCTGGATTTTTACATTTTCTACAAATATTTAATTTATTTTTATTTTTATATTTTTCTGTTTTCCGTAAATTACAGCTTTCTTTTCTTTTCTTCTTTTTATCCTTTTGTCTATCAGACAAATGTCTTTTCTTTTTATAATGTTTTTTCGTCTTTATCTAATATTTTCTTCTAACTTTTATTAGGTAAGTCCATACCAAATTGATCACAAAATTTACCTATTTGTTTTTTTTCAAGTAAATTCTGTCTTTTAATTTGATTATTTAATTTTAATTCATTACAGAAAGCTAAACCCTCTTGAATACAAGTACTTATTAATTTTTCATAAGTATAATTCTCATATGGAATATAAATATCATCTTTTCTTAAAACTTTTCAAATTCTTTCAGCAAATAGAAAAGGTAAACCATCTATAAATGTGGCTTTCCAAAGACTATTATTACAGTCTGGTATCTCATATATTCTAGATAAAAAAGTATCTTTATACCATCTAAAATCAGTAAAAGTTTACATTTTAGATTACTTAATAAAGTACGAATTTGTTCACCATTATCAGTGAATCTACCAGTAAAATGTTCAATCATTGTCATTATTAATGAATATACTACATTTTCTGATTGAATATTATTCTCAATTTTTATTGAATTTAAAATATCATCTTTATGAGATTGATTTAAATAATTATTCCACCTACCTTTAAGTTGGCCAGTAAATCCTGCTATAATCATTCTAGCAATATTTTTATCATTATTGCCTGAAGTTTTACACACAGTACTATACATAAGCATTCTGTGAGCACTATTATAAATTTGCTTATGACTTAAACCATCAATATTCCATTCATAAATACTTTTTTCATTGTAACTATTGGAAAAAATATATTCTTGTTCTTCAATAAGAACATCCATAGGAGTATGTCTATCATAATAATATTTATTTTTGGTAGGTTTATCTGTCCATTTAATTTTATTAATTTCTTCATCAGAAGAATTATTGATTTTTTCAAACTCTTCATTAAGAGTATTTAAATTAAGATTTTTAAATTTTTCTTCTAATAATTTTTCTATATCAGAAATAGAAGACTTAAATTTTAAATCTTTTATATATGAAGGGGATTTTATAGAAGAAGTAGCAATAGAAACAATATTATTATCTTCTTTTGTTTGTATATGAACATCTGGTTTAATTTGATTAATAGCTAAAATAATTTTATCAATTCTTTCTTAAAGAGAAACTATTTATTCTCCTATTATCGTAAGATATAAATTTGTATAATTCTGTTTTTCAATTACCTGATTTATATGTTTAACAGTTATTTGTAACATATCATTGTCAAATAATTTTAAAAAAGCAGTAAAATTTAAATTTTTATTATTTTTTCTATAATAAAAGATTGTTGAGGAGGATAAACAGATTTTTGAATCTGTCCCAAAGAAAGTTTATAATTTCTTTCAAAAATTGAAATATAATCAATGGTAAATGTTTTAAAAAATCACGGAACAAAATGTATTAATTTATTTTGGTTTTCACAATATTTATAAAGATATTGTTCTTTCTCTTGTTGTTTATAAAAATCTTATTGATATAAAGAAATTTTTTCTTCCATATTGTGAAGAGTTTCGGAACCATAGGGTTTTCCTGTGTCAGAGTCATCCCTTAATAATTTGTCCTAAAATTTTGTGAAACTAACCCTCCATTAGCAAGGAATGCCTTCATTAATATAACTAAATTCTGGTTGCTATCTCCATATCCATGAGATTCAAATTCTGTAAAGAACAGACATAAAGTCTTTCCATTGATCCAATGTTCAGAAAATGGTTTTTAATACTTGGGGTAACATTTAACCAAGTATTCATTGGTTTTATGAAAATCTATGGCAAAATATTTGCTGATGAACCAAATATTTTCCATCATGTTAAAAACCAATTAGGAAATGGGTAATGGAAAACATTTTCAAAGATTTTTAAAAATCATTTATGTTTTCTTTTTTCGTTTTTATAAAATAGAGTTTTATTAAAACTCTCAACATAATCCCAAAAATTAAATTTAAAATTCATTCGATGACTTTGGGAATAAAACTCTTTTTCAACTAATAGAGATATAAATATTCTTCAATAGATATAATCTTTTTGATGATACATTTTGAGAAGTTATAACTTCCTTTCTGTTGAGTATTACTATAAAAGTGATTTATTTCCACACTTTTAGTTGATAATAGAAGATTTTCATAAAATCCCCTTTGCTTGTACGAACCATATACATACGATGTATTGGTTAAATATCTTTCCATGATAGTCCATAGAGTTTTTTCCCATTGGATATCTTTTTCTTCTATAATAAGAATTAAATCTCGATGTTTATTCTCTATATATAGAGCTGAATCATCTTCATCATCTTTAATGATATTAGCATATGATGTTTGAGACTGAGAATCTGTATTATTTCTCTGTTTCTGTTTCAAATTTTTTTGAAATTCGTTGTATAACGAATCATTTTGCTCAGTATTACTGGCTGATGAACTAGAAATGTTCTGAGCTATAAGCTTCTGTTTACAATGTTGAGCAATAATATTAGGGGTTTTCCCCTACCACCTCTTCCTCTATAAAAGGAATCTCCTCTTCCTCGAGAACTCATATCTGTAAATAAGAGCATTAAGATAAATATTTTCGGGTTAAAAAATCTGGTAAGTGATTATCTTCACCTTTTTTGTAGATTATTTCAAAATCAAAAGGGGCTCAATGAGCCTGCCAGCTTGCAAACATTTGTTTAGAAACATCATGTTTAAAATCTTTCATAAACATGAATTTTGCAGATTTGCAATCAGTTTTTATAATAAACTTTTGATTATATAAATAATCTTGAAATTTTAAAATAAATCTAACAACAGTTAATATTTATTTTGATATTGTAGAATAATTTTTCTGAGCATTATTCTATTTTCAATAATAAAATCTAATAAGATATTCTTGTTTTTTTAGTCTATTTGTTTTAAAATTCCTCCAAAATCTATATCAGAAGAATCAGTTTCAACAATTTTATCCCATTGGGGATTTGCAAGCACAAGACAAAGAAGTTTTTTAACTTTTTCTTTAATATTTTTAACCGCTTCAGTGTGATTATTAGACCAGGGTAAGGGATTTTTCTTTAATCTATCATATAAGATTGCTGAATCTTCAGTAAGATTTTTAATATAAGGAGAAATATAATTTAAACTTTTTAAAAATCCTTATAAATGAGTTTTATCAGTTATAATATCTAGAAATTTTGAACCAAATTCAATACTTCTTTGTAAAGGAATTATCTATCATTTTTCAATTATATGACCAAGAAATCTAATATTAGTTCGAAACAAAATCATTTTAGATTTTTATATAACAAGACCATTTTATAGAACAATATTTTTAAACATGTCTAAATATTTAAAATATGTTTCAATATAATTTGAAAATACTAAAATATCATCAGTATAAATAAATATAAAATTGTTGTAATTATAAAAAAATATCATTCATAATTTGTTGAAATTCTGAAGGGGCGCTTTTTAAGCCAAATGACATAACTGTCCATTCATAATGTTCTATTGGAACATTAAAAACTGTTTTATATCTATCATAATCTTTTATTTGAATCTGCCAAAATCCTATTTTAAATCGAATTTTGAAAATATAATTACATTGTTAAGTCTGTCTAATAGATCTTTTTTATTAGGAATATGATGCCTAATCTATTTTAAAACCTTATTAAGAGGTTTATAATTAATTTATATGTGGGGTCCCGGGTCCGACATCTAATATTAATAATTATAAATATAACAAACCCAACGATTGAGTAAAAAACATAATCTATGGTTCACAAACCGACATAAACATCGTCAAAATAATTTAAAGGTCACAAATGTTTGAAATATAAATTTTAACATGCCAAAATAAAGTTGTGAACCAAAGTAATCCAAACATCATCAAATAGCTCCTAAGACCCGAGAATCCAACTCTAACTCGTATCTCCTTGCTTGGAGCTGGACTCTGGCATCCCAAGCCTCGCCTCACCTACCGTCAAGCACATGAAAACAAGAGGTAGCCGACGTGCCGGTGAGTATAAACCCAGTATGATACAATCAATAACATATGAGAATTTAATTTTCAAAATAGTTCATATAAATTCATAAAGATGCAATATAATGCAATGCATGATCAGAAGCTGTAGGCTATCAATAAATCTCAAGATCAAGTGAATCATCTGGTCATAGCCATAGGGTAACCAAGGAAATAGAATCCCCCAGCAACATCCACCGACTCATCCGCTCAGGGTGGGGTGCTGTGTTCTACAATCCCAAGACTATGGTGCATCTATAGAGAATGTTCAGGCCATAGCAGCGATCTACGCATACACTATGCCAACTCAACTATAGCCCCATACGTCCAACAAATCAATAAATCAAGGCGACCTCTGCCATATCAAATCTGAATCGACAAGTGGCTCAATATTTAATGTAATGATGCAAATCAATCTCATCATCTCAAGACAACAATCATCATGAAATCACAAGTTATTCATCGAGCTATAGAAATTTCAAATTAAAATAAAAATGATACTTTTACCTCGTATGTTATCTACCGTAACATATCTTTCAAATATTACGAAAAAGAGATCGAAAGGTGTAGTTGAAAAGTCTTGAACCACTGAATTATACTATAACTCAAGAACTCGGATCATCTATCAAAACATAGCAATTTTTGTACAAAATTCATAATTAATTCAATATTGCTTCAAATCAAGATCCGCAAATTGGATATGCAAGAAAACTCAAATCTTAACTATTGTTCTTCACAAAGTTTTGTCAAATAAATTCGTTTACTCAGTAATTTATAATCTGAAATATACAACATCATTCCCACGAATTATGCGTCAATTCATTTCTGGCACACGTTAGTATTTTGAGCATAACTTTCTCAATGTCCAATGAAATCAAGCCAATTTGGTATCATTTCGAAGACAAAACAATGTTCTATAACTTTTATTTGAACACCAAATCCAGAATACTAACCAATAAATCTCAGAATTCGAATAAACAGAAGGCATGTACACAAATCTGCACTAACTCGGATTTCCAGACCAGTTTTAGTAAAAATCACATATCTCTCTCATTTCTTCATGGAATTGAGTGATTCAAGAACCAAATCGAAGCTAACTCAATTGTCTACAAGTTTGATGAAGACCATAACTCCAATATCCAAACACAACTGTCTCATATACTCGAAATACAGAAGGTATAAAACCTGATCTTGCACAGAAACAAGAAACCATGCTCATATCCATTTTAAATTCAAACCAACTCAAATACAATATCTTCAACATCTTAATATCTCAAATATCAACTCAAATACCAATTCTAAACTTCAACCTATTTCCAAACTTGAACAAAAATCAGAAAAACTTACATCCTTGTGACGCCCGTGATGAGAGGATCACAAATCTATCTTCATTTCATAATTTTCTTGAGCAAATCTCCTTTAAATTGAAGAAGAAGTGTAGAAATGGAGAGGAGGTGGAGGAGGATTTGCGTGAAGGGAAAGAAAATAATTGGTGAATGAATGGTGGAAGTCAAAGTGAGCTTAAAAAATCAATTTTCGCATATGTTAGTGCCGCAACGCCACTATTCTAGCGCCGCAGCGCTTGAATAGTAACTATGAATAGTAACTTCTTTTTTTTTCAATTTTTTTTTTAAAATTCGGGCATTGCAATTCCTACCCTCTAAAAATAGATTTCATCCTCGAAATCAAATCATCAATTTCAAGTCTACGATGTAATGATCAATACTGAAAGTAAGACCGAGAATAGAAGCATACTTCATTTGAATAACTCTGGATATTTACGTCTCATGTTGTCTTCTAATTCCCAAGTTGCCTCCTCGACACCATGTCTATTCCACTGTACTTTAATCAGCGGTATCAATTTATTTCTGAGTTGCTTATATTTTCTGTCTAGAATCTGAATCAGTCTCTCTATGTAGCTCAAAGTCTGATCTAACTCAACCTCATAGGGTGGAAGTACATGAGAAGGATCTGGATGATATTTCCTCAACATAGACACATGAAAAACATCATGAACACCTGATAATACAGGAGGAAGAGCTAATCTATAAGCCAAATAACCAACACGTTCCAAAATCTCATACGGACCTACAAATCTCGGTGATAATTTTCTCTTCTTTCCAAATATAACTTTACCAAGGAAAAGAGATATTTTCAGAAAAACTCTGTCACCTTTCTCAAAAATCAATGGTCGTCTCCTGATGTTCGCATACTTAGCATGCCTATCCTGAGCAGCTCGCATACGACTCTGAATCAATTTCACCTTCTCTGTCGTATCTCTTATCATATTAGGTCCTACATTTGGTGCTTCAGATAATCGTCCCAATACAGAGGATATCGACACTTCCAGCCATATAGTGCTTCAAATTGTGACATTCCAATGCTCACTTGATAACTGTTGTTATAAGAAAACTCGACAAGTGGTAACGAATCCTGCCAACCAATACCAAAATCCATCACTACAGCTCTCAGCATATCCTCTAATGTCTGAATATGACGTTCTGACTGTCCGTTTGTCTGAGGATGATATGCTGTACTCAAACACAAATGAGTACCAAGGGCCTCTTGTAAACTCTGCCAAAAATGAGAATAAAATCTGGGATCACGATCTGATACAATGGATTTAGGGACACCATGCAATCTCAAAACTTCTCTGATGTACAATCTAGCCATCTGATCATGCCTATATGTCATCTGATAAGGAATGAAACACGAAGACTTGGTTAATCTGTCAACGATGACCCAAATTTCATCGCAACCCCTCGACGACCTCGGCAATTTCGTGACAAAGTCCATTGTGATATGGTCTCACTTCCATTCTGGAACCTTAAGGCTATGCAAAAGACCTCCTAGTCGCTTTCTTTCTGCTTTCAATTTTGACAATTCAAACAACGAGATACAAATTCTGCTATGTCAGATTTCATTCTTTTCCACCAAAATTGTTTCTTCAGGTCATGGTACTTCTTTTTACTTCCCGGGTGTACACTGAACTTACTGCAATGAGCATCACGTAAAATATGTATCCTCAACTCTGAAATATTAGAAACTACAATACGATCATTCACAAACAAAATATCCTCATTATTGACCTGAAATTCTGATCGATGTCCTGATCTGACGAGTTCATCTGATTTCTGAATGCTTTGATCTAACTTTTGGGCATGTCTAATTTTCACAAACAACTCTGGCTCTGCCTGAATCATAAATACTCTTACAGGTTGAGTATCTACCACAAATCCAAACCAGAAAGACAACAGTCTTCTATTAGATCAGATACACTGCTAGTGATCAAGGACATATTGCATACATTTCTGCTCAAAGCATCGGCTGCTGCATTCGACTTGCTTGGATAATATTTTATCTCGCAATCATAGTCTTTCAACAAGTCTAACCAACGCCTCTATCTCATGTTCAACTCCGCTTGTGAAAAGAGGTATTTCAAACTCTTATGATCAGTGAATATCTCAAATGTCTCCCCATACAAGTAGTGACGCCAAATCTTTAGGGCAAAAACCACTACTGCTAGTTCCAAGTCATGCACTGGGTATTTAGACTCATGTGGCTTCAACTGTCGTGAAGCATAGGCAACAACACAGCCATGCTGAATTAATACACAACCCAGTCCTTGATGTGAAGCATCAGTGTGCACTGTAAATCCTCCTACACCTGCCTGATGGGATAGTCAGAACTGGAACACTAGTCAATCTCTGCTTAAGTTCAACAAAACTAGCCTCACATGCCCATGACCAAATAAATGGTACATTGTTTTGTGTCAGCTGGGTAATTGGCCTCGCAATCTGTGAAAATCCTTCAATAAATCTGCGATAATAGCCTGCCAAACCCATAAAACTACGTACCTCAGGAACCGATGTCGGTCTAGACCAATTGATGACTGCCTCAACTTTACACGGATCAACTGATATACCAGAACTTGAAATCACATGTCCAAGGAATACCACTCTATCCAACCAAAACTCGCATTTGGATAATTTAGCATACAACTTTTCAGTTCTCAAAATCTGCAAAACAGCTCTCAAGTTCTCGGCATGCTCAAATTCAGATTTTGCATAAATAAGAATATCATCAATGAAGATCACAACAAATTGATCTATATACCGTTGAAACACACAGTTCATCAAATCCATATATACCGCAGGTGCATTTGTCAACCCAAAAGGCATAACCAAAAATTCAAAATGCCCATACCTGGTACGAAAAGCAGTCTTAGGCACATCTGTCTCTCTAACTCTTAACTGATTATATCCGGATCTTAAATCAATCTTAGAATATACTGAAAAACCCTGAAACTGGTCAAAAAGATCATCAACCCTTGGCAAATGATACTTATTCTTTACTTTGGCTTTATTCAACTGTCTATAATCAACACAAAGCCTCATAGACCCGTCTTTCTTCTTCACGAATAAAACCGGACCACCTCAAAGTGAAACACTTGGTCTTATATATCCTTTAGCCAATAGATCCTCAAGTTGCTCGTTTAGTTCCTTCAGTTCAATTGGAGTCATCCTATAAGGAGCTCTAGAAATAGGCTGTGTACCTGGCATCAAATCAATGTTGAACTCAATTTCTCGGACTGGAGGAAATCCTGGAATTTCGTCTGGAAATACATCTGAAAATTCACTAACAATTGGAATATCTGCCAATTTAGGTACTGACCTTAAAATATCAATTTCATAAACCAAGAAACATTCTGCTCCTTTCTGCAACAAACGATTCATAGACAAAACAGATATCAAAGGAATCTTAGCTCGAGAACCCCCTTACCATAAAACGTCCAGTGATATGTCATATCAGGCCTAAACTTAACAATCTTCTGAAAACAATCTACAGTGGCCCTTTATCTTGTCAACATGTCAATACCAACTATGTAGTCAAAATCAGACATCTCCAACACAATGCAATCAAGCTCAATGACATTATCCTCATAACGAAATTCACAACCACTTATCATTTCAGCTGACCTCATCACTTTTCCCAATGGAGTATAAATAGATAATGTAGATGATAATGGCATAGAATGCAATGTGACGAAGTGCTCAGCTATGAAAGTATGTGATGCACCAGTATCCATCAAAACATAAGCAGGATAACTTGAGAGAAAACAATTACATGCAATAACATTATTTGGAGCATTATGTGCCTCATCATCAGTGAGTGCAAAAACTCGGGCCTGCTTTTTAGGTGTCTGTCCTACCCTGTGGCTACCACTCTGTTTGTTCTGATCTAACTGGTTTGACTGCTGATAGTATTGAACTGTAGGGGTCTGATGGTTCTGGTGAGGTGTCTGTCTCGATGATCCCCCACTCTGAGATATATCACTATCACGATTAGGACACACTCGAGCATAGTGTCCCACCTGGTTACACAAGTGGCAAGCTCCCGAGACTCCTCTACACTGGTCGGTATAATGTGTACCACCACATTGACCACAAGTCGGGCCTGAATAACCAGTGCTCTGAACTGAACCAGACTGTCTCGATCAACTAGAACTCGAAAAATTATTGCCATGCCTCTTAAATTGCTCGCCTCTAGCCCGAAACTGCTCTCTTATGTTGTCACTGTTACCGCCACTATTACCCTGTCTAAATTGATGTCGATACTGCGGTTGTTGGGGTCGTTGCGAATACTGAGGACCTCTCTATCTAATGATCCCGGTTTCAGCTCCCTTTGCTCGAGCGAGAGCCTCAGCAAATTTGTTAGGCCTTCCGGTATTAACCAAGGTAAAGATATCAGGGTTAAGACCATTTATGAAGTAATTGGCCTTAGCTTCTTCATCGGATGCTACATGAGGAGCAAATCTCAGTAAATTTGAGAACTTAGCAACATAGTCCTCAACATTCAGATTTCCCTCCTTTAAATTTGCAAACTCAGCTCCCCTCTCTTTCCTGTAAGAGGTAGGAAAGAAACACTGATAAAATACAGATTTAAAAATATCCGAGGTAACAATAGTACCTCGACCCTCTAAAGCTTTCTTTGTCATGATCCACCAACTCTTATAAACATCTAATAACTGATGAACAACTAATTTGATTCTACCATCATCAGGATACTCAAGAGATTCAAATAACCGATCCATATTCTCCAACCAGTTCTCACACTCTAATGCATTCACTGTACCCTTCAACATCGGTGGGTGCAAAGACTGAAATCTGGCTAACAATATCTCCATCAGAGTCGGAGTTATATCCATCTGAGTATGAGTAGCACTACCATGATCTTGTGCCACTGGTATGTTCTGTCTAGGTCTACCACGACCTATACCTCGAGTAGCCATGTCTGATATAAAATCGATCAAACACAGATAAAATCACAATATCATAATTATCTCAATCTTGTATCGACCATCTCTGGCTCTCGAGACTCAATAAATCTCAAAATCTCAAATAAAGCTCAACAATATAGTATCCCAATCATGATCATGTATTTCACATTACGACACAGTGAAAATGCTAGCAAATATATCACATGATCAAGTAATTCGAACTGACTCGATCTACCCTGTTCCTAAATATCTTACGCTCTGATACCACCTAATGTGGGGCCCCGGATCCGACATCTAATATTAATAATTATAAATATAACAAACCCAACGATTGAGTAAAACACATAATATATGGTTCACAAACCGACATAAACATCGTCAAAATAATTTAAAGGTCACAAATATTTGAAATATAAATTTAACATGCCAAAATAAAGTAGTGAACCAAAGTAATCCAAACATCATCAAATAGCTCCTAAGACCCGAGAATCCCACTCTAACTCGTATCTCTTCACTTGAAGTTGGACTCTGGCATCCCAAGCCTCGCCTCACCTACCGTCAAGCACATGAAAACAAGAGGTAGCCGACGTGCCGGTGAGTATAAACCCAGTATGATACAGTCAATAACATTTGAGAATTTAATTTTCAAAATAGTTCATATAAATTCATAAAGATGCAATATAATGCAATACATGATCAGAAGCTGTGGGTTATCAATAAATCCCAAGATCAAGTGAATCATCTGGCCATAGGGTACCCAAGGGAAGAGAATCCCCCAGCAACATCCACCGACTCATCCATTCGGTGTGGGGTGCTGTGTTCTACAATCCCAAGACTATGGTGCGCTTATAGTGAGTGTTCAAGCCATAGCAGCGACCTCCGCATACATTATGCCAACTCAACTATAGCCCCATATGTCCAACAAATCAATAAATCAAGGCGATCTCCGTCATATCAAATCTGAATCGACAAGTGGCTCAATATGCAATGTAATGATGCAAATTAATATCATCATCTCAAGACAACAATCATCATGAAATCACAAGTTATTCATCGAGCCATAGAATTTTCAAATTAAAACAAAAAAGATACTTTTACCTCGTATGTTACCGACCGTAAAATACCTTTCAAATATTACCAAAAGGAGATCGAAAGGTGTAGTTGAAAAGTCTTGAACCTCTGAATTATACTATAAGTCAAGAACTCGGATCATCTATCAAAACAGAGCAGTTTTTGTACAAAATTCATAATTGATTCAATATTGCTTCAAATCAAGATTCAAAAATTGGATATGCAAGAAAATGCAAAGCCCAACAATTGTTCTTCACAAAGCTTTGTCAAATAAAGTCGTTTACTCAGTAATTTATAATCTGGAATATACAACATCATTCCCAAGAATTATGCGTCAATTCATTTCTGGCACACTTTAGTATTTTGAGCATAACCTTCTCAATATCCAATGAAATCAAGCCAATTCGGTATCATTTCGAAGACAAGACAATGTTCTATAACTTTCATTTAAACACCAAATCCAGAATCCTAACCAATAAATCCCAGCATTCGAATAAACAGATGGCATGTACACAAATCTGCACTAACTCGGATTTAAAGATTAGTTTTAGTAAAAATCACATATCTCTCTCATTTCTTCATGGAATTGAGTGATTCAAGAACCAAATCGAAGATTACTCAATTGTCTACAAGTTTGATGAAGACCATAACTCCAATATCCAAACACAACTGTCTCATATACTCGAAATACAGAAGGTATAAAAACTGATCTTGCACAGAAAAAAGAAACCATGCTCATATCTATTTTAAATTCAAACCAACTAAAATACAACATTTTCAACATCTTAATATCTCAAATATCAACTCAAATACCAATTCTAAACTTCAACCCATTTCCAAACTTGAACAAAAATCGGAACAACTTACATCCTTGTGAAGCCCGTGATGAGAGTATCACAAATCTACCTTCATTTCATAATTTTCTTGAGCAAATCTCCCTTAAATTGAAGAATAAATGTAGAAATGGAGAGGAGATGGAGGAGGATTTGCATGAAGGGAAAGAAAATAATTGGTGAATGAATGGTGGAAGTCAAAGTGAGCTTAAAAAATCAATTTTCGCATCTGTTAGCGCCGCAGCGCCACTTTCTAGCGCCTCATCGCCAAAAATCCCGAACTGTTAGCGCCTAGGCGCCACTATTCTAGCACCGCAGCGCTTGAATTGTAACTGTGAACAGTAACTTCTTTTTTCTTTTCTTTTTTTGCAAATTTTTTTTTTCAAATTCGGGCATTACATTATAACTAATCTAGGAACTCATCTTTCCTGCTCAGAATGTTTATTAACATAGAAAGCAGTACATGACCAAGGAGATTGAGAAAGTTTTATTAAACATTTTTCTAATAAAAAATTAATTTCATTTTTACATAATTCTAAATATTCATAATTCATTTGCCAAGGACGAGCCTTAATATGAATATCTTTCTCCTTAAAATTCTCTTCATATGGAAGAGAAATAATATGTTTCTTTCTATTCCAAAAAGCATTTGGAAGATCATTACATATTTATAATGAAAATTTATTATAAATAAATTTAACATTTTCTTGTAATTTAGGATTTTGTAATTTATTATCTATAGTTAGAATTCAGACTTCTTCTTTTAAAAAATTAATTTGAAAAGTTTTTCTATCAATCTTTTCTTGTAATTTATTTAAAATTCTATGAACATGTTTAGTTATAAACTGAAAGGAAACAGGATTACCTTGAAAGGTTCCTATAATACTTGTTTCATCAACATAAGTTAAAGGATAAATTTGATAAATAAAAGGGGATCCAAATATGAGTTGGCTAGAAATATCTTTGCTAATAAAAAACTGGTTAAAATACAGTTTTTATATTTGCAAATATATGCTTTTTATAATTTATAATTTATCTCTAAAGCTTCTCCTCCTGTATGAGAAAGAGAATTAGTAATTTTATGAAAAAATATTTAGTAGGAATTAAACCTTCTTGTATAACATTTAAATCTGAACCACTATCAATCATAGCAATAAAAATTTTCTTATAAGAATTATCAATTATAAAGTAATATTAGTATATCATTTCTGAGATATAATCATACTAAAAACAGATAAATGTTTTTTATTTGAATCTGGAAATGATATATCTTGAAGATTATCAAAACTTTCAGAATTATATACTGAATTGTCTTTGTTATTTTCAATAACTGAAATACAATAGTTTAAACTATTATTATTTTGTTGTAAAATTTTTACTTGTTCTTTAATATTATCTATTTCTATAATTAAATCATCTATACTAACTGGACTTTGATTACTATATTTTTTCTGTAAAATTTTTTTTACTTCTTTCATATAATAAGCTTATATAATTTAGAACTAATAAACACATTTTAAACATTTAGACAAGTTTAAAAATATTTTTCTATAAAATGGTCTTGTTATATCAAAATCTAAAATGATTTTGTTTCAAACTAATATTAAATTTCTTGGTCATATTGTAGAGCCCAAAATCAGTACCCGTATAACCCATGCATTTATTTGATTGTTAAATCATTTATTTAAGTTTAAAAGAATTTTTGGGATGCATGATTTATTTAAATACATTATTTTAATTTATTTATGTTTATGTGATGCACGTTAAAACATTTTCTTGAGTTTCATGTTTCAGGCGATTATTCGACGCGGGATCGAGGGAAAGAGACCGGTGACGATTTTGGAAATTTTTAAATGTGGTATTTTATTTTTAAGTTAAAGTAGGGGCATATTAATTAATTTAATAAGTTTCAGCATTTCAAAGCCTAAATTATGTATTTAGTGATTTTAGAATTTTTAGAACTTGTAGAGTTGGCTTTGTGCATTTTATTTTGTTAAAATGGGAATTTTATAAAATTAGTGTGTAATTATTTTAATTGAGGAGTTTGGTTAAATTAGTGTGGGTTAACCTTTTTAATTAGTATTTTTATTAGTTAAATTAGCACTAATAACTCCTAATTAAACACACACACACGTCAATACTACACTCACACCCACACACACATTTTTCACACACTAGAAACCGTTTTTCACATAACACACACACATACACATCCATTCATTTCTTATTTTTGAAAGAAACCTAGGGTTCTAAGAGTGCTTGCAGCCGCCCCCTGCCTCTGATTATTTCCAGCGAGTTTTCGTCATTTTTGTTGCAAGAAAATCGTTCCAAGATCGTCCTGGATCAAGCCTTGCTCCGTCTCCGCTGCGGTATCGCCGTATCATGAGTTTTTCACATCAAAAGACACCTATATTCTGTTGTTCCTGCGTCGATCTTGTCGTAATATAAATTTTAATGTATTTTGTATGAAATCATGTGAACATTTTGTAGTAGTTTGAGCAGAAAATTTATTGGATGTGTTTTGAAGAAATTTTTAGATCTGAAATTTCGAACTCTACTGTACTTTGAATTACTGCGATTTTTCGGTGGTGATTTTGGGAAAACTTTCAACATAAAAATCGTAGAACTTTTTGATACTTTCGATTTGATATAAGATTCGAAATATTTGAATAAAAATTGAGTGAGTTATGGTATTTTTCGTGGGACGGCTCAAATTGTATTTTTTTGGAAAATTATGTTATTGATGTATTCTTGAAGTTTATTTGTTGCAGGCTTCATTGGGAACGTTGGGTGACTGCTGCTGCATTTAAGCATTGTGAGTATGATAGGGGGTTGTTGTTTGGTGCTTCGTCTCAGGTCGATAGGCACTTAGTTGCATTAGAAGTCGTAGAAAGTATTTTGGTGTCAAAATTCATGTTTATGGATTTTGTTGCGTAGTTGTTGTGCGTCGTTGTTTTGGGGAAATTTTTTTGAGTTGAATCCTTGTCATAGCGTCCTAAGATGAGTCTCGTTGCATCGGGTCGAGTCATTTGAGTGTGACTTTTAAAATTGTATTAAAATGTGTTATTTTGGGTTGATTGTGCGCAGGATTAGCGCTGCAGCGCTCGCCAAGGAGCGCCACAGTGCCCGTTCTGCGCAAGCCGCGGCGCTTGGCCTACGGCATTGCTAGCGCCTAGGCGCTAGGCAGTGCCGCAGCGCAGCACTGTCCAACGCCTAGGTGCTCATCCATGACTTTTTAAAACACTATTTTAGGCTCCTGTCTTCTACATTTTGGGAAATGTTCGCACATCATTGTAGGATTTGTTTCGAGGGTTGATGTCTTGGTTTAGTACAATTATTAAACGAGGTCAAGTCCCGAGTGATTTAGAACGTCATAAGAAAATTTTTATTTTGGGTGGTGAGCACGATTATTATGTCTAAGTATGGAAATTAAGTGCTTGAAATTCATGTTAGCATGTGCAGCAGTGGCCCCAAACGAAATCCAACGAATCCCTCAACGCCAAGTAAGTATGTTTGACGTGCAAGGAAAATATTTTTAAGTTTTTGAGGTATGCTAAATGTCTTGTGACCAATTTATATATGGGATTGGAAAGCGGTAAAGCATGATCAGAGACCAATCCACCCGTTAAAGCATGAACGGGGATCTCATGTATGTGGCAGTGGATCTTCCCTGTCAGCCCAGTACTGTGGTTTAGTCTGATCAGGCAGTTTATGTTATGGGTCACTTGCTTTGAAACATGCATCTACGCAAAATGATGATGTTTATGTATGTTCAAGTATGTACAAGTATGCAAGCATGTTTAAGAAAAGTTTCACGTTATGGCACGTCTATGTTATGTATGAAATTTCAAGCTTTTATATGCAAGTTCAAGTTCCAGTATGTGCGTTCTATTTTAAAGTTGCATGTGATTTTATTACGTATTACTTGATATTTCCAGTTTATACGTGTTGAGTTTTTAGACTCACTAGACTTGATCGATGCAGGTGAGGAGGATGTCGATGAGACTAGGGGTGGGGACCAAGGAGCTGACTTGGACTGAGCAGGAGGCTAGACCCGAGGACCGCCCTTGTCATTTTAAGAATTCATGAAAGTTTCAAATACTCTGATTTCATGTTTGTTTACGATGTTTTAAACAAGTATTTTCGTTAGCAAAATTCCTTTGGTGATCTTTTATTTCAAATATTTGTTAGATGGTTGGCAAATGTTTTTAGACAAACAAGACATCTTATTGCAAATTCGAAAGTTTATTTTATATTTAAGAAAATTTTTATTTTCCGCAAATTTCAAAGTAGTTTAAAAGTACGGTACGTTACACATATAATTGAAAAATAAAAGATAATTCCTATACAAAGAAGTATTGAATTTGGTTCAAAATTTCTTGATATTATAACTGATAAAACTCAGTTACAAGGATTTTTAGGAAGTTTAAATTATATTTCTCCTTATATTAAAAATCTTACTGAAGATTCAGCAATCTTATATGATAGATTAAAGAAAAATCCCTTAACCTGGTCTAATAATCACACTGAAGTGGTTAAAAATATTAAAGAAAAGTTAAAAATCTTCTTTGTCTTGTGCTTGCAAATCCCCAATTGGATAAAATTGTTGAAACTGATGCTTCTGATATAGGTTTTGGAGGAATTTTAAAACAAATAGTCTAAAAAAAAACAAGAATATCCTATTAGATTTTATTAAGGAAAATGGAATAATGCTCAGAAAAATTATTTTACAATAACAAAAGAAATATTAGCTATTGTTAGATGTATTTTAAAATTTCAAGATGATTTATATAATCAAAAGTTTATTATAAAAACTTATTGCAAATCTGAAAAATTCATGTTTATGAAAGATTTTAAATATGATGTAACTAAACAAATGTTTGCAAGATGGCAGGCTTATTGAGCCCCTTTTGATTTTGAAATAATCTACAAAAAAGGTGAAGATAATCGCTTACCAGATTTTTTAACCCTACAATATTTATCTTAATGGTCTTATTTACAGATATGAGTTCTCGAGGAAGAGGAGATTCCTTTTATAGAGGATGAGGTGGTAGGGAAAAACCCCTAATATTATTGCTCAGCATTGGAAACAAAAGCTTATAGCTCAGAACATTTCTAGTTCATCAGCTAGTAATACTGAGCAAAATGATTCGTTATACAATGAATTTCAAAAAATTTTGAAACAGAAACAGAGAAATAATACAGACTCAGAGAAATAATACAGATTCTCAGAGAAATAATTTTGAAACAATGAAGGTGATTCAGCTCTATATATAGAGAATAAACATCGAGATTTAATTCTTCTTATAGAATAAAAAGATATCCAAAGGAAAAAAAACTCCATGGACTATCATGGAAAGATATTTAACTAATACATCGTATGCATATGGTTCGTACAAGCAAATGGGATTTTATGAAAATCTTCTATTATCAACTAAAAGTGTGGAAATAACACACTTTTATAGTAATACTCAACAAAAAGGAAGTTATAACTTCTCAAAATATATCATCAAAAAGATTATATCTATTGAAGAATAGGGTATATCTCTATTAGTTGAAAAAGTGTTTTATTCCCAAAGTCATCAAATGAATTTTAAATTTAATTTTTTGGATTATGTTGAGAGTTTTAATTAAACTCTATTTTATAAAAACGAAAAAAGAAAACATAAATGATTTTTAAAAATCTGTGAAAATATTTTCCATTACCCATTTCCTAATTGGTTTTTAACATGATGGAAAATATTTGGTTCATCAGCAAAAATATTGCCAGAGATTTTCATAAAACCAATGAATACTTGGAATGTTACCCCAAGTATTAAAAGACCATTTTCTGAACATTGAATCGATGGAAAGACTTTATGTCTGTTCTTTATAGAATTGAATCCCATGGATATGGAGATAGCAACCAGAATTTGGTTATACTGATGAAGGCATTCCTTGCTTATGGAGGGTTAGTTCCAAAAAATTTTGGGACAAATTATTAAGGGATGACCCTGACACAGGAAAACCCTATGGTTCCGAAACTCTTCACAATATGGAAGAAAAAATTTCTTTATATCAGTAAGATTTTTATAAGCAACAAGAGAAAGAACATGATTCAATGAGTCCCTTCAAGCTTCATACTCAGATAAATCTATGGCATCAGAGTCAAGCATAAATCAATTCATCCATCTCATGAAAATGCAGGATGCTCAAGATCCAGAGGAAGATATACCTAATCTTTCCCATGTTAATGATATTTTTGGAAATTTAAAAAATTCAATAAAAGATAATATTAAAGAATATCATGATATCCATCTTCAATAAAGTTGGTGGAATATCGCTATAAAGTTTTGAATTTTGTAACCATATTACTATTTGATTTTATAAAGCATTGTACTATTTATATTTTTAGTTGGAATCCGGGGTTTGAGATCAGGCTCTTCCATCTATATATAAGTTGTATTGTGTTCTTAGAAGGACACGGTCGAGTTTGCTCCCCTCTATTCTCTCTCTTTAAACAACCTTTCTTACAAATTTAAATAAAAGCTTCAAGTTCTAATTACAACTTTGTAAGTTTACTTTCTTGTTTATTTTATGTTTTTATTTACTGTTTATAATTTTTATATTTCATAGATTAGCATGAATGACAGGCTAAATTATTCGTGCTAAATCATTACCTTACTATGGCATGATCTATATTTTTTTGTAACTTGGAAGGAAATTCAGGTAATAAAAGATTTATTTAAGTTTTGGAATTTGATGTAATATAAGGGTTTTTGGTTAAAACATAAGGTAAAAGATGAACATGAGGTAAAAGATGAACCAGGAAATGGTAAATACAAGGTTCGAGTTTAACCAGGAAATAATAAATTAATGTTGAATCCATTCAGCTTGCTTAGCCGAGAAATGACGTTTATTGGTGATTTTTATAAATTTATGTTTCTAAGGTGGATCTCGGTAAAATCCTCTGTTGTTTAATTTATTTGGTATATCTTTGTTAATTTCTTTTGTGTTTTGTAAAAGTTCCATAGAAGAACCTTATATTCATTATTATTCTAAAATTTAAATGTCTCCTTTTCTTAGCTCAGTTTGTTTTGAAAATGAAATGAAATGATATATCGGCTGAAAACCTTGCGTAGTTATATGTCTTTAGGCTATATGCATTTAAGAAAAGGCTCGATAGGTCTAACAATGCTTAATTCCAAGCCCTAGATGGTATCAGAGCCATTGAATTAGTTTGGTTTATGATTTAGCACTTTTATTCAATCAATATATTCAGTATGAAAAAACCTATTCAAAACAGTTTAAATGAAGAATATGATTTACCAGAGAAATTTAGATTTATTGAATAAATGGACTATTCCTAAGATAGAATCTAAAATGATTTATAAATTAGAAACCTTTGAAAGAACTGTTTTTAAACAAGTAGTTAAAACTACAGAATCATCAGTACTCTTCATAATGAAGAAATGATTATTAGATTGTTAAACAGTAAAGATATTTTACTTTATAGGAAAAATTATAGATTTATTCATATTGGTTTAATTCTAATTGCCTTTAGACCTTTAACTTTAGAAGATTTACCAGAAAACTTTATGGCAGTTTTAAGATATGGTAGAAATTTAAATTGGAAACAATCCTTATGGGAAAAATTCAATCTAGTCTGGCTCATGGTTCAATATATTTTGATGTTTACCCCAATTTATCTTTATCTTTGTCAGATATAAATATATTAAATTCTTTAACATTAAATGTTAAAACACATGGTTATAATTATACTCCTGGAACAAGAATAATATGTATCTGTTATCGTATTTATTATAAAACATTATTTACACTGAATCCTATGAGTAAAAGAATAGATAAAAAATTAAATGAAACTATTCTTATAGAAACTAATTTTAAAAGATCTAACATTACAACTCGTAGATCTATAAAATGGGAAGAAATTGAATTTTCCATAAAATTGGATATTGAACAAGTTGTTCCTAGAAATCCTATAATAAATAGAGATTTACAACAAGTTCTACAAAATAATGAAGGATCTGTTTAAATACATTTTAATAATGAACAAAGAAGATTATTACCATCATTTGTCTATGCTAGATCAAGATCTAATCATTCTTTTATTTCACATTTAAATTATATGGTGGATATTCCACAAACATCCAGAGCCTCTACTTCCCAAATAAGAGAAGAGATAGAATCTTCTATAAAAGATACAATATAAGATTTAATTATTTATCAAAATAATATTGTTCATCAAAGTAACTTTCAAAAATTTAGAGAAACTGATACAGATTCAGAAATGAATTTTACTATTTAATGGATAAAGAATTAAAAATTGATTTTACTAAAGTATCTTGTGCTAGAGCGAAGATCAATGCAGAAGTTTATCAACCCAAATGAGAATCTTTCAGAGTTTGGTATTTTAAAAGTTTCTCTGAGCAAGAATTTGAATATATTGTTACAGAATTTTACAAATATTGTGAAAACCAAAATAGATTAATACATTTTGTCCCTTGGTTTTTTAAAAGAGAAGAGATATAATCTTCTATAAAAGATACAATAGAAGATTTAATTATTTATCAAAATAATATTGTTCATCAAAGTAACTTTCAAAAAGTTAGAGAAACTGATACAGATTCAGAAATGAATTTTACTATTTAATGGATAAAGAATTAAAAATTGATTTTACTAAAGGATCTTGTGCTAGAGCGAATATCAATGCAGAATTTTATCAACCCAAATGGGAATCTTTCAGAGTTTGGTATTTTAAAAGTTTCTCTGAGCAAGAATTTGAATATATTGTTACATAATTTTACAAATATTGTGAAAACCAAAATAGATTAATACATTTTGTTCCTTGGTTTTTTAAAACATTTATTTTAGATTATATTTCTATTCATGAAAAAAATTATAAACTTTCTTATGGACAGATTCAAAGATCTGTTTATCTTCCTCAGCAATCTTTTATTATATAAAATAATAATAAAGTTTTAAATTTTACTACTTTTTCAAAATTATTTGATAATGATATGTTACAAATAATTGTTAAACATATTAATCAGATAATTGAAAAACAGAATTATACAAATTTATATCTTGTACATGTATATTTTTAAAATATCTTTGCACCGTATGAACCAACCAACCTATTATTTGAAAATCCAAAAGAACTCAGCAAAACATAAAATCGTAAGCCGCTCAACCAAACCTAAAACTAGTATTTTTCAAAATAAAGCATAAGCATCTTGCTCCTCTCAAAATCCACTCAAAAGGATCAAAAGTCATAAAATCTTTAAAGTGATCTTAAATCATATAAGTGCGGAAAAACTAGCAAAGGTCCTTGGGTTATGTGCACCATCAGTACAGCTAGTTCAACCATCAAGACCTCTATCATCCACCAAATCATGCTTACCTGCATCAATGACACCTAGTGAGCCTAATGACTCAGCAAATCTTAACCATGATAGCAAGTAATACATATATATTCACATCCAACAGTGAAAAATATTTTTAATAAAATATCTTTTCATGAACATGCATAACTTTAAATATTTTTCCTTTTATCATATTCTTTTTCCTTTCATCATAAACATATACATATACATTTCCTCTAAGGTGATTTCCGTTCATTAATTGTGACCATTCTTTTATCATTTGGTCGATTGATCGATCTCAGTTGTAACCATGGTACCAAGCGGCGAGGCAACAATAACCGCTTTTCTATTACGTGCCTTGGCCTATAGTCGTTGAGGACATCAGCGACACTCTCACCCGTGCCTTGGCCTTATATACTTTCGATGGAAATTTGGTCATCGGGTTCCCACGGTGCTTTGTCCCATAAACGGGTTCCACTGGGGCCTCGTCCCTCACGAATCCCCATTTCCTTACCGTCACAATTAAATCACTTCCTTCAAAACTCTTTTCATCGTTTCCATCACTTTATAAAAATACATGCATATATATCATTTTCTTTTAAACTAAACATGCAACACGTCTTTTAGTCTTTACCATTTTCCATCATAAAATTCCATAAACTTCCAAAATAAACATTTTAACATTCATTACAGCATTCAAGGCACTGCCAGGACGTCTAATATTTTTCAGGTGTAAAATGACTGTTTTGCCCATGAAACCTAACTTTCTCAATTTACCCTTGGACCTTAAAACGACGATCCAAATCCATCCAAACTTAATGCAACACCTTAAAATACACTCATAAACATTTCTTAGACGTAAACTTATGCTCCTTGACTAAATTCTCAATTCATTTTAAAACATAAACGCGCGTCCCAGTGTTAACCTGAATCGACTCAAAATTTTACCAAACTTGGACCATAGCTTATTAATCCCTAACCATACCTTATGCAACCCAAATCAAGCCAATTAAAACCTTTGATCAAGCCTAGATCAGCCACTGAAATTTTGCAACCATCCTAGGACCATACTTGAGCCACTAACAAGCTACTGGATCAAGCCCTACAGTCATGCACTTGCAAACCCATAAACTGTCACCTACAAGCCTTGCGCGGCCACCGTAGCGGATTCAGCCCTAGACCTTGCACCAGTCATCCCTAAGTCTATCTAGGACCATGGCTAGACCCTATTAGGACCCCCATACATGTCCCAACAGCAGCCCACAGCCGTGCCCTTCTAGAACCCAAATTCAAAAACCCTAGTTCCTTAAACCCAAATTTTCGTTCAGCTTTTGCACCCCTATTGTTCAGCCCTTAAACATGCATCTATGGACTCTTAAACATGATGAAAAACGTCCTTCCTAATAGCCCTATCATGGCAGCCCCTTTGTGCATCATAACCATGAATTTAGAAACATAAAAACTTAAGTTTTGTTCATGTTTTGTCATAAAAACGAAAAAAAGAAATTGTATCATATTTTTCATCCAGTCATATTAAATACACATAATATGGTATGAATGAAAGTGAAGGAAGATTAAGGCATGTCTTTGCGTATTTCACGCACGAAAACAATCCTTGACACGAAAGACATTGGCGGAGAGACGGGGACGGAAGCTTGCTGAATTTTCCTTCAAAATCACGTGAATTTGCCTCAAAAACGTGTGTGTGTGTGTGCTGATGATGGAGGAGAGAAAACTAGGAGTCTTTTCAAGTTTGATGGCATGTGGTTTGAGGTGTTTTGTGGTTTAAAAACTCCCTAATTTGATAGAAATAATTGGGTAGGAGTTTAGACTCAATAACATTATTATAATAGGCCCATTATAGTGTAGGTAAAATATTTTTTTTAGGAAAGTTTTCGAAATATTAGCCGAGTTCTCAAAAAATCCCTATTTTCGCCAAAAATTGATTACCGGTTTAAAATAATTTGATTAGTTATTTTCTATTTTTCCTAGATTTGCATGCACTTGGATTAGTTATCGCATTTTGGAGCTTACAATTCCACTAAAAGACTTTGGCTTTACAAACTTTTGCAACAGCCCAATCCAACCAGGACTAATCACATTGCCTGTGTTGGAACTCTTAGTGATCACTTTACACCTCTGGATATTTACGAACCCTATGTTAACAAGACCACACAGTAATCAAACAAACCAAAGGTCACTGATATAAAGAAACAATAGGATTGGGTAGCACGAGATTGATCCTTGAATGATCAGATACATATCTGATGAGTGCGTGCTTGAATGGACGATGAAAGATGAAACTCTAAGTGCGCTCATGATCTTCAGATATGCAAGCTTAGTGATATAACAATATAGCGGTTGAAAAGCTTGTATAGGAGAGAGTGCAAAAGTCAATGAGCTCTATTTTTGTGCATTCTTCAACTCTTCATTTATATAGGCTAACAGACCAATGGTCGATAGAGGACACGTAACGTAAACTTGTAATGTTAATATGATATGTCACTATCAGTTGCTGCGCAAACATTTATTGTTCTCTTTGCTTGCGCAACTTTAAGTCCCGTTTTTCTGAAAGATTGCTGGTAGATGTTCTGTTTATGGTAACTGTTAGCTCCATCAGAATTGGTAGGATATTTGAATCATTTTTCCATTTTGGGATAATGACAGAAGTATCTGGATGATAAAAATCTTTATCGGGACTGGAACAAGACACGGTTGACTTGTAGCGGTGCAGCCCATTGAATGTCCTAATCCAGTCAGAGAATATTCTTAATTAAGTGTTCAATAAATAGTTCCTTAAATGAAGCGATTGAATTCTTTAAACAGCTGGTTGGAAAACATCTAATGGTTGAAACTCTTCAAGCTGCTGAGATGCTACAAGTGGTTTACATCTAAGATGTTGAAACGTTCCTGTTGTACAAGAGAGATTGCGGTTGTTCCCTAAAAACTTACTATCTGGCATAATGAATTTAATGAGAGACTTTTAATTTATTTTCCTTCAAAACACTACACATATATCATTTTTGTGAAGAACCATGAAATTAGTAATTTAGACCCCATAAATTTAGTCATTTCATCAGCCCACAAATTTGGATCATGGGCTACCAAATTTCTAAATTCCACATGAAAAATTTCAACAAATTTTGTCCCCATTTTCAGCACTTGTAATAGCTAAATTCTTGTTGTAAATGAAAACATAATGGAGCAATTTTAAACTTATACCAGCCGAATTAAAGAATGATTATGGCCACGATGATGACTTTCCACTACAACAAAAACACTAAATGACAACGGATATTATCCGTTATCGTTAGGTCATTTGAAACTTTTGTAACTGATTATGTCTAAACCGTCGCTAATTAGCGACGATTTTTCATGAAGCTGTCGCTACTTAAGATATAATCTGTCGCTAATTTTTTAAGTAAAATAAAAAAATTACTTTAATAATTAAATAAATCTACAAAATAAACCTACAATCTATGTTAACAATATTCACTATCTTAACTAACACTTAAAAATTTACCAAAAATTGAATCGAAAAAATTTACCCTAAATCGAAACTAAAATTGTGTGAGGGAGAAAAATTTTAAGTGTTATGGTGTGGAGGAAAATGGACCGAAAACGCGGATATTTATAGACATATTTGCGACGGATTTTGGTAAAATCGTCGTTATTAGCGACGGGTTTTTAATAGCGACGGTTAAAAAACTGTCGCTATTAACGACGATTGTTTATTGAACCGTCGCTTTAAACATAAACAGTCGCTATTAGCGACATTTTTTTATTAAATCATCGCTAATATAAAATAGCGACGGTTTAATTAAAATCGTCGCTAAGAGAAACCGTCGCTCAATATAGCGACAGTTTAAGTCAAACCATCGCTAATTTAAAAATTACGACGGTTTTATTAATACTGTCGCTAAATATAGCGACGGTTAGTATAGCAACAGTTTTAAAAAATCGTTGTTGTTTGTCCGAAAAACACGCTAATTGACAAAGGTTTAAAACCGTTGTCTTTTGTCAATAAAAACAAGCTAATAGACATCGGTTTATAGAACCGTTGTCTTTGACCCGCAAAAAATGCCAAAATACAACGGTTTTTAGAAAGCCGTTGTCACCGTTGTCTTTTGCTTAAGAAATGCTAAAAGACAACAGTTTTCATTAAAACCGTTGTCTTCTTGTAGTGGTCCTATTTGGCTCCTTGTCCGACCTATAAATACCTCTCAAATTCTGAATGAAGACACGCCCAAAACTAGCAGCAATTCCCTAGTTTTCGAGCAGAATTCAGCAAAAAACTTATATCCATATTTAGAGCAACACTTGCAAACCAAAAATCTGTCAAGGTGCTGTTCAAAGTTCGAACAAGAAGAAGAATTATGTTTCAAGCACTTATATGATTTGATTTGATATGGAAAAATATTTTCGAATTATGATAAGATATGACTCCTGTACAGTGAGATTATAACCGTTCTATAGTTCCATCCCTTAGAAGATTAACAATAAAGGATTGATATCAGAAACCATGAAAACTAGATAAATTTCAGTGTTTCACATTCATGATATGCTCTATTTGCTATTAACATATGTCATTGTTTGGAATTTCTTATGTATTTGTTATACATGCTCGATCGATCCAATTTGCTAAGTGTTTTTTCACAAACACCCACTCCTTACTCTTTGTGACGCCCAGGGCTAATGAGGGTGGGGTGAACGCTGGTGCCAAGAGGTTCCACGAACAATGAGCGGCTTCTGACATGATTTTAGACAAATAAGAACATGAATAAATTGATCTCACATCGAAATTAGAGAGATTGCAAAACTGTTCAAGTATAAGACTGTGCAGTTGAGGAGGTCTTAAAATATTTTATATGTATTACTCATATCGTAAAGTGCATATATTATTTCTGAGAACGCATCGCTTAAGAACTCCTAAGTTAAGCGTGCTTGACTTTGGGTAATTCTGGGATGAGTGATAACCTAAATAGTTTCTCACGATGCATGTGAGTGAGGATGTAAATACGCTAGAAAGACCAATGTTGATACAATGATGACAATCGTCAAATCTTGCAAAATAGTATCAGAACCAACCACTCCTAGTTGATGTGGTTCGGGAGATGAACCAAGCGATAGATGGTTAGCATGTGACACCCGAGGCCGACAAGGACGGGGGTGATCATCGGTGCCAATAGGTTGCACATAAAATGAGGGGATCCCGGCAGGCTTCTAGATGAAGAGAAACATGAACGAACCAATCCCACAACAGAATGAGAGAGATTACAAGATGTATGATACTGTGCAGTTGAGAAGGACTTAAAAGATTTGATAAGTACTACTAATATCATATGGTGCATATTATTTTCGGAAGCTTATCGTTTAAGAACTCCAAAGTTAAACATGTCTGACTTGGGGTAATTACTGGATGGGTGACCCATTGGGAAGTTTCTCAGGGTGCGAGTGAATGACAACATAATCATGCTGTAAAAACTAGTGTTGATACTATGGTTCTGGGGTCGTGATGAAGATCGAATCAAGTTTATGAATTACGTTATATAAATGTTAATTCCATATGATAGGGGATCGGTTACGGTGCCCGGATACGAAACGAAATTTCAAAATCATATTTTATACAAGAAAACCGAGCACCCCTTTAGTGTGTAGTAAATACCAAAAATAAACACAAATGTCATACAAAGTGTGTTTAGAAATTTACCTATCAATCACAAAGATTGATTATTGGCTCCAACTAAGTTGTAAACAACTTTGCTCTTGAAGGGTTGACCTAATCTACAATCTTCCTAGAGCACTCCTTGCTCAAATGTATTCTTTCCTTCAAATTAGGCCCACCACTAGCTTGGAAGATCTAGTCTAATTTTGCACTAGAAAAATTAGAGTATTTTGCATTGAGAATTGTATGCTTTCATCAACAATTGAAGAAGAAAAATGAGAGGATTTTTGGTATAGAAGTTTCGGCCATATGTTTGGTGAGAAGGGGGAGAAAAAAAATTTCTTGGTGATTGAAAAAGTTGAAAAGTGCATGAGCATGACATGCCTTGTTTGTTGAAAAAGTTGCCTCCAACCCTTCACCTCCCAAGCATACAATTTATTTGGGCTTGTAACAATTACAAAGCCCGTGTACTTTTATTTAAATATCTCAAACACACTTGAGACCAATTAAACTTTGCTTGAATTTACTCAAGCCCACTAGTTTAATAATTATTTTCAATTGGGTTTTACAAGGCCCAATGTTATTTAATTAATTCAACACTTGAATTAATTTAATTATTTGGACTCTACTAGGTTCGCTAATGTTTAATTAATTCAACACTTGAATTACTTTAATTTTGTCCATAATAATGTTCATGAAGATCACAATTTTCAAATACATTATTTATTGGGCCAAATTTTAATTTAGGAACGCTTCCACAAATTAAAAGTTACATTCCCATAATCATCTTATAGAAGTCATACTTCTATTTTTCTTAGCGCTTATACAACACATTGAACTATTTTTCTTCTCAACGGGATCTAGAAAGTTAGCACTTGTGTGACCCTCAATGGTTCAACGATACAAATAGCCGTGTGTTCACATCTCAATGTGATTCAGGACTAAACATGTCCTTATATGAGCATACCTTAGTTGCTCCATTCTTACCTATCAACTCCTTAATAATAAGAACGTCAGAACTCAAGTCTGATAGTACCCAACCAATCATGTTAAACGCCTAGCAGCATCGCTTACATGATTCCATAGGTATCAAATGATAGCGCCTGCAAGAACCATTCCATTATGGTTAGCGCACAGTACGGTCCCTTCATCTCATATATCCCGACTGATTCGACAACTATTGGTATATCGAGAGCTGTCATGTCATAGTTGCATCGATGGTGTAATATAAGAAACCCCTTTCTTAATTACCATCAACAGTCTAATCAAAGATTTCAAACTACATACACATGAGATCAGATAGGATATCCATACCCAAAAGTAAGAGATGAATCCCCGACTACAATGCATAGACTCCTATATGTTTCGACAGAACACCCAACCTTGCCACCTGATGACCCCATATGAGTCGGTAAACAAGTCAAAGTGTAATTCTAGCACATAGAGTCTCAATGTTGTCCCATGTCATAAGGACTAATGGTGTACAACCATAAACTAGGACGTTTTCACTCGATAAGTGAGAACCACTTGGAAAGTCCTTTATGGAGGGTTGTTCAGTGCACTCTACAAGGAGCACCTATCTGCATGCTCGGACATCACAACGTCCCCTACCAATGAAACATGGTACTCACATCGCAGATGCTAGTCTCGAACTCGAGCGGCCTATATCCTTCTAGCGGCGGCTGAATCGACTAGGAACTGTTTAGAATATACAGTATTCCAAATATGAGTTTCATGATACTCATCATATGAGCATCTCATATTCTTTCTACTATATGTATATTCAAAGACTTTATCTATGCAACTGGCATGTGTATACAGATAAAGATGTGTCAAAACAATAATTTCAAATATTATTAAAATAAAGATTGTTTATACATAGAGTTTAAATATGAACCATCGGCCAACACTTGGCTTGACAGGCACCTACTCTAACACCATATTGTATTCACTTCAGCATTTGCTTTTGTTTAGTGTAATAAAAATGCTTATTTGTTTACCGTAGAACGAGACTTATTGTTTTCAATTTTAAATTGTTAAACAATGTCGATTTTGATACGCTCTTGTCTCAGGACATGACATATATGTGGTATAAGAATCCACCAGGTTCATAACCTGGCTGCGAAATTCTGAAAAATCTGACAAATTGTCAGATTTTTCCAAGGGACATGTGCATTCCTATCCGAAAACGGTCCAATGATCAAACCGACCATGTAGGTCCCCTTCATCAGGACACCACCCTCAGATCACAAATTCGATGTTTAGGCATTCAAATCGTGTTTTTGCCAAGTAATTTTTGAATTGCTAATAACTTCGCTTAGAAAACTCAAAATCAAGTTTTGTCAACTGTTTCATAATCCACATAACTTACATTTTTGAATCATTTCATAAATTTGAAATTTACTTTTTTTTTAAATATTTTCAACAAAATCCATCCAACTCATGCATAACATCCAATATTTGAAACTGCTTGTTTGATGCTGCTATTTTATTACCCTTATTGTTATCATTTTGATATTATTTTATAAGCTTTTCCATTTGTTAATAGGATATGACTATCTACACTGGCCGTACTCATGCTCAAGCTTGCATTTATATGTGCCAACTCGCAATTTACAATCAAGACCGTGTGATCAAGTGTCACGCCCCAGGGAAGGGTTTGGTCGACACCGGCGTTGCTCTCAAATTTACATTCGAAAACAACAAGCCTTAGAAGTACAAAATTCAGAAACCAGTCTTTTATTCATAATACTGAATATCCATTGTCTGATACAAAGTCAAATTACTAATGTTTTACAGCGAAAATGTAAAACCAAATATAACAACGTCTTAACAGATGCAGCGGAAAAACATAAACTAGACTGAGAAATGACAGTCTTCTTCACCAGCTCCAGAACTGGATCTGCTCTTCTTCTTATAATATTTCTTCCTCGTTCTTATCTGAGATGGGTTTGGTGGGTGAGTGATATGGTCGTCACTCAGTAAGTGGGGGTGGGAATAACTCCAGTATTCAAAATCATTTTCAACAAAAACAGTAATACAAATAATATACAAAAATTCTTATTTTCAGAACAGAAATCAGTGTTCAGGAATCAGTATTCAGGACAAAAATCAGAACTTAAAATTTAGCAAGCAAGCAATGATCATGTTCGTGAATTTCATGTCTAAACTGATATCAGTCCCCTATATGTTCTCTCCTCTAAGGGGTGAGGCCAGTAATCAGTAATCAGAATTCAGTAATGTTCAGAATATATATTCCTACCATTAGTTCATTAGGTTTCAGTGCTTCAAAAATCAGATATCAGAAATCAAACATACATATACTTTGCTTCAAAACAGAAGTCATCAAACGGTTTTTAAGATATTTATACATAAGCCCACTTACAGTAATTTGCTAGGAGATTCGGTTGAAGTCTGAAATCTGTTGTTCTCGCTACTGGATTTTTCTGCTTGAACAAAGGCACTCTCTTAACTCGAATTTTCAAGTGATATTCAAGATTTGTGTAACACCAATTCATAAATTTGAGGGTGTTATTTATAAGAAAATTTCTGAGTGTTAGCCTCCCAAATAAATGTTCAAGATCTACCATTATGTGCCATTACAGCCTTTAATCCATGATAAATGCTTCAGTTACAAATCATAAGTAGAATCGGTAGCTGTCTGCTGGAATCTCACGCTACTGAACTCTTCTGCTGCTGGATTATATATGTTGCTGGATTATATCTGCTGGAAAAACACCAGTTTCTAAAATATCCGTTGCTGCTGGAAGCTTCTGCTGAACTCTTTGCCTTGCTGCTGAATTTTGTTAGCTGCTGCTAAATGCTAGCTACTGCTGGAATTTCGGGTTCTCACATCCCTCCCTCCTTATGAGAAGTTTCGTCCCGGAAACTTTGTTATACATGATCCTCAAAGAGGTAAGGGATTGTTCTCTCATCTTTTCTTCCAACTCCCAAGTAGCTTCTCTTTCGTTGTGATTGGACTATTGTACTTTGACATATGGAATAGTTCGTCGTCTCAGTACTTGGTCTTTGTTATCCACAATCCGAATCAGAATTTCTTCGTACTTCAATTCTTCGTTTAAATTGTTCTCAACCAACAGTGGTCCAGTTTCAAGAATGTGACTTGGATCGGAAATATATCTTCTTAACTGTGAAAATATGGAAAACATTATGGATCCTTGACATCTCAGGGGGAAGTGCTAATCTGTAAGCAAGTGTTCCCACTTTCTCTAGAATGTCAAAAGGTCCAACATATCTGGGATTCAGTTTTCCAGCCTTATTGAATCGGATTACACCTTTCATAGGTGACACTTTCACATATGCTTTTTCTTCGACTTCGAATTCCACGAGTCTTCTTTTCAGGTCAGCCCAGCTTTTCTGTCGATCTTGTGCAGCTTTTAGTCGCTCTTTGATTATATCAACTTTATCCACTGTTTCTTGGATCAGTTCGGGTCCGACGATGACTTTTTCCCCTACTTCGTCCCAATATAGTGGTGATCGACACTTTTGTCCATACAGAGCTTCGTATGGTGCCATTCCAATACTACTGTGATAACTATTATTGTATGCGAACTCGATTAAGGGCAGATGTTCACTCCAATTACCACTGAAGTCTAGAGCACATGCTCTCAGCATATCTTCTAGAGTTTGAATTGTCCTTTCTGTTTGGCCATCGGTCTGAGGATGGTAGGCCGTACTGAGAGTGACCTTAGTTCCCATGGCTTGTTGAAAACTCTTCCAAAAACGAGATGTAAACCTAGGATCTCTATCTGATAGTATGCTGGCTGGAACTCCATGTAATCGTACAATCTCATTCATGTACAATGTGGCTAGTTTGTCCAAATTATAGTTCATGCGGACAGGTAAGAAATGCGCAGATTTTGTGAGTCTATCTACGATTTCCCAGATGCCATCATGACTTTGTCTAGACTTTGGTAATCCGACAACAAAGTCCATGGAGATATGTTCTCATTTCCATTCTGGAATCTCTAGAGGTTGAAGAAGTCCTCCAGGTCTTTGGTGCTCTGCTTTGACTTGTTGGCACACAAGACACTTGGAAACAAATATTGCAACATCATTTTTCATTCCGCTCCACCTGAAATTCTTCTTCATGTCTCTGTACATCTTGGTACTGCCAGGATGGACTGAAAATTTTGACTTATGTGCTTCAGACATGACTTCTTGTCGAAGGTTATCGATATCTGGTACGAACAATCGTCCTTTCATCCACAAGATCTCTTTGTTATCCGTCTCGAAATCTGGTGATTTTCCTTCTTTAACTTGCTCTTTCAGTTTTATCAAAACGGAATCTCTATCTTGACTTATCTTGATTGTCTCTTGAAGACGTGGTTGGGTTGAAAGTGATGTCAGGATCACTTTACTCGTATTCTTTCGACTTAAAGCATCTGCTACCTTGTTGGCTTTGTCTAGGTGGTAGCTTATCGTCAAATCATAGTCTTTCAAGAGTTCAATCTGAAAGGGGATCGATTTTAGGGTGTTCAAATGCGCAACGGAAGTTCAAAATTGTTTTCAAGGCATGAAAACCGAAAATTTTAAAGAAAAATTTGAACACCTCATGTACTAGCATGTAACATATACAAAAACACAACTATGACATTCATAGGGTGTTGAGAAATCGTTACCTATCAATCTCTTGAGATTGATGATGGCTCCAACTTAGTTGATATACAACTAAGCTCTTCAAGGCAAGACAAATCTACAAGCTTCCTTACTTCAAAATCAAGCCCACCACCAAACTTAAAAGATCCACCTTACACTTGCACTAGAAAATGTTTGGCATTTTTCTTTGAGAAGAGTTTTCTTTCCTCAACTATTGAAGAAGAAAAGAGAGAAAAATTGAAGGAGAAAATTGCCCCAAAGTTTCGGTCATATGCTTGTCTAGACAAGGGAGGATGAGTTGCCTTGGGGTTGCAAAAAGCTAAAAAGCAAAAGTTGCATGCCATACAATTTTTTAATGAAAAGTATTCTCCAACTCTTCACCTCCCAAGCATGCAATTTGAGTGGGCTTGTAACAATTACAAGGCCCATAGACTTTAATTTAATTGTCTCAAACATATTTGAGCCCAATTAAACTTTACTTGATTTTACTCAAGCTCACTAGTTAAATAATCATTTCCAATTGGGCTCTACAAAGCCCAATGTTATTTAATTATTCAACACTTGAATTAATTTAATTATTTGGACTCTACTAGGCCCACTAGTGTTAAATTAATTCAACACTTGAATTAATTTAATTTAGTCCATAATAATGTTTATGAAAATCACAATTTCCAAATACATTATTTATTTGACCAACTTTTAATTTAGGAACACATTCATAAATTAAAATTTACATTTCCCTCATAGAAGTCATGCTTCTATTTTTCCTTGCGCTTATAAACTCCTTTATAAACTCCTTTATAAGCCGTTCAACACATTAAACTATTTTACTTCTCAACGGGATCTAGAAAGTTAGTACTTGTGTGGCTCTCAATGGTTCATTGATACAACTAGCCGTGGGTTCACATCTCCATGTGATTGGACTAAACATGTCCTTATACGAGCATACCCCAATTGCTCCATTCTTAATTATCAACTCCTTGATAACAAGAATGTCAGAACTCAAGTCTGATAGTACCCAACCAATCATGTTAAACGCCTAGCAGCATCGCTTACATGATTCCCTAGGTATCAAATGATAGTGCCTGCAAGAACCATTCAATTATGGTTAGCGTATAGTACGGTCCCTTCAACTCATATATCCCGACCGATTCGACAACCATTGGTATATCGAGAGTTGTCAATGAATCGATACTATGTGTCATGTCGTAGTTGAATCGATGGTCTAATCTATGAAACCCCTTTCATAATTACCACCATACTCTGATCAGAGATTTCATACTACACATACATTAGAACACATAGGATATCCATACCCGAAGGTAAGCGGTGAATCCCCGACTACAATGCATCGACTCCTATATATTTCGACAGAACACCCAACCTTGCCACCTGATGACCCCATGAGAGTCGGTAAACAAGTCAAAGTGTAATTCTAGCACATAGAGTCTCAATGTTGTCCCGGGTCATAAGGACTAATGGTGTACAACCATAAACTAGGACGTTTGCACTCGATAAATGAGAACCACTTGGAAAGTCCTTTATGGAGGGTTGTTCAGTGCACTCTACAAGGAGCACCTATCTGCATGCTCGGACATCACAATGTCCCCTACCAACGAAACATGGTACTCACATCGCAGATGCTAGTCTCGAACTCGAGCGGCCTATATCCTTCTAGCGGCGGCTGAATCGACTAGGAACTGTTTAGAATATACAGTATTCCAAATAGAAGTTTCATGATACTCATCATATGAGCATCTCATATTCTTTCTACTATTTGTATATTCAAGGGCTTTATCTATGCAACTAGCATGGGTATACAGATAAAGATGTGCCAAAATAATAATTTCAAATATTATTAAAATAAAAATTGTTTATACATAGAGTTTCATTGTGAACACTCGGCCAACACTTAGCTCGACGTGCACCTACTCTAACAATCTCTCACTTGCACTAGAGCCAACTACCCATATGCTTCAAACCCATCGATTCGCGATATTTCTCGAATAGTGGTCTAGGTAAAGGCTTAGTTAGCGGATCAGCAACATTATCTGCGGAGCCGTCTTTGTCAATCGAGACATCTCCTCTTTCCACGATCTCTCGGAAGATGTGGTACTTTCTCAATACGTGTTTGGACTTCTGATGAGACCTCGGCTCCTTTGCTTGAGCAATGGCTCCCGTGTTGTCACAAAACACCGGGACAGGAGCAACTCCATTAGGAATGACGCCCAACTCTTGGACGAAATTCCTTATCCAAACAGCCTCCTTTGCTGCAGCTGATGCAGCAATATATTCTGCCTCAGTGGTGAAATCCGCTGTACTGTCTTGCTTGGAACTCTTCCAAGAGATAGCAGCACCATTGAGCATGAATATGAATCCATAGGTTGACTTCGAGTCATCGATATCGCTTTGGAAGCTAGAGTCGGTATAGCCTTCCAATTTCAGTTCTCCACCCCCATAGACCAAGAACAATTATTGGTCCTTCTCAAATACTTGAGGATGTCTTTCACAGCTTTCCAATGTGGAAGACCGGGGTTCGATTGATATCTACTCACTACACTTAGTGCGAAAGCCACGTCAGGACGTGTAGATATCATCCCATACATGATGCTACCAATCGCAGATGCATATGGAATGCGTGTCATCGCCTCTATCTCTGCATCAGTCTTGGGAGACATAGACTTGGATAGGGACACGCCATGACACATTGGTAGATGTCCTCTCTTGGACTCATCCATCGAGAACCGCTTCACAATGGTATCAATGTATGTGGACTGGGTGAGACAAAGCAATCTTTTTGATCTATCTCTATAGATCTGTATTCCCAATACAAAAGATGCTTCACCCAAGTCCTGCATCGAGAACTTACTCGCTAACCATATCTTAGTTGATTGCAACATTCCTACATCATTCCCAATGAGTAGAATGTCATCAACATACAGCACTTGGAATGTCACAGCACTCCCACTGATCTTCTTATACACACAGGGTTCCTCAGGATTCTTAATAAAACAAAACTCTTTGATTGTACTATCGAATCTAAGGTTCCAACTCCTAGATGCCTGCTTTAGACCATAAATAGATCTCTGAAGTTTGCATACCATATGCTCACTTCCGACAGATGTAAACCCTTTGGGTTGAGACATGTAAATCTCTTCCTTAATATCCCCATTAAGAAAGTCTGTCTTGACATCCATCTGTCATATCTCATAGTCATACCATGCAGCTATGGCTAGCAATATCCTTATGGACTTGAACATTGCAACTGGAGAAAAGACTTCCTCAAAGTCAACTCCTTGTCTTTGAGTATATCCTTTTGCCACCAATCGCGCCTTGAAGGTCAATACCTTCCCATCCGCCCCAAGTTTCCTCTTGTAAATCCATTTACACCCTATGGGAACAATTCCCTCAGGTGGATCCACGAGATTCCACACTTGGTTCGAATGCATGGATATCATCTCAGATTCCATTGCTTTAAGCCACTTGGATGAATCGGCATCAGATAACGCTTCCTTGAAGGTCCTTGGATCACATCCATGGTTAGGCTCATCATGGCCTTCTTCAAGAAGCAGACCATACCTCATAGGTGGTCTCGAGATTCTCTCGGATCTTCTAGGAGCTTGTATCTCCTCTCTTGGCTCTTCGGGTGTGGGTTCTATAATTGTGGGTGTCTCTCGAACCTCTTCGAGTTCTATCATCTCCCCTTTTCTATCCAATAGAAATTCCTTTTCCAAAAAGGTTGCATTCCTAGAAACAAACACTTTTGTTTCTTGGGTATGATAGAAATAGTATCCAACTGAATTCCTTGGATATCCCACAAAGTAACATAAAATGGATCGACTATCCAATTTATCTCTCACTACCTGCTTCACATAAGCAGGGCACCCCCATATTCTAAGATAAGAATATTTAGGAGGCTTACCCATCCATATCTCATATGGTGTCTGCCTTTGAATGGACATTTAGTGGAATATCTTTCAATTTTAAGTTATAGAGATCGTTTTCAAGTTCACCAGTACCAATCAAACATTCATTCTTGTAAATATTGCAAACACCTTTGCTAAAAAAACAAGAATATCCATCTTTATCAACATAGAAATGGAAACAATGTTTTTTTTCATCAAATCAGGTACAAACAAAACATCTCTTAAAAATTAACTTAAAATTATTGTTCAACAATAAGTAAACATCTTCAACAGCCTTGGCAGCAACTCTTGCCCCATTGCCCATCCTCAAGAAGGTCTCACCTCCCCTTAGTCTCCTACTTCTTCCCATCACCTGCAAATCATTACAGAGATGTGAGCCACAGCCGGTATCCAATAACCAAGAAGTAGAGTTAATTGAAATGTTTACTTCAATGTAGAACATACCATTTTCAGAACTTTTCTGAGCAAGATATTCTTTACAATTATGCCTCCAATGTTCAGGCTTCTTGCAGTGATGACAAACATCACTAGTCTTGTCAGCCTTAATTGGTGTGGCTGCCACGACGGGATTCGGAGATTGCCTCATCAAGGGCACGTTCTTCTTGGGACGTTGGAAAGAACGCTTCTTTCTCTTCCCATGTGGATTAATATTCGTACCAGATGAAGAACCCACATAAGGAACCGGCTTCTCTTTCTTGATGGTGGACTCAAAGGTCACAAGCATGTTCACCAACTCCTCAAGGGTCGGCTCCATCTTGTTCATATTGAAGTTCACCACAAAAGGATCAAATGAGCTAGGCAGTGACAAGAGCAACACGTCGGTGGTCAACTCCGAAGGCAACGTAAGTTCCATGCCAACGAGCTTGTCCACGAGCCCAATCATCTTTAGGCCATGCTGATGGACCGAAGCCCCATGTCGCATGCGCAAAGTGATTAGCTCCTTGACGGTAGCATGCCTAAGAGGCCGTGTTTGCTCACCAAAGAGCTCCTTGAGATGCAAATGAATGTCAGCAGCACTCTTTGCATCCTCAAAACGCCTCTGCAGCTCATCATTCATAGAAGCCTGCATATAACACCTGGCTTTCAAGTCATGGTCACACCATTCCTTGTAAGTCTGCAATTCCTCAGGAGTGCAGCTAGTCGGAGCCTCAACAGGGGGCGACTCAGTCAGTGTATATGCAATCTTTTCCGAGTTCGAGACGATCTTTAGGTTTCTTAGCCAAGTGAGGTAATTAGGTCTGGTTAATACGTGTTTGTCGAGTATTGTAGATAGCGGATTGCGAATCGAAGACATTGTGAAAAAATTGTACAGAAAAGTAAAATAGATAAATGTTAATGACTATTTTAAAATATTTAGTAAGATAGAAAGTACAGACTTTTACTTCATAAATAATCGCTCCCACTGCTTTGAAATTTTCACTACTCTCTAGTGAAGACGGGAAACTCCTTTCCTCGGTAGGTACGTAAGGTCCAATTAGCGAATTATGATCCCGAATAATATCAGCCAATCATAATTCCTAAAAGGTAGCTTCCAATTGCATCACCATGCAACCCTTTACGTAAACTTTTGTCTCACGTTTGATTAGGACCCAATAATATGACGTCGTTCATCTTCACGTGTCAATCCTTACCCATCGATGTTGAACCTTAATGGACGGTCGCCATGAGTTCTCCCAATAATATGAGCCGAAATCATGGGAGTTCCACGTAGTTCACATCAACATGTCAATGGATATCACAGCTTTCCGGCACCAAGTGCCCCCCAATAATATGAGCCGAGCCCCAAGCACGGGTAGCGTTCATCATGCACCCATTGTCGATGGATGACATGGAAATTATAAACAAATTTATAATTCCCCTTTTCGGGCTTGATATTAATTTTGAATCTTATTCAAAATGAGGGTTTTTAATTTTGAAATGTCTCATCATTAATTTTATTTAAAAAACTCGCCATGTTTGATCGTATGTTTGCCGGATTCATGCAACTTTGTTATTATCATAATAATAACGCACATACTCATTATTTATAACATATCATGCATATATTATAAACAGTAAACAAAACAAGGATGATCAATCGCCCCAATACTAATGGTCTGTGTGAGCTAAACACGGGCCTAGGTCCAATCCTAAGGAAATGCAAGGGATGCAAATGCAACTATTACATATGCTTCCAATATTTACATGTCTTCGATCTTCATAATCACCAAGGCCACCATCTTCCAATATTGATCTTCCATTATACTAATATTTACAAATAAATATCCATGGCAAATAGGGATACATCTCATGGGGGGTGGGAACGGGCCATAAACCAAGCCCACTTTAAATTTGATAATTATTACAATCATTCAACACAAAATATCCTAGCATACACCTAGCAAATTGGGCTTTGGCTTTTGATCATCTTTCATGCATAATATCACATATCATACACCATTAATTAATTATCACAATAATTAATTGATCCAATATTATATATCTTGAACCAATCACTAACCGCCACGATTATAAACTAAATTAACAAAGTATACAAACACCTTTGTCTACTTTTCAATTAATTTATTTATAACCGAATTTCTTGTAAATCACAATTTACTATAAATAATTAAAGTCCAACTTCAATTATTTATTTTATGAGAAAATATTTGCAACTTTTGTAAATTTAAACTTAAGGGCCCAAAAAATTCATTTTTCACCAAAAATATTTTGGCCCATTTAAATTCACAAATATGTTAGCCATCCAATGGCCCTACAACTCAAGGCCCATGACACTTTGATATTTCAAAACAACTTTTGAAAACTCTAGTCGTCATCGCTGTCGCCAGATTCCGGCCAACATGCAAAAAAAAAAATTTTATTTAAAAGATAGGGGCTGTTCGCGACACGGGCAGCCCGAGCTGCCCAAATTTTCCCCAAAAATAAGCCTCGGTTTTGTTGCAAAAAATATTTCTAATGCGGTTAGAAATCGATCTCAATATAATATTATGTATATGCTACACAAACTAGTACCCTTAGCTCATGATACCACTTGAAAGGGGATCGATTTTAGGGTGTTCAAATGCGCAACGGAAGTTCAAAATTGTTTTCAAGGCATGAAAACCGAAAATTTTAAAGAAAAATTTGAACACCTCATGTACTAGCATGTAACATATACAAAAACACAACTATGACATTCATAAGGTGTTGAGAAATCGTTATCTATCAATCTCTTAAGATTGATGATGGCTCCAACTTAGTTGATATACAACTAAGCTCTTCAAGGCAAGACAAATCTACAAGCTTCCTTACTTCAAAATCAAGCCCACCACCAAACTTAAAAGATCCACCTTACACTTGCACTAGAAAATGTTTGGCATTTTTCTTTGAGAAGAGTTTTCTTTCCTCAACTATTGAAGAAGAAAAGAGAGAAAAATTGAAGGAGAAAATTGCCCCAAAATTTCGGCCATATGCTTGTCTAGACAAGGGAGGATGAGTTGCCTTGGAGTTACAAAAAGCTAAAAAGCAAAAGTTGCATGCCATACAATTTTTTAATGAAAAGTATTCCCCAACTCTTCACCTCCCAAGCATGCAATTTGAGTGGGCTTGTAACAATTACAAGGCCCATAGACTTTAATTTAATTGTCTCAAACATATTTGAGCCCAATTAAACTTTACTTGATTTTACTCAAGCCCACTAGTTAAATAATCATTTCCAATTGGGCTCTACAAAGCCCAATGTTATTTAATTATTCAACACTTGAATTAATTTAATTATTTGGACTCTACTAGGCCCACTAGTGTTAAATTAATTCAACACTTGAATTAATTTAATTTAGTCCATAATAATGTTTATGAAAATCACAATTTCCAAATACATTATTTATTTGACCAACTTTTAATTTAGGAACACATTCATAAATTAAAATTTACATTTCCCTCATAGAAGTCATGCTTCTATTTTTTCTTGCGCTTATAAACTCCTTTATAAGCCGTTCAACACATTAAACTATTTTACTTCTCAACGGGATCTAGAAAGTTAGTACTTGTGTGGCTCTCAATAGTTCATTGATACAACTAGCCGTGGGTTCACATCTCCATGTGATTGGACTAAACATGTCCTTATACGAGCATACCCCAATTGCTCCATTCTTAATTATCAACTCCTTGATAACAAGAATGTCAGAACTCAAGTCTGATAGTACCCAACCAATCATGTTAAACGCCTAGCAGCATCGCTTACATGATTCCCTAGGTATCAAATGATAGTGCCTGCAAGAACCATTCAATTATGGTTAGCGTACAGTACGGTCCCTTCAACTCATATATCCCGACCGATTCGACAACCATTGGTATATCGAGAGTTGTCAATGAATCGATACTATGTGTCATGTCGTAGTTGCATCGATGATGTAATCTATGAAACCCCTTTCATAATTATCACCATACTCTGATCAGAGATTTCATACTACACATACATGAGAACACATAGGATATCCATACCCGAAGGTAAGCGGTGAATCCCCGACTACAATGCATCGACTCCTATATGTTTCGACAGAACACCCAATCTTGCCACCTGATGACCCCATGAGAGTCGGTAAACAAGTCAAAGTGTAATTCTAGCACATAGAGTCTCAATGTTGTCCCGGGTCATAAGGACTAATGGTGTACAACCATAAACTAGGACGTTTTCACTCGATAAGTGAGAACCACTTGGAAAGTCCTTTATGGAGGGTTGTTCAGTGCACTCTACAAGGAGCACCTATCTGCATGCTCGGACATCACAATGTCCCCTACCAATGAAACATGGTACTCACATCGCAGAAACTAGTCTCGAACTCGAGCGGCCTATATCCTTCTTAGCGGCGGCTGAATCGACTAGGAACTGTTTAGAATATACTGTATTCCAAATATGAGTTTCATGATACTCATCATATGAGCATCTCATATTCTTTCTACTATTTGTATATTCAAGGGCTTTATCTATGCAACTAGCATGGGTATACAGATAAAGATGTGCCAAAATAATAATTTCAAATATTTTTAAAATAAAGATTGTTTATACATAGAGTTTCATTGTGAACACTCGGCCAACACTTGGCTCGACGTGCACCTACTCTAACACAATCCACCATCTCTGCTTTATGTTTAACTCTTTCTGAGTGAACAAGTATTTGAGACTTTGATGATCGGTGAATATTTCACATCTAGCACCATATAAATAGTGTCTCCAAATCTTTAGTGCAAACACCACTGCTGCTAGCTCGAGGTCATGTGTTGGGTAATTTTCTTCATACGGCTTCAACTGTCTCGACGCGTATGCAATCACCCTTCCCTCTTGCATGAGAACGCATCCTAAACCTCTTTTAGATGCATCACTGTAAACGGTGAAATCTTTACCTTCCATAGGTAATACCAGCACTGGCGTGGAGGTAAGCTTCTTCTTCAAAGTCTCGAAGCTTTGCTCACATTCTTCACTCCATTGAAACTTAGAGTTTTTCTTTGTGAGTTTGGTGAGGGGTATGGCTATTGAAGAGAATCCTTTAACAAATTTTCGGTAATAGCCTGCTAATCCCAAGAAGCTTCGAATCTCTGTCACAGTCTTTGGTTTAGGCCAATCTGAGATTGCTTCAACTTTCTTAGGGTCCACAGATGCTCCTGCTGCTGATATTATGTGTCCCAAGAATGTGACGCTCTCTAGCCAGAATTCACATTTCTTGAACTTGGCGTACAGTTCCTTCTCTCTCGGCGTCTGGAGGGTGAGACGAAGATGTTCTTTATGGTCTTCTTCACTTGAAGAATATACCAGAATATCGTCGATGAATACGATTACGAACCTATCGAGGTATGGTTTGAAGACTCTATTCATGAGGTCCATGAATGCTGCTGGAGCATTGGTCAGTCCAAACGGCATCACTATAAACTCATAATGGCCGTATCTTGTCCTGAAGGCTGTTTTAGGGATATCTTCCGCTTTGACCTTCAGTTGATGGTATTCTGACCTCGGATCGAGTTTTGAAAAGACCTTGGCTCCTTTCAATTGATCAAAAAGGTCATCTATTCTCGGAAAAGGGTATTTATTCTTAATTGTAATCTTGTTCAACTCTCCATAGTCGATACATAACCTCATACTCCCGTCTTTCTTTTTCACAAATAGTACAGGGGGTCCCCAAAGAGATGCACTGGGTCGGATCTGCTTCTTATCCAACAATTCTTAAAGTTGTTCTTTGATTTATTTCAACTCTGCTGGAGCCATACGATATGGTGCTTTTGAGATTGTTGTAGAATTGGGTACTAAATTAATCTCAAATTCCACTTCGCGGTCGGGAATTTCGCCAGGGAGTTCTTCAGGAAAGACATCCGGAAACTCTTGTACTACCGGAATCTCTTCTATTGCAAGTGTGTTTTCTTCCTTTACCTCGCTTAACATAGCTAGGTAAACTACTTCTCCACTCTTCATGGCTTTCCAAGTTTGAGAAGCAGAAAGAAGAGTCTTTCGTTCTTTTGTCTTACCATGAAGTAAAAGTTTCTCTTGGTGTGGAGCTTGGATGGTTACCGTCTTTTCATGACAGTCTACTAAAGCATGATTCTTGGCTAACCAGTCCATTCCAAGAATTACATCGAATTCCACCATGTTTAGTTGGATTAGGTTTGCCTTAAAACTCTGATTTTCTATGAGAACACTAATATCCCGATATAGAGTGTGAGTTTCTAAAATTCGATTTGCAGGAGTTGGTACTCTATATGGTTCTTCTAAGTTATCAGGCTTAGCTCCTAACTTCTTGGCAAATCTCTTAGACATGAATGAATGCGTAGCACTACAATCAAATAACACATAAGTAGGTATATTATTGATTAGAGTGGTACCAGCTACGACATCATTAGAGTTGTCAGCCTCTTCTTGAGTGATAGCATAGACTCGAGCATTTGTCTTGTTCTCCTTAGGCTTGTTTGGAGTTGTTCCTCGTGCTGGACCATTCCTTAGATCTGGAAAAGGGCATTGAGCAATGCGATGGCCCATCTTTCCACACCGAAAACAAGCTCCAGAATTCTTACGGCATTCACCCGTGTGAGTGAATCCATAATTTTGGCACTTTAATCCTTCTCCTTCTATGCTTGATTGAGAAGAAGTGGTTCCTTTGGCTGGAGTACTGGTGAATTGATTGCTTGAGAACCTAGGCTTCTTGAATTGTTGGCCTGGTTGGTATTGGCTTGATTGAGGGCGTTTGAGTTTGTTCTCACCTTCACGCCTCTTAATGTCGTTTTTAGCCCTGATGGTGGCTCTCATCAATTCAGCAAAGTTGTTGGGCTCAATAACAGTAAGGGCAGATTGAATGCGGCTGTTCAATCCTTTCTTGAAGCGATGTATCTTCAAGGCTTCGTCTCTCGTGATGGTTGGGGAGTAAGTTCCCAATGAGTGGAACTTAGATGAATACTCAACCACTGTCATGTTTGGTTATTGAACCAAACTTTCAAATTCTGACAGCTTCTGCACTCGAACTACTGTCGGGAAGTACTGCTTCAGAAATGCCTCTCGGAACCTTTGCCACATGATAGGTCCCGTTCCTAACATAGCTGGTGAGACTCCTTCCCACCATTTGGCTGCTTTATCCACAAGAAAATGTGTAATCACATCTACCTTGATCCCTTGTAGAACCTCAAGTAGTCGAAGATGATTCTCCACCTCCTTCATCCAATTCTGTCCGACTTCATGATCGGAGCTTCCATCGAAGTTTGGGACTCTTGCTCTTCGGAGAGCCTCATAATGCTGCTTAGTCCCATTCTGAGTTGGAGGTGGTGGCGGTGGCTGATTAGCATTCGGGTTGACAAACCATTGTAGCGTGGTTGCCACAATCGTGGCTATAGCCATCAAATCCGCCTGACTGAGGCCAACTGTGGGGACCCGAACCTAATTCGTCTTCTTAATCATCATTAGGATCAATTAATTAATCTGGGTCTAAATTTTTTTTTTAAAATACATAAGTGCAGAACATATAATCATCAGTCTTATATAAACATCGAAAATAAAGTACAAGTCTTGTACAAAATACATTTGTCTCAACTAGGGTTCAACAACTACATCAAGTGCTGAAATCAAATCTACTTCTAAGTCCGGATCTCCAGGCTAATCTTGATCTCTCATCCTCTTATTGACCATGATCATGTCCCACATGTTGTTATGCACACATACAAACACAACAGCCGGATAACTCCGGTGAGAAATATATTCCCAGTATAAACAACGCATACATGCAATCATATAAATAGATATGAAAGCATGAAACATATATCAATAACATGTATCATAATCTGAAAGACATGAATCGATATAAAGCTGTAAATAAACTCTGGACTCATCATCGCAGGCTCGACTCATCTCTAATCTAGGGATCCCGGTTCCTGGACATTGGAACAATATACCGAATCTCCGAAATAGAAGCCGGTCTGCTCCTAAGCAACATCGATATAAACCAAACATCCAGTGTCTTGGCACATCCTCCAAAGACTTGGCACCTCCGCCAATGACTAGGCACATCCGCCCATGACTCAATACATGCTTTGCTATAAATTAATAGACTAAGCATATCAATCTCATGAATTGCAAATATCAATGCAATAAAGTAAAGTATGTGGTTTTGGAAAACTCAAGTCAAATCAAACTCGAGTCGTATCTTCCCGGTTCGACATTGATTTATACATTTCTTTTGTCGATCTGACGAAGTCGAAGTCTCGAATTCAAATCTGTCAATACTCAATTTGGCAATGACAATATCGAGGAGTACAATATCAATATACCACTCAAATCAATACTGGATATAATCAGAACTCAATCTAATTCTGTTTCAACGGCATAACTGCACAATCTCAATATATCCAGCAATACAAATATCAACAAATACTAATCTCAACTCATAATCGATAACAAACTCAATCTGATATCAAATATGTATAATCTCAATCAAATCAATTCTGAAAATCATAACAATTTCATATGGTGTCTGTTCTTCGATCCGGTTTCGATTATACAATGACAACAATCTCAGGAACAGATAATAACAGTCATATCATGATTCCTCTCATATCAGATTTTCAAATCATATCAGAACATAATAAAACTTACGTCCAGTTGCAGCTCTTGTCGAGGGAGCACGGTACTGAAGTCGGATTGAAATTATAACGGCTGGATCTTGCAAAATCAGAATTCTATGAGGTGCAAAGGCGTAAGGATTTCTCATAGCTTCCTCGGATGGTTTTTGTTATAATTCTGAAGGAAATGAAGAGATTTGCCTATATATATATCTCAATTGCATGGTAAGAAACGTGGCTCATTTTTCTTGTATCTCAAGCGGCGCTCGGGCGGTTAAAAACTACTGCTCGGACAGAGCGTGGAACGTTCTGTCCGAGCCTCAACTTGTTATACACCGGTGCTTGGGCGGTAATTTTTTACCGCTCGGGCGCCAGACGTTCTGTCCTAATACTAAGCTTGGGTTGCACTGGCGCTCGGGCGGTCTTTTTCTACCGCTCGGGCGCCAAACCTTCTGTACACATTTTGGTCTTGTAATGCACCGGCGCTCAGCTTCTCCATTGACATCTTACTTTCGCTCCTGAAATCTCAATTCTGTCAATTAATTAATGTCTGATTACAGTGATAAAATCTCGGTCATTACACCAACTGCTGGTGGTGGTTGTTGTGCAGCCTCATTGTTGCGGTTGTTGTTGTTGTTTCCATAACGAGGGTTGCGATTTTTTCCCACGGGTCTCCCATCCATTTCCTACAAATATGAAATTTCTAAGTTTGTTGGCAGAATAGAGACTATACAAAGGAATCAAAATGATTGATTAATTGCTCAAAAATTAAATATGAAACCAATGGATAGAAATAAATTTTATTGATTTCCACGAAAATGCAATTACAACTAACCATTGAAAATGCTAACGGAAAGGTAAAGGGAACAAGTGTTATTACAAAAAAAAAAAAACTACTGTTGATAGTCTAATCTATCACTTCTCCTAATCCCAAATTCATAGGATCCTCTTCGACTTCTTCTTCTTCTTCGAGATCCTCCTCGGGTTCGTCTTCATGGTTGACTATTACTGTTTCCAGATGTTCAATATGACCATGCAGAACTGCATTCTGGTCGCTAAGAACTTCAACAATGCTCTGCAACTCATGAATCTGAGCATCAGTCTGCTCATAATACTTATTATGCTGGTGCACGAGTTGGTATTTTGATCCTTAAACACTTGGATCTTCTCAACCAAGGTATCACGTAACTCGATTAACTCTGCAACAGTCTCTTGGGAGTTTTCGAACTCCTCTTGAGTTTTCATATTCCTCTCTTCTGCCTCCTGCAGATAGTGAGCATAACGTTGAACATCACTTCTCAAGTGCTCTGCTCTACGATGTAATTCATCTTTGTCCAGCTCTAAGCAATAGTTATGTTCCTTGAGTTTTTCTAGCTTCCTCTCTAAGCTCTTAATGTAGCTACTCTGGTCATCCATGATCTACATCCAAAACATGGGAGTCAAGGTTCAGAAATGATTTCAAGAGTTATAGAAAATTACTGGAATTAACAAAATCAGTACAGTCTATAATATTTAAAAGGGAAAAATTAGCTCAAAAATTTTCGGACTTAGAATCACTTGAAAAATTTACTAAAAATCATTCAAACCAAGATCATGAAGTGTACCAAGTTTGGTGCAAAAATACTGAGCCGTTTGAAAATGAAAATTCCTCAAAGTTTCAAAAAATTAAAAAATTTTACGAAAATGACGATATCACTATCTAAGCGAAGGATTTTGGGGTTTGTTGGGGGTGCTAAAGCAAAAGTTTGGTTCTAAGTTAGGTTCTCCTCGTCGAGAGATTTCCAACGGTATCTTTTAATATTAAAAATTCTTCCTGAATCAAAAGTTATGGCCGTTTGAAGTTTGTGCGAAAAACACCTCAACTTCCATACAATATTGCAAGGCCTACTGCATGCGCTTGCTGGAATTCACTATCTACTGCAATTCTGATGCTACTGCAATCAAGTCTGCTCATTTCCAGCATTGTTAAAACCAGTCTGCTGCATTCCGATCTACTGATTTCTATCTGCTGGTTCTGGTTCCAGACTACTGGTTTTGATGCTACTGTTTTTCAATCATCTTCTGGTTCCGGTCTACTGATTTTGGCCTACTGAATTTTTTTTTTCTACTCATTTCAGTAGTCTATTACAGTAGTTTATTTTCATTAGTCTATTACAATAGTTTATCATAACTTATTTTCAGAAGTCTATCCGAACTCATTATTTCTAGTTCCTCCTCCCCAGATTATGAAACCTGGTTCGCTCTGATACCACTTCAATGTCACGCCCCAGGGACGGGGTTGGTCGACACCGGCGTTGCTCTCAAATTTACATTCGAAAACAACAAACCTCAGAAGTACAAAATTCAGAAACCAGTCTTTTATTCATAATACTGAATATCCATTGTCTGATGCAAGTCAAATGACTAATGTTTTATAGCGAAAATGTAAAACCAAATATAACAACGTCTTAACAAATGCAGCGGGAAAACATAAATTAGAACTGAGAAATGACAGTCTTCTTCACCAGTCCCAGAACTGGATCTGCTCTTTTCTTCTAATATTTCTTCCTCGTTCTTATCTGATATGGGTTTGGTGGGTGAGTGATATAGTTGTCACTCAGTAAGCGGGGGTGGGAATAACTCCCAGTTTTCAAAATCATTTTCAACAGAAACAGATACAAATAATATACAGAAACTCTTATTTTCAAAACAGAAATCAGTGTTCAGGAATCAGTATTCAGGATAGAAATCAAAACTTAAAATTTAGCAAGCAAGCACTGAGCACGTTCGTGAATTTCATGGCTAAACTGATATATGTCCCCTATATGTTCTCTCCTCTAAGGGGTGAAGCCAGTAATCAGTAATCAGAATTCAGTAATGATCAGAATATATATTCCTAACATTAGTTCACTAGGTTTCAGTGCTTCAAAAATCAGATATCAGAAATCAAACATATATATACTTTGTTTCAAAACGAAAGTCATCAAACGGTTTTTAAGATATTTATACATAAACCCACTTACAGTAATTTGCTAGGAGTTTCGGTTGAAGTCTGAAATCTGTTGTTCTCGCCACTGGATTTTTCTGCTTGAACAAAGGCACTCTCTTAACTCGAATTTTCAAGTGATACTCAAGATTTGTGTAACATCAATTCAGAGATTTGAGGGTGTTATTTATAGGCAAATTTCTGAGTGTTAGCCTCTCAAATAAATGTTCATAATCATCCATTATGTGCCATTACAACCTTTAATCCATGATAAATGCTTCAGTTACAAGTCATAAGCAGAATCAGTAGCTGTCTGCTGAAATCTCACGCTACTAAACTCTTCTGCTGCTGGATTATATCTGCTAGAAAAATACCAGCTTCTGAAATATCAGTTGCTGCTGGAAGCTTCTGCTGGACTCTTTGTCTTGCTGCTGAATTTTGTTAGCTGCTGCAGAATGCTAGCTACTGCTGGAATTTCGGGTTCTCACATCAAGAGCCTAAGAATCATGCTCGCTAAGGAGCTACGGGAGAAGCAAAACCTTGTTGAAGAGAAGAACCTCCTTGAAGATATGGTGAACCATCTCGTTCATTAGTTGGAACAACTTAGGGATGACAGCCTATGTTTACGTGACAACATTGACATGAGCCGTAGTAGAGAGAAATAATTTTGCGATTTTATCAAGCACTACACGACCTACTTCGTCGAGGCAGACAAAAAACATGAGAGGAAAAAAAGAAGTTGCAAACCTCCCAACGTACCATTGTCGGACTCACTGAAGTCAACAACCAATTGTCGAAGCAAGTTCAAAGTATCTCAAATTCATCAGCTCCAAAATACCAATGAGAGTCTTAGTGACAAAAAATGCAAATCTAATTCAATCCATTCTGGAGCTGCAAGGAGAAGACAATCCTAAATAATTGGAACTTGAAGCGGATCCCATGGTAGCGGAAGGCGGCGAAGAGATTATAGACTAGGATAGATCGATGTTCTAGATTTATTTTCTTTTTTTTATTATTCTACATTCAATTTCCATTTTATTGCAATGCATTCTGTCATGTTTTCCTTTGAAATCAATAAAATATATTTTACTTATTCATTGGTTTCTAACAGCGACCCATGATACACCAAACACAACAACGAGGATTGAAATATACCGCCTCCACCACCACCGAGAGTTGTCCTGAGCAGAGAAGACTTGATGGACATGACTATAGTGGCCAAGACACTTTAAGAGCTGGGGAATAACACCAATAATAATAAACTACCACCCCTGCCACCAACACCAAATGAGATCAAGTACCACTCTCAGTCCCTTTCAAAGAACCGAGTCCAAAATTTCGAGTACAAGCAGTGCCATCTTCGAGCAATTACATCAAGTTATCTTCCTCATTTTCAATCCAAGAACAGTAAGTGATGTTATGTTTTAAAACTAAATACACATAAGATATTTTTTTGTTCTTTGTTCTGTTTTTGAAAACTTCGATCAATAATGTTCCTTCAATTTTTGCCCAGTTTTAAGAAAAATGTTTCAAGCACTGATATGATTCAACTTGATTTGGAAAATGCTTTACGAATTTAGATAAAATATGACTCGTATACAGTTGGATAATAATTGTTGCATGACATCGCCTCTTAGATGATTAAAAATTAGGCTTAGATGATTAAAAATTAGGGATTGATATTAGAAAACAATGAAAAATAGATGAATTTACGTGCTGCACATTCATGATATGCTCTGTTTTCTATTAAGATATGTCCTTGTTTTGAAATTTCATTTGTGTTTGTTATATGTGCTTGATGGAGTTCCAGTTGCTGAGTATTTTCCCGAACACTCGCATATTACTCCTCCTCCCCAAATAAGAATGATATGATATAGATGAAAAAGACCAAAACATTTTCTAGGGTTGGTGATGCAGACCGACTCAAGTTTACACATTCTGTTAGATAAATGTTATTTCCATAGTATATTTGCTTCCGCATTTGTTTTCGATTTTGTTTCGGTACAAAGAGAAAGTTTATTTATAAAATAAACTTGTTTGATTGCATATTGTTGTATAAGACTTATTGTTTTCAATGTTAAATAATATTGACGTCGATACGCTACGATATCGGTACGTGACATTTTTTGATTGGTGGTAGAGCTAATTACTCAGCCAAATGTGCCATGTAATTCGATCTTATCATTGGGACAATATTTCAATGGTTGATTAAATAGTTATAAAGGATTATATTTTTTTTATGATGCTATACAATGTGTATCATGAAAAAATATCGGGTATTGCTTTAATAAAATTGAATAAATACTGGGTGATGTTGTAAGACCTAAGGATAAGATGGAATAAATGTGTGTACCATATTAAATAGCTTCAAACACAGACCTAAGGATAATAACGTTTGAGTAGGTCTCTTGTGAGACAGTCTCATGAATCTTTATCTGTGAGACAGGTCAACCCTACTGATATTCACAATAAAAAATAATACTCTTAGCATAAAAAGTAATATTTTTTCATGGATGACCTAAATAAGATATCCGTCTCACAAAATACGACCCGTGAGACCGTCTCACACAAGTTTTTTCCATAACGTTTACAGTGGCGTAGACATAAATATTTTCTCTGGTGGGCAGAATGTTTTTAAATATTAATTTGAACTTCATATAATTGAAATAAAAGAAACTACATAAACATACCGAATTCGTATAAATATTAATTTAAACTTCACATAATAGAAATAAAAAAGAAGTTAATTGAACATATGAAATTCTTATTTAAACCGAATTTTGCGATTTTTCAATGCACCAAACTTGTTTATGATAAATTATGTATCAATACCAAGAGCAATATTCCTCTCTGTGTAAACAACCATGGTATTGGCAAGAAGGTCATTTTTCATTGTATTACGAAGTGGCGTCTTAATGAGTTTCTTTCCTGAAAAAGCTCGTTCTGTAGTTGATGTAGAAACTGGAAGAGTCAAAACCAATCGAACCAACCTATCAATCAAAGGATAGATAACCGACTTCGTTGTTCTGGCCAATGTTTGTCACAAATGATGCAAAGAATCAAGATTCTGAAACTTGCGCATGAAGCGGTACATAAACCTTGTAATGATCTAATTCTCTCACCAAATCTTCTCTTTCTTCTTGATTGAAATCATGGTAGTAAAACTTATAAAAAAGAGAACAAATGTCACATAGAGAAAATGATCTGAATCCATCAACGGCTCAAAGCATTACTAAGAGTAAGAAGTTCCATTGTGCTCTCTGTAAATCTCTCGTTCAATTCCATCAACTGAAAATCTATTAGTGATAATGGACTGTTAAATTATTTTTCATTGCAATAATTCATCTGTAAATTGTAATCAAAATGAAATTGACAAGTTATAATTCAATTTAAATTGCAAATTCTGTATTTTTTAATCATAAAATTTCAGCATAATTCAATAAATATAAAAAAAAACAACTTAAATCATGTAGATTTTGAATATGAAGATAAAAAAACTTCACAAATTTTTCTTCTTTGAACAAATAAAAAATAGATATTATTTTCAATGTTTACACATTTTCAATCCTAAATATTAGAAATCTTAAAATCCCCAACGTTCACTTTCAACCCTAGAAAGTAAAAATCTTGATACCAATTTTCGATTCACATATTAGCTCCAATCAAGGAGACATACAGAACATGTCCGACATTAAAATATATGACATCAGATTGTTTGAAGTTTGCGTTATTATTTATTAAACTAATCTTGACATAATATTTGCAAATCATAATTTATATCATTGATATAAATAAATTTCAAATACAAACTTATAAGAAATTTTGTTTCTTCAATTTTTACCGAAGCTGTTCTCGTGCGTGCACCATTCTTCTTCAATCTTCAGTAGTCGACTTTTTTTTTTATTTTTTTCAGTAATGATTTTACAATCTACACATAATAACCTTTTGAATTGAGTTTTATTTGGGTTTTAAATCTACACATTTAATTACCCATATGAATTGGGTTTCAAACATTAATTGAACTTTAAAATTCAATCCATTTTTTTATTGTTTTTTGTGAGATAATGATTCTACACATTTAATTGGCTTTATACATGTAGTGTGTGTGTATATATATATATATATATATATGCTGGACTTATGCCCAAATTTGCCCACATTGTTCTCCCCCTGATCGTTTACACCCGTAATGTGGATCGAGTCCACTATATTTTTTTTTCCTAAGATAAAAATTTATTCTAATCCGATGTGATTTCTAAAATATTGTACATTTAAGGATATGATTTTTTTATATGTATAATAATTATGGATTAACAAATTAATTAAGGAGCTTTTTTTCATTTGCATGAACATACGAATCTTGTATGAACGAATATTTGCAAGAAAATAGTCTTCTAAAATCTTACGCAGATTTCATGAATTCATGAAAGGAGAAAAAAATATTTATTTATACATTAATGCACAAAAATTTCATTTTATTCTTAGGACATGAATTTAAAATTTCATTAAAATTACGAGAATGCCATTCGAAAACTAGTATAATCGAAGTTGAGTCCCGCCATTTCTTTTGTTAGCTTTCATAATAACTCGATCAAAATCGTTTTACTGGAGTCACAAGCCAAAGTACCCACCACTTTTATATTTAATTATTTTTACTTGTACTATATTTTTCATACTTAATATTTATGTAAAATAAATATATTTTTATTGTTTTTATTTGATAGGATATGGTTTTTGTATTATTTTATTTTTAAAAAGTGATATTTTTCAATTTCTGTTTATGTTGTTATATTTTTTAAATTTCTGTTCTATGTTAATATTTGTTTCTTAAAAAAATGTTTTAAGGGTCGTCAGAATTTATTTTTATATAAACAAAAAACAAAAAAATTGATAGATTTTTATATTATGTAGCCAAGTTGTATAGGAACTTTCAATTTCTATGCCACTATATAATCTTCCAAAATAGGCAAAAGGTTATATATATGAATATTATTGATATTGATAGTATTGAAAATTAAATAGGAAAAACACAGAAGGAAAAGGCATTTAACTTCCCCTTGCAAAATGATCATTGATATGTTTTATTTAATCATTAATTAGAGGGTACAAAGGTTTGTTTGACAAGAAGAAAATATGGGAATATTTCCCTTATTCTTAATACATATGAAGTAGAAACAACACCGATCGAGATTTATCCCTAGTAAGGGCGTTGGCCAACATAATTACCCGGTGGATCATAGTTGCAAGAAATGTACCACCACCCATTGTTGCATCGAGCCCTAGCGCACCCGAGGCGCACCGAGTTACGCCACACAACTTGCGTATAGTGTAGGCACTCTCCCCCGACACACGAATTAGACCCATAATTATAGTTGGGCTTCTTCGCTACCCACAAGTTCACTGCAGCCACTCCCGTGAAATCACCACTTCCCTTGGCGAGATTCTCCCCATAGGGGCGATTCGTCGAGTGCACGAGGCTACAATCACCGAGTCTGGAGTTGACATAATTTGTTTGCGTCCCATGTCATTGGCCCGACCCCAACTTGGGCACGAGCGGCATTGTGTGCGTTTAGGAAGTCTTGTGGAGAGTTTTGGGCGTGACACAAATGTTCCGACGCCGTGAAAATGAAGAATAAAAGAAGAGATATCAATGTTGTTTGGCGGATTTTCATTTTGCTATTGGAGCCGAGTCTTTGGTGCAAGAGGAAGGAGGGAAAGTAGGGTTTATATAGCTAGAGTTGCATGGAAAACTTGGCCTAGCCGACCATGGAAAAAAAAAAACAATTCAAACATACATATTTCAATTTCTATCTAAATCTCGTTCAATGGAATTTAAATTACGTAAAACAGTGTCATTTAACATTGTCCGTGTATTATTTTCTTCATTTTTTTGTCAATTACTTCAATCTTTTGTCATACTTAGTACGTTAATTATTATTTTTGAAATCAATGTTGCTATCATATCATATTGCATGCCTTAATATGTTATCAAGGAGCGTCTGATTTGGTGGAGTATATGAACGCTTGACAGGTAATGTTTACTTAGGCTCCGTTTGGTACGTGTGATGAGATAAGTAAATGATTAGTAATTAGAGTGATTAAAAAATGAGATATATGAATTAATAGTAAGGTGAGATAAATAACATGGTGTTTGGTATGATTTTAAAATGATGGATTAATTTTGTAAATTTTATTGCAATGACTAAAATGTCCCAAGTGTTAATTAAATATATATTCTTAAAATAATTGGATAGATAATTAAATATTTATAATTATAATTTACATTTATTAAAATTAATTAAAATATATTTATTAGAAATATATTTGAAAATATTACGGTAATCATTAAACAAAATAAATTAGAATTTAATAAATATTTATTTTGATAAAAAAATTCATTAACAAGATTAAAAATTTATAAAAATTTAATTTAAGATAGATTTGCATTACAATTTATTTTCTTTAAAATGATTGAAAATAATAAAAAATATGAAATTAATTTATAAAAAAAAATATAATAAAAATTTAAATATTATATTAATTTATCATTATCACTATTCAAGAATTATATATTATCACATCTTCGAGGAGGGATATTTAATCACACAAATAACATAAATAGTGAGGGCTTTCAATCATAATCAAGGGCCTCCATGCTAAATTAAAAATGAACCAAACATAGATAAGGGATGATTATTTAATAATCATTCCCTTATCATGGCTACCAAACATAGCCTAGAGTACACCAAACAGCACATAGCTGATGTCGGTTCCAACGTTAGCCAAAAAAAATTATTGCATTAAATTTGCTAACTTTCATAAAATGCACTTATAAACGATGGAATGCATAGCAACTTTACAAATAATTGACGATATGAAATTCTATTATTATATATCTTCAAACAATATATTATTTTAATATTCAATAACAATTTATTAAGGTTTATGTAAATTTAGATAGATAAATTATGGCGACCCATATAAGTATGTATGTATTATAATTGATTTACAATGACGGGAATTGGAATATTTATCCAGCTGCCGTTTCTCACACGTTGGAAAGGGAGTCTGTCGTACGAATTGTGGAAACTAAATCATGCCCGTAAATTATCAATTAATACGAAGTAAAAGTAAATTTAATTAAATTATTTATATGACTGACCGTTTACCAATTTTTCAAAAATTATAGTTGGTGTGATAATGGTACAACTCAAATCTTTTAAATCATACAACAGCTCAAGCACTATATTTCGATTGCTCTACCAATTAAGAACAATTATTACACCCAACAATCTTTCTTCTAATAATTGCATTCATTGCCATCAATGAGAATCGAACACGTTGTCTTAGTTTTGATACCAATTGTCGGACCAAGCGTTTGTCGATTTACCAAAAGTTACAGTTGATGGTGACGGTGCAACTCAAATATTTTAAACTGTACAACATCTCAAGCACCAAGTTTCGATTTCTTTACCAATAGGAGAAAATTATTGTACTCAACAATCTCCTCCAATAATTACACTCATTTTAATAAATGATAATCGAACCCGTGAACTTAGCTCTGACACCAATTGTAGCTAGGACCGAACGTTTGCCACTTTACCAAAAGTTATAACTTGTGGTAATGGTATAAATCAAGTCTTTTAAACCGGGAAAATTTAGGCAAATAACACTCTATAACATCAAATTTAAAAAACTAGCACTCACTTTTAAAATGTCTATTCTACCCTTATTTTAAATATTTCAAATCCTTATTTTTTTCCTTTTAACCCTAAGGTTTTTTTTGTGAAATCCCATTTGGTTGCCATCAGACACCGGGATTGACTTGCAACGCTTGCAACAAGGAATTCCTCGACGATTCTGAGCAGAAGCTTCACTACAAATCTGAGTGGCACCGTTACAATCTTAAACGGAAGGTGAGCCGCCGTCAATTCCTTTTCATAATCTTATTGTATGTGTTTGATTTTGTTTATATTTATGGGATTCCTACCTCCTATCACCTATTTGGATCCTCGTCGTCTTCTTCTCACTTCAGGTTTACTCTTCAGTTTTCATTTGATTGTTTTCATCATTATTCATGTTCGATTTGGCTACAGTTCAATTAAGGTGGCATTTCGAGCTCACAAAATTTCTTGCGATTGTTCATGCTTCGAGGTAAGCACCGGAGTTCCCTTTTCCTTCCTTTCTTTACCCTATTATCTCCTAAGGGATTATGCAGATTGTAATGGTACCAGTTTTGACTTTGGAATGTAGAGGGTGCATTTGATAAACCGAATGGCACAACAGTGAATTCATAATGATCCCCATGAGTTCGAAAAGCTGTCTTGTGAATGTCCCTGGAATCCATCCGAATTTTGTGATACCCAGCACGCAAGTCCAGCTTAGAAAAATTTTCCATTGAATCAATCAATGGTCTAAAATTGATACTCAGCCCGCAAGTTCAACTAAATGATTTATTATTAATAAATTATTTGTGTTTGAGGTTAATTTATTTCTTTTTAGTAAATCATTTATAAAATTGTTTTTGCATGAGTTCAATTCTTAGTTTTGAATATTCTCTTTGATAAAAGTATTTTATGAGTGACGTTAAACTAACAATATCATTCCTTCTTCTCCTTAGGTGACCGATCGTTCTTCTCTTAGCTCCATTGAAATTTTCTTTCAATCAATGACCTAATTCACTGATCAAGGACCATTTAAACAACCATACATTTAACATTTGTAATTAAAATGGCAGAAGAAGAAGTTTGGGTAAGTTTATCGTTTTATATGATTTTTATAGAGTTTTTACTTTTAGTTAGATTTGTGGAATTGAGTTTTTGCCTAAACTTTCTTACATATCTGTAACTGATAAATGAATAAACTATTTGTGTTTTTGCTGAGAAAATGTATTCAACATTGTATTTGTTTTTTATGTTTGAAAAATATTTATATTTTTTATATCATTTATGTTTTTTCGAATGTAGGTAAAATTGAAACCTCAGTTATTGAGAAAGAATCACTTTGAATGCTAGTTAAGTTTAAACTCTCATTTCAAAAGTGTATCAGAGACTATCAAGGAATGCCTCAATGATGCAGAGATGCAGAATATGATTGATGGAACTCAATTTGGTAATTTAATTAAGTATGTAAGAGATTACAATTTATCCAGTCAGATTATATGGTTCTTGATGGCTAGACAGTCATGTAAGACTACTAGTGATGAGTTGTGGATGGTTGTGAATCAACGACCGTTGAGATTTTCGAAAATGGAGTATGCACTTATAACTGGGCTTGATTGTTCAGAAGATTTTCCTGAAGTTGGAGAGACGATGCAATTTCGGGATAGACATTTTTGTGGAAATGAAAACGTATATATTGAGGAGGTGGCGACAAAGCTAACGGAAATGAGAAAAACACCTGAACGCACTATAAATTTGGAAAAATATGTTTGTACTTTGGTGCTGCTGTTCTTTGGCCAGTTCGACAAAAGACGGTTCCTCAAGTTGACAACATGCTTTTGAGTTTAGTGGAGGATTTGAATTTGTTTAACAAATATCCTTGGGGTACGATAGCTTATAACGAAGTTCTTAAAAGTATAAAGCGAGATTTAACTTCAATCAAATTGAAGAAAAAGAAGAAGAACGAAAAGATTGTCGAATATGGAGCGTTTACTTTGAACGGATTTGTTCATCCACTTCAAGTAAGATATTTTTATTTGTTTTGTATTTACTTAGTTAATTTATTTAATATTATGTTGGCTATAATTTTTTTAATGCAGATTCTTGCATATGAATGTATTCCTGGCATTGCAAAGAAGTTTGCTAAGCGAAGAGATGGATATAACATGATTCTTCCGCGTATGTGTGGATGGATTTCAAATGATTGGCATGTGAAATCATCTCCAAAGTACAATGAAGTTGTTCAAGCATCACATGAGTTTTTAAATAGGGTGAGTATTTTGCCAATAATTTATTTAATATTTCAAAGATATTTAATTGTAATTCAGTGTTGGAATTTTATAATTTGTAATATACAGATGGTTATTGGCATGTTGACACCTACAGAGTTGGAACTACAAGCCTTGTACATCGCAAATGGTCAATTTTCTGATTCAGATCCTAATTTATCGCATGTTCTACCATTGTTGTCGGAGAGACAAAATGTATACTGCTATGCAGATAGCAGTCCCGAAAACGTTGATCAACCCTTAGAAGAGCAAAAATCTTTTGAAGATATGCAAAGCCAGAGAGCAGATGCACATGACAAACAATCACCTCCACTTCGTCAAGAAGAAGATCGACCACACACCTCCACACATATTGATCCGAGTGCTTTTGTTGGAGAGGTTCCCAGTGTTCCAAATTATTTTGTCCAACTTCAAGATTATATAGATGAGAAGTTTACAAAATTGCAAGCATACATGGATGAAAGATTTACTAATATTGAGGAGAAGCTTGAAGAGGTATCTGTCCAGGTAAAAAACACAGGAAAAAAATCCAGCAGAGACATCACGTCAACCAACTAGTATACTTCCAGAAGCAAAGAGACAAAAGATGTTTGATATCAAAGGTGTTAATGAAGAAGTCTTGCCATCAGAAGGTAAGTCACATGCTTTAGTGGATAAGTCATGTCACCTGATTAAATATTTTAAGATAAATATATTTTTACATACAGGTTCTACATCTCCTCAAAATGGACACTCCATGATCCAACCAAGCAAACATATCTTGCACACTCCCCAACGATTCGTAGTTGATGAAGGAGCTTCCAATGCCCAGCCAGTTGGAGATGCAAACAATAATGATGATAAGAAAGCTTACAATAACATGTTATTAACCTATGTCAGGGTTAAGAGGCAAATCAAGAAGTCGTCGTACTTATCGTCGCCCTTCATGTAATTGTCAGAGATGCCCCCTGTATTAGTTAGCCATCAACTTGGATCATGTAATGACAAATTTCAACCACTTCAAATAGCAAAGTCACCGAAGCTAACTAAAGCTTTGAAGGAGCAAATTAAAACAATGAAAGGCACTCGTCAATGCCTAATGGCCGCCTACGATAAGAAGTGGTTTAATGATTTGCTCTTGACTAGGTCATGGCTTGGATCTTCTGTGAGTATATATGATTTCATATATTTAATTAATATATATGTTCTTCATGTGTTTTGTGCTAATCATTAATCTTTTTGTTATTTACAGCGCATTAACGAATGCATGAATGGGTTTTTGGTGCTTCAAAAAAAGTATCCTCATTTAGTGGCACAAGACATTGCTATAATGGGTGGTTATTTTAGTGGACTTTTGGATGTTGTCCATTCCAAAGCTGAAAAGGGTATGTCTCATTGTCATTGGGAGGATTTGATTCGAATGGCTGAAGGATCAAGTAGAAAATGGAAATCATTGCCATGGAAAGAAACATCATTTATCCTTGTGCCTTACCATGTCCCCAACCATTGGGTTGCTGTGAAAATCGATATAAAGGCCACATCTATCATAATTTATGATTGTGGAATCTATTTAACCAAAGAGATTAACATGGAGTCGTATGTTCGTCCGCTACAAGTTCTAATACCTCGATTATTGAATATTGTGGGCGTAGTAACAACCGATACATGGAAGATTACACGACCACCGTCATTTCCTCAGAATATTGCTGGGTTTGTTTTACCAAATAAAATTTTATTTTATTTCACATTTATTCCATGATTAATTTTAATAATATTAATTTTGCAGAGGTGATTGTGGTGCATGGGGATCAAGACCATCGAGGTGGAATTAGCTCGTCTCAATCCACATGAAATAAAGGACAAGATAGTCGACTCATGTAGACCCTATTTAATAGCATGTACTTTGAATAAAGATTGGATTTTGTAGCGATACCATGGTGGTTGTTGGGATGCTTTGTAGCTTTTTTGATCATGTACAACTGCAAACAAAAAGTAATGATTTGTAGTGTTTTTTTATTTTTTTTTGGATTCCATAGTTTAGTTATTTGTTTTATATTTTTATAATGAGTCTTTATTTATTTGTTTTACATTCCATGAATTCCATGGTTTAGTGTGAAACAAGCCAAAAATAATTTAGGGCGACCGAATGGCGACTGAGTGATATGGTAAAAACAAATTGAGCAAATTCGTGTTTTATATCATATTTACTATATTATGGTATGTTTTCATGTATAATAAATTACAAAATTAAACATAGTGTGAAATAAGGCAAAAATGACTGAGGGCAACTGAATGGCGACTGATTGATATGATAAAAAAAGTAAGAAAATTCGTGTTTTATATCCTATTTACTATATTATGGTATGTTTTCATGTATAATAAATTACAAAATTAAACATAGTGTGAAATAAGACAAAAATTACTGAGGGCGACCGAATGGCGACTGGGAGCGACCAAATGGCGACATTGTTATGATAAAAACAAAGTGAGCAAATTCATGTTTTATATCCTATTTACTATATTATGGTATGTTTTCATGTATAATAAATTACAAAATTAAACATAGTGTGAAATAAGACAAAAATGACTGAGGGCGACCGAATGACGACTGAGAGCGACCGAATGGCGACTGACTGATATGATAAAAACAAAGTGAGCAAATTCGTGTTTTATATCCTATTTACTATATTATGGTATGTTTTCATGTATAATAAATTACAAAATTAAACATAATGTGAAATAAGGAAAAAATGATTGAGGACGACCGAATGGCAACTGGGAACGACCGAATGGCGACTGATTGATATGATAAAAACAAAGTGAGCAAATTCGTGTTTTATATCCTATTTACTATATTATGGTATGTTTTCATGTATAATAAATTACAAAATTAAACATAGTGTGAAATAAGGCAAAAATGACTGAGGGCGACCGAATGGCGACTGATTGATATGATAAAAACAAAGTGAGCAAATTCGTGTTTTATATCCTATTTACTATATTATGGTATGTTTTCATGTATAAGAAATTATGAAATTAAACATAGTGTGAAATAAGGAAAAAATGACTGAGGGCGACTGGGAGCGACCGAATGGAGACTGAGTTATATAGTAAAAAATAGTGAGCAAGTTCATGTTTTATATGCTACTTAATAGTAAAAAATAGTGAGAAAGTTTATCATTCAGTAGCTCTCAGTCGCTCTTTGTATTATGCCATTATTTTTATATTTTACATTATCACTCCGTTATACTATACTAAAATAGAGTAAATAGACCCAAACGTGAAGTTGCTCCTATTTTCTATTATAAGAATCATATATCACTCAGTCGCTCTCAGTCGCTCTGGGTCGCTCTTTGAATTATTTTACGCCACTTTTATATTTTATACTCACACGATTATAATATACTATAATATAGTAAATAGTCCACAAACATTAATTTGATCACCTTTTATACATTGAATAGTACAAAATATCTTCGATTCATTCATACTAAATCATTAATGTTCAATTACATTTAAAAAAAAACATCCAACCTCGCACTTCCAAAAAACAATATTTTCTAGAACATCAAGTGGTTCTATTAGATCACTCATATATCATTCAATCGCTCTCAGTTGCTCTTTGTATTATAACATTATTTTTATATTTTTCATTATCACTCAGTCGCTCTCAGTCGCTCTCGGTCGCTCTTTGAATTATTTTACGCCACTTTTATATTTTATACTCACACGATTATATAATATAGTAAACAGTCCACAAAACATTAATTTGATCACCTTTTATACATTGAATAGTACAAAATATCTTCGATTCATTCATACTAAATCATTAATGTTCAATTACATTAAAAAAAATCCAACCATCCACTTTCAAAAAACAATATTTTCTAGTACATCAAGTGGTTTTACGAGTACATTTCGTCTTATAATGTCCAACATCATTGCATAAGCTGCATTTCTTTTTTCGTTGTCGTCCAAACTCTCCAATAGATGGTCATCTTCGTTTATTTGGTCGCCCCCGTTTTTGCTTGAAGTTAGGAGGTAGCATTTCCAAATTAGAAATATAATCGGGAATCTTCCAATCTCTTGAATGAGGCACGGGGTAAATGGTACCCGAGTAGGCTTGACGCCACATATGCACAAGGTAATAAGGTGAGCACAACTCATAGATACCCAAATTTGCTAGATGACAAGATGCTAATGCGTGTTTACATGGAATTTTATCACATTGAAACACACAACAGTTGCAGGAGTAGGTGGAGAAATCAATTATTTCATCTGTATCATCACCAACTACATGATATTCAGAATAATTCAACTGAGTTACCTTTAGACATTGTGATTGAGTAAACCTAGTTCTCAAAATCAACTCTATAGATGGAGTCAACTTCGTTCTGCATGAAGCTAACTCTGCTGCTGTGCGGTGTTTGTTGAACCAAACTGAAACAATATTTTGAATTGCATTCAACAGTGCTATGATTGGTAACTCTCTTTCCTCAAACAATCTAGAATTTATCGACTCAGCCCCATTAGTTGTCATAATATCATATCGGTTACCTCGGCAGAAAGCTCTAGACCATTTATTTGGTGCAACTGCTTTTCTCAAGATATGAAGCCACACTTGGGTATTGATTTTTCAACTTCTCATACAACATGTTAAAGTCAGACATTTTGCAAGCATATGCAGTTTGCATGAAAAACTCAACCCCACCACCCTTTTTACCACAATGGGTATAGATATTTTGCGAAAGGTGCCATGTGCAATGTAGATGATGTGAGTGCTTGTACACAACGGCCACTGAGCTGATAATGGCAGCATGTCTGTCAGAGATAATTACCAAATCAGGATCATCTGGAATCAGTTCATGCAATTTCTGCAAAAACCAAGTCCATGACATTTCATTCTCTGAGTCAACAACAGCCCATGCAATGGGGTATTGATGCAAATCTCCATCTTGGGCTGTTGCAAGAAGCAAAACACCTCTATATTTTCCCTTCAAAAAAGTCCCATCAATTGCTATAACTTTTCGCATCCTACGAAACCCAGATATGCATACCCCATAAGCTAGGAACATGTATTTAAATCTTCCACTAGAGTCAGTCTCCAAATGAGTTATAGTATCTTTGTTCAGTTGCTTAACAACAAATAAATAAGCTGGCAAAGTTCTGTAACTCTCTTTTGGATCTCCCCTCAAATGATTAAGAGCAAGTTGCTTGCCCTTCCAAGCTTTGTAGTAGCTAACACCAAGCCCTTTATTTTGCATCATCGTCATTATTGTTTTTGGCGCAGGGGTGATTTGTTGCCCTCTAAAATTTTATAGCAATACATCTGCAACTACAATAGAACTTGCTTGTCGGTGCCTTCGTCTTCTGTCAGAAAGGTCACATGTGTGTATGTTACAATAAATTCGAATTTCAAACTGAGTTGAACTAGCCCTTCGTGTTGCTCGCACTCTCCAACTGCATTTTTCTGTAATGCATCCCACCACATAAAGTGTCTTTGTCGACCTTTCAACATTCATTTCAAATAAAGCATTCAAAGAAATCTTAGTCAATTCTTTCTTAAGTTCATTTTTACTGTTGAACTTTTGACCAACTGATAAATTCGATCCATCGGTAAATGAAAATGCACCATCACCATCGTTAATCGCCAACAAATTTTGTGTATTCGCTTCCATTAAATCAGAATGAGAGAAATCAACATGTGGACTTTGTGTTCTTGGTAGATCGAAGACATCATTTTGGTTCAAGTTTTTATTGGCATTATCTTCTTCAACAACGACTTCTTTTGTTGCTGCAGTCAATTCAAAACCATCTTGGATAAAAGTACAACCAAAATATTCATCATGAAGACCCTGATTAAAAGCATCCATATCCAAATCAATTTCTTTTCTTCGACATTCTACATTTACATCAAAATCACATTTTTTTTTCTATCTTCTACATTAATATTATAATTCACAGCACTACCCTCCACATCTCCAAAATGCATATCACTGTCATTAACTTTTTCTCTATCAACTCCAATATCAAAAATCTCAATTACTTCCACATGCAAAACATGTCTAGTACGCGAATTACCAAATGATAGATATGTTCCCAAGGATCGTGAATTTCGAATATAGATTGGGCATGGTTTGCAAGAATCTACTTCTGGTAAATAACTCAATGTCAATTCAACATCTGATTTAGCCAGACCAAGTGTCTCGTATATTTCATTCATGACACATTCTATGGTCAAATTACTACCATCAATGGAAATAGTTGTCCATTCTTTAGATTCGGATAACCATGTATAAGTTCCTTGTTCATCATTCTTCCACTCTCCATTAGAATTAATCAAAATCTGGATGATCGTCATTCCTATACAAAATAAGCAATAAAGATGTCATAAAAATTAAATGATTTAACATATAATCGGATGACATAACATATCAAAGTGGGCGACTGAAAACAGTATTGAGCGACTGTAATGCCCGAATTTTGAAAAAATGTGGCAGTAGTTGTGATGGTTCTTGGCTTTACGTTATGGTATGAATGGTAATGAATGTTATAGAATGGAATAGATGATGGAGGGGTAGAATCAAAGGTGGAATTTGAGCTAAATAGGTAATGGAAGTGCAGAAACGGTATGAAAAATGTGGCAGTAGTTGTGGTTTTTAGCATAATGTTTTGTATATTGATCCAATTGATGTTAGGCCTCTTTCATTAGAAAGATAAGACATAAGGCTATAACTTTCATGATTTGAGTTTTGTTCAAATCATTAGGAAAAACGAGCCAAAAGCGCCCTGAAGTGTGTCGTGCGTATCGTCGTTCCTACAATGACACATGTTGGGAGATTGAGCATAACTTTTTACTCAGACCTTCAAATGACATGAGGCCAATTGGAGATAAACGTCAAGACATAGGGCTACAACTTTTTTGTTTACCACTTTTTCTAATGCGGAAGGGAAGAGTGTTTCAGAAGCGATCTTTACAGTAGCTATGCACAGAGCGGCACCCGAGCAGTAAGAAACGGCCGCCCGAGCGCCAATGCTTCTGAATTTTTGAGTTGTTTGCAGTAAGTTCGGCGCTAGGGCGTTAATATGTGACCGCCCGAGCGCCCAGCAAGTTAAAAAGCGTGTTTTGAGGTTTGGGAAGGCATAAAATCGAATGGGATCATCTTTTTACTCATTTTCCTTCTCCTTTTTTTCTCTCCATTGGTTTAGAGCTAGGGTTCTTCATTCTCCTTCAATCCAATTTCTTCCAAGACATTAATCTTTGATTGAAGCCTTAATATTTGCTTGGAGATTAGACGTTCTTCTCCTCAAGAGTTTATAAGCAAGGTAAGAAAGCTTATTTACTTGGTTTAGTGATTGAAGGGGAAAACAATGTGTTGTTTGGTTTGAGTGTTGAGGTAAAGTTGTTAATATAATGATTGATGGTATTATTATTGTATGTATTGATATTTTGAAAAGAAATGGAATTGAAGATAAGGGCAAAGTAAAGGAGCTAACTCTTTAGCACGCATGTCATGTGTTTGATAAAATGATTCAATAAATGTTTTTATGGCATATTACGGTTAAGAAATTTACGGATCTTGATTCGAAGCAGTATTGAATTAATTATGAATTTTTAACAGAAACTACTTTGTTTTGATAGATGATCAAAGTTCTTGAGTTATAGTAGAATTCAAAGGTTCAAGACTTCTCACCTACACATTTCGATCTTCTTTTGGTAATATTTGAAAGGTATGTTACGGTCGGTAACATACGAGGTAAAAGTATCATTTTTATTTTAAATTGAAAACCCTATGGCTCGATGAACTATTGGTGATTTGATGATGATTGTTGTATTGAGATGAGTTGATTATGATATCGAAATGAGTGATTTGCATCATTACACTGCATATTGAGCCACTTTTTAATTCAGATTTGATATGGCGGAGGTCGCCTTGATTTATTGATTTGTTGGACGTATGGGGCTATAGTTGAGTTGGCATAGTGTATGCGGAGGTCGCTGCTATGGCATGAACACTCTCTATAGGCGCGCCATAGTCCTGGGATTGTAGAACACAGCACCCCACCCCGAGCGGATGAGTCGGTGGATGTTGCTGGGTGATTCTATTCCCTTGGGTACTCTATGACCAGATGATTCACTTGATCTTGAGATTTATTGATAGCCCACAGCTTCAAATCATGCAATGCATTATATTGCATCTTTATGAATTTTATATGAGATATTTGAAATGTTAATTCTCATATGTTATTGATTGTATCATACTGGGTTTATACTCACCGGCACGTCGGCTACCTCTTGTTTTCATGTGCTTGACGGTAGGTGAGGCAAGGTTTGGGATGCCAAAGTCCAGCTCCAGGCGAGGAGATAAGAGTTAGAGTGAGATTCTCGGGTCTTAGGAGCTATGTGATGATGTTTGGATTTCTTTGGTTCACTACTTTTTGTTGGCATGTTGAAAATTATATTTCAAACATTTGAGACCATTAAATTATTTTGACGATGTTTATGTGAATTTGTGAACCACAAATTATGTATTTACTAAATCATTTGGTTTGTTACACTTATAATTATTAGTATTAGATATCGGACCCGGGGCCTCACATTAGGTGGTATCAGAGCGTAAGATATTTGGGAACAGGGTAGATCGAGTCAATTTGAATTGCTTGATCATGTGATATATTTGTTAACATTTTCATTGTGCTATGATGTGAAATACATGATTTAAATTGAGATATTATATTGTTGAGTTTTATTCGAGATTTTTGAGATTGTTGAGTCTCAAGAGCCAGAGATGATTGAAACAAGATTGAGATGATTATGATATTGTGATTTTATATGTGTTTGATCTATTTTATATCAGACATGGCTACTCGAGGTAGAGGTCGTGGTAGACCTAGACAGGACATACCAGTGGCACAAGATCAGGGCAGTGCTACTCATACTCAGATGGATATAACTCCGACTCCGATGGAGATACTGTTAGCCAGATTTCAGTCTTTGCACCCACCGATGTTGAAGGGTACCGAGAATGCATTAGAGTGTGAGAACTGGTTGGAGAATATGGATCAATTATTTGAATCTCTTGAGTATCCAGATGATCGTAGAATCAAAATAATTGTTCATCAGTTATTGGATGTTGCTAAGAGTTGGTGGATAATGACAAAGAAAGCTTTAGAGGGTCGAGGTACGATTGTTACCTGGGATATTTTTAAATCTGAATTTTATCAGCGTCTCTTTCCTACCTCTTACAGGAAAGATAGGGGAGCCGAGTTTGCAAATTTAAAGCAGGGAAATCTGAATATTGAGCAATATGTTGCCAAGTTCTCGAATTTACGGAGATTTGCTCCTCATGTAGCATCCGATGAAGAAGCTAAGGCCGATCATTTCATAAATGGTTTTAATCCTGATATATTTACCCTGGTTAATACTGGAAGGCCTAACACTTTTGCTGAGGCTCTTGATCGAGCCAAGGGAGCTGAAACTGGAATCATTAGGCAGAGAGGTTCTCAGTATTCACAACGACCCCAACAGCCACAGTTCCGACAGCAGTTTAGACAGGGTAATAGTGGCAACATATGAGAGCAGTTTAGGGCTAGAGGGAAGCAATTTAAGAGGCATGGCAGTAATTTTTTGAATTCTAGTGGATCGAGACAGTCTGGTTCAGTTCAGAGCACTGGTTATTCAGGCACAACTTGTGTCAGTGTGGTGGTAGACATTATACCGATCAGTGTAGAGGAGTCTCGAGAGCTTGCCACTTGTGTAACCAAGTGGGACACTATGCTCGAGTGTGTCCTAATCGTGGCAGTGATATATCTCAGAGTGTGGGATCATCGAGACAGACACCTCACCAGAATGGCCAAACTCCTATATTTCATTCCTATCAGCAGTCAAATCGGTCAGATCAGAACAAACAGAGTGGTAGCCACAGGGTAGGACAACCACCTAGACAGCAGGCCCGAGTTTTTGCATTCACTGAGGATGAGGCACATAATGCTCCAGATAATGTTATTGCAGGTATTTGTTTTCTTTCAAGTTATCCTGCTTATGTTTTGATGGATACTGGTGAATCACATACTTTCATAGCTGAGCACTTTGTCTCGTTGCATTCATTGCATTCTATACAATTATCATCTATATTATCTATTTCTACTCCACTGGGCAAAGTGATGAGGTCAGCAGAAATGATAAGTGGTTGTGAATTTCGTTATGAGGATAATGTCATTGAGATTGATTGCATTGTGTTGGAGATGTCTGATTTTGACTGCATAGTTGGTATTGACATGTTGACAAGATACAGGGCTACTGTAGATTGTTTTCAGAAGATTGTTAAGTTTAGGCCTCATATGACAGATCACTGGACATTTTATGGTAAGGGTTCTCGAGCTAAGATTCCTTTGATATTTGTTTTGTCCATGACTCGTTTGTTGCAGAAAGGAGCAGAATGTTTCTTGGTTTATGCAATTGATATTTCAAGGTCAGTGCCTAAATTGGCAGATATTCCAATTGTTAGCGAATTTTCAGATGTATTTCCAGATGAAATTCCAGGATTTCCACCAGTCCGAGAGATTGATTTCAACATTGAGTTGATGCCAGGTACACAGCCTATTTCTAGAGCTCCTTATAAGATGGCACCAATTGAACTAAGAGAACTAAAGGAAGAACTTGAGGATTTATTGGCTAAAGAATATATAAGACCAAGTGTTTCACCTTGGGGTGCTCCGATTTTATTCGTGAAGAAGAAAAATGGGTCTATGAGACTTTGTGTCGATTATAGACAGTTGAATAAAACCACAGTAAAGAATAAGTATCATTTGCCAAGGATTGATGATCTCTTTGACCAGTTGCAGGGTTCTTCAGTATATTCTAAGATTGATTTAAGATCTGGATATCATCAGTTAAGAGTTAGAGAGGCAGATGTGCCTAAGACTGCTTTTCGTACTAGGTATGGGCATTTTGAATTTTTGGTTATGCCTTTTGGGTTGACCAATGCGCCTGCGGTATTTATGGATTTGATGAACCGTGTGTTTCAATGGTATATAGATAAATTTGTTGTGATCTTCATTGATGATATTCTTATTTATTCAAAATCTGAATTTGAGCATGCCGAGCACTTGAGAGCTTTTTTGCAAATTTTGAGAACTGAAAAGTTGTATGCTAAATTATCCAAATGCGAGTTTTGGTTGGATAGAGTGGTTTTCCTTGGACATGTGATTTCAAGTGCTGGTATATCAGTTGATCCGAGTAAAGTTGAGGCAGTCATCAATTGGTGTAAACCGACATCAGTTCCTGAGGTGCGTAGTTTTATGGGTTTGGCAGGATATTATCGCAGATTTATTGAAGGATTCTCACAGATTGCGAGGCCAATTACCCAGCTGACACAAAAGAATGTACCATTTATTTGGTCACCGGCATGTGAGGCTAGTTTTGTTGAACTTAAGCAGAGATTGACTAGTGCTCCAGTTCTGACTATTCCATCAGGTGTAGGAGGATTTACAGTGCACACTGATGCTTCACATCAAGGACTGGGTTGTGTATTAATGCAGCATGGCCGTGTGGTTGCCTATGCTTCACGACAGTTGAAGCCACATGAGTCTAGATACGCAGTGCATGACTTGGAACTAGCAGCAATGTTTTTTGCCTTAAAGATTTGGCGTCACTACTTGTATGGGAAGAAATTTGAGATATTCACTGATCATAAGAGTTTGAAATATCTCTTTTCACAAGCGGAGCTGAACATGAGACAAAGACGTTGGTTAGACTTGTTGAAAGACTATGATTGCGAAATAAAATATTATCCAGGCAAGTCAAATGCAGCAGCTGATGCTTTGAGCAGAAAAGTATGTAATATGTCTTTGATCATTAGCAGTGTATCTGATCTAGTGGAAGAATGTTGTATTTCTGGTTTGGATTTTGTGGTAGATACTCAATCTATAAAAGTATTTATGATTCAGGCAGAGCTAGAGTTGTTTGTAAAGATTAAAGAGGCTCACAGGTTAGATCAAAGCATTCAGAAATCAGTTGAACTCGTCAGATCAGGACATCGATCAGAATTTCAGGTCAATAATGAGGGTATTTTGTTTGTGAATGATCGTATTGTAGTTCCTAATATTTCAGAGTTGAGGATACAGATTTTGCGTGATGCTCATTGCAGTAAGTTCAGTGTACACCCTGGAAGTAAAAAGATGTACAATGATTTGAAGAAACAATTTTGGTGGAAAAGAATGAAATCTGACATAGCAGAATTTGTATCTCGTTATTTGAATTGTCAACAAGTGAAAGCAGAAAGACAGCGACCATGATGTCTTTTGCATAGCCTTAAAGTTCCAGAATGGAACTGGGACCATATCACCCTGGACTTTGTCACGAAATTGCCGAGGTCGTCGAGGGGTTGCGATTCAATTTGGGTTATCGTTGATAGATTAACCAAGTCTTCATGTTTTATTCCTTATCATATGACATATAGGCATGATCAGATGGCCAGATTGTATATCAGAGAAGTTTTGAGATTGTATGGTGTGCCTAAGTCCATTGTATCATATCGTAATCCCAGATTTTCTTCTCATTTTTGGCAGAGTTTACAAGAGGCCCTTGGTACTCGTTTGCATTTGAGTACAGCCTATCATCCTCAGACAGACGGACAGTCAGAACGTACTATTCAGACAGTAGAGGATATGCTGAGAGCTAGTAGTTATGGATTTTGGCATTGGTTGGCAGGATTCGTTCCACTTGTCGAGTTTTCTTATAACAATAGTTATCATGTGAGCATTGGAATGTCACCATTTGAAGCACTATATGGCAGGAAGTGTCGATATCCTCTGTATTGGGACGATTTATCTGAATTACCAATTGTAGGACCTGATATGATAAGAGATATGACAAAGAAGGTGAAATTGATTCAGAGTCGTATGAGAGCTGCTCAGGATAGACAGGCTAAGTATGCGAACATCAGGAGACGGCCGTTGATTTTTGAGAAAGGTGACAGAGTTTTTCTGAAAATATCTCATTTCCGTGGTACAGTTAGATTTGGAAAGAAGGGTAAATTATCACCGAGATTCATAGGTCCGTATGAGATTTTGGAACGTGTTGGTGATTTGGCTTATAGATTAGCTCTTCCTCCTGCGTTATCAGGTGTTCATGATGTTTTTCATGTGTCCATGTTGAGGAAATATCATCCAGATCCTTCTCATGTACTTCCACCCGATGAGGTTGAGTTAGATCAGAATTTGAGCTACATTGAGAGACCGATTCAGATTCTAGACAGAAAAGATAAACAACTCAGAAATAAATTGATACCTTTGGTTAAAGTACAGTGGAGCAGACATGGTGTCGAGGAGGCAACTTGGGAATTAGAAGATAAAATGAGACAAAAATATCCAGAGTTATTCAAATGAAGTATGCTTCTATTCTCGATTTTATTTTCAGTATTGATTATTACATGTTAGACTTGAAAGAGATGATTGATTTCGAGGACGAAATCGATTTTAGAGGGGAGGAATTGTAATGCCCAAATTTTGAAAAAATGTGGCAGTAGTTGTGATGGTTCTTGGCTTTACGTTATGGTATGAATGGTAATGAATGTTATAGAATGGAATAGATAACGGAGGGGTAGAATCAAAGGTGGAATTTGAGCTAAATAGATAATGGAAGTGCAGAAACGGTATGAAAAATGTGGCAGTAGTTGTGGTTTTTAGCATAATGTTTTGTATATTGATCCAATTGATGTTAGGCCTCTTTCATTAGAAAGATAAGACATAAGGCTATAACTTTCATGTTTTGAGTTTTGTTCAAATCATTAGGGAAGACGAGCCAAAAGCGCCCTGAAGTGTGTCGTGCGTATCGTCGTTCCTACAATGACACATGTTGGGAGATTGAGCATAACTTTTTACTCATACCTTCAAATGCCATGAGGCCAATTGGAGATGAAATCCAAGACATAGGGCTACAACATTTCTGTTTACCACTTTTTCTAATTCGGAAGGGAAGAGGCGTTTTAGAAGCGATCTTTACAGTAGTTGTGCGCAGAGTGACGCCCGAGCGGTAAGAAACGGCCGCCCGAGCGCCACTGCTTCTGAATTTTTGAGTTGTGGGCAGTAAGTTCGGCGCTAGGGCGGTAATATGTGACCGCCCGAGCGCCCAGCAAGTTAAAAAGCGTGTTTTGAGGTTTGGGAAGGCATAAAATCGAATAGGATCATCTTTTTACCCATTTTCCTTCTCCTTCTTTTCTCTCCATTGGTTTAGAGCTAGGGTTCTTCATTCTCCTTCAATCCAATTTCTTCCAAGACATTAATCTTTGATTGAAGCCTTAATATTTGCTTGGAGATTAGACGTTCTTCTCTTCAAGAGTTTATAAGCAAGGTAAGAAAGCTTATTTACTTGGTTTAGTGATTGAAGGGAAAACAATGTGTTGTTTGGTTTGAGTGTTTAGGTAAAGTTGTTAATATAATGATTGATGGTATTATTATTGTATGTATTGATATTTTGAAAAGAAATGAAATTGAAGGTAAGGGCAAAGTAAAGGAGCTAACTCTTTAGCACGCATGTCATGTGTGAGATAAAATGATTCAATAAATGTTTTTATGGCATATTACGGTTAAGAAATTTACGGATCTTGATTCGAAGCAGTATTGAATTAATTATGAATTTTGAACAGAAACTACTTTGTTTTGATAGATGATCAAAGTTCTTGAGTTATAGTAGAATTCAAAGGTTCAAGACTTCTCACCTACACATTTCGATCTTCTTTTGGTAATATTTGAAAGGTATGTTACGGTCGGTAACATACGAGGTAAAAGTATCATTTTTATTTTAAATTGAAAACTCTATGACTCGATGAACTATTGGTGATTTGATGATGATTATTGTATTGAGATGAGTTGATTATGATATCGAAATGATGATATTGATTTGCATCATTACATTGCATATTGAGCCACTTTTTAATTCAGATATTATATGGCGGAGGTCGCCTTGATTTATTGATTTGTTGAACGTATGGGGCTATAGTTGAGTTGGCATAGTGTATGCGGAGGTCGCTGCTATGGCTTGAACACTCTCTATAGGCGCACCATAGTCCTGGGATTGTAGAACACAGCACCCCACCCCGAGCGGATGAGTCGGTGGATGTTGCTGGGTGATTCTATTCCCTTGGGTACTCTATGACCAGATGATTCACTTGATCTTGAGATTTATTGATAGCCCACAGCTTCTGATCATGCATTGCATTATATTGCATCTTTATGAATTTTATATGAGATATTTGAAATGTTAATTCTCATATGTTATTGATTGTATCATACTGGGTTTATACTCACCGGCACGTCGGCTACCTCTTGTTTTCATGTGCTTGACGGTAGGTGAGGCGAGGTTTGGGATGCCAAAGTCCAGCTCCAGGCGAGGAGATACGAGTTAGAGTGGGATTCTCGGGTCTTAAGAGCTATATGATGATGTTTGGATTTCTTTGGTTCACTACTTTTTGTTGGCATGTTGAAAATTATATTTCAAACATTTGAGACCATTAAATTATTTTGACGATGTTTATGTGAATTTGTGAACCACAAATTATGTATTTACTAAATCATTTGGTTTGTTACAATTATAATTATTAGTATTAGATATCGGACCCGGGGCCCCACAGCGACTGAAAACATAATTAGGCGACTGAACCCATAATGTTTGGGCGACCGAACAATTAAGAATGAAATATATGAAAAATTATATTTACAATATATACATTGTAATAAAAACCAGTAAATAGATAAAAAAAACTGAGATGACATTGGAACTTATACCTGAATTAAAATCTTTGACAATGTTGAGAAAAATTGAAACTTTTTTTAGGAAAACTAATGACTACAATATTCTCTTGTTTAATGTAGAGGAAGGAAAAAATTGAAGAGAAGACGAATGAGTGAAGGATGAAGAAAAGAAAAATCGTTGTGAGAAAGATGAGAAGAATGGAGGGAACAAGAACACATTTCCTTTCTTTCTTGCCTTTTTATTTTGTTTTATGCACTTCTTTATTTTTTTTAATTAATTAATTATTTTTTTAAGTGAATGCTATTTATCAAATTTTGAATTCTAAAAGGCTAATATTTAAAATTAAAATTTGCTTAGGGTTAGATTTTAAATTGGCCCTTTAAACCGTACATCAATTTAAACACCACGTTTCGATTGCTTTACTAAGTAGAGACAATTATTACACCCAACATTAACTATATTTTATATAAATAAAATTCCCCGTAATTTGGGTCAAATGGATGCTATAGTCCACGGCTCATCCAACGATCAGTAATATTGATTTAAACGTATATGATTAATCATCCTTGATCTCACATATATAAAAAAATTTAGATCAATCATGACCCTTAAATTTACCCAGCCCATAATTTGGGTTTGTTCCCATGTGGAATTTTGAATCTATTGTGAAAAGAATATTTTATTCCTTTATTATTTTGCTAAATTGATATTATCAATTTAAGATTTTGCCTTTTTAGATTATCAAATCTTGCTTGATTTAATTCTAAATGATAATATCTTGGTCTACTTATTTCTAGATTATGAGATTTTGCTTGATTTATTTTTAGATGATAAGAACTTGATTGATTTATATCTAGATATTATATGATTTGTTTTTAATATGATTTTTATCTCTAACATATTTTATTCTTGTTTAAAAGAGTTTTATATCTAATGAAAATCTTGTTTCCATATTTTGTAGGACTCTTTTATGGAATAACTTTTAGGTCAAATCATGGATATAAAGATGTATAGCCTTACAGCCGTACTCGGGGCTTTCAGAGAGAGAACAACTTTTAGAGAGAGAAGGTGCTGATAGGATCGATTAACGTATCAAGAGTGTTTAGAAGGGGGGGTTGAATAAATACTCACAGTTAAAACTGGTCTTTTCTAATTTTGAGTTCAGTTTGGTGACAAACTGATTCTCGGAATCTTGTTGGTCAATGACAATCAGTTAAACTAAAGTAGTTGCGGAAAATAACTTACTGAAAGATAGAATACGAAACTGAAATAAAGTAGGCAAGGGTTGTTTCTGGAAGTTCGGAGAATTTAATTACTCCTACGTCACCCCTTCTATCTCAAGGATAGGATATTCACTAAAAGACTTTGATCAAATACAAGAATTGTACTGACCCACTTCAGTTTGGACTTATCACTGCCAAAAACTGAAACTATTAGTTTAACAGAATGTTCTCAGTGCGTAACTAATCTTAGCACTATCGAATTTCAACGATTATTACAACTTGCTAGTGAGCTCAAATTATAGCCTTAACTGCTACGAATATATCAAGTAAGAGTGAGCTTAGATTTTGACAGAGTGATAGCAAGCTTTTGAATAGTGTTCGCTTCTTTTTCTTCAGCTGTTCTTCTGTCATATTTATAGGCTTCTTTTCTCCAACGGTAACTTGAGATGAATTTGAATCTTTGTATCCGTTGATTTCTACTTGATTATTCCTTGGACATTGTTTGCTTCATTTATTGTGATGCGGCGTCTTAATTGCTTTCGCCGAAATGCGTTTTTCTAAGCTGTATTGATTGAAGTGCGGCGTTGCAATCTTCTATGTCTCTTGACAGTTGATTGTTCTTTCCCGAGATATGTTCAGTTGAAGGGTGCTTAGCATACGGCTGAATATATCAACTGATCAGTTTCCAACTGATCAGTCAGTTGATCAGTTTCCAACTGATCAGTCAGTTGATTTCAGTTATTAAGTCTAGTTGCTGAGTTCAGTTTACTCGATCAGTTGGTTCGTATTTTCAGTTGGTTCATATTTTGTCAAACGCCGGAATTTAGTTTCCAACAATTTCCCCCTTTATGGTGTTTGACAAAACTAAGTAAAAAATAACTGAACATCTGAGCTCATTGTAGATAAAATAAGAGATTGAATTTCTTCTCATTGTAGATAAAATAAGAGATTGAATTTCTTGAACTGAAAGAGATCTTGATTTAATAACAGCTGAATCTAATAATCTGATTAACTGCTTCTGCTGTTTTCTGCTGTTTTTCAAGATGCTCTTTGATCTTTGATTTCTTCCCCCTTTTTGTCAAACAAATCCATCTTCTCAGATAATTTTCGAACGTCAGTGGAAAGAATTTTGACATCTGCGGAGATACTTGAGACAGCAGTTTGTAAACAAGTCTGCAGCAATTCCATTTTATTAGAAACAGAAGTTTCCAATCGCTCAACTCGTTGACTGATTATATCCTGAGTTGTATAGAGACTTTGAGCTAGACCTCTGTTATTCTTCATCTCAAGTACAGTTCGAGTAAGAGACTCCATGTTTGCTTGAATGGCTTTCAGTTTTGCAGAGTCATATTCAATTGAAGAATCCAATTTAACAGTGTGAGAGAATTGTGTGGATTGAATTTTCTTGATTTCAGTAATCATCTGCTGCATATTGTGCTGCATATTCTGGATTTCTTCAAGAACAAGATCCATTTCTGTGGATTGAAGAGGAGGTGACTGATTAGATGTTCTTGGTTCATGTGAGACTTGATCAAAGACCACCATGGTCCTATCAGATAATATCGTTTCAGAGACAGTCTGTGCTTGAACATATGTTTCAGTTACTGCTACTTGGACTGGAGGAGATGAAGATTGATGTTGATCAACAATTGGGCTTTCCTGCTGAATAAGATTTTCAGTGAAAGGGTCATGAACTGCCTCTATATTTTCAGCAATCTGTTGATTTGGTGATTGAGTAGGCACCTCTGTTTCCTCCTTTTGTTCAGAAACAGCAGGCTGAACTGGTGCTTCTGTTGAGATAGGAACCTCTTGAGTGATTTGATCAGTTGAGTGATCAACTTCTTCAGAAATGAGTTCATTATTCATAGATTACTGTCACTACTGCTTGAATAATTTCATCAATGTTGGCAAAATTCAACTCGGCTTCAGAGTACAGCTGATATTCCACAGCAGATGATTGTGGCACATCCTGAACTGGTTCTTCAGTTGTAACAATAGTTTGTTCTGAGGATGGCTCTTTCTGCTGAGAGGAGGGGTCTTCTTCTAATTCTTCAGAGGCTTCCTCAGGAAGAACTAACTCCTGATCCATTTCCCACATTTTTATCTGAGCTTGCAAGCTAGTAAGATCTGTATCTAGCTGAGTGATCACAGCTCGATCATTATAGGCAGTTGGATTGGTGGGAATGTAGTTTGCCTTTAATTTCTCAAGCAGTTGAGATAGCTTCTTAGCTCGAATTTGATCAAAAAAATATGTTTTTCTCTCCAAAGCCTGAACAATTGTAGCAGCTTTGACCATCTTGAGGACAATTGCTTCCAGTTTGATAAATTTGTTCAGCTGGGATTTCTTTTTCAGCTGCTTAGCAAAAATTTGAGTTCTGTAGGCGGTCCAGTCATCATAGATTTTAAGTTTTGATGCTGCAAAATTATTAACCTGTTCCCAAACAAGGTCAATATGAGTTTGAATTGAATTGGATGGACTTGGCTCTTCAATCAATTTGCCTTTGTCTTTTTCAGTACTGAGGATGTGTGGAATTTCCAATCCAGTACGAGTAGTATCCACCAGTTCTATAATCTTTATACCTTTGGGTCTGGCAGGTGCTAGAATGGTAGGACGATTGATGTGGATTAGAGGAGCTTTGATTTTAACTGTTTCCTTTGTTGCACCAGCTGAGATTTCTGGTAGAATAATCTTCAGAGGAACTGCTTTGATAGGCTGTTGAGCATCTGAAGATATCAGTCTTTCAGTAGAATTGATTCTACTGTGGTTGGTAATTTTGTCCTTTGTGTTCTTGGTTTCTTGGCAATTTTTGGAGAGGGCTCTTCTAAGAATCGGATTCACTAATAATCAGTTTTCTTTTAACTGTCTTCAGTTGAGCCAATTTCTTCCCCTGTTTAACTGATTTGGGAGCAGCCTGTTGTGTCCCAATCTCCTTTTGATCTTCACGAACTGATCAGGAGAGATATCTAATTTAGTCTTGGGTGGCAGAATATTCCTCCCATTGAAAATTTTGAATTTAGATAATCGCTCTGAATCATCAGCCACCAACCCTTTGACTTTCATCAAATAGCTTAGCGGCACTGCAAATCCTTTGGATTGCTTGGTGGAGGAAAACATGTTCTTCAAGATACTAAAAATAAGTTGCTTCCAGTTGAATTTTCTTCCAGCCATAATAACAGTAATAGCTTGAAACTTCTCCAAAGTCAGGACAGCATACGATCCTGCCTTTGCCAATAGCCCTTTGGCTACGATATCAGCCAGCAATTGAACCTCATGCTTCAGTTCCTTCTTAGGATCAGAAACTTTGATTTTCCGTCCATCAGCAGAGAGTGCAGTTTGCATTTCTTCAATGTCTGATGCTTTAACATCAGCAAGGTGTACTAATCCATCATAGGGTAATGAAAAGATTTCTCCGAAAGAATCTTCAGAAATGGTCACCGACTGACCATTAATAGTGGCAATGATGTTTCCATCAGAGTTGATATATCCATTTGAGTAGAGGTCTTGGAGTTCTTTTGGGTAAATCTCCTGCGAGTGTTGTCCCAAAAACATTCTGAGACCAGCAGATTCAATCTTCAGAAAGACGTTCTTAGTTTCAGCTTCGTGAACTGATAAAACTGAGTCAAAATCAATGGCCATAGCGTTCAACATGTGAGCTAGGATTTGATTCGCCATTGCTGAGAGTAAGGAAACCTGAAATTTTGCGAAATACAAGCTCTGAGTGTATGAGTTTGCTCTGAGAGATGATGTACGCGTAAGAAAGAAAGCTGAATTGAAGCGGGAAATTATTTATATGTATGTGACTGTTTAAATTCTGTACACGTGTCAGTCCATCAAAATTTTGAATAAAAACGTGTGTACGTGTGCTATAAGCATGTGTACAATTTAAACGGTTCAAATGCTTCCACGTTTTCAAAATAAGATTCATCATTAGATAATAGACTGTCACGTCACTTGATTTGGAATATAATATGTTTTAATTAGTTAACTTATATGAGAAGATTAGTGAAATACCCAACTGAACGATCAGTTGTAAGATTGTGTCCTTTCAGTTGAGAGTTTACTAACATTTGTCTTCTCAGTTAACCTCTTAAAACCATTATTCCCCCTTAATTAGTGCATAAAATAATTAAAGCGAAAAAAATTAAAGGTCGGAAAGATTATCGTTTGCTGAAACGTTGACGACCCTTCAGCTTCCTTGATATTCTGCTATAAATAGAAGTAACACGGTTAGTTTCAGTCATATTGATGAAAATATTCAAGACGAAAGAATGGCAGATGCGAGTAGCTCGAGTGCTTCGCCATTTTCTCTGGAAGCTAGGAAGGCTGTTATAGAAGACGAAGTCTTCTACAAAAGTCTTCCATACTGGGAAAAGTTACAGGAGCTTGCGTTCCTGTATAATTCTGGAGAGGCTACCATTCCAGAATTGATGGCAGAGTGAAGAGAAGCGTGGGAGCACTTGAATATAGCTGTGTGGGTGGACATCTTCAAGGATGGTCAGATTTATCAGCTGATGCTTCGAAAGGAGCTGGAGATCCTTACTCGCATAGCTTCTTCCCACAGCTTTCTCAAGCCATCTACCTCACCTCTATCCGTTTGGTTGAAAATGTGGATAATTGATGTGGAAGAAAAATATGAAGATGTAATCCAATCAAATATTTATGGTTGAATGAAACATTTATTTTGGCTTAACTTTGTTTTTCTTTTTCCTGCAAATAATAAGTTTCATTAGTTATTATATATGAATTACGATCATAAACAAATGAACTGATGACTGGTTAAGCGTTAAGTAATAAATGTCAAACTGATATCAGTTGATAATGAACAAATGATAGTTAAGAAGCCTCGATAAATGAGAAAGACGCTTCGGTTGATTTGAGTCTCTTCAGTTTCTTCAACATTTAAATTTCATCTGTCTATTAATAAGATGATAGAATGTGAGAAAATAACAGTTCAATATGTCGGATTCAAGTAACTCTGATGCATGCAGTAGTTCGCATATTCAAGTTAATGAGAAATTAAGTCCTTATTTAGAAGAATTGAAGAAGACAATGGAAGAATATGTCTTGATGAAAGTGATGTCAACATGGTTCAAGATTCATGATTTGCAGAGGGTAAGTAGTAGTGGTGTTGTTCCTACTCGTTCTCAAGCAGCAACAGCAAGAAAATACATTGATTGTTTTGAAGTTAGGCATGTTACAGATCTGATTGATGACAAATGTCTGTTAGAAGCAATGTTATGGAAGGAATGGCATGTGGTTGAGAAGATTTCTACAAATAGGTCATTTTCTAGAATCCAAATTTATGAGTTGAATGATTGGATTAGAGAATGGCAGGATTCAGTTGGTTCTATGATATCTTCTGTAAATTGGGATCGATGGTATTCTTAATAAAGCATTATTTTTAATTTGTTGTGTTCTTATTTTCTGCAGATATTTCTATTAGTAAAGCAACATTAGTAATAATTTTAAGACAGATCAATTAAATCAAGAATATTGCGAAAATAAGAAAACTTAGTCTCGGGTAATGGTTTGGTGAAGATGTCAGCTGCTTGTTGCTCAGTTGATATATACTCCAGTTTAATGTCCTTCTTCAAAGCATGATCTCTAATGAAGTGGTGTCTGACATCTATATGCTTTGTCCTTGAGTGAAGAACTGGATTATAGGTGATGGCAATTGTACTCGTATTGTCACAAAATATGGGCGAATTATTTGTAATTACTCCATAATCTCTCAGTTGTTGCTGAATCCAGATCAGTTGTGCACAGCAACTACCAGCAGCAAGGTATTCTGCTTCAGTTGTTGAGGTAGCTATGGGTGTCTGCTTTTTGCTGAACCAAGAGATCAGTCTGTCTCCTAGAAACTGACAAAATCCACTTGTACTTTTACGATCAAGCTCACATCCTGCATAATCTGCATCTGAATATCCAACTAAATTGAAAGTAGAGTCTTTAGAATACCATAACCCAACATTTTGTGTACCCTTAAGATATCTCAAAATTCTTTTAGCAGCTGAGAAATGTGATTGCTTAGGATTTGCTTGAAATCTAGCACACATACAGACAACAAATATAATATCAGGACGACTGGCAGTTAGGTACAACAATGAACCTATTAATCCTCGATATAATGTCACCTCAACTGATATTCCCCCTTGATCAGTGTCCAATTTTACTGATGAGCTCATCGGAGTATTTGCAGCTGAACATGATTCCATGCCAAATTTCTTCAGCAGCTCCTTTGTATATTTAGTCTGACTGATGAATATACCAGTTTCCAGTTGCTTCACTTGTAGTCCAAGAAAGAATGTCAGTTCACCCATCATGCTCATTTCAAACTTATCCTGCATTAGCTTAGCAAATATGATCATTCTTAGTAAATTTGAACAAGGTCTTATCAACTGATCCAACAGAAAAATCATGATCAGTTAGGAATTTTGAAAGAGTTTCGTACCAAGCTCTGGGAGCTTGTTTAAGACCATATAAGGCTTTGTTCAAATGATATACATGATCAGGAAAGTTGTGATTTACAAAACCTGGGGGTTGTTCAACATATACTTCCTCTTGCAACTGGCCATTTAGGAATGCACTTTTTACATCCATTTGATAGAGAATGCACTTTTTACATCCATTTGATAGACTTTGAAGTTCTTGAATGAAGCATAGGCAAGGAATATTCTGATTGCCTCCAGTCCTGCAACTGGTGCATATGTTTCATCGTAATCAATTCCTTCCTCTTGCCTATATCCTTGTGCTACCAGTCTCGCTTTATTGCGCACAACTGAACCATCCTCGTTCAGTTTATTTCTGTATACCCATTTTGTCCCTATAATAGTTTTTGAAATTGGTCTTGGAACTAAGTTCCAGACATTGTTATAAGTGAACTGATTTAGCTCTTCTTGCATTCTATTTACCCAGTTAGGATCAGCAAGAGTTTCATCAGTTTTCTTTGGTTCTAGTTGTGAGACAAAACCTGAATAGATAAATAAATTTAGCATTTGATTGCGAGTTCTTACTGGATCAGATGGATTTCCTATTACCAGCTCAGGTGGATGTGATTTTCTCCATCTATACTCAGTATTTGTTGTATCAGCAATTTCTTCAGTTGGTAACTGAACACAGTTTTCAGTCTCAGTTGGTGCTTCGTCAACTGGTATTTGAATGTTATCATTATGCTATATCAACTGATCATTAGCAACGACTTCCTGCACATCTGATTGGTCCAGTACTTCTGGTTCAGGTGTTTGAAGTATGTTTTGATTGCCATGACTTTCATTTTTGTCATCATCTTCCAAACTGATATCTGTAAATCGATCAGCTAGCTCAACTTGATCAGTTGGCTTATCAGTTATTTCAGTTTCATCGAAATCAACATGAGCAGATTCTTCAACATTTAGGGTTTTCTTGTTGAAAACTCTATAAGCTATACTAACTGATGAATATCCAAGAAATATTCCTTCTGCAGATTTAGCATCAAACGCTTTTAAATAATTTTTACCATTATCAAGAATAAAACATCGGCAAGCCGAATATTTTGAAATAAGTAATTATACTTTTTCTTCCATGCCATATCTCATATGGTGTTTTCATATGATTCTTATTAATCATAGATCTGTTCTGAGTGTAACACGCAGTGTTTATTGCCTCTGCCCAAAATCTTTGAGAAATACCAGAATCAGCAAGCATCGTTCTAGCAGCTTCTTTAGGGGTCCGATTTCTTCTCTCAGCTACACCATTTTGCTGAGGAGTTCTGGCTGCTGAGAGATCATGCTTGATTCCAGCATTTTCTAGGAAATTTGAAAGAGTTTGATTGATGAATTCAGTTCCTCGATCAGATCTGATTCGATCAATTCCAACTGATTTTTCATTTAAAAGTCTTTTGAAGAGCTTTATTAGATGCGAAGTAGTATGGTCTTTAGATTTGAGAAAAATAACCCAAGTAAATCTTGGAAAATCATCTACGGCTACCAAGGTGTATTTCATTCCCCCTAAGCTCATGACTGGTATAGGACCAAATAGATCCATGTGCAATAGTTCTAAGCATCGGGATGAAGATTTACAGCCCTTGTTTTTAAAAGAAGATCGTACTTGTTTACCATACTGACATGCTGAGCAAAGTTTTTCTTTTGAAAAGTCTATTTTGGGCAAACCAGTTACAAGTTCATGTTTACTCAGATAGGCAATGGATTTAAAGTTTAAATGACTTAGTCTCTTGTGCCACAACCAGTTTTTAGATGATTTGGAAGCAATAAAACAAACTGGTGCATAAGTTTGATCATTCCAACTGACTTTATATGTGTTTCCACAACGTTTGCCAGTTAGTATGATTTTATCAGTTGAAGTTTTGACTGAACATGAATTTTTGTCAAATTGTACTGAGAATCCACTGTCGCATAACTGACTGATGCTAATCAAGTTATACTTCAGGTTTTCTACTAATAGAACATCTTTAAAAGTAAAGTTACCATGGATAAGCTTACCCTTACCCACAGTTCTACCTTTGGAATTGTCCCCGAAACTGATATTTGGACCACTGTATTTGATCAGTTGAGATAGCACACTTGCATCTCCTGTCATATGTCGCGAACATCCATTGTCCAAATACCATATTGAGTTCTTGTTTGTACCTGTTACCTGCAATCACACACATAATATAACTTGGTACCCATATCTATTTGGGTCCTGAACTGATTAGTCCTTTAGGAACCCATACTTGGATTAGTCTAACAGACTTTCCAGTAGCTGTATTCCAAATGGTTTTTCTCGACTTTTGTGTGCTTGATGTGTAGTGTACAGATGATACAATATGTGTTTTAGCTTTATTCAACTGATTGTTCAGTCTATATCTTTTCTGAACTGGCTTGCAGTTATTGTAATTGAAATAAAAATATTCGAATAGTTCTTGTGAAATCTTTTTGATGACTGACTTTGTAAATCAGTTGAGAATTTTTCACTGTAACCAACCCCATATCTTCTAGCCTTGTTCATAATCTCAGTAGGTTGCTCAATCAGTTTACTGGGCTCAATTTGTTCTTGTATCACTGCTGATTTGACAAAGTGCATGTATTTCCCTTTGTCTATTTTTAGCTTTGGTTGAGTATCATTTGGATTCATTTCTTCTTGAGTGTTGAACCCTAAACCAGTTTTATTAGAAACTGATTTTTGTGAATTCTGCATCTCATTCAGTGCAGTAGATGACTTGTTCCAAGACTGAATGAGCTCAGCCTGTTTTGAGTTTTCAAGAGTCAACTTCTGGATTAATGACTGATTTTTGTCTCTTTCTGCTTTTAGCTCAGCAATTTCCCTTTTTAGACTCAACCCATCAACTGATTCATCAGTTTTGGTTTTATTGTCTGTGGGATCAGTTTGCTTTGCTTTGATTTTTTCAAATGATGATGCAAGCTTTTGGTACTCATTTACCATGTCATGTAGTGTTAGAATGAGTTCTTCTCGTGTGAAATCAGTTGAGCTGAAATCAAATACCTGTTGACTAGATGATTCTTCTTCTGCATCATTAGCCATTAAGCACTTGACTTCCTCATCATCACTGGAGCTGCATGAGCTTTCTGGTTCTGACTCCTCACTGTCAGTTTCTGCCCATTTAGATTTGTTCTCTTCAGCTAAGAGTACATCATGTTTCTTCCTGAAGGACTTCTTATCTTCTTTGGGTCTTCTTTTGTGCTCATATGATTTCTTTCTTCTATCAGTTGAGCCTTGACTATCCGTCTTCGGTTTAGGACAATCAGCAATAAAGTGGCCTGATTTGCCACAGTTGTAGCAGTCATTTGATTCATCCTTGGAGCTGTTCCTTTGGTATGGCTTCTGGAAGTTTCCTTGGTTCTTTCTCATGAACCTTCCAAATTTTTTGATGAACAGTGACATAGCATCACTGCTCAATTGAACAGCAGATTTTTCGACTGAACTGATTGGTTCTGTTCTGACAGCAGCTAGAGCAGTTGTGTCTGCAGGGGTAGATGGTTCTCCTTCTCTGGTCTGCAGCTCGAACTCATAAGCCTTTAAATCAGCAAACAAATCATGAAGTTCAATCTAGTTCAGATCTTTGGACTCCCTCATTGACATGGTCTTGACATCCCATTCCTTGGGAAGACCTCTCATTATCTTTAGTGCAATTTCTTTGTTGGTATACACATTTCCAAGTGCATTTGATGATTTATCTACTTTTAATTCCGAACATCCAATCACCTTATTTTTTTAAAAAAAAAGCCTAATGTCGAAAACAAAAACTAATAGTAAAAATATTGAATTATTAAATTGTGTGTATGAACTTTTAAAAATGATATTTAATATGGATAAATTTTTTTTAAAAAAACTAATTCTTAATTAATAATAGTCGAGATTTTTGAATGATTACCCGGATCATTACATTTAATTGAAATAAACATTAAAATGTTAATGTATAGATATTAAAATCATCGAAATTTAATTAAATCATATTTTTAAATAAAAAATTATTTGATAAATAAACGAGTTTAAAATTTTAAAATAAGGGGATACAATAATTAATTTGGCACGCTTGCAAATTTCATGAATATATTAAATTTATTGAAGACCTGATATGAAATAAAAATAAAATATAATTGATATAGAAAAACATAGATAACGCAGCTGTCAAATTTTTTATTTATTTATGAAGAAAATCATTTTTTCCGTAAAAAAAATTTGTTTTGCATTTTCAGGGTTTTTTTTTATCCCTTCAATATCATCATTTACCAAACATTCATTATTCCTTATTATTTATTAATTATAAATAATGAATAAAACATTATAGTTCTAAGATACAATATATAATAATCTATTTGTGTATTTTAAAAAGATGAAGTTATTTTATTTACAGTATTAATAAATTAAGATAGAGAAATGGTGAAATTAAGGTATTTTAGGATTTTTGAAATTATGCAAACCAATTTTTAAAAATATTACTATTTTTAAAAATTCAATATTGGATGAGTTAGAATATTGAAATTATCATTAATATTTGTTTAAACCTGTTCGATGGCCACCTTCGTCAGAGATTCGATAACCCTCCGACGAGCATTGTGAGATTTGGTGACCTAGACTAGATGTGGAGTAGTTTTACAGGATTTCAGTGATTTTTTGATACAGCATGTGTTTTAAAATCGAATATAATTCTATAATAGTCCTTTCGTAGATTTTTTTTACCAAATATTTGATATCATACGATAATGTTCATAAATGTGAGCTTATTTTCCCATTTCTTTACGAGTTAGAATATTGAAATTCTCATTAGTATTTATTCAAATCTCGATTCGACGCTGGTCACCGTTGTCAGAGATCCGATGACTCTCCGCAGAGCTCTGTTATCTTTGTTAAACTCCTATTGTTTCTAGGTGTTGTTTTGCAGACTTCTGATAAATTTTCGATATATATATAAAATTTAAAAACAATTAATGATTTCGTAATCCTGGTTTCATAGATATTTTTTTAACAAAATGTTCAATGTCGAATGCCAATTTTTCCATTTCTTTACACCACATTTCCATTTTATCCAATTTCACGGATTGAGCTGTTTATGTTAAAAGATCTCATCTTTGGAGATGATGGTTATATATATATATATATAAAATATTTATATGTATTTTGTTTAAATCGTACTGTAAACCCTATCTCTCCGCATATAAAATGCACCGCTGATCGCCCCTGAGCTTGGCACAATTCATTTCTCCAGTCACAGACAACAATCCCATTAAGAAAGTCGAAAAATTCTCCAGCTCAGTTCCCGTATTGCGCATCCAGGGTTTCATTCGATGATAGAAGATTTCGATTAGGGTTTTGAAAGAGGTGCGTCACAGTCCCCCCCCCCCCCCCCCCCCCCCTAAATTTATATGTTTCGGCGTGATTTTTCGTCATTCTCGAGAAATCCGATGTATATAGATATGTTTTGAGGAATAATTCTACTTGTCTTTTAGAATAAATTTTTTTTGGGTACATTTTTCAGATGAAGTTATTTCAGGTTCGTTATATGTTAAAAGTATATTTTTTTATGCATATATTAATCTTGTATTTCTTTGTCCAGGCGTTGAAGTTTGTTTTCGTCCAGAGGTTTTAGCTGAGAATCCATGGGTTTCGATATAGAGTGCATAATAAACATCCAAACCTATCCAGGGGAGTATTTTTGTCCTGTTTGTCGTACACTTATTTATCCAAATGAAGCGTTTCAGTCACAGTGCAGTCACCTATACTGCAAACCTTGCTTGTCACACATTGCAAATGGTAGCAAGGCATGCCCTTATGATGGATACTTGGTGACCGAGACGGATTCTAAGGTTGTCTCTCCTGCCTATACGTTTGAATGACACTCACAGTTTCTTGCATAATTTCTGAAGCTGTAAAATTTTTGGCAGCCGCTAATAGATTCTGACAGAACACTGGCGGAAAAGATTGGAAATGTTAAGGTGCACTGTCTATTCTTCAGAAGTGGTTGCACATGGGAGGGTACTCTATCAGATTGTATTTCTCATTGTTCTGAGTGTTCCTTTGGAAATTCGGCTGTTATATGTAACAGATGTGGCATCCAAATTGTTCATCGCCAAGTACACGATCACGCACAGTGTTGCACGGTGAGTTTGTCGAACATTTATTCTTTGTATTCATATGAACTAGGAGTCTAGGATATAATGAACTCTTACCTTGAGCTTTAATTGCAGGGAGTGTATGAAGCAAAACAGGCTACAGAAGGCGTTCCAGGTGTAACTAGCTCTGGCACAGCTTTGTCCACAACCACTGCAACTGTAAACATCACTACAACTCAATCTGGCCAACCACATTCTCAGCCCCATAATAGTCAGAACGTTGCTGTTAATCTGCAGCCTGGACAAAATCCCAATCAACAACCTATTGCTAACCTTCAGGCTGTTTCTGTGCTAACTACAGAGCATTCTTATCAGCAACAATACCAGCAATACTATCAGCAATATGCTGGATATGATCCTTACCAACAGCCTCATCAGCAATACCAGCACAATCCACTGCATGCACATGTACAGCCCCAGTCTCATGCATACACCCAGCCCCCAGCCCCCGCCCAGCCCCAGCCGCCTACCCAGCCCCAGCCGCATGCCCAGCCCCAGCTGCATGCTCAGCCCCTGCCCCTCTCTCACAGCCACCATCAGCCTCAGCTGCAGCCTTATCCTGTCCCTCAAACACAGCAGCAGCCCCAGTTTCAACCACCAGGCCAAGGCCAAGCACAATCTCAGCCACCTGTGCTATCTCAAATTCCGATGCAGGTACAAGTTCCTTCTCAGGTGCAACCCCAGTTGCGCGCACCGAACCAAACCTTTCCTCCTAATTATCACGTCAACCCTCAACAACAACCTCCATATCTGATGTATCCCCAGGCTCAAATTCCCCCCCAAATTCCTCCCCTGCCACCTCACAGTCAGCCTAACCAGCTTCCACTCGGTGTCCAAGCGGTGAGCATGCAACCTGCTGTCCAACATCCTCAGTCGCTTTCTTATTTTCAACCTCCTTTGCAGACTCATCACTCTCATGCTTCCCAAAATCACAGTCAACCTCAATTCCAAAATCAAACTTCAAACCAGTCTCATTTGCAGATTCAGCCAGCTTCACAGTATCAGAATCAGTACCCTCAACTACGCCCTCCTCCACTTAACCAGCCAACTGTTTCTGCTGCTCAACCACAGCTGCCACATCCTCCAGCTTCTAGTGTTATAGGACATCATCCATATCAACAACCTCAGACGGCCCATCAAATGCATTCAGGTGTTTTTGATCAAACTCCGATAAATCTACGTCCCACAAGTGGGTCGTTGCATCCAGTTAAATTGCACGGTCAAGTTCCCCATCAACCTGCTGTGATGCGGCCACCCCCTTCTCATGATTCTTTTCCCCCGCAACCGCCTTCTGCATTTTTGCTGCCACAAAGTCAGATTTCTGGTGCCCCCCCAGCACACCAGCAAATTTCTGCGCACTCACAACCTTCAAACCATCTTCTTCAGCATGGTACAGTTTTTCAGCCAGTTCAACAAGCTGTACCCCAGCAAATCGCACAACAGCAGCCTTTCGTTACTCCTGTTAAGGCTCAATTTCAGCAGCAAAGTCGTATTCAACAACAGCCTCTTCAACCTCAGCCACGCCCCTATGGTCCTCCCCAGCAGTCTCAAAATCATGATGTTAAACTTATGATGTCAAATGAGGGCTTGCATCCACAAAACTATCCACAACCATCGAGTGGCTTTGGAGCTGTGGTTCACACTGTACCTGCACAACTTGGTTCAACTCAGCCACCTGCCAATATGAATTCTGTTGAATCTGCAGTACTTGAGAAGGAGGATTCTTTTTCAGGTAAGCATGCAAATCCAGATGTTAGGGTACCAGGTCAGGGGCTTGCTGAAAAGGAAGGCCTTGGAACTGATGTTAGGCCCTTGAAAGAAGAAGCCGTTATGAATAACAAATTGGGACCACATGAAATGTTTGCTATTAGGGTGAAGGAGGAGGTTAGTGAGATCGCGACAGATAAATTATCTGGTGCCATATCCATCGAGGCAAACACTACAGAAGGTAATGCCTCTAAAGAAGAGAGCCATTTTATGGCAGACTCAAATTTGCCCCAGAAGGTAGAGGAGGGACTTGAAAGTCGGAAGGAGGCTGTAGTTGTGGGTCTGTCTACTGATATTGAGAAAGTTTCCAAGTACCCTCTCTCCAAGCCTGAAGCACAAGTCAAAGAGCAACCTCTATTGACACTAAGGTCGCCCCAAGGATTGGGAATTTTGCAGCAACCCGGGCAATCTCTTCCCCTCCCTATCCCGACATCCCATACTGGGAAGGCTCCTGGTTATTTTGGGCCTCCACCTGGAAGTTTTGAGGCTTATCCACGTGGGAACCATGTTGGACCTAATGAAGGTGTCATGTCGAAACATCAAAGCTCCTCTCACCTGTCTGGGTCTGTTGAGAGTGCTCCTCATAGGCAGACTCATGGGCATGAGCCAAGTATTTGGAGGGCTAATGGGGAAACTGACTCAAACTTTGGCTTACGGGAGAATTTGAATCCATTTCCGATGGAGCCATTTCGGCCTCTTGAACAAGGTACTTTTATTGTTTAATAATAAAAATTTGTTATGTTTCCATGGTGGATTTTTCCTCCACAGTGGTTTCTTTTTCATATACAGGTTCAATTACGGTTGATAAATCACGACCTGAGTCATCTTATGGCACTGGAGTGAGATTAAATTCAGGATTAAATCCAAATTCGAGACTCTTGCCTCCATATCGTGCTTCGGTTGGACAGGGTCATGCTGATGTCTTTGGACCTGGATCTGGACAACATCATGCAAAACATTTCCCTTCCCGCAGTCCAGATGGGGAGTATCTTGGCATATCTCCTCATGAATTTGTTGGGCCTTCCAGATTTCCTCGAGGCACCGCTGCTTTTGATGATGTTAATGCCAGGGAAGCACATAGGTTTGTTGAAGGTTCCAGATCTTTCAATCTACCTTCAGACCCTGTTGGAAATCCTTTTCATGATAGCAGGTTTCACTCTATGCCTGGTGGTCAACCGGGGAGAGGTGACACTGACGGTCAACACAATTTGAGATTTGGAGAGCATATGAATCGTCCACTCCACAACCATATCAAGAGTGACGATGCTTTTGGAAAAGATGGGCCAGTCCCCTTAGGGAGGGTGGACTTCACGGGCCCTGGATATTTGCCTGGTAATTTTTTGTCCGAGGCTGCTGGACCTGGTATCTTTTCTGGTAACTCCCATACAGGAGAATTGGGTGGACCAGGAAATTTTAACAATCGAATACCATTTGGTGGATCTATTAGAGGTGACAGACCAAGTATTCCACCTTTTGGGGAGCCTGGTATAAGGGGCAACTATCCACTTCAAGGATTTCCTAATCCTGGAGGCTTTGCAGTAAGTATCGACTGAGGATTTTTTATTGTGTTCAAGTGTATCTTATTTTTTGACCTTATTGATCTATTATGCCCTGTGTATAAGTTTATTTTCTGCTAATATTCATTATAACCATTCAGGAATCAATGTTTCTAATTGAAATTTTACAGGGTGAGGTGGATTCTTTTGACCAATCAAGGAAGAGGAGGCCTATCAGCATGGGTTGGTGTAGGATTTGTGTGTTTGATTGCCAGACTGTGGAGGGGCTAGAAATGCATTCTCAAACTAGAGAACACCAGAAGATGGCTATGGATATGGTAAAAACCATCAAGCAAAGAAATAAAAAGAAGCAGAGGTAAGAAAGTACACTGTTTATGTTCTGCTGGATTATTGTTATTATTTTATTTGTTATTACTGCAGATCTTTCGCTGGGCATATGGGTTATGATGGAGGAAACAGGAGTAAAAAAGTGGGTGCTAATGGCCGTGGGAACAAACCTTGACCCCTGGTACCGGGTTTTGTTGCTGGTAGGGTATAAGCTTCTTTTTAGCACCCGTTCTGGTTATCCTATCAAATTATGAAATTTTGCTTCAAATTTGATAATTTGTCTTTTCATGGGTTGTTATCTCAGGTTGCTACACTGTCTTGGGAATTGGTGCCACTGGGATGAAGTTTTTGTTGCAGTTAAGTTGTTTTTTATGGGCTTGACATCTGATTTTGCTTTTGGGATAGTTTGGTGATGGATTATCATGTCAAACAAGCTGTGTTGAACTTGGTTTCCTTTATGTTCGTGTTATGGGATATTTTGTCTTTGCTTATAACATCTCACTTTGATTAGGCTTTAGCTTTATTTCTCATGCTCAGATTCCTTTTAAATTTTAGCATTGAATGAATGATGGGGACCAATCAAACTTTGCCTACCAAGTTGAAAATTTACTGTCAGATCTTCTGGCACTACTCTAATGGACTAAAAGAGTCGTTTTATCTTCATCTTTTTGACGACTTAAAGTAAAAAGAGATGTAAATTTTAAGAATACCATAGAGAAGGCCAATGCCCATATGTCAGTGAACTAAGCTGCATGTCGCTCCCTCATATGCTTGTTGAACTCCTACATTTTGAAAAGCGTGACCCGTCTATTTATGAAATATATATATGTACTGTTATGCACTCTTGTACTGAAAAAATAATCTAACTACAAATCAAAGCACACAACTGTAGAGAACAGACAAGATAAAGATGTATCTCTGTGCGGTCTACTAATATTTAGATGCTCTGATAATTGGATTTTTGAGTGGTTGTCTTTGCATTCCGCTATTATGGGCATGCACGCAAATTCACTTTAGGTTTGCAGGAAAAATGTTTATTTGATGCAATTGCTGCACCGAACAGTAAAACCATCATCACTGTAGAGTAATTTCTAGTTTGATGTTGTGGATTTTAGTAGAGGGTAATGACACTTATATGCTTGGCATATAGTGTGCATTTTGTTTCCTTGTACCATCAAAACATATAGAGATGAGAAAATAAATTTTACGGAACATACAGTTAGTAATGGCAGTTTAAGTGCCAACATCGGATCATGCAATGATCTCAGCTAGCCATTTTAATATTATTTTTGCTCTTTCATGATATAGCATCTCGAGCACATTCTAATATCATCTGTCAAAAAATCAAGCTCCCATCGACTTCTAATGGAAAATAGCAGAATATGACAAAAATGCCTACAGTTGCAATAAACTAGTATTGTGTCAGATACACCATCTTTTTCATCATTCATCAGTTCAAGTAAAACATCCCTGTTCTAAATCGGTACACCTGTATCAAATAGTAAGTTTGGGGGGGTTTTCTAAGGACGACTGCTATACTTGTGGGTGTCAAGGGCTTACCTTCTGCCTTCTGGTGTGTATGAATAACTATATAGGATAAAATATTGAGAAATAAAAAACCATGTTTATCGCGAGCCATTGAAGAAGAAAGCCTTCTAACCTTTCTACTTAAACATAGTGGTATTAGAGAACCTTGCAGTTTTTGTTTAGCATGCCAGGTATTAACATTTGTGGACAAACTGTAATAACCTAGTTCAGTCTTCTTTGTCAGTAAACACGTTGAAATTATCCAATGTTGTATGCTTACCACTAAAGTCTCAGTAAACCGTGCACTTGACTTTGAATGCGTGCACCATATATTATCTCCATTTCATGATGCTGCGTTGGCCATTTACCTTCTCGAGGATGATGATTTTGTTGAGTGTATAAATCTTGGTTGGAGCTGTTGTTATTGTTGGTAACTCCTAATTTATCTCCCAACGGGGTTCCTTTACTCAATTTTCGGGTGATTCATTATATAGATGTAAAATGCCCTGATCATCACACAAACTCTTATCGGGCTTGTAAAATTCCTGCTAAAAACTTACGGAGTATTCAATGAGAATTTACATGGGTAGTCTAAGTTGATGAAGCTTAGAGGAAGTTGATTCCATTTCATTGGTTGGTTGGTTGTCCGTTTTCAAGGAAATTGAATATTATGATCACATATATTTTTGCGCCATAGTTCAATATTTCATGAACTTTTTTTAATTTTCCCCCCTGCAAGTTGTATTATTTATAAATAATTAGTCGGGCACGAAGAAGCCAACACAAATTTAGATGTGACGTAAAAATAAAATGATGTGCATAGCAACATGAAAAGTGTCACTGGTTGTCTTGTCATTAATATGCGCACTTCTGGTATATTTATTGTCTTTTATCATAAATAAAATCAAATACATAGGCTGATGTAGACGGTCTTTGCCTTTTTAGTATGAAGGTCCAGACAAACTTCGAAGACAAGGATTTTTTTTCTGATTTTTTTAATATTTTATGTTTTTCTATTCCAATTACTATTAGTTTCAAGCATCAATATTGACATTTGCATTCTGAACGTCTTTATATGAATGTTATTTGATAGGCCAAGTGTTAAATATGCACAAATCATTGCAGAATAACTTTAATTAAATTGTTGAGGGATCTTAGTTGTGCCCATATGATTGGAAAAAATACCTGAGATGTTGAAACTTTGTTTTTTATTCTTTGAGTTTTCCGCATGGAGGGTTGTGAGAATACCTAGACTTTTCTGACATCTCAGATTTGTTAATTGAGAAAATGAACAAGCATAGTTTTTATTTGAAGGTGCAATAAGATTCAATTTTGGACTCTCGGGTTAATCTTACTTGATAGTAGAGTCTGATTTAATATTTCACAAAGATGATACTTATATTGAGTTTAGCAGTCCAAAGTACGCACCAATTTTGTTTGCTTTCCAATGACTAGAAGCTAACCACAAAAGTGAATACTTGTTAAACTGGATTGTAAGTTTTGACTTTGATTTTGCAAATTAAAGAACATATGGCTTTATTTGACTCCGGCCGAGGGGCATTGTACCTTTAAAAATTGAGAACTTTTAGAAGAAGTAACATTTCATTATCTCAATTTTAAAGCCAGATGCATTGGTCCATGATAATAAATCATTGGAGTAAATTGAAGTTTCAAATATTGTGGATTTTAAGTGTTACTTGGACAAGGCTCCTTAGATGCTCTTATTGAAGTTGTTTGAACCAAAAATAAGTTTTGTTTATTATGGTTCAAATGAGTCGTACCATTTGGATTCGTCGGGCAATGGGTATCTTGGATGTGCTAGTAATATATTTTGGCTGCGAACTGATTGGACCTGCTCTAAATTGAAACGGTGATGAGATAACTCGAGATGAATATGATGGTATTTCTTGGTATTATACTACTCACCACTACTGAACAGTGTAAAGGAGAGCCTAAATTAGGTTAAATCTTTTAGTCTTGACAAGGTCGTCAAGGGTTCTGGTTGGATGGACCTAGGAAAGTCATTTTTATTCTTCTCGGATATTGTTAATGAAGAGCTTTCTAGTTGTTTATATACTGGAAGGATGTCTTTCATTTCATATTTTAACATTTGCCCTGTCAATTGAGACCTAATTCCTAACACTGATGATAAAGTTGCAGTTTTTGAAACTTTTGAAGTTTAATTGTTTTTTAGTTGAAATTTTTTGTATCATAGATCATTTTCGTTCGACCTGTTTTTCTTCGGGAAGCAGAAGAGAAAAAAAGGACTGAGAGTTAAGCAGAATGGTTGCTCAATTCTTTTGTGGGTAAGGATATGGTTGGTGTTCAGAGTTTTGCCCACATCTTAAATTTTTTTTTGGGATCAAGCTAATCTTAATTTGTGTTACTCAATTATGTCTTTTAACTTTTGTGATTTTACCGGTATGTAACCTTTTCGATTTAATTTCCTAATATGACTTGGAAACCTATCGTTCACATATTTAGTAGTTAATAATTAATAATTAATAATAATCGGGCTGTAGATGCTCATTGTTAGGTTTTAGTCTCGCACTTTATTCTTTTGTCATCATAAGCTAGGAAGAATAAAGGGTTTAAAGAACAATGAGAAGAATCAATTTTTAGGGGATGCGGTGATTTTGGTCCCTGTTTATTTCTGACGAGAGTCATTTACAAGAGAAGGCTTCATTTTCGATTGTTGGAACTTCGTGCGGATATGAGGATCCTTAACTCTACGATTATAAGAATTAAAATAACGATGCAGGAACTTAAATAATATTAAATTATTTTTGTTTTCTCACGCCCCCTGAGATTTTTTGTATGCTAGAAGATAACTTTTTTTTCCTTTTGAACATAGGATAACTTTAAACGCATTGTCGTGTCCCCTGAGATTTTTTGTATGCTAGAGGATAACTTTTTTTTTCTTTTGAACATAGGATAACTTTAAACGCTTTGTCGTGGACGATTTTAGAGAACACACATCAATAGATATCATGTCTGAAAATGAAACCATACTTTTCCAGTAAACCCGTGCTCTTGCCCAATCCAGTTAGTTTGGATGTCTTTCAATCTTCTTTTGCTTGTCCTGCTGCTACTAAATCATGCATAAAATATAATTTTGTTAGTGTATTTTGTTTCCTAGTTCTAATCAAATGAATATTCATTTGTTTGTTTATGTCGATGTAGTCAATTATCAAACCTTTTTATGTGTCTGATCATCATAACCACTTGGCTACTATACCAGCCTTGCTTCCCATCTATCCTATTTTACAAAATTAAATTTTAACCGCATTGTTTACTAGGGGTGATAACGTGCTTCCACCCCTTTCAGATAAAGAGCTCTTACCCTACTTATGAAGGGTATAGTTAGAAATCTCGATACGTTTGACCTGATGTATTTTAAAGGGATAAAACCAGCAGACTGATTATGTTTGAATAACGGGTTTGTGCTACTATCCAGACGTAGTATGTATATCTATGATTAGGATATACCACAGATTCGCCATCATCCGGACTTTTTGTATAGTTTCATGAGATGCATTGATATATTATAACTTGGGAGTACATTTTTCGAGGATTTCGCCCATTCTTAGGAAGCATAGATAATGTAGCTGGTCCGTTTCTTAAGATTTAGTTCCTTGATTCAGTTACAATTGTCATCTTAAAGGGGCAAGGGACCATCACACCTCTACCTAGGACAATATGGTTAGCTAAAAACGCGACTAATCTATGTTTAACGCTTTAACCTGTGAGGGTTTTGGATGGTGTTGGGTGTGTGTGTTTTTTTTGTAGGATCCATTCGAAGAAGTGCAGTGGTGAAATATTCAGCCGAGCTGTGGAGTTTTGAGTATGTGATATACTGTCTGTTGATTCTTGAAATGAAATTGTAACGTAGAGGCTTATTTTATTGCTCAGTCGTGTGTTACATAATAAATAATATAAAAGACTAAAAGATTTGAGTTAAATTATGCATTATGAACTTATTTAAAAAATTTGAACAAGGTAACCAGTCTAATGTTGATATAAAATTTTACTTTTAACTTGTTATATTTACAAATAGATTTGATTGTTTATAAATATTGTAAGTGATAACTATGTACAAAATTTATCGAATACCATCGATATTTATTTATGTAAATTGAATTAACTTATGACTTAAATCAAATTACTTGTAAGATAATTTAAATATGTGAAGTTCCTGGCAAAAAATGGCCTAATGTTGCAAATAGAACCATTCCAACCGGAAACGGCGTCTAACCCAGACCACCTTAATTTTTTAGAACACAAACCTATATAGTTTATTGAATTAAATTGTTTATCGTTGATTGGCGCGTGGAATTTGGTTTTGAGGGTGTTTGTTAATGACTTGGATTGAAATTTCGAGTATTTTTTCCAATAATTTTTATTTCAAACTTGGTCTTTTGAATATCCAAATTCCAAATTGATGTTTTTTTAAATATCGGCGACTTTTAGCGTTTATGTCGCATTTTTTTTTTTATTTTGTTATTTTTAATTTAATATTTTTTTAAATAATTTTTTATATCAAGAATGATATAATCAATTAAAAACTCAAAAAATTCGAATAATTAAAATATATATTTTAGCAAGTTTAAAAATTCGAAAAATAAATATGATATTGATAAACGAATATATACATTTATTAAAGCAATTTTTTATAATATTTTTATTAAATAAAAAATAAAGTGCATTTATAATTTTAGGAGGCTATTGTTTTATAAAAAAAATCAAAATTAATTATTTTACATATCTCAAACTTATTAATATTATCAAAAATATATATATACACACACTTACAATCTTGCGTTTTCATTTTTGTGAAAATATAAGCGAATTGGACAATTCCATGCATTAGCTATGAGATTTGTTTCTATTTTTGGTTCATGTAAGCTCGAACGCTCATTCACTTTCTTTTGTTTCTACTATAATTACGTCTAATTTCGATCAATAAAATTAATTATATAGCTTATTTTTTTAAAAAAAAATCCCTAACATGGCTAAAGTTACCATAATAGCCTTCATTATTATTAAAATTCCTGAACTATTATCCATTACTTATCACATGACAAGCATTTGACTTCTTATTTCCATCATAAAACTAATTTTTATGTATGTCGTAATAAATTTAAAACCCATTTCATGCAAGTAAAGGAAAGCTTCCCTAAATTAAGGGATGTTTTAACTATGTCTATCAATATCTGCTAATCGATGTTCATTAATTCGGAGGGTGTATGAAACTACGACAATACATAAAATACAATATATTGTTAGACTGTCTTACATGTTAATTTTGTGAAATAGATCTCCAACCCGACCCAATTCATTAAAAAAAAATTTTTTAAGCTAAAAGTATTACTTCTCACATTAATTATGAATCAAATTTACTCATATTATGAAAATAAATATATGAGATCGTATCATTAGAGACCTAAAAATTCAAATTCCCCCTCAAACCGCAAATAAAGCAAATAGAAGTTAAATAGTCATTTCCTATATACTGAAATCATCTTAGACATGAGAAGCTATTTTTAAAACCAACACACAAAGTGAGGTCAATTGACCATAATGTCCTCTTATATATACATATATATATATATATTGGATAAGTTATTAATTATTTATTTTATCTAATTCTGATTGGAAAAGTGCAAACAGTGGAAAAAGCTAAAGATAAAAAAAATTAACACTCCTTATGGAAACATCATTATTATTATAATATTTAATTATAATTCTTATTATTGTTCAATAATACTAATAAAAAATATAAATATGGGCGGGGTTCATGCCCACCCTATTTTACAATAATAATGTGGGTTAAATTCCAATAAATGTTACAAAAAAAGCCCGTCACTCTACATTTAGGCCTATATTCAGCGTTCCCACATCGCAATGTTGTAACAAATTTTTGTTTTTTATAAGCTGATATTCTCAGTCTCTTTGTCGCCGGGCTCAGTTGCGAGGGCCTGTAACCTTGGCAGGGGCATTAAGGCAGAGGAAGGTGGAGAGGGAATCTCATGTGCCGATGAGGAGTGCTTGCTCACATCCAGGTTCATCATCCTCTTGAGCGTCCATGCGATGGATCTCGGCAGCGAAATGTTTATCGGCCGGCAGGTGCCCTGAAGTTTGCCGGCCGAGTGTAGGTGGAGGCACCCCACTATTGTAAGAGATGTGTGTGTTCTGGCCAGGGCCCCTCCTCTTCTGGCGAGGACACACACATCGAGTTTAAGCTGGCTTGACAGAGCAGCAGCTGCTAGTGGGTGAATCTTCTTGTGAGTTTGCAATCTGCGCATGGTGTTCTACTTCTTCGTCCGAACCCCTGACCTTTTGGGTTCATTTTTCAGTCTCGATGATCGATCCTTTTGTTGTTGTCCAAAACAGACTCATTTGGTTCCTGATTACAAAATTGATTTTTCTTTTTCATTTGGCTCCATTTAGTATATCTCCATTAAACAAAATCTATTCTTTTCACAAATTTAAGGGGCTTTGAGGGACAGCCTTTTTCCCTGTCAACGTTATTGGGGTGAGCCTACCCGAGACGATACAGTCGAAATCAATCTATATGCGAAGGTGAGGTCCCTCTCTCACCCTTCCCGTGTTGGATTATTTTACTCCTACTGGAACTGGGGAACCACCACTACAGAAGAAGGGGGTATTGCCATGAGTTTGTGCTATAGACAGAGGAACAATTTGTTAGTTACACCAATTTAGAGTTGTAATTATGATCACTCGCTACATGATTAACCTTTAAGAGCTATGAATACGCGTGTTCTTGTTTTCAGTCGACTCTTGTAATTTAGACCAAGTATTTGTGGTTAGAGCAGCTGTCACCTAGTGATAATTTCTAAACCACTAGCTCAACAAATGGTGTTCCACCTCATTTCGAGCCCTACATTTTTGTGCGATATGCCTTGTTCCGGCAAGACCATCAATGCTCCGGTCATGGTTCTACATAATCGATATGCCATAAGCTTTGATTCGTTTCATTCTATGTATGTTGCTTTGAAGTTGATTTTGTTCTTTTTCATTTATAAAGCTTTGATTCTTTGCAAGTTAATTTCCTTATTTTCTCATTGCCTATCATCACGTGTCTCTGTTTTTCTTGTTCTTGTCTGATTGTAAGCTCCTTCGCCTTGAATCTTCTGCATTGCATTATATTTTAAATTTGATTTCTTTGCGTCTTTGGTGCTTTTCTTTTATATATATTTGATTGAATGCAGATAAACATAAATTTTTCCATGCTTACGCAAGCATACGTTTCAGGCCGTTTCTACATGTACAATTTCAATTTTTTGTTCGAATTAATCTGTTTGTTTTTCATCTTAATATTATATTCATCATGCCCATATGTTCTTGTTGGAAATTTATAGAGTCTTCGGAACGATTCGAGCTAAAAAAATTATTTTTTAATCAAATCGAAACATAGCGGAAACGATTACATAATTTCATAAATTATAATCGAACATATGAATATAAATTAATGATGAATTTAAATAAAATTATTTTCTAGAAAAACTAACCTCTTGTAGTTTTCTTTCTTTTTGTGAATCCAAGATCTGTAGAAACCACAGCTGTGGGGACCCGGACTCTAACTCAATTTTTCTTTGGGATTAATTGGATCTTTGCTAGAAAATGTGGGTCAAAATTTTGCTTTTAATATTAAATCAAGTGTATATAAATCAAGCACAAGATCTTTCTCTATTTTATTTCAATAAACATAAATACTTGTCTTGTTTCAGTACATTCATACAACTAGTGTTCAATACAAACTACAGATCATATGTAAAATCACTAGTAATCTTCTACGCCCGAAATCACCACGCTATCTCGATCTCTCATCTCGTCAAGTTCTTATGGACCCTGATCCTGTCCCCCCTGTTGTTATGCACACATACAGACACAACAACAGCCGGAAACTCCGGTGAGAACAAATCCCAGTATAAAACATGTATACATGCATATACACAATATAAATCATGAAGCATACTATCATGAATAAAATCAATAACCACATGTTCCATAGTCTATGAAACCTAAACATTATAAGACAAGTAACTTAAATCAATTCATACCTTGGACTCGACTCGTATCTAACTCTAGGGATTCCGGTGTGAATAAGACGTCACAGTCTGCCACCTACCCTCCCAATCGCGGTGACGGTACGTCTTATTCCTAGACTTCGGTCCTGTCTGTATCGTATGTCTACAATCGGAGTACATCTGCTCCTATGCGTCGATACCACCGAACATCTAGAAATTTGGCAATTCTGCCAATGACTCTCCTATATTAAATGCTTGAATATAAATCTATAAACAAAGCACAAACATATCAAAATATAAACAATCTAGTATGTGATTTTGGAAAACTCAAATCAAATCTAATTCGAGTTGTATCTTCCCGAATCAACATGAATTATACCTTTCGTCGTACAGTCTTTGTTGTAGTCGTAGTCTCTATGTTGAAGCTTGTCAAGACTTATCTGAAATGACAATGTTGAGATGCATTCTATCAATCTTCAACTCAATTCAATACATGTACGTATCAATATTCAATCTCGATATATTTTGACGGCATAACGGTATAGTTTCTCGATACCAATAGACTCAAATATCAATACTCATAATTCTCATCAACATCAATCCACAAGACTCAAAATCTGTATAATTTCACACACACATATGCTGCAAAATCGTAGTATTCGCATACGATATCATTTCTTCGATCCGGTTTCAAATATATGTTCACAATACTCATAAGAACATATAATCTCAATCATATCAAAATTTCTCCAATCTCTCAACTTCAAAACATGAAAGAAAGTACTGAAACTTACACCCTTTCGTAGCCCTCGATGAAAGGAGCATAAACCCGAAATCGGAATGAAAATCTAGTGTCTAAATCTTGAGTAATCCCAATTCAAAGCTATGAAGAACTTGAAGACTTTCTGAAATTTTTCTCGGTGGTCTGGTGTTGAAACAATGAAGAATGAAGGAGAATACATGTTATATGCATGAGGAAGACATGTGGCTTAATTCTCATTCTGCACGTCGCATTGCAGGTGCGCTGGTTTTTCACCGCGGGTGCGCTAAGCTCCACGGCATCCCATCCAATTTTCCATAATAAGCGACCGCGGGTGCGCTGGACCTACTGTATCATCAATGACCCTACTGCCCAACCACCGCAGGTGCGGTACAGATTGCATTGCGGGTGCGGTGGCTCTTGCATTTCGGAATCTAACTTACTGCCACTACACCGCGGGTGCGGTCTCCCTTCTATGCAACACTTCATAATTTCATTTAACCAACCTACAATCTCGGGCATTACAACAGCCTTCCAGTACAATCCTTTCTATCGATACGATAGTGTGTCGGCACTCAGAAATATACAAACATAGAAATCAAATTTTTTTATTCTCTTAGAGAATATGTTATGCTCGAAATCTCAATATGGTTTTTCTTTAATTTTTCTTCTCCCTTGAATTGCATGTATCATTCTATATAAATAATTGAGATTCAACAGTAGCAAATTGTTTGTTATAGAAAACCGTTTTTCTACGTAAGTTTCATTCATTTATAAGACCAATTGATTGCCTTGATTTTTAAAACGATGAAAACAATTTTCCCAAGTTTAATTAAATTTTTTAAAAATAATAATAATATACAAGTTGATCAATTTTGACTACTTTTTTTTAATTAAAAATCAATTGCCTCTCGTATTTGAAAAACGTGTATATCCATTTATGATATTATCATGATAACTAAATTTATAATTATCTCATAATTATAATTTAAATATAATTAATAACTCATATTTAATTATATTTATATATAAGCCTTTGATGATATGGAAACAAATTTCCATTATCTCATGTGATTTCTAAATTGCATTTATTATCCGTCATTAATTTGAAAAGCATACCGGGGACCATGGACTTATAATTAGAAGCTCCAATAAATTAGATAAATAATTAAACTCTTTAAATATTTTACCCAACTTATTAATTCCATAATTACTCCATTAAAAATATGAAATTGCACTCTTCTTCATTATGAAATATTTACACAAACGAGTGGTCCATTGATATAATCATTACATATGAATTAGTCCTCCATAGACAATTCATAATTGAAGCTAGGAATTTTTCGTTTACCTCTTCAATTACTTCTTATCCTCATTTACCATTAATTCACTAGTGAGTGGTTCAATTTATAATTCAATTATAAATTAATTGGGCCCACACTCAGTTCTAGAATTAACTAATAAGAAAATTATCTTTCTGTTTCTCGCAAGAAGGAATGAATTTCATGTCTGTGACATATTCCCAGCCATTAATTTCAAACGTAAATCTAAAATGCAAGTATTGAGAATGCATAATTGCATACTTTAAACAAGCAAATCAAGAATCACATTGAAATGAACATGAGTCTATAATCTCATCAGGATTCAGATTTATTCATATATGATCATCTTTATGATTTAATTTAAATTTCATAGTAACAACCAAATTTATTATGAAATGTCTAATTAAATCGGTCCAAGTCCTACATAATTTCATTATATATAAATGCCCCCATCTAGATGTCTCTACATCGACAGTCCGGATAAGACGGTCACATTCTTAATGTTCATGGGCCGCATTGGTGATGCTTTAATTAAAGATCTCATAATTTAATTAATTTCATCACGGACTTAATTTAAGTTTATTATCCATAATTTTAATCTTATTGTATATATAACTTTTATATGTACTAAAATCATGGTTAAATCCAATAAACTAGGTATTTTTCTATGATATTTAAGACAATAAATTTCATGTAAATATGTTCAATAATAAATGTCACTTTTATTAATAATATAAAAACACAGTCTAATTACAATACTTTTAGGGCACTATTCCCAACAATCTCCCACTTGCCCTAAAGCGTATGAGACATGTCTTTAAGTCCCATATTCATCATAAGCCTCTCAAACACTTTTGCAGGCAGTGTCTTAGTGAATGGATCGGCGAGGTTGTCACCAGACGCAATCTTGAGAATGGAAACGTCACCTCTTTGTACTATCTCTCAGGTCAAATGATACTTTCTTTCTATATGCTTCGATCTCTTGTGACTGCGAGGTTCTTTTGAATTAGCCACCGCACCACTGTTATCACACCACAAAGTGAGTGGGTTATCCATATTTGGAACAACTTCCAAATCATATAGGAACTTCTTAAGCCATACAACCTCTTTAGCAGCTTCAGAAGCAGCTATGTATTCGGTTTCCATGGTCGAGTCGGCTGTGCTGGATTGTTTTATGCTTCTCCAGATTATGGCGTTGTCACCAAGAGTAAACACTGATCCAGATATCGACTTTCGAGAATTTCTGTCTGATTGAAAATCTGAATCAGTGTAATCGTCTATTTTAAGGTCTCTACCCAAATAGACAAGCATATAATTTCTCGTTCTCCGAAGATACTTGAGAATGTTCTTTACCGCTATCCAATGATCCATACCAGGATTTGACTGAAAACGGCTGACTATCCCCACATCATAACATATGTCTGGCCTAGTGCACATCATTGCGTACATAATGCTGCCTACACCAGAGGCATAGGGAATGCGTCTCATGTCCTCAACTTCTTGCGGTGTCTTAGGATACTGCTCCTTGGAGAGGATGATTCCACGTCGGGTTCGTAGATAACCTTTTTTGGAATCTTGCATTATATAGCGCAATAACATCTTATCAATATAAGAAGCTTGAGACAATGCCAACAATTTGTTCTTACGATCTCGAACAATTCGAATTCCAAGAACATAATTTGCTTCTCCCAAATCTTTCATTTGGAATAGCTTGGCTAGCCAATCCTTTACTATAGACAATATTTCTACATCATTCTCAATGAGTAGAATATCATCTACGTAAAGCACTATGAAAACCACATTTCCATATTTGATGTGCCTGTATACACAAGGCTCATCAGCATTTTGATCAAAGCCATAAGATTTAATTGTTGCATCAAATCTATGGTTCCAAGATCTTGAGGCTTGCTTTAGTCCATAAATGGATATAAGTAATTTGCAAACTTTTTGCTCTTGACCTTGTGCAATAAAACCTTCTGGTTGCCTCATGTAGATTTCCTCATCTAGATGACCATTCAAAAAGGCCGTCTTGACATCCATCTGCCATATCTCATAATCAAAATGAGCAGCAATTGAAATGAAGATGCGGATAGATTTAAGCATGGCTACAGGAGAGAAAGTCTCTTCATAATCGACTCCCTCTCTTTGGGTATAACCCTTTTCAATCAATCTTGCTTTAAAAGTCTCTAATTTACCATATGCAACTCTCTCTCTCTTATAGATCCATTTACACCCAATAGGTCTAACCTCTTCAGGTGTATCTACAAGAACCCAGACGGAATTAGAGTACATCGACTCCATTTCTTGGTTCATAGCTTCAAGCCACTTTTCTTTGTCAGGATCTTCCATTGCATGTTGAAATGACAATGGATCATCTTCCACCCCATCAGTGACTGCAACATTTGCCTCTTCGTCTTGACGATAGCGAAGGGGTAGTCTCACTACTCTCCCACTGCGTCGAGGTGAGATTATATTTTGACTTGGTTTAGTGGTATCATTAGTGGTTTCCTTAACAACATTTGTTGTATGTGGAATGATCTCATCATTTAGTAACTCCTCGAGTACAATCTTACTTCAAGGTTTGAAATCGTTCATATAATCATTTTCAAGAAAAATGGCATTTGTCGATACAATTACCTTCTTTTCTTGAGGATCATAAAACCAACCTCCTCTCGTTCCCTTGGCGTATCCCATGAACAAACACACTTTTGAACGTGGATGCAATTTCCCAGTCTTTCCTTCCAGCACATATGCTGGGCCACCCCATATGCGAAAATGAGATAAACTAGGTTTTCTCCCATTCCACAACTCTAGAGGTGTCTTATGAATTGACTTAGATGGCACTGCATTCAAAATGTAAGTGGCCGTCTCTATTGCATAACCCCAAAACGAGATTGGCAGTGAAGAGTAGCTCATCATAGATCTCACCATATCAAGAAAAGTGCGATTTCTCCTTTCAGCAACACCATTTTGCTGAGGGGTACCAGGTGCTGTGAGTTGGTATAAAATACCATGCCCTAGCAAATAATCTTTGAACTCAGTATCAAGATACTCTCCGCCTTGATCGGATCAAAGACATTTCAAAGATTTTCCTAGTTGCCTTTCGGCTTCCACGTGAAATTATTTGAACTTTCCAAAAGTCTCAGATTTTCTATGAATGGGATAAATATATCCATACCTTGAGTAATCATCTATAAAAATGACAAAGTACTCATAACCACCTCTAGCTTGTGTAGTCATAGGACCACATACATCACGCCCTTTGCAGAGAAAGGTATCTTAGTCATTTTTTTTTCTAGACAAGATTCACAAACATGAAGAATGTCAACATTTAACTCTCTTAAAGGTGTTTAATTTTTCTAAGGAAATATGCCCTAACCTTAGGTGCCATAAATATGTTTTATCTTAATGAGAAACCTTTTGCTTTTTAGTTTTAGGATGTTCTACTTTAAATATTTCGTCATTAAGCAATGGTTGTTCATTTGGTCTTAGAATATATAACCCATTTTCCATTAATGCAGTACAAATCATACGTCCATTTCTTAAAATAACAATCTCATTATTATTAAAAGAAAGCGAATAAAATTGTTCATGCAATTTTGATACAGAAATCAAATTTCTCCGAAAACTAGGTATAAAATAAACATTGTTCAAAACCAAATATTTATTATTAAATCTGAGTTTAACAACTCCCACTGCTCTTTCCGAAACCACTGCACCATTGCCTACTCTCATCGTGAATGACCCATCGACAAGCTCTTCATAAGAACTATGTATCTGCAAAGAAGAACAAACGTGATTAGTAGCACCCGAATCAACTATCCATATAGAAGAATCAATGGTCATTAAACAAGATACTAGAACAAGTAAATCATATTTACCTTTCTTCTTCTCTTTTAGGTCAGCGAGATACTTGGGACAGTTTCTCTTCCAGTGACCATCAATCTCACAGTGAAAATATTTTCCTTTGGGCTTTGTAGTGTTGCCTTTCTTTATGTCATTGGAACTCTTCCAATTCTTTTGCTTTTTCTAATTCCCTTTCCTTTCCATTTATTCTTCCTTTTCAAACTAGATTTGGAGGAATATGGCTTATTCTCGATAACATTTGTCCCACCTTCTTGAACTTTTCCAATGGAAATAGCCTCAAAAGTTTGCAACTCGTTGAGCAATTGTGTCATGTTATAATTAAGCTTGTTCATGACATAGTTGCTCTTGAATTGCAAGAAAGTAGGAGGCAATGATTCTAAAATCATACTCACTTGTGTACCATCATCTATGGTCGCACCATGAGTTCAGCTTCAGTGAAGTAATTAACCATGTTCAAAACATGCGCACCAACTGATTGCCCTTTTTTCATTTTAGCATTCATAGCATTCTTAATGGCCTCATGCTTAGATTGACTAGATCGCTGGCCAAACATTGCTTGTAGAAAATCCATTATCTGATAAGCATTCTCTACATGCTCGTGCTTTAACCTAAGCACGTCATTCATTCTAGCTAACATGTAGTCTTTTGCTTTGTTGTTTGCCGCAATCCATCGATCATAAATTTCTCGTACACTACGAGAAGCATTCAAAGAGGGCTCAGGAGAACATTCCTCCGTTAAGACAAACTTGAGGTTCTCACAGACGAGGGCAATGTTAATGTTACTCTTCCATTTTAAAAAAATTTCGCCAGTCAACTTTTCATTAAGTTAAGCAAGAACGGGACCGGAAGTCATGATTGCTGAAATATAAAAGTGACATTTAATCAATTGAAAAATTTCATAGATAAATAAATTTAGGAATAATAAATATGATGTACGATACAATATATTTATTTCAAAACTTCCGAGGAAATTTAATCTCGCATTTAACAAGTAGCCTCAGGGTCGAACGAATTAAATGAAGATTAAATTGAGACTAGCTCTATTAATAAATAAAACACTAAGATATCTCATATCTTCACTTTTATTTATTAATTACCATTTAATTTAGCCTAGATGCATTTAAACAATTTAATTGCATCTTTATGAGTGTAACCCACAATTTCAGATTTTAAAACTCAATCCATAATTGCCACTTTAGGGTAGGTAAAGTATGAATTTAATTAAAAATCTTATCTTTTCGGAAACTAAGCCTTGAATTTTGATTTAAATGAAAACCTTCCTTAGGGGAGGACGTCCTATGCGTAACTAGGCGCCATTTAAATCTCACGTTGCTTTTGTTAATAGTGGAGGCCGTAGAATTTATTGTCATATATTCTTCTCCCACTCATTATAATAATTAAAGTTTCTCAAAATTTTAATTATTTAATTAGATGATTTAATTATAAAAATTACAATTTTATTGTTTTTTTTATTAAAAACGTTGCATCAACCTTTTTCTTCTTCCTCAAGCAGCTATGCTGCCATTAAAAAAAATTTAGCAACTCATCTTGCAATATGGAACATAGGTTCCATCTTCCTCAAGAACTCCATCGAATTTTCCTTACTATAACTCGTCCGACGAGCCACTTTTCTCGCATAAGCAAATTTACACGAAGTACCGTATGCGAGAATTCCTCGAGACAACAGACACGAGTCATGGCGGTCCAACCATCCATTCCTCGTACCGTCGTTTTAGTTCCTGCACAACTCGTGCGCGAGCCGATGTCTCGATCCAGCGAGTAGAATCACTTGAACCAGCGAATACTAATACTCGACCCAGCGAGCATCTGTATTGGAGCCAACGCACATGAGTCATGGTTGGACGAATCATCCATTGCGCTGCCGCTTAGTTCCATATCTCCAATACTGACATCGATAGGAAACCGTTCCCGATAAAGACCGAATTTTATGGTTCGAACAAGTCAAGCTTTTTACAAAAAAAAAAAGAAAAATAACTATTCTTTCTTCTGTGCACAAAATAAGAATTCTTCTTCCAGCTCACGTAGGACATGATAGAATACATTCATATTTTATATGTAAAATCATCTTATTTGATTTGTTCTCATAATTAAGATAATCAAATATCATCGGCAATCAAAATTTAACAACTAAATTTATAAGCTACAACAATAACCCATTATCATAAATTTAAATTCTCGTGATTTATATTCATATGAAAACAATGGCTCTGATACCATTTGTTGGAAATTTATAGAGTCTTCCGAACGATTCCAGCTATAAAAATTATTTTTTAATCAAATCGAAACATAGCGGAAGCGAATACATAATTTTATAAATTATAATCGAACACATGAATATAAATTAATGATGAATTTAAATAAAATTATTTTCTAGAAAAACTTACCTCTTGTAGTTTTCTTTCTTTTTGTGAATCCGAGATATGTAGAAACCACAGCCTTCCAGTACAATCCTTTCTATCGATATGGTAATGTGTGGGCACTCAGAAATATACAAACTTAGAAATCAAATTTTTTTATTTTCTTAGAGAACATATTATGCTCGAAAATATTTTCATCATCAGATGAAAATATTTTCTCAATCTGGCTTTTCTTCAATTTTTCTTCTCACTTGAATTGCCTGTATTGTTCTATATAAATAATTGAGATTCAACAGTAGCAAATTGATTGTTATAGAAAACATTTTTCTACGTAAGTTTCATTCATTTATAAGGCCAATTGATTGCATTGTCTTTTAAAACAATGAAAACAATTTTCTCACGTTTAATTCAATTTTTTTAACTAATAATAATATACAATTTGATCAATTTTGGCTACTTTTTTTAATTAAAAATCAATTGCCTCTCGTATTTGAAAAACGTGTATATCCATTTATGATATTATCACGGTAACTAAATTTATAATTATCTCATAATTATAATTTAAATATAATTAATAACTCATATTTAATTATATTTATATATAAGCCTTTGATGATATGGAAAAAATTTTCCATTATCTCATGTGATTTCTAAATTGCATTTATTATCCGTCATTAATTTGAAAAGCATACCGGGGACCATGGACTCATAATTAGAAACCCCAATAAATTAGATAAATAATTAAACTCTTTAAATATTTTACCCAACTTATTAATTCCATAATTACTCCATTAAAAAAATGAAATTGCACTCTTCTTCATTATGAAATATTTACACAAACGAGTGGTCCATTGATATAATCATTACATATGAATTAATCCTCCATAGAAAATTCATAATTGAAGCTAGGAATTTTCTGTTTACCTCTTCAATTACTTCTTATCCTCATTTACAATTAATTCACTAGTGAGTGGTTCAATTTATAATTCAATTATAAATTAATTGGGCCCATACTCAGTGCTAGAATTAACAAATGAGAGAATTATCTTTCTGTTTCTCGCAAGAAGGAATGGATTTCATGTCTGTGACATATTCCAGCCATTAATTTCAAACGTAAATCTAAAATGCAAGTATTGAGAATGCATAATTGCAAACTTTAAACAAGAAAATCAAGAATCACATTGAAATTAACATGAGTCTATAATCTCATCAGGATTCAGATTTATTCATATATGATCATCTTTATGATTTAATTTAAATTTCATAGTAACAACCAAATTTATTATGAAATGTCTAATTAAATCGGTCCAAGTCCTACATAATTTCATTATATATAAATGCCCCCATCTAGATGTCTCTACATCGACAGTCCGGATAAGACGGTCACATTCTTAATGTTCATGGGCCGCATTGGTGATGCTTTAATTAAAGATCTCATAATTTAATTAATTTCATCACGGACTTAATTTAAGTTTATTATCCATAATTTTAATCTTATTGTATATATAACTTTTATATGTACTAAAATCATGGTTAAATCTAATAAACTAGGTATTTTTCTATGATATTTAAGACAATAAATTTCATGTAAATATGTTCAATAATAAATGTCACTTTTATTAATAATATAAAAACACAGTCTAATTACAATGCTTTTAGGGCACTATTCCCAACAATCTCCCACTTGCCTTAAAGCGTATGAGACATGTCTCTAAGTCCCATATTCATCATATGCCTCTCAAACACTTTTGCAGGCAGTGTCTTAGTGAATGGATCGGCGAGGTTGTCACCAGACGCAATCTTGAGAATGGAAACGTCACCTTTGTACTATCTCTCGGATCAAATGGTACTTTCTTTCTATATGCTTCGATCTCTTGTGACTGCGAGGTTATTTTGAATTAGCCACCGCACCACTGTTATCACACAACAAAGTGAGTGAATTATCCATATTTGGAACAACTTCCAAATCATATAGGAACTTTTTAAGCCATACAGCATCTTTAGCAGCTTCAGAAGCAGCTATGTATTCGGCCTCCATGGTCGAGTCGGCTGTGCTGGATTGTTTTAAGCTTCTCCAGACTATGGCATTGTCACCAAGAGTAAACACTGATCCAGATATCGACTTTCGAGAATCTCTGTCTGATTGAAAATCAAAATCAGTGTAACCGTCTATTTTAAGGTCTCTACCCGAATAGAGAAGCATATAATTTCTCGTTCTCCGAAGATACTTGAGAATGTTCTTTACCGCTATCCAATGATCCATACCAGGATTTGACTGAAAACGGCTGAATATCCCCACAACATAACATATGTCTGGCCTAGTGCACATCATTGCGTACATAAGGATGCCTACTGCAGAGGCACAGGGAACGCGTCTCATGTCCACAACTTCTTGCGGTGTTTTAGGACACTGCTCCTTGGAGAGGATGATTTCATGTCGGGTTCGTAGATAACCTTTTTTGGAATCTTGCATTATATAGCGCAATAACATCTTATCAATATAAGAAGCTTGAGACAATGCCAACAATTTGTTCTTACGATCTCGAACAATTCGAATTCCAAGAACATAATTTGCTTCTCCCAAATCTTTCATTTGGAATAGCTTGGCTAGCCAATCCTTTACTATAGACAATTTTCTACATCATTCCCAATGAGCAGAATATCATCTACGTAAAGCACTATGAAACCACATTTCCATCTTCGATGTGCTTGTATACACAAGGCTCATCAACACTTTGATCAAAGCCATAAGATTTAATTGTTGCATCAAATCTATAGTTCCAAGATCTTGAGGCTTGCTTTAGTCCATAAATGGATCTAAGTAATTTGCAAACTTTTTGCTCTTGACCTTGTGCTATAAAACCTTCTGGTTGCCTCATGTAGATTTCCTCATCTAGATGACCATTCAGAAAGGCCGTCTTGACATCCATCTGCCATATCTCATAATCAAAATGAGCAGCAATTGAAAGTAAGATGCGGATAGATTTAAGCATGGCTAAAGAGAGAAAGTCTCTTCATAATCGACTCCCTCTCTTTGGGTAAAATCTTTAACAACCAATCTTGCTTTAAAAGTCTCTAATTTACCATCGACAACTCTCTTTCTGTTATAGATCCATTTACACCCAATAGGTCTAACCTCTTCAGGTGTATCTACAAGAACCCAGACAGAATTAGAGTACATCGACTCCATTTCTTGGTTCATAGCTTCAAGCCACTTTTCTTTGTCAGGATCTTCCATTGCATGTTGAAATGACAATTGATCATATTCCACCCCATCAGTGACTGCAACATTTGCCTCTTCGTCTTGACGATAGCGGAGTGTGTCGAGGTGAGATTATATATTGACTTGGTTTTGTGATATCATTAGTGGTTTCCTTAACAACATTTTTTGTATGTGGAATGATCTCATTATTTAGTAACTCCTCGAGTACAATCTTACTTGGAGGTTTGAAGTCGGTCATATAGTCATTTTCAAGAAAAATGGCATTTGTCGATACAATTACCTTCTTTTCTTGAGGATCATAAAACCAAACTCCTATCGTTCCCTTGGCGTATCCCACGAACAAACACACTTTTGAACGTGGATGCAATTTCCCAGACTTTCCTTCCAGCACATGTGCTGGGCACCCCCATATGCGAAAATGAGATAAACTAGGTTTTATCCCATTCCACAACTCTAGAGGTGTCTTATGGTTTGACTTAGATGGCACTGCATTCAAAATGTAAGTGGCTGTCTCTATTGCATAACCTCAAAACGAGATTGGCAGTGAAGAGTAGCTCATCATAGATCTCACCATATCAAGCAAAGTGCGATTTCTTCTTTCACCAACACCATTCTACTGAGGGGTACCAGGTGCTGTGAGTTGGTATAAAATAACATGCTCTAGCAAATAATCTTTAAACTCAGTATCAAGATACTCTCCACCTCGATCGGATCAAAGACATTTCAAAGATTTTTCTAGTTGCCTTTCGGCTTCCACGTGAAATTATTTGAACTTTCCAAAAGTCTCAGATTTTCTATGCATGAGATAAATATATCCGTACCTTGAGTAATCATCTATAAAAATGACAAAGTACTCATAACCACCTCTAGCTTGTGTAGTCATAGGACCACATACATCACGCCCTTTGCAGAGAAAGGTCTCTTAGTCATTTTTTCTTCTAGACAAGATTCACAAACTGGAAGAGTGTCAACATTTAACTCTCTTAAAGGACCATCCTTTACGAGTCTGTTTAATTTTTCTAAGGAAATATGCCCTAACCTTAGGTGCCATAAATATGTTTTATCTTAATGAGAAACCTTTTGCTTTTTAGTTTTAGGATGTTCTTATTTAAATATTTCGTCATTAAGCAGTGGTTGTTCATTTGGTCTTAGAATATATAACCCATTTTCCATTAATACAGTACAAATCATACGTCCATTTCTTAAAATAACAATCTCATTATTATTAAAAGAAAGCGAATAAAATTGTTCATGCAATTTTGATACAGAAATCAAATTTCTCCGAAAACTAGGTATAAAATAAACATTGTTCAAAACCAAATATTTATTATTAAATCTGAGTTTAACAACTCCCACTGCTCTTGCCGAAACCACTGCACCATTGCCTACTCTCATCGTGAATGACCCATCGACAAGCTCTTCATAAGAAATAAATATCTGCAAAGACGAACAAACGTGATTAGTAGCACCCGAATCAACTATCCATATAGAAAAATCAATGGTCACTAAACAAGATTCTAGAACAAGTAAATCATATTTACCTTTCTTCTTCTCTTTTAGGTCAACGAGATACTTGGGACAGTTTCTCTTCTAGTGACCATCAATCCTACAGTGAAAACATTTTCCTTTGGGCTTTGTAGTGTTGCCTTTCTTTCTGTCATTGGAACTCTTCCAATTCTTTTGCTTTTTCTAATTCCCTTTCCTTTCCATTTATTCTTCCTTTTAAACTAGATTTGGAGGAATATGGCTTATTCTCGACAACATTTGTCTCACCTTCTTGAACTTTTCCAATGGAAATAGCCTCAAAGGTTTGCAACTCGTTGAGAAATTGTGTCATGTTATAATTGAGCATGTTCATGACATAGTTGCTCTTGATTTGCAAGAAAGTAGGAGGCAATGATTCTAAAATCATACTCACTTGTGTACCATCATCTATGGTGGCACCATGAGTTTCAGCTTCAGTGAAGTAATTAACCATGTTCAAAACACGCGCACCAACTGATTGCCCTTTTTTCATTTTAGCATTCATAGCATTCTTCATGGCCTCATGCTTAGATTGACTAGATCGCTGGCCAAACATTGCTTGTAGAGAATCCATTATCTGATAAGCATTCTCTACATGCTCGTGCTTTAACCTAAGCACATCATTCATTCCAGCTAACATGTAGCCTTTTGCTTTGTTGTTTGCCGCGATCCATCGATCATAAATTTATCGTACACTACGAGAAACATTTAAAGAGGGCTCAGGAGAACATTCCTCCGTTAAGACAAACTTGAGGTTCTCACAGACGAGGGCAATGTTAATGTTACTCTTCCATTTTAAAAAAATTTCGCCAGTCAACTTTTCATTAAGTTAAGCAAGAACGGGACCGGAAGTCATGATTGCTGAAATATAAAAGTGACATTTAATCAATTGAAAAATTTCATAGATAAATAAATTTAGGAATAATAAATATGATGTACGATACAATATATTTATTTCAAAAATTCCGAGGAAATTTAATCTCACATTTAACAAGTAGCCTCAGGATTGAACGAATTAAATGACGATTAAATTGAGACTATCTCTATTAATAAATAAAACACTAAGATATCTCATATCTTCACTTTTATTTATTAATTACCATTTAATTTAGCCTAGATGCATTTAAACAATTTAATTGCATCTTTATGAGTGTGACCCACAATTTCAGATTTTAAAACTCAATCCATAATTGCCACTTTAGGGTAGGTAAAGTATGAATTTAATTAAAAATCTTATCTTTTCGGAAACTAAGCCTTGAATTTTGATTTAAATGAAAACCTTCTTTTGGGGAGGACGTCCTAGTAACGACCCATTACAGGCCCAGTGGACCGCCTATACGGCCCACTGCCCCGATCGACCCAAGGCTATCCTGATCTTGGGCTCTGCTTTCTATGGAAACTCTTCCCTCATGGGCTTTCCATAGGCGTCGTACGGGTTACTCTCGATTCTAGTTGCAAAGTATATTGTTGGTTCAGAGGAGAGTGCACCCGCACTCCATTTTTCATTTTAACAAGAATAAATCTTCAAGTAGTAATACTAAAAACAAAGAATTAATTATTTCCGAAAATTTAGAGAAAAATATTCAAAACTGAAAATTACCAGTATCTTCTAATACGAAGATATATAGATCTAAAGGATTTAATTTTAAATCTGACTATATTATAAAAACTATTGAAGAAGCTATTCCTCTAAAAGGAGGTTATGATTCTTTTAGTCTGTTATCTCAAAATCTTATAAATATTCATATGAAATCTTATAGATTTATGCATCTGGGTATGATTCAAGTAGGCTTAAAACCACTCACCAGATTAGGTTTAAATACTTTGCTTTAATCCTAGTACGGGATCAAAGGCATAATAAATTTGAAGATTCCTTATTAGGAATTGTATAGTCTTCATTATGTGAAGGACCTATACATTTTAGTTGAACCCCAATTAGCCGCTGGGATAATCTTTTTTATTATCATTTTAGAAAATGCATAATCGCGATTGCGATCCATATGTTGAATTTCAACTGATCCAGTTTCTACTAAAATTGTTTCAAAGTAGTCTCTGGTTTTTCTGCCCAATATGGGTTGTAAATATTTAATTAAATAGCTTTGAGCTATATGGATAGGTGATAGACCTTTAAGGTCTTTATCAACAGGACAACAGTTAAGGCATCTTGAAATTAAATAGGGATATTTTAATTCTTCTTTTGATCCCTTTAAGGCAAATATGGCATTATTATAATAATGTATTTCATATGCAGTAGGATCTTCTGCGAATTCTTTAATTGGATCAAATTTTTCTTCTTCTGTGGTAGCCATATTAGGCTGAGGAATAGTAGCACCTCTTTTAAAAGGTGGTTTATTCATCGGCTTCTTCCCGGTGGCTGGTCTTTTTAAGACTGTCTTCCAAGGCTGATCCCTGCAAGAATTCTCTAGTTAGAAAGTCTGGTAAAGAATTAGATTTTCCAGATATATGTTCAATGTTAAAATCAAAACAAGCTAATATGGCTTGCCATCTAGCAAATATTTGTTTAGATGCTATAACTTTAAGATCTTTTAAAAGAATATCTTTGGCAGATTTGCAATCAACTCTTAATAAAAATTTCTTATTTAAGAGATCACTTTCGAATTTCGTAATACATTTAATAATTGAAAGAATTTCTTTCTTTATGGTAGAATAATTTTTCTGTGTATTATTCCAGGTTCCAGAGGTATATCTGACAAGAATTTCTTTAGATGTATTATCTATTTTTTGTTTAAGTATTCTTCCATATCCAATATCAGAGGCGTCTGTTTCAACTATTTTAAATGCTTCAGGATTAGCAATAGATAAACAAGGGAGTTCTTTAACTCTTTCTTTTATTTTTTGTATTGCCAAAGTATGACTATTAGTCTATGGTTCAGGATTTTTCTTTAACCTTTGAAATAATAATTTACAATCTTGTGCGAGATCTTTATAAAAATCTCCTATATAATTAAGACTTCCAAGAAATCTCTGTAGTTGATTTACATCTGTGATTTTATCTGGAAATTTATCAGAAAAACAATTGCTCTTTCAATAGGAATCATTATTCCATTTTCTATATAATGTCCTAAAAATTTTATCTTAGTTTGAAAAAGTTTTACTTTTTTCTGATTTACTGCTAATCCAGTTTTTTTAGTAACTTGAATAAAAATATTAAGATGTTTAAAATGCTGATCAATATTATCAGAATAAATAAGAACATCATCTATGTAAACTATGATATAATCAATATATGAATTATAAATTTCATTCATTATATTTTGAAATTCCATTGGAGCATTTTTTAATCCAAATGGCATTACATTCCATTCATAATGTCCAAATGGTACAGTTAAAGCTGTTTTGTATTTATCTTCTTCTTTTAAAAGAATTTGATAAAATCCTGATTTTAAATCGAATGAAGAGAATATTTTTCCTTTAAATAATCTATTTAATAGATCTCTTTTATTTGGTAATGAATGCTTTATCCATTTTAATGCTTTATTAAGCGATTTATAATTAATAACAAGTCTAGGAGCTCCTCTTTCTATTTCAGCTGCATTTTCTACATAGAAAGCTGGACAACTCCAAGGACTATTACTTGGTCTAATTAATTCTTTTTTAAGGAGACTATCAATTTCTTCTTTGCAATATTTAAAAGTCTAGGCCCCATTGCAATAGGCCTGGCTTTTGTAGGAATTTTATCCTCAGAAAAATCATCTGTATAAGGAAGACTAACTTGATGTTTTTTCCTATTCCAAAAGGCATTAGGAACATCTACACATATCTCTTTAGATATGGTTTATGAAATAATTTTTATTTTTTCTTGGATTTTATCAGAATTTATTTTTTCTTTAATATTTTTAAAAAGAACTTCATCTCTTAATGAAGTAACAAAATTTTTTTTATTAGTCACAATTTTTTGCAAAATATTGATAGATTTTGAAACTTGTATTGTTGTAAATGGAAAAAATAAATCATTTCCTTTGATGTTGGTATATAACCCTTTTTCATTAATTTTATTAATGGGAAACAACATTTGGAAAAATGGTGTTCCTAAATTTGTAATTTATTATGAGAGGTTGCTTATTAGCAGCTGTTATGAATTGAGTGGTCTTTTTATAATATTTAGAAGGAACAATTCCTTCACTGATGCAATTTACATCAGCTCCTGTATCTAATAATGCTTCAATCGTAATTTTAAAATTTTTATTAATAATTAATGTTACTTTTGAGTACCATTTTTGAGAAATAATCTGATCAATTTTATTGATCTATGTAATTTGATTTATTTCATTATTATTGTCATCTTTGGATAAAATTTCTTCTTCTTCTTCATCAGAAGTGGAATTTTTTTCCCAAATATGATTATTATTAATACTAAGAGTATTTACTCTTTCTTTTAAATATTTGATCTCAGATTTTATCTGATCTATTTCTCCTTTTAATTCGGATATTGTAGGTTCTCTTTCTTTTAGTTTAGCCTTTTCTAATATTTTATTATAAGAATATAATTCATATTCTTGTATAGTATTTTGTACAAGTTTAGTTGGCTTATGATTTGCCATATTTAAATAATGTTCTATAGCTTTTCTTTTTTCTATAGGGTCTTTTATTTGATCTATAAGATTTAAAATGAAAGTTTCTTCATTTGATATAACATTTATCTCTAATCCCATAAAATTTATGAGACATGTATCACAATCACAATCTGGTTCACAGATTTTTTCTTCTGTTATTTCAGAATCATTATCTGAATTATTGTTAGAATATTCCGAGAATTCATTATCAATAATATTGATATAAAAATCTTTTTGTTTTAGATTTTCTTCTTTATTAAGAAGAATATTTATTAATGATTCTTTTAAATCATTATTTATATTAAGATTATTAATCTTTTTCTTGACATAACACTTATTAGCCTTATGTCCAATTTTTCCACATTTCCAGCATACTGGAACTTTAGTAGAATCATTTTTTATAGGTTTTTTAAATCTTTTCTTTGAATATTTTTTAGATTTTTCTTTATCTTTTAGATAATGTTTCTTCCTTTTAAAAGGAAATCTTTTTCTTTTCTTATCTCTTTTAGGATATTGTATTGGTTGAAAGCCTATTTGCTTACAAAAGTCACCAATAATATTTCGGTTTTCTTCTTTTTGCATATCAAGCTGCCTTTTAGCTTGATATCATTACAAAGAGTTATTCCTTCTGCAGTTATTTCTGCAGATAAATCTCCAAAAGTAAGAATACTCCAATCTATAAAATTTGTTGGAGATTTAGATTTTAATCTATTTTTAACTCTTTCAGCAAAAAGAACTAGAAGTCCAGAAATAAATTTTTCTTTCCAAAAATTTGCATTGCAGTCATTTCTAGTTAAAACCTTTGTCATAAACACATCTTTATACCATCTAAATTCAGATAGTGTTGGACATCTCAAATTCATTAATTGTTCTTGAGATCTATCTAATTGAAGTTCATTAGCTCCAATAAAATTAGATAGAATGGTATAAATCAGTGTATTAACTGCATCAGACTCTTCTCGTACATTAAGATCAATTATAGAAGAGTTAATAATTTTATTTTTTGCTTCTTTTGAGAGATAAAAATCCCACCAACCTTGAAGTTGGCCAGTAAAACCAGTAATAATGGCTTGAGCAATTTGCCTATCATTATTACCTTTTATTTTTGCGGCAGAAGAGTATATTAACATTTGTTTAATAATAGTTTTAATCTGATATTCAGATTTACCATCTATGTTCCATTCAGTAATAGCCTCACCGTTAAACTGAACATAATCTTTCTTTTCTTCAATTTGAAGATCAATAGGTGTTGCCTTTTTATAAAAAGGTTTTACAATTGATACCTTATGCATTTTATTAATCTGCATTTCATCTTCAAAGGAACTTGAAGAATTTTCAAGTTGTTCATCTTTGGTAATTAATAACCGAAATAGAACTTTTTTTTATATATTTATTTTTTGTAATCTGTCTATTAGACCTTCCATAAAATTTTCGTCTTTTTTAGAACTTAAAAGAAATTTTTTTTGTTTAAGATTAGGAGGAGGTTTTATCATCAAAGTTTTTGAACTTTCTCCACAAGAAATTTCTTGTTTAGATTTAGATAAAATCTCTTCTATTCTTGTAGTTTGATTTCTTAAAGAATGTAAAGTTAAATTGGTAAAATTATTTTGCTGAATTATATGGTCAAAATTACCATTTCCTAACTCGGATTTTATAGAAGCAGCAAATATTTCTTTGTTGTCCTTTTTAATTTGTAGAGTAGTAAATGGAGGATGAATCTCAAAGGATTCTTCTCCTATTTCATGAACATATAATTTATATGTTGATTCAAGAGTATTTATAAAAGACTCATCTTTAAAATTTGGAAATATTTTATTTCTAGCTGGAAAATATAATTTTTCCATCCATTTGAAGAAATCCAAATTTAATTTAGTTTATTCAACCCATTCTGTATATCTTGAAAAATATAGATTTTGTTGTTTTGAATTTAAACAACTTAAAAACCATTTTTTCTTATTTAGATTTTTAATCTTTTCTAACTTTTTTGAATAGAATTGTTATTATTAATAACCATAACATTATAACCCATATCAGAAAAAGTAGGAGAATCTGATTTTCTATTATTAACAGAATAACTTCTTTGAAAACGAGAAGTGCTAGATTCAGGAAGATCAACCTTATATTCTGGTTGAGATATATTATCATTAGTCTTTTGAAGACCAGAAATACTGATTTTTTCAAAATCAGATATAGAAGAAGTAGAATTTCTACTTTCTTCTGGGAGTTTAATTCTTAAATGTCTTTGGGATGAGAATTTTATTTCAACATCACTATCTACATATTGAACTATACTTTCTAGTTTTCTAGATTATTCCTTAATTGTAGGAGCAATATTCTCCATCTTCCAGATTTCTGGTAAAGTGACTTGATTCCAATTTATTGTTTTGGGAATCATAATATTACTTTTATTAATATCAGTAATAAAGAGAGGAGTTTCACCTCTTTTAGAACTAATTTGATTAGTATTAATTTTAAAATTAGAGATTGTAGAATTCATAACTTCATAACAAATTCTATATAATAAAACAACATTTTCTGTACCATCTATCATATCGAAGCCTTCAGTTTTTATATTTAATGTGAGGGCTTTAATGATATTTGGATCAGAAAGAGAGATTATAAAAATTACAATCTTATTGTTTTTTATTATTAAAAACGTTGCATCCACCTTTTTCTTCTTCCTCAAGCAGCTATGCTGCCATTAAAAAAAATGTAGCAACTCATCTTGCAATATGGAACATAGGTTCCATCTTTCTCAAGAATTCCATCGAATTTTCCTTACTATAATTCGTCCGAAAAGCCACTTTTCTCGCATAAGCAAATTTGCACGAAGTACCGTATGCGAGAAATTCCTCGAGACAACAGACACGAGACATGGCGGTCCAACCAACCATTGCTCGTACCGTCGTTTTAGTGCCTGCACAACTCGTGCGCGAGCCGATGTCTCGATCCAGTGAGTAGGATCGCTTGAACCAGCGAATACTAATACTCGACCCAACGAGCATCTGTATTGGAGCCAACGCACAGGAGTCATGGTTGGACGAACCATCCATTGCGCTGCCGCTTAGTTCCAGTTCTCCAACACTGACATCGAACGGAAACCATTCCCGATAAAGACCGAATGTTATGGTTCGAACAAGTCAAGCTTTTTACAAAAAAAAAAAAGAAAAATAACTATTCTTTCTTCTGTGCACAAAATAAGAATTCTTCTTCTAGTTCACGTAGGACACGATAGAATAAATTCATATTTTATATGTAAAATCATCTTATTTGATTTGTTCTCATAATTAAGATAATCAAATATCCTCGGCAATCAAAATTTAACAACTAAATTTATAAGCTTCAACAATAACCCATTATCATAAATTTAAATTCTCGTGATTTATATTCATATGAAAACAATGGCTCTGATACCATTTGTTAGAAATTTATAGAGTCTTCGGAACGATTCTAGCTATAAAAATTATTTTTTAATCAAATCGAAACACAGCGGAAGCGATTACATAATTTCATATATTATAATCGAACATATGAATATAAATTAATGATGAATTTAAATAAAAATATTTTCTAGAAAAACTAACCTCTTGTAGTTTTCTTTCTTTTTGTGAATCCGAAATCTTTAGAAACCAAAGCCTTCCAGTACAATCCTTTCTATTGATACGGTAGTGTGTGGGCACTCAAAAATATACAAACTTAGAAATCAATTTTTTTCATTCTCTTAGAAATATATTATGCTCGATTATATTTTCATCAAATGAAAATATTTTCTCAAGATGGCTTTTCTTCAATTTTTCTTCTCCCTTTAATTTCCTGTATTGTTCTATATAAATAATTGAGATTCAACAGTATCAAATTGATTGTTATAGAAAACAATTTTTATACGTAAGTTTCAATCATTTATAAGGCCAATTGATTGTCTTGATTTTTAAAACAATGAAAACAATTTTCCTACGTTTAATTCAATTTTTTTTAATAATAATATACAAGTTGATAAATTTTGACTATTTTTTTTAATTAAAAATCAATTGCCTCTCGTATTTGAAAAAACGTGTATATCCATTTATGATATTATCACGATAACTAAATTTATAATTATGTCATAATTATAATTTAAATATAATTAATAACTCAGATTTAATTATATTTATATCTAAGCCTTTGATGATATGGAAACAAATTTTCATTATCTCATGTGATTTCTAAATTGCATTTCTAATCCGACACTAATTTGAAAAGCGCACTGGGGACCATGAACTCATAAGTAGAAGCTCCAATAAATTAATAAATAGTTAAACTCTTTAAATAATTTACTCAACTTATTAATTCCATAATTACTCTACTAAAAATATTAAATTGCACTCTTTTCCATATTTTTTAAAAATTAGTTTCAGCTTCAGTGAAGTAATTAACCATGTTCAAAACATGCGCACCAACTGATTGCCCTTTTTTTCATTTTAGCATTCATAGCATTCTTAATGGCCTCATGCTTAGATTGACTAGATCGCTGGCCAAACATTGCTTGTAGAGAATCCATTATCTGATAAGCATTCTCTACATGCTCGTGCTTTAACCTAAGCACGTCATTCATTCCAGCTAACATGTAGCCTTTTGCTTTGTTGTTTGCCGCGATCCGTCGATCATAAATTTCTCGTACACTACGAGAAGCATTCAAATAGGGCCCAAGAGAACATTCCTCCGTTAAGACAAACTTGAGGTTCTCACAGACGAGGGCAACGTTAATGTTACTTGAAACGTCTGCTTGTTCGTTTTGCTTTAAAAGTACTAGAATTTTTTTAAAAAAAAACTCGGGCGAACCCTCACAAGTACTTAAAATATTTTTATAAAATATTTTGCGTCATTTTAAAACCATAAATCAACCAACTAGTATTTGAAAATCCAAAGGAAGTAGTCAAAACATGAAATCGTTAATCGTTTTACCAAACCTAAAAATCAATAAATGTTGAAAGATATAACCCATACTAAACCTATAAAAAATCTCTCAAAAGCATAAATAAACAGTCTTAAATTCTTTTAGCATAATCATAAACTTTAAATGCGGAAAATAGAAGCTCTGGTCCTCAGGTTGTGTGCACCTTCAGTCCAGTCAGGTCAACCATCAAGACCTCCCATATCATAATTATTAATATCACCTGCATCAATCACACCTAGTGAGTCTAAAGACTCAACACATCTGTAATGCCCGAATTTCAAAAAAAAAATTAAAAAAAAATTACTGTTCATCAGGTTAATGTTCAAGCGCCGCGGCGTTAGAATAGTTGCGCCTAGGCGCTAACAGTTCGGGATTTTTGGCGCTGAGGCGCTGCGGCGCTAACATATCCGAAAATTGATTTTTTAAGCACACTTTGACTTCCACCTTTCATCCTCCAATCATTTTCTTCTCCTCCTCCATCGAAACTTTTCTTTCCTCTCCATTTTCGAGTTTATTCTTAAATCTAAGAGAGATTTGCTCAAGAAAATTATGAAATGAAGGTAGATTTATGATCCTCTCATCACGGGCTTCACAAGGATATAAGTTTTTCCGATTTTTGTTAAAGTTTGGAAATGAGTTGAAGTTTAGAATTGATATTTGAGTTGATATTTGAGATATTAAGATGTTGAAGATGTTGTATATGAGTTGGTTTGAATTTAAAATGGATATGAGCATGGTTTCTTGTTTCTGTGCAAGATCAGTTTTTATACCTTCTGTATTTCGAGTATATCGGAGTTATGGTCTTCATCAAACTTGTAGACAATCGAGTTAGCTTCGATTTGGTTCAAGAATCACTCAGTTCCATGAATAAATGAAAGAGATATGCTATATTTACTAAACCTGGTCTAGAATCCCGAGTTTGTGTACATACATTCTGTTTATTCGAATTCTTGGATTTATTGGTTGGGATTCTGGATTTAATGTTCAAATGAAAGTTATAGAACATTGTCTTGTCTTCGAAATGATATAAAATGGGCTTGATTCCATTGAGTATTGAGGGAGTTATGCTCCAAATACTAAACTATTCCAGATTTGTACGGATGTAGAATTTCGAAAATCATGTTGTATGTTTCAGATTATGAACGGCTGAGTAAATTACTTTATTTGACAAATGTTTATGAAGAAAAATTGATGGGCTTTGAGTTTTCTTACATATCCAATTCGGGGATCTTGATTTGAAGCAATATTGAATTAATTATGAATTTTGTACAGAAACTGCTCTGTTTTGATAGATGATCTGAGTTCTTGAGTTATAGTATAATTCAGAGGTTCAAGACTTCTCAACTACACCTTTCGATCTCCTTTTGGTAATATTTGAAAGGTATGTTACGGTCGGTAACATACGAGGTAAAAGTATCATTTTTATTTTAATTTGAAAATTCTATGGCTCGATGAATTACTTGTGATTTGATGATGATTGTGGCCTTGAGATGAGCTTATTATGATATTGACTTGATGAGATTGAAATGCATCATTGCATTGCTTATTGAGCCATTTTTCGATTCAGATTTGATATGGCGGAGGTCGCCTTGATTTATTGATTTGTTGGACGTATGGGGCTATATTTGAGTTGGCATAGTGTATGCGGAGATCGCTGCTATGGCCTGAACACTCTCTATAGGCGCACCATAGTCCTGGGATTGTAGAACACAGCACCCCACCCCGAGCGGATGAGTCAGTGGATGTTGCTGGGGGATTCTCTTCCCTTGGGTACCCTATGACCAGATGATTCACTTGATCTTGAGATTTATTGATAGCCCACAGCTTCTGATCATGCATTGCATTATATTGCATCTTTATGAAAGCAGGAAGAAAGCGACCAGGAGGTCTTTTGCATAGCCTTAAGGTTCCAGAATGGAAGTAGGACCATATCACCATGGACTTTGTCACGAAATTGCCGAGGTCGTCGAGGGGTTGCGATTCAATTTGGGTTATTGTTGACAGATTAACCAAGTCTTCATATTTCATTCCTTATCAGATGACATATAGGCATGATCAGATGGCCAGATTGTACATCAGAGAAGTTTTGAGATTGCATGGTGTGCCTAAGTCCATTGTATCTGATCGTGATCCCAGATTTTCTTCTCATTTTTGGCAGAGTTTACAAGAGGCCCTTGGTACTCGTTTGCATTTGAGTACAACATATCATCCTCAGACAGACGGACAGTCAGAACGTACTATTCAGACATTAGAGGATATGCTGAGAGCTGTAGTGATGGATTTTGGTATTGGTTGGCAGGATTCGTTACCACTTGTCGAGTTTTCTTATAACAACAGTTATCAAGCGAGCATTGGAATGTCACCATTTGAAGCACTATATGGCAGGAAGTGTCGATCTCCTTTGTATTGGGACGATTTATCTGAAGCACCAATTGTAGGACCTGATATGATAAGAGATATGACAGAGAAGGTGAAATTGATTCAGAGTCGTATGCGAGCTGCTCAGGATAGGCAGGCTAAGTATGCGAACATCAGGAGACGACCATTGATTTTTGATAAAGGTGACAGAGTTTTTCTGAAAATATCTCCTTTCCGTGGTACAGTTAGATTTGGAAACAAGGGTAAATTATCACCGAGATTCATAGGTCCGTATGAGATTTTGGAATGTGTTGGTGATTTGGCTTATAGATTAGCTCTTCCTCCAGCATTATCAGGTGTTCATGATGTTTTTCATGTGTCTATGCTGAGGAAATATCATCTAGATCCTTCTCATGTACTTCCACCTAACGATGTTGAGTTAGATCAGACTTTGAGCTATATTGAGAGACCGATTCAAATTCTAGACAGAAAAGATAAGCAACTCCGAAATAAATTGATACCGTTGATTAAAGTACAGTGAAATAGACATGGTGTCGAGGAGGCAACTTGGGAATTAGAAGACAACATGAGACGTAAATATCCAGAGTTATTCAAATGAAGTATGCTTCTATTCTCGGTTTTATTTTCAGTATTGATCATTACATCGTAGACATGAAATTGATGATTTGATTTCGAGGGCCAAATCTATTTTTAGAGGGGAGGAATTGTAATGCCTGAATTTCAAAAAAAATTAAAAAAAAATAATTGTTCATCTAATTACTGTTCAAGCGCCGCGGCGTTAGAATAGTTGCGCCTAGGCGCTAACAGTTCGGGATTTTTGGCGCTGAGGTGCTAGAAAGTGGCGCTGCGGCGCTAACATATGCAAAAATTGATTTTTTAAGCACACTTTGACTTCCACCATTCATCCTCCAATCATTTTCTTCTCCTCCTCCATCGAAACTTTTCTCTCCTCTCCATTTTTGAGTTTATTCTTAAATCTAAGAGAGATTTGCTCAAGAAAATTATGAAATGAAGGTAGATTTGTGATCCTCTCATCACGGGCTTCACAAGGATGTAAGTTTTTCCGATTTTTGTTAAAGTTTTGAAATGGGTTGAAGTTTAGAATTGATATTTGAGTTGATATTTGAGATATTAAGATGTTGAAAATGTTATATTTGAGTTGGTTTGAATTTAAAATGGATATGAGCATGGTTTCTTGTTTCTGTGCAAGATCAGTTTTTATACCTTCTGTATTTCGAGTATATGTGAGTTATGGTCTTCATCAAACTTGTAGACAATCGAGTTATCTTCGATTTGGTTCAAGAATCACTCAGTTCCATGAAGAAATGAAAGAAATATGCTATATTTACTAAACCTGGTCTAGAATCCCGAGTTTGTGTACATACATTCTGTTTATTCGAATTCTGGGATTTATTGTTTGGGATTCTGGATTTGATGTTCAAATGAAAGTTATAGAAAATTGTCTTTTCTTCAAAATGATATAAAATGGGCTTGATTCCATTGAGTATTGAGGGAGTTATGCTCCAAATACTAAACTATGTTAGATTTGTACGGATGCAGAATTTCGAAAATTATGTTGTATGTTTCAGATTATGAACGGCTGAGTAAATTACTTTATTTGACAAATGTTTATGAAGAAGAATTGTTGGGCTTTGAGTTTTCTTACATATCCAATTCGGGGATCTTGATTTGAAGCAATATTGAATTAATTATGAATTTTGTATAGAAACTGCTCTGTTTTGATAGATGATCTGAGTTCTTGAGTTATAGTATAATTCAGAGGTTCAAGACTTCTCAACTGCGAGGTAAAAGTATCATTTTTATTTTAATTTGAAAATTCTATGGCTCGATGAATTACTTGTGATTTGATGATGATTGTGGCCTTGAGATGAGCTTATTATGATATTGACTTGATGAGATTGAAATGCATCATTGCATTGCTTATTGAGCCATTTTTCGATTCAGATTTGATATGGCGGAGGTCGCCTTGATTTATTGATTTGTTGGACGTATGGGGCTATAGTTGAGTTGGCATAGTGTATGCGGAGGTCGCTGCTATGGCCTGAACACTCTCTATAGGCGCACCATAGTCCTGGGATTGTAGAACACAGCACCCCACCCCGAGCGGATGAGTCGGTGGATGTTGCTGGGGGATTCTCTTCCCTTGGGTACCCTATGACCAGATGATTCACTTGATCTTGAGATTTATTGATAGCCCACAGCTTCTGATCATGCATTGCATTATATTGCATCTTTTTGAATTTATATGAACTATTTTTAAAATTAAATTCTCATATGTTATTGATTGTATCATACTAGGTTTATACTCACCGGCACGTCGGCTACCTCTTGTTTTCATGTGTTTTACGGTAGGTGAGGCGAGGCTTGGGATGCCAGAGTCCAGCTCCAGGCGAGGAGATACGAGTTAGAGTGGGATTCTCGGGTCTTATGAGCTATTTTATGATGTTGAGATTACTTTGGCTTATAAGTTTATTTTGGCATGTTAAAATTTATATTTCAAACATTTGTGACCTTTAAATTATTTCGACGATGTTTATGTGGATTTGTGAACCACAAATTATGTATTTTACTCAATCATTTGGTTTGTTACAATTATAATTATTAGTATTAGAAATCGGATCCAGGGCCCCACAACATCATATCCTTGATAACGAGAAATACGTAATACAGTTCACATACAACAGTGAAAAATACTTGTATTTAAAATAACATTTTCATAAACATGTAAGACATAAACATTTTCATATTACCATAAACATATACATATCATCATCAACATATACATATCCATATTCATGTTCGTGTTTTGTTGAATTTAGATCGCTGATTGTGACTTTTGTGTTCATATACGTGTTGGGTGATGGATCCATCTACATGTAACCACAGTACTCGGCGGCGGAGACACCAGCGACACTCTCACCGATAAACTGGGCCTTGACCTTACGTACTAACATATCATCGTAAACGTGTTCATATCCATCTTCAAGGAAATACGATCGTCGGGCTCCCACTGGGACCATACCCTCACGATATCTCCAACATATCATCGTATTAGTCATAATCCCTTCACGTCCTTCAACATATTATCATCACTTAATAAAAATCATGCATATACATATCGTTTTTTTTTTGAAACCAAGCATACAACATTTCTTTTAAATGCTCAATAATTAATCCATAAAAAATCATGAACATTTAAAAATCATGATTTAACATATTAAAATTCATAAACATCCATAATCATTGAAAATAATCATATTAGCATATTAAATGGCATTTAGGACACTGCCATGACGTTTACTAATTTTTAGGTGTAAAAAGACCGTTTTACCCCTAGACGTAAAATTTCACGCTTTCGACTTTTTCTTAATTTCTTTGACTCTAACATATCTCAAATATTTATTTAAGACTAAATTAAAATTCCCATAATTTTATTTAGCTTAAATACTAGACCTTTTAATTAATTCGTAATTAGTCGTTCTGACGGCGTTTTAATCACGAAAAATCCCAAACTTTAATATAAAATTCCTAAATTCAAAAATTAGTCTTTTTATATAATTTTAGCCCTTGTGAACCATGACTCAACCCCTGTGAGCCGTGTTTCGCTTAACTTAGCAATTAAAATCCTAACTTGACCCTTTAAGGTTCCACCCGAGCCATGTATCGAATTCCTCGAGCCACCCTCGAGCCATGTTGAACCAAACCCTGACCAACACCCTTAGGCACCCCACGGGACCCTAGGAACTCACGGAAACCACTCCTAGCCCCATAACCAAACCACACCAGCTTTCACATGAAGTGGCCAAGAAACCCATGTGGACAAGGACTCATGTTCGCACTCCTAGGACTCTAGGCGACCTAGACACCCTTGAACCAGCCTGTTGTGCACTCACCTAGGACCCCAAAGAGTCGACCTAACCCAGCCTAAGCCCCCCTTGCCCGAGCCCACATCCCTGCGCAGACCATAGAACCTGCACACCTCACCTTCAACTCTCGGGTAGGAGTCCTTGTTGACAAGGACTCCTCCCAGCCCACTAACTCGAGTCCTAGCTACCCCTGACTCCCCCACGGCCATGGCTAGCCCCTGGTACCAGCCGAGCCATGAAGAACAAAAACTGAACCCTTGACCACGTATGACAGCAACCTAGCTTCTAGCTTGTTGTTTCTTGATATGCAGCGTTTCTAGGGTGTTCTTAGGACTCTAGACTCCTGTAAAACCGTGCTTGGGTATGACCTAATCATGGCAGCCCTTTTCAGATCATAATAAACGTGAATTTGCAACAAACTTGAGCTTTTAAAACCCATACTCATGTGAAAAACGAAAATAAGTTTCATGCCACTTGATTTCCATACAAAACATGCATAAAATCATAATATGGTGTGACGATGTTTTGAAGGAAAGAATATGCGTGCCTTTGCATTATGAACGCACGAATATACGTTGACGATTGCGAAGAACGGGGCAAGACCTTGGCTTGAAACCTCCTTGAACCTCACGAAAATCCCTTCCCAAATTGTGGTGCGTGTGTGCCGTAACTTTGAAGAAATTATGAGGGTGTGTGGCATGTATTTTGTGTGTAGGGGTTGGGGTGATTAACATATTTTATACTTAATTATTTGCTAACAAGGCTTTAGGCCTATTAAGCATAAGTTTAGGACCACTAGTACTTGATTAGGATTTAATTAAAATATTAAAATAGTTTTGTCAAAATTAAGTTTGTGAATTTAATAGCCGGGTTTCCAAAAAGTTCGCATTTTTGTTGAAAAACCAACACCGATAAAATTTACGCCCCGGCGTATAAAATCACCTCAAAACTCCTTATTTTCAAAAATATGAAAAACCATCACCCATATTTTAAATAATTAGGAACAATTATTTACTAATTTTTTTTACGTTTTTCAGACCTCGGTCTCCGTTCTTCGATCGCAACTCGAATAACCTTTAAAAATACATTTTAATGCAACCATGTAGAAAAATATATTTTAAACATGTCAACATGCACAACATAATTAATTCATTCAATTAAAACATTCAATTAAAATACAAGAGAATTTAATAATTTTTATGCATGTGGTTCGCGTGGACCTTTAAATTTTCGGGGAGTTACAATCTTTCCCCCTTAAATTGAATTTCGTACTCGAAATTCGCTTATCCTTAATAATCAAAAGTTTAAACTTAGTACTAGTATCCCAAAATCTACGCTTTCGCTGCGCTACTCTGATCAAACTTAAGTTCTAGAATGTCCTTATGTCTCCTTGATCCCAATTAATTTCATCTTCTAAATCCTTATTTGCAATTTGCAACTTAAAAAACCCATAATGACTTAGTGCTATATTATTATAACCTCGAATTTCAACTTTTCTTAAAATTTCCAATATAAAAATATGGATGACCACGCTTATCGTAAATCACTTTCCTTATTTTATACCCAAAATGTTCATCAACCTATCCAATTTCAATCTTAAAATCCCAAACGCATCCCGCTAACGCTTAGATTTTTCAAGCCTAATATCGGTTCATCCTTAAAAATCCTTGATTAACATTCTTTATAACGTTATAACCCAAGATATTTCAAGGTTCCAAATATTCTTAAAAGTCTAAATCATCGAAAATTCTTATCATTTAACCAATTCAATTCTCACTTATTGTTAAACTAGTCCCCAAATTCCTTAATAATTGCAAAATAATTCTTAATTTCTTCAAAATTATCCAATTGGTCCTTAATTTCAAAAATCCTACGATTGACCCATAAGTTCTTGGCATTCATAATTTTCTTCTACGGGTTTCTCATAACAAAGTTTCGAAAATTTTAAACTTATTTACCCAAAAATCAATTCCCGTAACCAATCTTACCTTTCATCAAAACTTAAAATCCCAATTTATTCATTTTTATACTCCCAAGTCATTATAAATCCTCGAATCATTATTTCTTAGGTGAAATTCCCAAAGTTAATTCAACTAGTACCCAAGAGTTCATCAGTATTTTCTTAGAAAAATCTACGTGTCCCAAAAGCATTCGTAACTTTCACGATTAACTTATGACCCAAACAGTAGAACGTCAATACTAAAACCCAAAAATCAACATAGTCCAATTCCACCCCGAAGCCAACATGCGTTGAAATAAAATAATTTCTTATTTCATATCGTATCACGAATAGAAATTCTAAAGCATATAAATCAAATATGATCATAAAGCTATTAAACATGTGACGTGGACATATAATTCATGTACTTATGCAGGTAACATCATAAAATCATATAAAGCATGTAAATTTACAAGTTTGAGGCTTGACGATTGAGCTTCCCGGCACTGATGGTGGCACAACCCTTTGCAGAACCATTGCTCTGATACCCACTGAAACGTCTGCTTATTCGTTTTGCTTAATAAGTACTAGAAATTTTTTTAGAAAAAAAACTCGGCCGAACCCTCACAAGTACTTAAAATATTTTGCACCATTTTAAAACCATAAATCAACCAACTAGCATTTGAAAATCTAAAGAAAGTAGTCAAAACATGAAATCGTTAATCGTTTTACCAAACCTTAAAAACAATAAATGCTGAAAGGTATAACCCATACTAAACCTCTCAAAAATCTCTCAAAAGCATAAATAAACAGTCTTAAAATCTTTTAGCATAATCATAAACTTTAAATGCGGAAAATAGAAGTGCTGGTCCTCAGGTTGTGTGCACCTTCAGTTCAGTCAGGTCAATCATCAGGACCTCCTATATCATAATTATTAATATCACCTGCATCAATCACACCTAGTGAGTCTAAAGACTCAACACATCATATCTTTGATAACGAGTAATACGTAATACAGTTCACATACAAAAGTGAAAAATACTTGTACTTAAAATAACATTTTCATAAACATGTAAGACATAAACATTTTTATATTACCATAAACATATACATATCATCATCAACATATATATATCCATATTCATGTTCGTGTTTTGTTGAATTCAGATCGCTGATTGTGACTTTCGTGTTCGTATACGTGTTGAGTGATGGATCCATCTACATGTAACCACAGTACTGGGCGGCGGAGACACCAGCGACACTCTCACCGATCAACTGGGCCTTGGCCTTACGTATTAACATATCATCGTAAACGTGTTCATATCTGTATCCAAGAAAATACGATCGTCGGGCTCCACTAGGACCATAACCCTCACGATATCTCCAACATATCATCGTATTAGTCACAATCCCTTCACGTCCTTCAACATATTATCATCACTTAATAAAAATCATGCATATACGTGTCGTTTTTATTTTTGAAACCAAGCATGCAACATTTCTTTTAAATGCTCAATAATTAATCCATAAAAAATCCATGAACATTTAAAAATCATGATTTAACATATAAAAATTCATAAACGTCCATAATCATTGAAAATAATCATATTAGAATATTAATTAGCATTTAGATCACTGCCATGACTTTTACTAACTTTTAGGTGTAAAAAGACCGTTTTACCCCTAGACGTAAAATTTCACGTGAAACGTCTGCTATTCGTTTTCTTAAAACGTGCTATAAATTTTTTTTTTCTTTTAAAACCTCACTTAGCATCGGCCAAACCTTAAAATATTTTTGACATCTTAAAAATAAACATCCAACTGCCATTTAAAAATCCAAAGGAAAATATTTTAAAGCATAAAATCGTCAAACATTTACCAACCCAAAAACATTATTTGAAAAGTATAGCCCATACTATAACCTCTCAAAAATCTCTCATAACATAAATAAAAGACGTAAAAATATCTTTTACATTACTTAAAATCATAAATAATAACTAGTGCGGAAAACTAGCGTCGGTCCTCGGGATATGTGCACCTCCAGTCCAGTCAAATCAACCATCAAGACCTCCATTAACATATTATCATAATCACCTGCATCAATCACACCTAGTGAGTCTAAAGACTCAACACATCATATTCTTGATAACAAGTAATACGTAATACAGTTAACATATAACGGTGAAAAATACTTGTACTTAAAATATCATTTTCATGAAGATGCATAAACTAAAACATTTTCGTAAACATTTTAATGATGCATAAAAACATTTTCATAAAAATATAAACATATTCATATTAATATTCGTATTCATATTCATATGCATATCCATATTCGTATCCATATTCATATTCGTATTCATGTTCATGTTCGAGTTTGTTGAATTCAGATCGTGATTGTGACTCCTATTCTTAATCGTATTGGGCGATGGATCCATCTAAAGAAACCACAGTACTGGGCGGCGGGGACACCAGCAACACTCTCACCGGTCAACTGGGCCTTGGCCTACGTATTAACATATTCGTATTTGTATCACGTATTCGTATTCGTATCCGTATCCAAGGAAACACGATCGTCGGGCTCCCAGTGGGACCATAACCCTCACGATATTTCCAACATGTAGTAGTCACAATCCCTTCACTTCCTTCAACATGTTATCATCACTTAATAAAAATCATGTATATGCATATCGTTTTATTTTTGAAACCAAGCATGCAACATATCTTTTAAATGTCAAAGATTAAACCATAAAAATCAATGAACATTTATAATAAACGTTTTACATAAAAATCCCTAAACATATAAAATAATCATTTTAACATGTAGCAATTCATAAACATTAAAAATAATCCTATTAGCATATAAAATAGCATTTAAGACACTGCCATGACGTTTACTAATTTCTAGGTGTAAAAAGACTGTTTTACCCCTGGATGTAAAATTTCCCGTTTTAGACATTTTCTTAATTTCATTGACTCTAACATGTCCCAAATAATTATTTAACCTTACTTGAATTTTCTCATATTTTTATTTAGCTTAATTCGATGACTTTTAAATAAATATTTAAATGTGACGTATTAATGCGTTTTAATCCCGAATTAAACCAAACCTTAATATAAAATTCCCAAATTAAAACTTAGACTTCTAATAATTATTTAAGCTTAAACCTAATTTTCCATAATTTTATAAAACTTAAAACTAGGCTTTTCAATTAATTCGTTAATTAACGTTTCGTGCGGCGATTAAATCCCGAATAAATCCAAAACTTGTTATTTTGATCCCAAATTTTTAACATAACCATTTTATGATTTATTCTACCCTTCCAAGTCATGAGCCACCCCCGTGGACCCATGGGTTCAATTTTAGTTTTATTATTTTCGTTTTTGACACCTTATCGAACGCACCGAGCTATCTCCTAATTTACCCGAGCCACGCCCGAGCCACCTTGAACCAAAACCTAGCCAACCCATCTAGGGACCCTACTGTGCAAGCCCAGCCCGTAAAACCAGCCCTGGACCGACCAAAAACCTTGTTGGAAACTCAGCCAAAATCTGTGCGTGTGTGTGAGCCTTCCCTTGAACAATAGGACTCCTCCTCCCTCTAGGACACTACCAGCTGCCAACCACTCGACCCCTCATGAACCTAACCCTCCCTGGACCACGCATAGACCAAGCCCAGACCAACCCAAGTCCTTGAACCCACGTACGAAGCGCTGCAAGCCTGCTGCAGGAAGAAGCAAGGCTGCGCGCAGGTTTGTTCTTCCAGTTCCACGAGCCCTCATCGAACCCAGCCACACCAGACCATGTTCCGAACCTTACCCCTCTACCCTGGACCCTACTTGACAAACTCGGCCAGCCCCTAGCCTAGCTGCACCCTCTCCCGAAGCACACCAGCCGCGAGCATGCTTGGGGGAGAGTCCCTCTACACGTGGACTCTTCCCCAGCCCATGGCTCGAGCCCTAGCCCTCCTAGGACCCTTCCTAGGACCTAACCATGACCCCTATGACCCAAACACCAGACCTGGTCGAGCCACCTGCCCCCATGCATCACCTTTCTCTCAACCGAGCCCCACCACCTACGTTAATGCTCAAATGGGTTCCAGCTTGTTTGTTTCGTTTTTCCTGTGTTCGTGTGTGCGTTCTAGACCCTTAAGCATGTGTAAACACACCCTTAAACATCCCCTAATCATGGCAGCCCCTTTAACACATATAAAACATGATTTTGGAAATAAAAAACATGTTTTAAAAATCATATCAGGTGTATATGCGAAAATCTTCAAAGGTGCAATTTATTTTCATGCAATTTCAACAAAAATAAATAATATGATGTGATGATGAGTAAAAGAAGAATATGGCGTGTCTTTGCGTAATTTACGCACGAAAAACCGTTGACGATGACGAAGAACGGAGCAAGAACCATGGCTAAGAATTTCCCTTGCAATTCTCGAAAGTTTGCCTCAATTTCTAAGCATGTGTGTGCCGTGTAATCTAGGTATAGATTTCAGAAAAGTGGCGAGAAGAATTGTAGGGTTATAGGAGTGTTTAACATATTAAATAGTTAATTATCTTCTTAATTAAGCTTAAGCCCATTAAGCATAAGTTTAGGCCCATTAGTCTTAATTAGGATTTAATTAAAATATTAAAATAGTTTTACTAAAATAAGTTTGTGAATTTACTAGCCGGGTTGTCAAAAAGTTCGTGTTTTTGATGAAAAATCAACACCGATAAAATTTACGTCCCGGCGTATAAAATCGCCAAAAAACTCCATATTTTCGAAAGTAATAAAAAGCATCGCCCTTAATTTAAATAATTAAAAACAATTAACCAATAAAAATATTTTTCAGCCCTCGGTCTCCGTTCCTCGATCGCAACTCGAATAACCTTTTAAAAATACATTTTTATGCAACCATTTAGAAAAATATATTTTAAACATGTAAACATGCACATCATAATTAATTTATGCAATTAAAACAAGTAATTAAAATACAAGAGCATTTAATAATTGCATGCATGTGGTTTTCGTGGACTTTTAAATTTTCGGGGCGTTACATCACGCTTTTGACTTTTTCTTAATTTCTTTGACTCTAGCGTATTCCAAATATTTATTTAAGCCTAAATTAAAATTTCCATAATTTTATTTAGCATAAATACTAGGTCTTTTAATTAATTCGTAATTAGTCGTTTTGACAGTGTTTTAATCCCCAAAAATCCCAAACTTTAATATAAAATTCCTAAATTCAAAACTTAGGATTTTTATATTATTTTAGCCCTTTTAACCACGACTCGACCCCCGTGAGCTGTGTTTCGCTTAAATTAGCAATTAAAATCCTAACTTGACCCTTTAAGGTTCCACCCGAGCCATGTCTCGAATTTCTCGAGCCACCCTCGAGCCATGTTGAACCAAACCCTAACCAACACCCTTAGGCACCCCACGGAACCCTAGGAACTCACGGAAATCACCCCTAGCCCCATAACCGAACCACACCAGCTTTCACATGAAGTGGCCGAGAAACCCATGTGGACAAGGACTCATGTTCGCACTTCTAGGACTCTAGCTGACCTAGCCACCCTTGAACCAGCCTGTTGTGCACTAACTTAGGACCCCAAAGAGTCGACCTAGCCCAGCCTAAGATCCCCCTTGGCCGAGCCCACATCCTTGCGCAGACCATAGAACCTGCGCACCTCACCTTCAACTCTCGGGTAGGAGTCCTTGTTGGCAAGGACTCCTCCCAGCCCACTAACATGCTAGGACTCTACCCTTGACTCCCCCACGGCCCTGGCTAGCCCCTGGTCCCAGCCAAAGCCCAGCCGAACCATGAAGAACAAAAACCGAACCCTTGACCACATTTGACAGCAACTTAGCTTCCAGCTTGTGGTTTCTTGATATGCAGCGTTTCTAGGGTGATCTTAGGACTCTAGACTCCTGTAAAACCGTGCCTGGGTATGTCCTAATCATGGCAGCCCTTTTCAGATCATAATAAACGTGAATTTGCAACAAACTTGAGCTTTTAAAACCCATACTCATGTGAAAAACGAAAATAAGTTTCATGCCACTTGATTTCCATACAAAACATGCATAAAATCATAATATGGTGTGATGATGTTTTGAAGGAAAGAATATGCGTTCCTTTGCGTTTTGAACGCATGAATATACATTGACGATTGCGAAGAACGGGGCAAGACCTTGGCTTGAAACCTCCTTGAACCTCACGAAAATCCCTTCCCAAATTGTGGTGTGTGTGTGTATGCCGTAACTTTGAAGAAATTATGAGGGTGTGTGGCGTGTATTTTGTGTGTAGGGTTTGGGGTGATTAACATATTTTATACTTACTTATTTCCTAACAAGGCTTTAGGCCTATTAAGCATAAGTTTAGGCCTACTAGTATTTGATTAGGATTTAATTAAAATATTAAAATAGTTTTGTCAAGATTAAATTTGTGAATTTAATAGCCGGGTTGCCAAAAATTTCGCATTTTTGTTGAAAAATCAACACCGATAAAATTTGCGTCTCGGCGTATAAAATCACCTCAAAACTCCTTATTTTCAAAAATATGAAAAACCATCACCTATATTTTAAATAATTAGGAACAATTATTTACTAAAAACATTTTACGTTTTTCAGCCATCGGTCTCCGTTTTCGATCGCAACTCGAATAACTTTTAAAAATACATTTTAATCCAACCATGTAGAAAAATATATTTTAAACATGTCAACATGCACAACATAATTAATTCATGCAACTAAAATATTTAATTAAAATACAAGAGAATTTAATAATTTGTATGCATGTGGTTCGCGTGGACCTTTAAATTTTCGGGGCGTTACATTACTCTTCTATTTTAAAAAAATTTCGCCGGTCAACTTTTCATTAAGTAAAGCAAGAACGGGACCGGAAGTCATGATTGCTGAAATATAAAAGTGACATTTAATCAATTGAACAAATATCATAGATAAATAAATTTAGGAATAATAAATATGATGTACGATACAATATATTTATTTCACCAATTCTGAGGAAATTTAATCTCGCATTTAACAAGTAGCCTTAGGGCCGAACGAATTAAATGACGATTAAATTGATACTATCTCTATTAATAAATAAAACACTAAGATATCTCATATCTTCACTTTTATTTATTAATTACCATTTAATTTAGCCTAGATGCATTTAAACAATTTAATTGCATCTTTATGAGTGTAACCCATAATTTCAGATTTTAAAACTCAATCCATAATTGTCACCTTAGAGTAGGTAAAGTATGAATTTAATTAAAAATCTTATCCTTTCGGAAACTAAGCCTTGAATTTTGATTTAAATGAAAACCTTCCTTAGGGGAGGACGTCCTATGCGTCACTAGGCGCCATTTAAATCTCACGTTGCTTTTGTTAATAGTGGATGCCGTAGAATTTATTGTCATATATTCTTCTCCCACTCATTATAATAATTAAAGTTTCTCAAACTTTTAATTATTTAATTAATTAAATCATCTAATGATTTAATTATAAAAATTACAATCTTATTGTTTTTTTTATTAAAAACGTTGCATCAACCTTTTTCTTCTTCCTCAAGCAGCTATGCTGCCATTAAAAAAAATTTAGCAACTCATCTTGCAATATGGAACATAGGTTCCATCTTCCTCAAGAACTCCATCGAATTTTCCTTACTATAACTCGTCCGACGAGCCACTTTTCTCGCATAAGCAAATTTACACGAAGTACCGTATGCGAGAATTCCTCGAGACAACAGACACTAGCCATGGCGGTCCAACCATCCATTGCTCGTACCGTCGTTTTAGTTCCTGCACAACTCGTGCGCGAGCCGATGTCTCGATCCAGCGAGTAGAATCGCTTGAACCAGCGAATACTAATACTCGACCCAGCGAGCATCTGTATTGGAGCCAACGCACAGGAGTCATGGATGGACAAACCATCCATTGCGCTGCCGCTTAGTTCCATATCTCCAATATTGACATCGATAGGAAACCGTTCCCGATAAAGACCGAATTTTATGGTTCGAACAAGTCAAGCTTTTTACAAAAAAAAAAAAGAAAAATAACTATTCTTTCTTCTGTGCACAAAATAAGAATTCTTCTTCTAGCTCACGTAGGACACGATAGAATAAATTCATATTTTATATGTAAAATCATCTTATTTGATTTGTTCTCATAATTAAGATAGTCAAATATCCTCGGCAGTCAAAAGTTAACAACTAAATTTATAAGCTACAACAATAACCCATTATCATAAATTTAAATACTCGTGATTTATATTCATATGAAAACAATGGCTCTGATACTATTTGTTGAAAATTTATAGAGTCTTCGGAACGATTCCGGCTATAAAAATTATTTTTTAATCAAATCGAAACACAGCGGAAGATATTATATAATTTCATAAATTATAATCGAACATATGAATATAAATTAATGATGAATTTAAATAAAATTATTTTCTAGAAAAAGTAACCTCTTGTTGTTTTCTTTCTTTTTGTGAATCCGAGATCTGTAGAAACCACAACCTTCCAGTACAATCTTTTCTATCGATACGGTAGTGTGTGAGCACTCAGAAATATACAAACTTAGAAAATCATATTTTTTTATTCTCTTAGAGAATATATTATGCTCGAATATATTTTCATCAAATGAAAATATTTTCTCAAGATGGCTTTTCTTCGATTTTTCTTGTTCTTTGAATGCCTGTATTGTTCTATATAAATAATTGAGATTCAACAGTAGCAAAATGATTGTTATAGAAAACCTTTTTTCTACGTAAGTTTCAATCATTTATAAGGCCAATTGATTGCCTTGATTTTTAAAACAATGAAAACAATTTTTCCACATTTAATTCAATTTTTTTTAAATAATAATAATATACAAGTTGATCAATTTTAACTACTTTTTAATTAAAAATCAATTGCCTCTCGTATTTGAAAAAACGTGTATATCCATTTATGATATTATCACGATAACTAAATTTATAATTATCTCATAATTATAATTTAAAAATAATTAATAACTCATATTTAATTATATTTATATCTAAGCCTTTGATGATATGGAAACAAATTTCCATTATCCCATGTGATTTCTAAATTGCATTTCTTATCCGTCATTAATTTGAAAAGCGTATTGGGGACCATTGACTCATAATTAGAAGCTCCAATAAATTAGATAAATAATTAAGCTCTTTAAATAATTTACCCAACTTATTAATTCCATAATTACTCCACTAAAAATATGAAATTGCACTCTTCTTCATTATGAAATATTTACTCTACAAAATGAGTAGTTCATTGATATAATCATTACATATTAATTAATCCTTCATAGACAATTCATAATTAAAGCTAGGAATTTTCCGTTTACATCTTCAATTACTTCTTATCCTCATTTACCATTAATTCAGTAGTGAATGGTTCAATTTATAATTCAATTATTAATTAATTGGGCCCACACTCAGTTCTAAAATTAACAAATGAGATAATTATCTTTCTGCTTCTCGCAAGAAGGAATGGATTCCATGTCTGTGAATTCATATTCCCAACCATTAATTTCAAATATAAATCTAAAATGCAAGTATTGAGAATGCATAATTGCAAACTTTAAACAAGCAAATCAAGAATCACATTGAAATGGACATGAGTCTATAATCACATAAGGGTTCAGATTTATTCATATATGATCATCTTTATGATTTAATTTAAATTCATAGTAACAACGGAATTTATTATGAAATGTCTAATTAAATCGGTCCAAGTCCTACATAATTTCATTATATATAAATGCCCCCATCTAGATGTCTCTACATCGACAGTCCGGATAAGACGGTCACATTCTTAATGTTCATGGGCCGCATTGGTGATGCTTTAATTAAAGATCCCATAATTTAATTAATTTCATCACGGAGTTAATTTAAGTTTATTATCCATAATTTTAATCCTCTTGTATATATAACTTTTATATATACTAAAATCGTGGTCACATCCAATAAAGTAGGGATTTTTCTATGATATTTAAGACAATAAATTCATGTAAATATGTTCAATAATAAATGTCACTTTTATTAATAATATAAAAATATAGTCTAATTACAATGCTTTCAGGGCACTATTCCCAACAGTTCTTGCATTTTATTGTCAAAATATTAATTAATTTCAGAAATTAAATTACGCATTTTTCCCCCATTATTTTGTTATTCTGACCGTTCATCGCTCATTAATTCTGTTAATTGGTCTAATTTTTCGATAAGAAACAATGCCTTGACCAGCTTTCAAGTCACTCTAATATATATTGTAATTTATTAACCAATGTTAGGAAGAAAAAAAATTCTTATCGTAGCATAGATTCAAACTACTAAATTAAATTTATAAAATAATGAACCACAAGTCATAACTACTTTTCTGAGTATAGATTATTATTTTTATCAATATATATCATATATCTGATTGGGAGAAGTATATCGATATAATCTTTTGTAGGATTGAGTGCTTGTCGGTTTACCAAAAGTTATAGCTGCTAGTAATAGTGCAACTCAAATATTTTAAACCGCGTAGCAGTCCAAGTGACATGGTTCGATTGCTCTACCAAACATGGACAATTATCATATCTCAACAATCTTTCTCCCAATAATTGTACTCATTGTAATAAATGAGAATCAAACCATGATCAAACCATGACATGGTTTGATGTTCTACCTAACATGGACAATTATTACATATCTAACGTCTTTATACATATTTGCATTATTCACAATTTAACTTATTATATATTCTCCTATTTATCACTAATTCATAATAAAAACATGATACCCAATCAATCAATAAATACACATTCAAATTTGTCAAAATATGTCATTAATAATTTTTACTAAAATATTCAAAATAACCTAATGAACTTAACAATTTAGCCTTTTCATGGATATGAAAATAAATCTTTTCAAATATTTTTTTTGAATTCACTGATGTGGGGACCCGAACCTAATTAATTGCTTAATCATTTTTGGGGATAATTAAATCAATTATGATAAACAGGGTTTAAATTTTTTTTAAAATACAAGAGTACGCAAAATATGAAATAAATCTTATTTCATTTACAAGATCAATATCCCGATCTAAGTACAAGTCCTGTACAAAAGTAAATCATAACAACTACTGTTCATTCACTACATGTCAGGTGATGAAACAGATCTACTTATAAGTCCGGATCTCCACGCTAACTGTCCTCTCTCATCCTCTTCTTGACCCTGATCATGTCCCACCTGTTGTCATGCACACATACAAACAAGACAACAGCCGGATAACTCCGATTAGAATATAATCTCAGTATAAACAACGTGTACATGCAATCATATAAACAGATATAAAGGCATAAAACATATATCAATAGCATGAATCAAATCTGAAAGACATGAATTGATATAAAGCTGTAAATAAACGCTGGACTCATCATCTCAGACTCGACTCATCTCTAATCTAGGGATCCCGGTCTAACTCAGACTTTGGCATTCTGTATCGAATTTCTGCTATAGAAGTCGACCTACTCCTATGCCACATCGATACACCAAAAGTCTAATGTCTTGGCGGTTCTGCCAAAGACTTGGTGGCTCTGCCAATGACTCAGCACGTATGTCTAAAATTCTATCTCATGCTTTGCTATAAATCAACAGACTAAGCATATCAATTTCATAAATTGCAAATGTCAATGCAATAAAGTAATGTATGTGATTTTTGGGAAACCCGAGTCCAATCTGACTCGAGTTGATCTCCCGGTTAACATTGATTTATACATTTCTCTTGTCGATCTAACGAAATCGATGTCTCGAATTCGAAGCCTGTCAATACTCAATCTGGCAATGACAATATCGAGGAGTATAATATTAATACACCACTCAAATCAATACTGGATATAATCAGAACTCAATCTAATTCTGTTTTAACGGCATAACAGCGCAATCCCAATATACCCAGCAATACAATATCAGTCAGATATCAATCCCAACATCTCATAATCAATAACAACACAAATCTGATATCAAATCTCAATCCAATCAACTCTGAAAATCATAACAATTTCATACGGTATCCGTTCTTCAATCTGGTTTCGATTATACGATGTCTACTATATCAAGAACACCATATATGAGTCACATCTGATTCCTTCAACACTATAATTTCAAATCATATTAAAACGTAGTAAAACTTACAATCAATTGAAGCCTGTGTCGATAGGAACACAGTATCGAAGTCGGATTGAAAATCGAACGGACAGATTTCTCGCAAATCACAAATCTTTGTTTTAAAGAAACTTAAGCATTCCCCGCTATTCTTTTCGTTTTCTTGCCGGATTATAAGAACTGAAGGTTTATATATATATATATATCATGCATGCAAGGGGCAAGTGGCTCACTCCTTTAAGCAACACGTCTTGCGCATATGCGCGACCTACCTCGGCGCGTAGCATCACAGCAACTCGCGCATATGCGCGCCCTCACTCGGTGCATATTCGCGAGGTTCTTCACAACTCTCTGCCATTGTCGCGTATATGCGCTGGTCAATGTCGCGTATATGCGTGAGGTCTTCTGCCTATCTCGCGCATATGCACCAGGCGGGGTCGCGCATATGCGCGAGGGCTCATCCTCGCACATAATTCCAATCCTCTTTCCGGCTTTCTCGGTCAGATTCCATTCTGTCTATAATCACATCAATTTATCAAAAAATCATTTCAGATTACAATAATCAAAATCTCGGGCATTACATTTCTCCCCCCCCCCTAATATCCGATTTCGTTCCCGAAATCATAGGCAATCAAATCAGATATCCAATCAAATACCAAATCAGATACAATAAGGAATGGAGAATATAAGCTAAATAAGAATACTCACATCAATAAAACAACTCGGGAAATCTCTGTCTCATATCTGATTAAGTCTCCCAATTAGCTTCTTCAATGTCATGACGACTCCACTGAACTTTCACAAGCAGAATAGTCTTCGTTCTGAGCTGCTTTTCTTTACGATCGAGTATCTGGATCGGTTTCTCGAAGTAACTCAGTGTCCCGTCAAGTTCTGCCTTGTCTGGCTGAATAATATGAGAAGCATCTGAAAGATATTTCCTCAATAACGATACATGAAAGACATCATGTATTCCAGATAAAGAAGGCGGCAATGCGAGTCGATAGGCACGATCTCCTATCTTCTCGAGAATCTCGTACGGCCCAATATAACGTGGAGACAACTTTCCTTTCTTGCCAAATCTGACAACTCCTCTGAAAGATGAAATCTTCAAGAATACTCGGTCTCATGCCTCAAATACCAACGGTCTACGTCGAACATTGGCATATTTGGCATGTCTGTCTTGAGCTGCCTTCATCCTCTTCTGAATCAACTTCACTTTTTCTGTCATATATCTGATCATATCAGGTTCAATCTCAAGAACCTCAGAGATATCGTTCCAATACAGAGGGGATCTGCATTTCTTACCGTACAATGCTTCAAACGGTGCCATCTCTATACTCGTCTGATAGCTGTTGTTGTACGAAAACTCACAAAGTGACAATGAATCCTGCCAACTAGTGCTGAAATCAAGCACTACAGCTCTAAGCATATCCTCCAGTGTCTGGATAGTCTGCTCTAACTGTCCGTCAGTATGTGGATGATATGCGGTACTCAGATGTAACTTCGTACCTAGAGCCTGCTATAAACTCTGCCAAAAGTGCGAAGTAAACCGAGGATCACGGTCTGAAATAATCGACTTTGGCACTCCATGCAATCTGACCACTTCTCTGGCATAAATCTCTGTCATGTGGTCATGTCGGTACGTCATCTTGTACGGAATAAAGCATGCTGATTTGGTCAATCTGTCAATCACGATCCAAATTGCATCACAACCTCGGGAGGCTCTCGGTAGCTTCGTTACAAAATCCATGGAAATGTGATCTCATTTCCATTCAGGAATAGATAAGCTCTGTAACAGTCCTCCTGGTTTCTTTCTTTCCGTTTTCACCTGTTGGCAATTCAGACATTTGGATACAAATTCAGCAATATCAGCTTTCATCTGTTTCCACCAAAACTGTCGTTTCAAATCATTATACATTTTTCTGCCACCAGAATGAATACTGAAACGACTGCTATGCGCTTCTGACAATATTTGTCGTTTCAAATCTGAAACATCTGGCACAACAAGACAATTATTCACATATAACACACTGTCATGAACCTGATACTCGGATCGATGCCCTGCTCTGACCATCGCTATCGAGTTCTGAATGTTCTGATCAACTTTCTAAGCCGCTTTAATTATCAAAATCAGCTCTGGTTCGACTTGGACAGCATATAATCTCAACGGTTTACAATATGTCTCAAATACTAATCCAGACAAACAGCAATCTTCTATCAAATTTGAAACATCAATCGTCGATAAGGACAAAGAACATACCTTTCGACTCAGTGCATCTGCTGCTGCATTCGACTTCCCCGGATAGTATTTGATTTCACAATAAAAATCTTTAAGCAAATCAAGCCATCTTCGCTGCTTCATATTCAGCTCTGACTGTGAAAACAGATATTTCAAACTCTTGTGATCAGAATAGATCTCAAACTTCTCACCATATAGGTAATGCCGCCATATCTTCAGTGCAAATACAATGGATGCCAATTCAAGATCATGAATTGGATAGCGAGTCTCATGTGGTTTCAACTGTCTCGAGGCATAAGCGATAACATGTTGCAAAGGCCCTAGAACTCCTTGCTTGAAAAATTTGCGGAAAATTAAAAATTTTCTTTTTAAAAATAAATGGAGTGCCTCATTCATAAAATCAACTGATAACTCAAGTTCAATGTTTAAATTATAGCAGCGGAAGAAAATAAAGTTTGCCGAAAATAACAATTTAAAAATATTCAACAGCTGATAAAATGTCTGAGCATAAAAAGTGGCAAGTGCTGAAACTGAGGTCCTCGGGTGCCACTACTGCCGACCCAAGCTGGCTCACTGGTCCCCGCCCTCGGCCCTGGCCTCATCAGTACCTACAACAATCAAGTCTAGTGAGCCTAAAGACTCAGCATGCAAATATCGTAGGTAACGAGTAAATACTGAAGTAAAATGTGCATGGGATAAAATATCATGTCATGAGGCATACTGAAAATAATTTGTACTGAGCAATTATAATACCTGCATAACTGAACTGAAAATCATAGTGAAAATGTTTGCTCCTTGGAGCCCTGTACTGAAATAACTGATAAAAATTTTCTGTTGAGATTATGGTCTACGCCTGTGGCCCCTGCACTGAACTGAACTGATCGGCAGCTGGCTACCGAGGAGATCAAACTGAACTGAGCTGGCCGGTCACTGGCAACCGAGTGGTACCAAACTGAACTGATCGGTCACTGGCGACCGTATAAAATAATGCTCCCATAATAGTGAATTGACCACAAGCCATATCGCATAAATCTCAAAAATAAGTATTTTCTATTTTCATGCACGTAATATAATTAATTGGCATAATGAAAAATCCTGTAATTTTACCAACTGGATTGGGTTGGATCGTCCCCAGGCTCGCTGCAACCTAACTGTCATGAAGAATATGCAATAGCTTAAACTTGCCCAACTATGCAAATTTACGTTTGAAAATGCGACAATTACGTCTACCGACTTCGTATTTAATCATGACTCCGAACCAACCCGAACCAACACTGAACCGACGTATAATCATGATTAAAATACGTTTAAAATTATGAACTAATGCTCCTAAAATGATGAGGGTCGAAATCTAGGTGAAATGGAGGCCAAAACATGATACGCTCTTTCGAGAGTCAATTTGGCACATCGCACCGTAAATTCTCGTACGACCTCAAAAATGATCCGAATCACGAACGGTCAAAAACACGACCTTCCCAACTCAAAGGGGCACTGTCCAGTCCAAGGCCATAGGCTAAAAGCCAACCGAGAACTCGAACGAGCCACCAAACCGACACAGCAACTTGCTGTAAAATTCCAGCAACTGTACCATTGCGTAACTTGTGTTGTTTTCGAGACTACCTGCCATTGGAGGCGTGAACCACCAACCAGAGACTCTTACCAACATCCAAAGGAGTGATTTGAACCATGGCTAAGGGCCCTAGGCCAGCCACAATCCGCGTCACACCATAACTCAACCGAAACTCCAACCGAGAACCAACGTGCATGCGTGTGTAGTGTTTTGCTTTGATCGATGTCTTGCGTCGTTCCAGTGGCCATTTGATTGACCATGGCACGATCCAAACATCCAAGAGCATGGTATGAACCGTGGCTATGGGCCATAGGCCAACCAAGATCCATACCAAGCAACCCAAAACCGAAATGCATAGGCTGAAATTTGAAGGGGCCGAAGGGACATGGGGCTGTTGTGATGTTTTTATTAAAACCGATGAGCCATGGACCAAGCCACCAAAAAGGGCGACTTAGTCACGTCTTAGACATGCTAGGGGAGTGATCTAACCATGGCTATAGGCCCTTGGGGCAGCCAAGATCAGATCCTTCCTCCTTGCCATCAAAACTGAATTTCGAAACTCATAATGGACCAAATGAGAGGTTGCTGTCCATTTCTGAATTTCCAGCAACCAGGGGCTTGAACGAATGGACAAATCTGATCCTAATGCATCCTATTACATGTATAGATGTCGCCTTGGGAGCCTGGAGTCAAACCATCCACCTGAATATACACAAACAAGCACAACCGTGAAGAGCATCATGAAGGGGCCGAAATCTGCACTTTGTATTTTTCTGAAAATTCTTGATATATTTCGGTTATGCTATAAAATGATGATCATGTAACGTTAAAAATATGATAATAGGACTTGATTGAGGTTTGTAAAGGATCTAGACATGCCTTGGTTATCGTTTGAAATAGAAACGAAAAGAAGAGACGAGACGGCGCGGAGGAGACGGAGTTGCTTGCTTCTCTACCTTTCTTGGCTCTCGATTTTTCTTGCCTTTCTCCCTAGCTATGGCTCACGATTTTCTAATCTGAATACACTCTAAATTTCGAAAAGGAGAGAGGAGAAATGATGGTTATGAAGGTGAGGAGAAGGGTGCACTATAATAGGATCATATCAAGACTAAGTCTTCTCATTTGAATTTTGAATTCTAGTTTGATATCAATTGATTTGTTGGTGCTTGCTAGGTGTAGTGGCCGATTATTTCCAACCTAATCTAGACTAGGATCATGCTAATTAATTAATAAATGGAGGTTGATAGATAATTGGAATTATTAGCATGCTAAAAGATGGCAAAGAATTGGTCAAGGGTGAGTTGGTAAATAAGTTGATCAAAAATCTAAGGGGGGCCGAAATTTAAAAAAAAAAGGTAGGGGAGATGTTGATTATCTAGTCAACTAATAATCCTTAAAAGCCTTACTAATCCTTTAATTAATTTAGTGAGCTAACCCCTTAATTAAGCAACTTAAATGGGCTTATTTCTTAATCACCTCAAGTAACTTAAATTAAATCCTCACACCTTCTTTTTAACTTAAATGAACTTACTTGCTAGCTAAATTAACTTCTGGAAATATTTCTCAAATCTTAAATTCTATCTCAAAACTCCAACTCCAGTCCGGCCTCAATGAAATAACTGAAATGCTAAAAATCAAACTACTGAACTGAAAAAAATAAATAATTAACTTCAAAGAAATGCATTTAAAATAATCATGCAATGAAGTCAATTAATTTTTAAAAATCTAGAATTATGCATGGCTTATACATCTACTGATTTACGGGTTCTACAATCCTTCCCCCCTTAAAATAAATTTCGTCCTCGAAATTAGAACTCACCGAATAGCTCGAGGTGACGCTCCTTCATCTCTGACTCAGACTCCCACGTAGCTTCCTCCTCAAAATGGTTAAGCCATTTGACTTTGACTCGCTTAACCAGCTTGTTCCGAAGCTTCTTCTCCTGCCTGTCTAGGATCTGCACGGGTCTCTCCTCATAAGATAAGTTCGGAGTAAGCTGCAACGGCTCGAAATTCAGCACATGCGAAGGATTTGCCATATACTTCCTCAGCATGGAGACGTGGAACACATTGTGTACTCCGGCCAGATTCGGCGGAAGAGCCACACGATACGCTAGCGTCCCAACTCTGTTGAGGATCTCAAACGGTCCAATGAATCTCGGACTGAGCTTCCCTTTCTTGCCAAATCTCATGACACCCTTCATAGGTGCCACTTTCACAAAGACATGATCGCCCACTGCAAACTCTAAATCTCTCCTCCGCTGATCGGCATAACTCTTCTGTCGGCTCTGAGCAGTCCTCATCCTATCACGGATCTTGGCTACTACCTCTGCTGCCTGCTGAACAATCTCTGGACCCAACTCTGCTCTCTCTCCTAATTCATCCCAATGAACAGGAGATCTACACTTGCGTCCATACAGCGCTTCATACGGAGCCATACCTATAGACGACTGGAAACTGTTGTTATAGGTGAACTCTACCAATGGTAAGTTCGACTCCCAACTCCCGGAGAAATCAATGACGCAAGCACGGAGAAGATCCTCTAAGATCTGAATAACTCGCTCTGACTGCCCATCTGTCTGCGGATGGAAAGCTGTGCTAAACAGCAACTTCGTACCCAAAGTCGAATGCAAATTCTTCCAAAATGAGGAAGTAAATCTGGGATCTCTGTCAGATACGATCGAAACTGGAATACCATGGAGTCGGACTATCTCTCGGATATACAGCTCTGCATACTGAACCATGGTGAAAGTCGTCTTAATAGGCAAGAAGTGCGCTGACTTGGTAAGACGATCTACAATCACCCAGATAGCATTCGATCCTCTGGTTGACCTCGGCAATCCGGTCACAAAGTCCATGGTAACATTCTCCCACTTCCACTCGGAAATAGGGAGAGGCTTGAGCAAACCTGCTGGTCTCTGATGCTCGGCCTTCACTAACTGGCAGGTCAGACACTCGGACACAAAACGTCTGATGTCCTTCTTCATACCAGGCCACCAATACAATAGCTGCAGATCCTTGTACATTTTCGTACTCCCTGGATGAATAGAGTACGGCGACGTATGGGCTTCTGATAAGATATCTGCTCGAATAGAATCACTGCTAGGAACCCATATCCTGTCTCGGTATCTCACAATACCATCACTGACTGAATACAAGACACTGCCCTTGGCTTCATCTCTCTTCTTCCACTGTGCCAATTGCTCATCTGCTGACTGACCACTGCGAATACGGTTCAAAAGGGAAGACTGAATGGTCAAGGTAGATAGACGAGGAACTCTACCTCGAGGATAAGTCTCGAGATCAAACCTCTGTATCTCAAACTGAAGAGGTTTCTGAATCGTCAAATGAGCCATCACTGCGACTTTTCTGCTCAATGCATCCGCAACTACATTAGCTTTACCTGGGTGGTAGCTAATGTCACAATCGTAGTCTTTCACAAGCTCCAACCAACGCCTCTGACGCATGTTCAGCTCCTTCTGCGTAAAGAAATACTTGAGGCTCTTGTGGTCGGTAAAGATCTGGCATTTCTCTCCATACAGATAATGCCTCCAAATCTTCAAGGCAAAAACTACGACTGCCAATTCTAGATCATGGGTAGGGTAGTTCTTCTCATGAGTCTTCAACTGTATAGAAGCATAAGCTATTACCTTCCCATGCTGCATCAATACGGCGCCAAGACCGAGCTTCGAAGCATCGGTATACAGTACAAACTCACCGGACCCTGACGGCACGGTCAAAACTGGTGCTGAGATAAAAGCTTGCTTCAAAGTATCGAAGCTCTTCTGACACTCCTCGCTCCAAACAAATTTCACATTCTTCTTGGTCAGTGCTGTGAGTGGAACTGCAATCGAAGAGAACCCCTTAATGAACTTCCGATAATATCCTGCTAAGCTAAGAAAACTGCGGATCTCTGATGCATTCTGAGTCACAACCCAATCTCTGACTGCTGCAACTTTTGCTGGGTGTACCTCAATACCACTGCTAGAAACGATGTGGCCTAAGAACGCCACCTTCTCTAACCAGAATTCGCATTTACTGAACTTTGCGAATAATTTGTGCTTCTGCAATGTCTGCAACACTGTGGTCAGATGTCTGCTGTGCTCCTCCCGACTCTTGGAGTAGACGAGAATGTCATCTATGAACACTATCACAAACTGGTCGAGGTATGGCTGAAATACGCGATTCATGAGATCCATGAAGATCGCTGGCGCATTCGTCAGTCCGAACGGCATCACAAGGAACTCGTAGTGGCCATAACGAGTCCTAAAAGCAGTCTTGGAAACATTAGCATCTCTCACCCTTAACTGGTGATAACCAGAGCGCAGATCAATCTTGGAGAAAATCGAAGCTCCCTGCAACTGGTCAAACAGATCCTCAATCCTCGGAAGTGGGTATTTATTCTTCACTGTAACCCTGTTCAACTCCCGATAGTCAATGCAAAGCCTCATCGAGCCATCCTTCTTTTTCACAAATAAGACCGGTGCGCCCCAAGGTGAGAAGCTAGGGCGAATGAACTCCTTGTCCAGAAGTTCCTGTATCTGCTTCTTAAGCTCTGCCATCTCTGTCGGTGCTAGTCGGTACGGCGCTTTGGATATCGGAGTCGTACCTGGCATAAGCTCAATGGAAAACTCCACCTCTCTCTCCGGTGGCATACCAGAGACATCTTCGGGAAAAACGTCTAAGAAATCTCTGACAATCGGAACATCTGAGGCTGACTGGCTGGGTTCCTCGGGGACAGATAAAAAGGTCGCTAGAAATGCCCGACACCCTCTATGCATGAGCTTCCTGGCCTGAACATAAGGAATAATGCGCGGTAAAGGAAAGTACTTGTCCGGCTCAAATAAGAACTGCTCCATTCCAGGCGGTCAGACAAGAACAGATCTCCGCTGGAAGTCTATCAACACTCTGTTCCTCAATAGCCAGTCCATCCATAGGATGATGTCAAATTCCGGTATCGGTAGCACAATCAGATCCGCATAAACAAGATTACCGTGCAGCTCAAGGTCTATATCTCGGATAACATTGGTGGCTGCCATCTTCTCACCTGACGGCAACACTACTGAAAGGCTATGTCTAGCCCAATGGTCTTGATTTGAGAAAGTTTGCAAAGACCTCCGAAATAAACGAGTGAGTGGCCCCTGAATCTATTAAGGCCTTGGTAGCGGAACCAGATATAAAAATTCTCCCTGAAAGAGCGGAGCTCTAAGTTGAATCCAGTAGCTACAAGAACTAAACTTATAGACATTCAATGGTCAAAGTTCTTCTAACTTAAATCTCCAAAATACTACTGAGTAGAGCATGCAATCCTATCACAGTTCTAAGTTCAATCTTAATCCTTATTCCCAAAACACGAAATTCAAATAATAACTTAAAGCTTAAAGGTACATGTCAACAACATAGTCTCCAGGTTGGTTTCCGCGGCATGGAGAGCAAAAACTCTGCCTTGGGTAGGCAGATTCCTCTGAGGGCACTGCAGCAACATGTGGTCTGGACTGCCACACTTAAAACACTTTCCTGAGCCAGACATACATGCTCCAGGATGGCGGCGTGATCACTTGGGACAGACTGGGTGCTCATAAGTCCTCGGGGCTGGGCGTCCCCGCTGCTGCTGCTGCTGCTGTTGGCCTCTGTTTCTAGGCGGTCCATGAAAAGGCCTCTTGTTCTGCTGCTGATGCTGATGCTGATGAGGAGGAGGGCGGTGTGGTACCTGGACTGGGCGCTTGCCCTGGCGATCCCTCTCGATATCCCGCAGATCCTGCTCTGCAGCTAGGACCTTGGAGACAGCAATCTCATAAGTAGCGGGGTCATACACTCTAACATCCCGGCGCAAGATCGGCCGTAGACCCACCAGGAAATGCATCAACTTGGCTTTGGCATCATTCGCGATCAGGGGCACAAAATGACAGCCCCTCTCGAACTTACGGATGAACTCCGTAACCGTCATATCTCCCTGTCTCAGGCTCATGAACTCAGTGGTCAACCTGGTGCGCACTTCCTCGGCAAAATATTTGGAGTAGAATACCTCCGTGAAGCGCGTCCATGACAGTGTAGCCAAGGTCAGGGCTACCGACGCTCCTTCCCACCATAAGCGGACATCTCCACTGAACAGATAGGTGGCACAACGGACTCTGTCTGCATCTCCCAGCTCCATGAACTCGAAGATAACCTCGAGGGATTTGATCCATCCCTCGGCAATCATGGGGTCAGACGTCCCAGAAAACTCCTTTGGACGCATCTTCATGAATCGCTCGTAAACAGCCTCTGGCCCTGTCGGCCTAGTCACCACCGCATTGTTCCCCGCAAACTGTGCGAAGAACTGTGTCATCCCAGCTAGCATCTGGGCACTCATGTCAGGTGGGGGCGGTGGTGGAGGTGGAGGAGGAGGAGGAGGTGTCTGCCTTTCTTGTCTCTGATCGTCATCGTCCTCTCGACGGTGTTCGCCACTACCTCTCGGGCGTCCTACTTGACGTCTAGGGGGCATACTGTTCCAAACATAACCCATACGTAACTAACATGCATAATTCCATAATTTATTTTAAATGAACACTGAAATGCTGAAAATCTGGTTGAAATTATTTCATGGAAGCATGCTGTCAAAATAATTCGTGCTATAAATAAAATGCTGAACTGTAAAACTTACAGACCGAAGGCGTGGCTTCGTGAGCTTCTCGTGGTCAGTAGTAGTGTAAACCTATACAGAACCACCGCTCTGATACCAATTGCAAAGGCCCTAGAACTCCTTGCTTGAAAAATTTGCGGAAAATTAAAAATTTTCTTTTTAAAAATAAATGGAGTGCCTCATTCATAAAATCAACTGATAACTCAAGTTCAATGTTTAAATTATAGCAGCGGAAGAAAATAAAGTTTGCCGAAAATAACAATTTAAAAATATTCAACAGCTGATAAAATGTCTGAGCATAAAAAGTGGCAAGTGCTGAAACTGAGGTCCTCGGGTGCCACTACTGCCGACCCAAGCTGGCTCACTGGTCCCCGCCCTCGGCCCTGGCCTCATCAGTACCTACAACAATCAAGTCTAGTGAGCCTAAAGACTCAGCATGCAAATATCGTAGGTAACGAGTAAATACTGAAGTAAAATGTGCATGGGATAAAATATCATGTCATGAGGCATAATGAAAATAACTTGTACTGAGCAATTATAATACGTGCATAACTGAACTGAAAATCATAGTGAAAATGTTTGCTCCTTGGAGCCCTGTACTGAAATAACTGATAAAAATTTTCTGTTGAGATTATGGTCTACGCCTGTGGCCCCTGCACTGAACTGAACTGATCGGTAACTGGCTACCGGGGAGTATCAAACTGAACTGAGCTGGCCGGTCACTGACGACCGGGTGGTACCAAACTGAACTGATCGGTCACTGGCGACCGTATAAAATAATGCTCCCATAATAGTGAATTGACCACAAGCCATATCGCATAAATCTCAAAAATAAGTATTTTCTATTTTCATGCACGTAATATAATTAATTGACATAATGAAAAATCCTGTAATTTTACCAACTGGATTGGGTTGGATCGTCCCCAGGCTCGCTGCAACCTAACTGTCATGAAGAATATGCAATAGCTTAAACTTTCCCAACTATGCAAATTTACGTTTGAAAATGCGACAATTACGTCTACCGACTTCGTATTTAATCATGACTCCGAACCAACCCAAACCAACACTGAACTGACGTATAATCATGTTTAAAATACGTTTAAAATTATGAACTAATGCTCCTAAAATGATGAGGGTCGAAATCTAGGTGAAATGGAGGCCAAAACATGAGACGCTCTTTCGAGAGTCAATTTGGCACATCGCACCGTAAATTCTCGTACGACCTCAAAAATGATCCGAATCATGAACGGTCAAAAACTTGACCTTCCCAACTCAAAGGGGCACTGTCCAGTCCAAGTCCATAGTCTAAAAGCCAACCGAGAACTCGAACGAGCCACCGAACCGACACAGCAACTTGCTGTAAAATTCCAGCAACTGTACCATTGCGTAACTTGTGTTGTTTTCGAGACTACCGGCCATTGGAGGCGTGAACCACCAACCAGAGACTCTTACCAACATCCCAAGGAGTGATTTGAACCATGGCTAAGGGCCCTAGGCCAGCCACAATCCGCGTCACACCATAACTCAACCGAAACTCCAACCGAGAACCAACGTGCATGTGTGTGTAGTGTAGTGTTTTGCTTTGATCGATGTCTTGCGTCGTTCCAGTGGCCATTTGATTGACCATGGCACGATCTAGACATCTAAGAGCATGGTATGAACCGTGGCTATGGGCCATAGGCCAACCAAGATCCATACCAAGCAACCCAAAACCGAAATGCATATGCTGAAATTTGAAGGGGCCGGAAGGGACATGGGGCTGTTGTGATGCTTTTATTAAAACCGATGAGCCATGGACCAAGCCACCAAAAAGGGCAACTTAGTCACATCTTAGACATGCTAGGGGATTGATCTAACCATGGCTATAGGCCCTTGGGGCAGCCGAGATCAAATCCTTCCTCCTTGCCATCAAAACTGAATTTCGAAACTCATAATGGACCAAATGAGAGGTTGCTGTCCATTTCTGAATTTCCAGCAACCAGGGGCTTGAACGAATGGACAAATCTGATCCTAATGCATCCTATTACGTGTATAGATGTCTCCTTGGGAGCCTGGAGTCGAACCATCCACCTGAATATACACAAACAAGCACAACCGTGAAGAGCATCATGAAGGGGCCGAAATCTGCACTTTGTATTTTTCTGAAAATTCCTGATATATTTCGGTTATGCTATAAAATGATGATCATGTAACGTTAAAAATATGATAATAGGAATTGATTGAGGTTTTGAAAGGATCTAGACATTCCTTGGTTATCGTTTGAAATAGAAACGAAAAGAAGAGACGAGACGGTGCGGAGGAGACGGAGTTGCTTGCTTCTCTACCTTTCTTGGCTCTCGATTTTTCTTGCCTTTCTCCCTAGCTATGGCTCACGATTTTCTAATCTGAATACACTCTAAATTTCGAAAAGGAGAGGGGAGAAATGATGGTTATGAAGGTGAGGAGAAGGGTGCACTATAATAGGATCATATCAAGACTAAGTCTTCTCATTTTAATTTTGAATTCTAGTTTGATATCAATTGATTTGTTGGTGCTTGCTAGGTGTAGTGGCCGATTATTTCCACTCTAATCTAGACTAGGATCATGCTAATTAATTAATAAATGGAGGTTGATAGATAATTGGAATTATTAGCATGCTAAAAGATGGCAAAGAATTGGTCAAGGGTGAGTTGGCAAATGAGTTGATCAAAAATCTAAGGGGGGCCGAAATTTAAAAAAAAAGGTAGGGGAGATGTTGATTATCTAGTCAACTAATAATCCTTAAGAGCCTTACTAATCCTTTAATTAATTTAGTGAGCTAACCCCTTAATTAAGCAACTTAAATGAGCTTATTTCTTAATCACCTCAAGCAACTTAAATTAAATCCTCACACCTTCTTTTTAACTTAAATGAACTTACTTGCTAGCTAAATTAACTTCTGGAAATATTTCTCAAATCTTAAATTCTATCTCAAAACTCCAACTCCAGTCCGGCCTCAATGAAATAACTGAAATGCTAAAAATCAAACTACTGAACTGAAAAAAATAAATAATTAACTTCAAAGAAATGCATTTAAAATAATCATGCAATGAAGTCAATTAATTTTTAAAAATCTAGAATTATGCATGGCTTATACGTCTACTGATTTACGGGTTCTACACATGTCCTCGCTGCATCAGAACACAACCCAACCCTCTGTGAGAAGCGTCGCAATAAACGACAAAGTCACCAGTACCTGATGGAATAGTCAAGATCGGAGCACTGGTCAGTCTCTTCTTCAACTCAAGAAAACTGGACTCACAGTCTTCTGACCACACAAATGGTGCGTTATTCTGAGTCAACTGAGTAATAGGTTTAGCAATACTCGAGAAATCTTTAATAAATCGCCTGTAATACCCTGCCAAACCTATAAAACTGCGTATATCTGGCACAGATGTCGGTCTCGGCCAACTGATCACAGCCTCAACCTTGCTAGGATCAACAGAAATACCGTCTCCGAATATAATATGACCCAGAAATATCACCTGTCTCAAGCAGAATTCACATTTCGACAGTTTTACATATAATTTCTCAGCCCTCAAAATTCGCAACACAGTTCTCAAGTGTTCAGCATGCTCAATCATATTATTTGAATAAATCAAAATATTATCAATGAAAATAATCACAAAATCATCGAGATATTTCTGAAACACACGGTTCATCAGACCCATAAATACAGCTGGAGCATTAGTCAACCCAAACGGCATGACAATAAACTCATAATGTCCATACCTTGTTCTAAACGCTGTCTCCGAGATATCAGAATCTCTTACTCTCAGTTGATGATATGCAGATCTCAGATCGATCTTGGAATATACAGAAGAACCCTGCAACTGATCAAACAAATCATCTATACGAGACAATGGGTATTTATTCTTTACCGTAGCTTTGTTCAGTTGCCGGTAATCTATGCAAAGTCTCATTGAACCGTCTTTCTTTCTCACGAACAGTACTGGAGCACCCCAAGGAGAAACACTCGGTCCTATGTATCCCTTGGCCAGTAAATCTTCCAACTGCTCTTTCAATTCTTTCAACTCAATTGGTGCCATCTTGTACGGAGTTCTAGAAATCGGAACTGTACTTGGCATCAACTCAATGCTGAAGTCTATCTCTCGAATCGGAGGCAAACCCGGAATCTCATCTGGGAAAACATCAGCAAACTCGCATACCACTGGAAAATCAGCCAATGATGGACTCGACTTCAGTAAGTTAACTGAATATACAAGGAACCCATCTGCTCCTTTCTGCAGTAATCGAGTCATAAACATAGCAGATATCAAAATAATTCTAGCTCTAGAACACTTACCGTAAAATTTCCATTCGTCAGCCATCTCAGGTCTGAATCTCACAATCTTATGGAAACAATCATCGGTAGCTCTGTACTTGGTCAGCATATCAATACCGATAATACAATCAAAATCAGATAACCCAAGCACAATACAGTCTAACTTAATCTCATGCCCGTCATACTGTAGCATACAATGTTTCACAGACTTCACTGATATCAAACATGTCCCCAAAGGAGAAGAGACAGACACTACAGCAGATAACGACTCAACAGGCAATGCATGACTCAATGCAAATCGTTAAGATATAAATGTATGAGAAGCACCAGTATCTATCAATATATAAGCAGGATAACCACATAATAAACAGTTACCTGCAACAACATCATCTGGTGCTTACTGGGCTTGCTCCTCTGTCAAATCAAATACCCTGGCCTGCTGTCTTGGAGGCTGGCCCACAGTCTGGCTTCCTCCTGGCCTCTGCTGTGACTGAGGAGTTGTCGGTGGTGGCTGGAAGGAGTGAACAGCTGATGATCGTCTATCAGTCTGAGCCACTGATCCTGATGATTCTGCTCCCTGGGATCTTTGGGAACCTCCTTGTGAACATACTCTCGCAAAATTTCCCTGCTGTCTGCAGATGTTGCAACTACCAGACACTCCTTGGCATTGCTCTGTCGGATGTCTCCCTCCGCAAGTGTTACAATAAGTCCCGGTATAACTTTGGCTATGTCGTGAACCACTGGAGCTAGAAGATCTGCTGCCAGACTTCTTAAACTGTTTCTCTCTGGCTTTCAGAAAATCTTTCTTTCCACCACTGCTGCTGCCACTCTCAAATCTGGGAGGTGGTTGCTGTGGTCTCGGTGCTGGAGGAACATAGGAAGCTCCTTTCTGTCTTATCAGACCGGCTTCCGCTCCTTTGGCTCTATTCAGGGCATCAGTAAAGTTATTCGATCGCCCTGTGTTCATCAATGTAAAAATATCGGGATTCAGCCCATTGATGAACTGATCAGCAACAGCTTCGTCATTCTCAGCCACGTGCGGAGCAAAACGTAACAAAGTAGAGAACTTGGCCACATACTCCTCTATGTTCAACTGACCCTGTCTCAGATTGGAAAATTCTTCCCCGTTGTCTTTCCTGTACGACACTGGGAAAAATCTCTGATAAAACTCAGCTTTAAAGACATTCCAAGTAATAGTCGTACCTCGATGCTCCAACGCTCTCTTTGTCGTGATCCATTAGTTCTTTGCAACGTCATGCAACTGGTGTCCAATCAATCGGACTCGGCGCTCATCTGTGTAATCCAAGGAATCAAACAGCATCTCAATATCATCTAACCAACACTCACAGTCAACAGAAGTCTATGTTCCTTTCAGGGTTGGCGGTTTGAAAGACTGAAACCTCTTCAGTAGCGTTTCCATCGGTGTAGCTGTCACATCCATCGGATTTGCAGAAGTACTACCCTGTTCTGGTACTTTTCGAGGAGGCATATCTGATTACCAAAAGGGTTAGCAACCAATTGCAACAAACCTGTTTCAGTCCTCCTCTGATCATCTTACTGCTGACCAAGAATCGATTCTGAATTCATTCTCAATAATACACGTTACCAATCAAATCAGATAATCAAGTAAACATGTATAATATAAAGCAGTAACACATGCTAGCAATCAATAGCAAGGAAAGAAAACTCATTCTACCCCGCTCACTAGCTTCTATCTCAGTCTAAGGAACCTAATGCTCTGGAACCTACTGCTCTGATACCACCTGCTGTGGGGACCCGAACCTAATTAATTGCTTAATCATTTTTGGGGATAATTAAATCAATTATGATCAACATGGTCTAAATTTTTTTTTAAAATACAAGAGTATGCAACATATGAAATAAATCTTATTTCATTTACAAGATCAATATCCCGATCTAAGTACAAGTCCTGTACAAAAGTAAATCATAACAACTACTGTTCATTCACTACATGTCAGGTGATGAAACAGATCTACTTCTAAGTCCGGATCTCCATGCTAACTGTCCTCTCTCATCCTCTTCTTGACCCTGATCATGTCCCACCTGTTGTCATGCACACATACAAACAAGACAACAGCCGGATAACTCCGGTGAGAATATAATCCCAGTATAAACAACGTGTACATGCAATCATATAAACAGATATAAGGCATAAAACAGATATCAATAGCATGTATCAAATCTGAAAGACATGAATTGATATAAAGCTGTAAATAAACGCAGGACTCATCATCTCAGACTCGACTCATCTCTAATTTAGGGATCCCGGTCTAACTCAGACTTTGGCATTCTGTATCGAATTTCTGCAATAGAAGTCGATCTACTCCTATGCCACATCGATACACCAAAAGTCTAATGTCTTGGCGGTTCTGCCAAAGACTTGGCGGCTCTGTCTAAAATTCTATCTCATGCTTTGCTATAAATCAATAGAATAAGCATATCAATTTCATGAATTGCAAATATCAATGCAATAAAGTAAAGTATGTGATTTTTGGGAAACTTGAGTCCAATCTGACTCGAGTCGATCTCCCGGTTAACATTGATTTATACCTTTCGCTTGTCGATCTGACGAAGTCGATGTCTCGAATGCGAAGCCTGTCAATACTCAATCTGGCAATGACAATATCGAGGAGTATAATATTAATACACCACTCAAATCAATACTGGATATAATCAGAACTCAATCTAATTCTGTTTTAACGGCATAACAGCACAATCCCAATATACCCAGCAATACAATATCAGTCAGATATCAATCTCAACATCTCATAATCAATAACAACACAAATCTGATATCAAATCTCAATCCAATCAACTCTGAAAATCATAACAATTTCATACGGTATCCGTTCTTCAATCTGGTTTCGATTATACGATGTCTACTATATCAAGAACACCATATATGAGTCACATCTGATTCCTTCAACACTATAATTTCAAATCATATCAAAACGTAGTAAAACTTACGATCAGTTGAAGCCTGTGTCGATAGGAACACAGTATCGAAGTCGGATTGAAAATCGAACGGACAGATTTCTCGCAAATCACAAATCTTTGTTTTAAAGAAACTTAAGCATTCCCCGGCTATTCTTTTCGTTTTCTTGTCGGATTATAAGAACTGAAGGTTTATATATATATGCGCTGGTCAATATCGCGCATATGCGCGAGGTCCTCTGCCTATCTCGCGCATATGCGCCCGGCCGGGTCGCGCATATGCACGAGGGCTCATCCTCGCACATAATTCCAATCCTCTTTTCGGCTTTCCCGGTCTGATCCGTTCCGTCTATAATCACATCAATTTATCAACAAATCATTTTAGATTACAATAATCAAAATCTCGAGCATTACAACAGAAGTATTTAATTATAACCATTATTTGATCCAAATTGGTTTATGTATCCAATTGGATAATTTATTTTATTTTTAAAATCTCCATTAATTAAGAAATTGTTATTATTAGTTTGATTAACTCAGGTAATATCAATGATTATAAATTATTATGTCATTTTTTGTGTTCTGTTAAGAATGATTGTGATCTAACCAAGTTAATATGGACTGTATTTGCAGGTTACTTCTTGCTGTCAGCCAAGAACACAATATATGATTCAATATCAAATGCAAAGAAAACAGAAGCAGTGTGGTTCGATCGAAAACCGATCTATATCCACGGGAAGAAGGAGTAGATTCTTTTATTGTGCATCGACGGAGTACAACAATGGTGTACACAACTCTTTGTATCTTTGCTTGTTATCTCCCTATGCACAAACCATACACGAGAACCCTCAAAGATTATCCCCAAGTATTAATAATACTCACTCTTTGTATCGTGTCATTTTACACTCGAATGTTTGATACTTCATCTCCAATGACCATCAAGTTTTTACATTTATTATTGAACATATTATTGAATTGAGGGCACGACTGAGTCTAGATCGTGTTTGACTTTCATGTGTCGTCAAATTCACATCATTTGGTATCAAAGTCATGGCTTGCTTTGATTATATCATTTGATAATTAGGGCTAGGTTTAGAGACAAGTAAGTTATCTCGTGTGTGATTTTTTTGAGTTTTCTTCGTTCTACTATTTGAGTTCTTTATTTCTCTTACGTCGCAAGAATTATATTAAGAATCTTGTTATGTCGTTGTCTTTTGTTCATGAATCTTGCGATTCTAAAAAATTCTTGAGTCATTCTTCATTATTTATTGTCACACAAATTTCATCGGTTCTTGTCGTATAAGTATTGTAAAAAAAGAATCAATCAAAAAAGAAGAAGAGGAGATCGATCAGTACAAAAAATGAAAATAAAGAGTATGTCAAATTTTCTTGCTCGCATTTTAACATAGAAAATTCTTCCTTTTTGTGTGAGTCATATTCGAGTCTTAAAATCATTTGTTTATGTGCCGTCCAAATGAGTCAATTTACAAGTGTCGTGAAGTTTAATTTTTGAGTTTGATGCACACAAGCTACAAAACCTAAGTGTACCTTTAATTGAGAGTTCTCAAATTTGCGTGAAAATGTTTGAGTCCGAGTGTTCTTTCTTGGAGAGGAGAGTGAGATATTTTTAGCTAGGACAAAAAAAAAACTAGTAAAATTTCTTTGGAGTGACTGTGATGATTTGGGTGAGTTACATATTATTGTTATTTCTACTAACTTTCTTGCAGAATGAACATAATTTGGAGCTAGAAAAATAAATTGATGGTACAAAAGAGTGAGATTGATATATACTTGTTTTTGCATAAACTTGTTTGATACGATCATGGATGAGCCTCGAAGTGGGCAAGCTCCTAAAAAAGCATGGGATCCGCTAGTGCGGCAGATAAGACTAACCACTAGATGGCCCTAATTGAGTGGGTAAGAAGAGTAACATCTATACTGTCAGGTGGGTAAGAATAATCATTATATGTACCGGTGGAACAATTGGAGGATGAACAATTGTGTTAATTAAACTTAAAGTTGCACTAAATTTTTTGTAAAATTTTGGTTTTTTTTTTTGTCCAATCGATTGTTTTTATTTAACGAATTTGATTTTATCGGCTTGCAAACGAACGATGTAGAATATGTTTACATGTTGCGGATATTAAATTAACGGCATGTGCGTGCGCGTGCTATCGATAATAGTATCTGCGGCGTGCATGTATGTGCCGCGGATAATAGTATTAACGGCATGCAAATGCAAGTCGCGGATAAAAGTATTAACGGCGTGCGCATGATAGAATTAACGGCGTGCGGAGGCGCGCCGCGGATAAAAGTATCCGCGGCGCACGTGCGCACGCGCGCCGCGGATAAAAGTATCCGCGGCGCACGTGCGCACGCCGCGGATAACAATATTAACGACGTGCATATGCACGCCGCAGTTAATAGTATCCGCGGCGTGCGTACGCACGCCGCGGATAACAATATTAACGACGTGCATATGCACGCCGCAGTTAATAGTATCCGCGGCGTGCGTACGCGCGCCGCGGATACTTTTATCCGCGGCGAGCCTATGCGGCCGTTAATGCTATTATCCACAGCGTGCGCATGTGCGCCGCGGATAATAGTATTAACGGCGCAGATAATCTTGAACTTTCAACAGCTTGCAGTTGTGCAGCATGCTATGTGCGCTGCGGAAAAGAATTTTGCGCGCTGCGAAAAGTCATTTTTGTTGTAGTGTGTCCCTAATACGGTGGAACAATTGGAGGATGAAGAACAAGATCGGTTTTGGGATGGTGTTTAAGCTTCATTCTGTGAAGAAAAGAAGTTTTCTTCTGGTTATTTTTTTAATCATTGTACGCTTCTGCACTTTTGTTGATTTCGATCATTTGTACCGATGATTATCTATTTTAGGAAATAGACTGATTTTAGTAATTTGATTTACTATGAGGCATTTTTTTAGGATTTTATGATTCTGAAACAACGCTGAATATCACCCGACCCCACCCCAATTTTGGGACGTGACAAAACATGGGACGAAAAGGTTAATGAAACCAAATTATAATGTTAGAACTAATAATATCAAAATCTTGTTATAATTTCATTTAATGAATTAAATTAGAACAATGGTTGACCAAATACAAGCGTATATCCCCGTGGAGTAAAAGAAAGCTGCCCAATCCCAGTAGCCGCCGGTGCCTTATTATCCCCGATAAAGCCACCGTCTCCAACTCCAGAGCAAGGTGGTGCCACCCCAAGAGCTGGCGAAAACAAAGAGCTCTCCACCACTACCTGCTTCGCCTCCACCTTCCCTACCTGTCGGCGAACATTATTTCTAAGCTCCTCCATCGCCGCCTTCAACTGCTCCAGATCTTTCATCCCCATCTCCCCAACCGGAGCCTCCCACCACGACCCAACCCCGTGCGTAGCTTTCCTCAGCCGCCTCACTTCCTCTCCCCGCCGCTTCTCCGCCTCCAACTCACCGACCATGTCGTTCAAGTACATGTTAAGTTCCCTCGCACACGCAACACGATGAGCCTCCACGAGCTGCATGGAACTGGTGGCGCTAGGCAGAGTATCTGCATTTGATGACCACGACAAGTAGCGATCTATGATTGAATCGACAAAAGGATGCCCGAAAGAGAACACTTTCTTGCCCGGAGAGAAGACGATGATAGCAATCTCCGCGCCGCAAAGGGTGCATAGTTCGCTCGCTTTCTTGAACAGACCGGTTCGACGCTTCGAGAAGGTAACGAGGAGATTTCTTACTTTCGACATCTTCGCCATTTCAATCTTTTGACGACCCCTGGTTTTTCCGGCCATGCCTGAGGGTTTTGACTTCCTTCGTAAATCGTAAACAAAGGCAGATAAATAATAAGAAAATAAATAGGGTTTGGTGTTTCGTAATACTATATATGTCCATTTTAATTTCCCTTTTGAAAATGTTTGATATTTTTCCTTTTAAGTTTTATATTCATTGTATTTGGGAACATGAACATTATCTATTTAATACACATTGCCTCTTAATTTCGAATTATATATACGTAATAAATTACATATTTTGAGAAAAATATAAAAAACAATAAATCCTCATAAGCAAGTACAATGTACATGTGTTGAAAATATCAAAGATAGCATTTTTCAAGTTTGGAATTTTCATTTCTTGTATTGATTTTGGATTTATAATTTGGAGTGTTTTGTCTTGGAACGAAAACGATTTTCTTTCATATAATATATAACCAAAAGTAGAAATGTCATCAAATAACACTACGACAAATGCACGCTGTCGTTTATATAATTTATTAACAACACACATAAATTCATGATGTGGATATTACTATTCGCAGTGTGATTTTAATGCACGCCGTTATTTCTGTCAAGTGCAACAATATTAACAGCGCACATATGGGTGCACGTCGTTAAAAGCAATATTCGCAGCGTTATTTTAATGCACGCTGTTGATGACGTGCTGCGGAAAATCATTTTTCTTGTTGTGTAAGCAAGAAATTATTAATATGTTCATTCGTGCGTAGGATTATATGTGACCTTGTAAACATAAAATTGTGTCATCTGTCACGACCTTCTTCATCAAGTGACACCCAAATGTACCAACATAAAATATACGATAAGGTCTTAAGTTCGAGACTCGTGTAAACACTTCGATCCCTTCTCAAATGTCCAAAAAACAGTGTCTTCCAAGAATGGATATATGATCATGAAGTGATTCAAAAGTTTGTCTATAATCTATATATTGTTCCAAAAATTAATGTATTTGGATGTATCTATTTGATTTAGATATAGATATTTGTCTTGAGAAAAAAAATTCAAATTTGTTTTTCGAATGCCACCTATATATATCGAATGTATTTAAAATACTAGACAATTACTAATTAAAATGATGGCAAAAACTTGTGTGACACGGTCTCACGGGTCGTATTTTGTGAGACAGATATATTATTTTGATCATCCATGAAAAAATATTACTTTTTATGCTAAGAATATTACTTTTTATTGTGAATATCGGTAGTGTTGACACGTCTCACATATAAAGATTCGTGATACAGTCTCACAAGAGACCACTCTAGAAAATTTTGAAATTTACCTAAATGGACTTGAATGAGTTTTTCCTCCTCTCCAGCAAGTTAAATAAACTTGGAACAATTAGTTTGAAAGTTTTTAGCAACCTGGAATAACATCTGTTATAATGTTTAGTACTATTAAAATCCTACGATTAACATTAATTTAATTTTAATATTTATAAATATAAAAATAGCCACATGAATGGATATTTTTAAATAATTTTTTTAAAATAATTTCAAAAATAATGTAGATTGTGGAATTTTGCAAAACTAAGCTAATATTTTGTTGCGTCAGCCACTAATCGTAGAGGACGCTGCAAAATTGCAGCGACCAAGCTAACGTGTGCAACTACACAGGGCAGGGTAGCGGATGCTGTATTTTTTATATATAATTTTTTCATTATTAATATTATTATTTATTGAATTTAAACCCATATCTATTAGAAAATAAGAAGAGTACATATAAAAAATGAGAGTTGAAACTCAAGTTCAATAATTTGAAAAATAGATCATTTTGAATGGTGAGTTAGTCAACCATTTTTTTAAAAAAAAAATCTTTATTTATAAAATATTAATAAATTTATATTTAAAAAATTAAACTTAATTTTGTTGTAAAAATATTATTTATTTAAATACGTGTTGGTTTAGTTTTCAAAAAAAAAATGTTTATGTGTATACGTCAACTTATTTTTTATTTTATTATTACTATTAATATGATTAATAAAATAATAATAACAATAGTTGGAATATGAAAATTCTTGAATTTTCTTATACAAAATTTTTGAATTTTTACTTTTATTTTTTTAAAACAAAGTATTTTATTTATTTAAAAATATACATCGATTTAGCTTTCAAAAAATAATAAAAGATGTTTTGTATGTTTGTCATTTCACTTCTTTTTTTATTTCTTTAAATTAATGAATTTGAGCTTTAACTTCCATTTATTGTATGTAGATTAGTTTGAAAGATAAATCACTTTTTATTTTATTTTTTCGTAGGAAATTTTTTTTGGATTGGTGAAAAATTTCGAAAGATAAATTTCTTAATATTTTTAAAATAAATATTTTTCTAAATCTTTGATCGGTTCACAATTTTAAGTTATTTATCTTTCAAATTAGTCTATTTGCAAAAAATGGATGTCGGAGCTCGAATTCATTAATTTTAAAAAATAAAAAATAAGTAGATCGATGCATATACACAACTTATTTTATTGTATTTTTTGAAAACTAGATCAACGTATGTTTAAATAAATAAAATATTTTGTTTAGAAAAATAACAAGAGTATGAATTCAAAAATTTTACATACGGAAATTCAAGAATTGTTATATTCCAACTATTATTATTATTATTATTATTTATTAATTATATTACTAGTAATAATAAAATAAAAACAAGTGGATGCATGGATACATATATACATTTTTTCTTCGAAAATTAAACCAACACCTATTTAAAAAGATAATTTTTTTAATAAAAAACAAATTCAATTTTTAAAATTAAATAAATTAATATTTTACAAATAAAGAATTTTTTTAAAAAAAAATCGGTCAACTAACTTACTATTTAAAGTAATATATTTTTCAAATTATTGAACTTGAGTTTTAACTATCATTTTTTTTTGCATTAATATTCTTATTTTACTAATAAATATATATATTTATATTCAATAAAAAAATTAATAATAAAAAAAATTCCAGAAGCAGCATGTTGGAAACTGCACGTGACAGCTTGGACGCTTGGAGCATCCGATGCTATCAGTGACGGACACTACAAAATATATTATGTGTCCGTCATTCATGGTGGTATTTTGCTTTAATTTTGCAAAACTTCATCATCTAACTTATTTTTGAAATTATTATTTTAAAAAAAAACCCACATGAATAGTTGTCACCTCTTCTTGTCAAACTCTGTGCACAACTATATTATATTGGAGCACAAGGTGTTTTGAAAATATTTTTTATTTGATAAATATTAATGTAAAATAAATGTATTTTTTTAATTATTTTTCTTGATGTCTATTTAATTTGACCTAATGTAAAATAAATATGTATCGGTTGTTGCATGTTTCAAGGATTAAGATTTTTTAAGGTTTGATAAGATTGATTTTGTGAAAAACTACTTTTGAAAATTTTTAAAAGCATCCATCCCACTTACTAGATAATATATAAATAGTGAAATTTGCATTTATCATCCATGTAAAATAACAAGAAAATATAAAACTTTTTATGAAAAATTAATTGTCTTTTCAACCTTGTGTTTTGAAAAGTCAAATACATTTGTCACAATTGCAGGATTTTATGTATGATTTTTTGCAAAAATTTATGTGAGACGATATTACGAGTCGTATTTTGTGAGACTGATCTTTTATTTGGGTCATCCATAAAAAATTATTACTTTTTATGTTAAGAGTATTACTTTTTATTTTGAATATCGGTAGAGTTAAACCGTCTCATAGATAAAATTTATTAAACCATCTCACAAAAATCCTACTTCTGATTTTTGTAAACACCGAGTTTTAAAATATCATTAATTTCGCATAGAAGGCGCTAAATGTCATTTGCCTGCTATAAATATTATGGAAAATAACAAATGGTGTGTCGGCGACCGTGACGCCACGGCCAACGCCAGCAGCGAAAAGGTAGTTGACCGTTAAATTCGACAACTCGGTGCTGCCACCCTTTTCAGCTGTCCCCACTTTCAAATATTTTTAAGGGTCTCTCGCAAAACACTAGTATCATTGGTTGGAATATACCGTATTATATATATATTTTCTTGTAAAACCCGAAAATTTTCCTGATTTTATAGAAATTCTCGACGGGTTTTTCCAAATACTCTTTGCCGGATCATCAGGGAGTTGGGTTCTTGTAGCTTAGTCCTTTCATTCTCTTGATTACCGGAAATCTTTTGTTTTTGTGGTTCATAGTTCTAGATGTCATTCATGACTGCTGTAGGAGATTTGGGTTCTAAGATTACCCCGGTTATGGTTAAAGATACGATTTTTTACTTCAAAAAGGGGGTATTTGGTGTTCCAATTTTAAGACATGAGGTTTGGTCTAATGCTAGGAAGTTTAGGAGCGGTGAGTTGAGAATTGGAGTTCAGGCCGTGATGCAGGTTGGAGCGGAGAGTGCTGAAATCTCTAGGAAGAATTTGAAAGAGGCTCGGGGGATTGATGTTGTTTCAGAAGAAGAATTGAGAAAGAAGGGGTTCTTGGGATTAAGGAAAACGAAGCTCGTGTGTACGATAGGGCCGGCTTGTTGCTCGTTGGACGATTTGGAGAAGTTGGCTATGGGGGGGATGGTTGTGGCTAGGCTTAATATGTGTCACAATACAAGGGAGTGGCACCAAGATGTGATTAGGAAGATCAAGATGTTGAATGAAGAAATGGGGTATTGTGTGTCCCTTATGATTGATACAGAAGGTAGCCAGATTCTTGTGGTTGATCATTGTGCTCCCTCCTCTGTCAAAGCAGAGGTAATTTTTATATGTTCTTTTCCAAAATGATGCTGTTGATTTGGGCGATTTATTTCGAATAAGCAAGAAATTTGGTGAAATCTTGTGGTGTTTCTGTTTATTTTTCATTGTTAGTATGGGTCTATTTGGTACTTTACGAATGAGAAATTTGAGGGCTCGCGTCCTTTTACGGTTCAAGCTAGCTATGAAGGTTTCTCTGAAGGTTGGTTGATTAAATGAAAGTGAATTTCTAAGTTATTTCTTCCGCTTCAGAAGTTTTTTATATGTATGCTGTTGATTTAGGTATTGATGTGGGAGATGAACTTGTCATTGACGGAGGAATGGCGTCGTTTGAAGTGGTGGAAAAGGTTGGGAATGATCTGCGTTGCAAGTGCACTGATCCCGGTTTACTCTTGCCTCGAGCTAAACTGAGTTTCCGGAGAGATGGAAAGCTAGTAGGGAAGAATTATGAACTTCCAACTCTGTCAACCAAGGTTAGGCACCATTTTAAGATTTATTTGAGTTGATGGATATTAGGGATATGTTCGGAAACATTATGTTTGGTAATATAATTATCAATCTTTCATTTTGACATGCAGGATTGGTCTGACATCCAGTTTGGAATTTCGGAAGGCATTGATTTCATTGCCATGTCGTTTGTGAACTCTGCAGATGTTGTAACGCACTTGAAGAATTACATTTCCTCTCAAGCTTCTAAGTAAGTGTAGTGAGTAGTTACCTGTCTAGTTTTCCTCAAAGCATGTCAAAGTACCGACATATGGCATAGTATCATTTCTATTGTTTCATTTTCTACAATCTAATCTTGTATCCCGTATAGATTCAAGTTAGACTGCATTCGTCTAGAGTATAAATCGTGTATGAAAGCTGATCTCCGATCCACAGATCAATAAAAGTTTTGGCAAAGATAGAAAGTTTAGAGTCCCTTCATAAACTGGAAGAAATTGTCAAGGCTTCTGACGGAATCATGATAGCAAGAGGAGACCTTGGAGTTGAAATCCCACCCGAACAGATCCCCGCGATTCAAGAAAAAATTACTTCCCTGTGCAGACAGCTCAATAAGCCGGTCATTGTTGCTTCTCAGCTTCTGGAATCAATGGTCGAATATCCTACCCCAACTAGAGCCGAGGTAGTAATGGTGCCTAAATATCTTTCTTGTGGAACCACAATGCTACTGCTCTTCTTCACTTTGAAGGTACTCTTTGTCCTAAAAAAAACTGACCCGTGATTTATTTCTTTAGGTTGCTGATGTTTCTGAAGCTGTTAGCCAGTACGCAGACGCGCTGATGCTCTCTGGAGAGTCGGCAATCGGACCGTACGGGCTAAAGGCTCTTTCCGTCCTGAGTATGAGTAGTAGTAGAATGGAACTATGTAACCGCGAAGAGAATAAGCAAAATGTCTTGTTTCAACACTATCTTGGCGCGTCTTTTCCTGATCAAATCGCTGAACAAATCTGCAATTGTGCCGCACAAATGGGTATGTCTGCTGTTATTTATATTTGAAGGCTTTCAGTTACAAAGTCTGCTGTTGCACTTTAAGTAACCGAGTATTTCTACGCTTCCAAACAAACATATAGTCCTATTTTAGCACTCAAAATACATAAAATTCTGGACTTCAGTAAGTCGAAAACAGGTGGAAAATGTAAATTGTCGAAATCAGAAATCAAGAATTTGTTTAGATGCACTGTTTTATATACATCCACGCTTGTTCTTGCTGACTAATTTGTTACATCTGCAGCCAACAATTTAGGCCTCGATGCAATATTCGTGTACACAAGACACGGGCAGATGGCATCTCTTATCTCACGAAACCGTCCAAACTCTCCTATATTTGCATTTACAAACGACAGCAACACCAGGATGATGCTTAATTTGCAGTGGGGTGTAACTGCGATTCTCGTCGATCTTTCTGATGATATGGAAGCTAATATCCAAAAATCCATCGACCTTATGAAGACGAAAGTGCTTATCAAGGAGGACGATACAGTCTTAGTGGTCTCGGATATCATTCCAACTTCTGCTACACGAACTGTGTTTCAATCTATTCAAGTGAAAACTATCATGTAGAGGTCTCATATGGAGAGACAAAAATTTACGAAAACTTCATGTAGATGATGAAGTTTTGTATGTTCATACATGATTATTCTTGCGATTGAAACATTCCTTAACGCATCTATGGATCGTACTTCTGTTCAACAATATACTTGTTTCAAGAATGCATGTATCAAATTGGATACTGTTGTTCTTTAGCGTATAGAATTTTATCAAGAATTGCAGCAGAAACTTGAATACACTATTCAAGAACATAACTTTATTAAGAAAAGCACCACAGCAGTATCTGAATAAAGAAGAAGATACTCACAGATACATAAACCAATTTGGTTCAAATAATTTTTCATATCCATGAATGGGCTAAAGTTTTATTATTAATGCATCCAAAAACGTGATAATTCATGTTTTTATTATAAAATGTAACGCCCCAAAAATTATTCAAATTAAATTAAGAACGTACGGAAAGAAATATTGAGAAGAACTCACTCTTCTGCTGAATTTGACATTCCTCCAATATCTGCTGCATTCATTCAAATATATAAGAAAGCACCAAATTAAAAACACACTCACCCAAAGACAGGATGGGTTGTGCCGGGAACACTACAAAAAAAAATGTGTTAGCGACGTTTTTTGAAAACCCGTCGCTAAAATTAGCGACGGTTTAAACAAAAACCGTCTCTATTTAAAGTTTGCGACAGTTTTAATACAACAGTCGCTAAATGTAGCGACATCGCGTAAAACCGTCACTAATTAATCAAAAATGTCGCTAATTAGCAACGATTTTATAAAATCATCGCAAATTAGTGACAGTTGTGCTTAAACCGTCGCGACGATTTTATTAACCCGTCGCAGTTTTTTAAATAGCGACGATTTCACAATTTTTTAAATAGCGACGGTTTAAACAAAAAATATAGTTAATTATATTTAAAAGTTTGCAATAGTTTTAATACAACCGTCGCTAAATGTAGTGACGGCGCGTAAAACCGTCGCTAATTAATCAAAACCGTCGCTAATTAGCGACGATTTTATAAAACCGTCGCTAATTAGTGACAGTTGTGCTTAAACCGTCGCGACGGTTTTATTAACCCCGTCGCAGTTTTTTAAATAACGACGGTTTCACAAAAAATGTCGTTAATTATAGCGACGGTATAAGCAAAACCTATAAAATCGTCGTAGATTAGTGACAGTTGTGCTTTAACCGTCGCAGTTTTTTAAATAGCGACAGTTTCACAATTTTTTAAATAGCGATAAACTGTCGTTAATTATAGCGACGGTACCGTCGCCAATTTTTTTTGTAGTAGAACAAGAACAAAGAATCATGCCCAATTGACAGTTGCACTCTGATTGAGGAAAGTTCCAAACCCTTAGAGGGAGTTGGGTTATCGTCTCGATTGCCTTGCCCCTGCTAAGTTACAGGCTCTCGAGACTGAGTGTTCTTGGAGACTGATTAGTAAAGAACAAACTATTTTTCGAAAATTCGATGTGGGTTCGGTAAACGAAGGTGATTTACAATACAACACACAACCTTCTAACCACAAATACTTCATGTTTTTAATTAAATAAAAATATTAATGATAATGATTGATGGGTAACGATCTAATTTAATTATTCAATTCGTTATTGAGGTTCAAATTAATTATAAAAGTTCAAGCCCGCTATATACTCCAAAAAATTTATAAATAGGGAATGATTTTCATTATTCAAGACTCTCATGATTTTATGCTTAAACTCTTTAGCTTTCAGATAATATCTTTAAATTGTTTCCTGACTTGAGCGTCGAAGTATATACTCTGGGCACATCCATGCGCCTTTGATATTTGTTTGTGCCACGTGTGATAACCCACAAAATTTTCTTTCCACCGGCTACTTGGACACTTTTACGAGCTAGCTAGAATACTCGTCTACGATTGCTTGAATTCGTTTACGAACCTGCAGAGTAGTCCGGATAATCACAATTTTTTGACTACATCATTAGTAAAAAGCATTATCATATTGTCGAGTATTGTTCTGCACTCTTCCTGTCGAAATAAAATGAAAAACATTAATAAATCATCCAATAATTACGTAAATTTCTTAAAAATAAAATTAAATAAATTGAAACTTAATTTTTGTGAAATTCATTTAGTTTAACATTATTGGACCACTAAACGGCTGCCTTTAGACCACCGACCTTGAATGGATCGAATTATTAGTTTTGGAAAGTCGAGATGAGGATGTACATAAAATCAATCGAGGAAAGAGCTTGGCAACGAGTTCTAGACAGTTGGTCACCACCTAGAACTGTTGATGCTGATGGTGGCAGCCGAGTTAAACCTGATAGTGCATGGTCTGATGATGATGTTCAAACATCAAATTTCAACTCAAAGGCACTCAATACCATTTTTACCTCTGTTGATATCAACATGTTCAGCCTTATTACAACTTGCACATCTGACAAAGATGCTTGGGACATTCTTCAAAGACACTGTGAAATATCAGAAAGTGTTTGTAGAACTAAACTTAGGATGCTGACCTCCAAGTTTGAGAGCCTTAGGATTGAAGAAAATGAGACCATTGTTGAATATGATCAAAGACTCCGAGACATAGTTAATGAAGCTTTTAGTCTTGGTAACCCTTTTTCAAATGAAAGGCTTGTCAGCAAGGTACTGAGATCCCTTTCAGAACGGTTTAACATCAAGATCTGTGCCATTGATAAGTCAAATCACACGTTTACATTGAATCTGGAAGATTTGATAAGCTCTTTCAGGACATTTGAGATGAATTAAGATCTACAAAGAAGAGATAAGCGGAAGGCTATTGCATTACAAGCTTATGATGACTCCTTCAACAACCTAATTCAAGAAGCAATTGAATCTGATGTCGGTGAGGAGTCAATCTCTTTGATTACTAAGAAGTTTGGTGATTATTTGAAGAGGATGAGTGACAAAAAGAAAACTATGCAACCACAGAAACCTTCTTTTGGCCCTTCATACACCTACCCAAGGATATTTTAGATTGAATACACCTGCCCAAGGATATTTTAAACCGAGAAATTAAGTGATGGCTTGACCAGATACTAAAAGATTGGACTCCGTACAATGTAAAGAGTGTTCTGGATATGGGCATTATGCAAATGAGTGTGCCAATCGAGTTCGCAGAAATAAAAGCATGGCAATTTCCTTGAGTGATGAAGATTCTGATGAAGAACTTGAATCCAGTAAAAGAGATGATTTCACCTCTCTGTCTGTCATTTTGAAGAATACATGCAAGATGCAAGTCCATCCACTTGGCGTTGCAACACCGGCCGCAACACCATCTCAAAGTCACTATGGGTTAACCAAATCTCTTATGAACTCCGACTGTGAAGAAATACAGGAATATGACCAAGAAGAGCTTACTGTAGAGACTGTTCATATGATGTATGAAGAGCTAGATGATGATTGGCTTAAAAGAATGAGACAAATTCGATGCTTTGAAAAGAAAATACTGAGTTAAAAAGCAGTTTGTCTCGACTTGAAATTTTATTGAGTAGAAAGGATCTTGAACTTTAAAAAGTCAATGATGATCTTGAGAATGCCTCAAAAACTCTTGCAAAATTCAACTCAAGTTCATCAAACATTGACTCAATGCTAACAATGGGAAAGGATAGCAGAGCTGGTCTTGGATATGTTGATATGAATATGACGAATCTTCCAACTCCGGATCAAAATCAATTGTGTTTGTAAAGGGAAGTGAAGACTCTACAAATATCAAAGCTAGTCTCGGAACAAAGGCCGAAACAAATCAGAGTTTCTTCGAATCTTTTGAAAGTCGATCCTCTAGTGAAGATGTCACAAACCAAGAAGCCAGTGTCAACTTTTAAACCAAAGCAAAGAAAGAGATATTTTATCTGCCACTACTGCCATAAACCTGGGCACATCAAACCCTTATGCTACAAACTAAGAGATGACTACCTGAATTGGCAATCAAATCGGGTGTTGCACAAGATGTTCTACAACACTAAGCAGAACACCGCAGTCAAAAGTTATTTGACAAGGAAAATATGGGTACCCAAGATTGTTATTTGATGCAATATCATTTATACTTCTTTAAAAACTAACATTGCAGGTACGTAGTACTTTGACAGTGGGTGCTCACGCCACATGACCGGATCTAAAGAACACCTCACGGATTATGTTGAAGTAAAAATGGGCGTGTAACCTATAGTGTTGGTGCTAAATGAAGAATTTTAGGCAAAAGAACCATGAATATTGATGGGCTTCCTAAACTTCACAATGTTCTACATGTTGAAGGACTTATTCTAACTTAATAAGCATAAATCAACTTTTTGATGATGATTTGCATTTTAGGTTCAGTAAATTAATTGTGAAGTTTTTAATTATTCCGATATTTGTGTAATGTCAGGAGCTCGGTCTACTGACAATTGCTATCAATTGGGAGAAGGTAATGATTGTCGAAGTGCCAAGGTAAGTGACTTGGACCTATGAAACCAAAAATTAGGACATGTAAACTTCAAGACTTTGAAGAATCTGTGTAAGTTTGATGTTGTGAGAGGTATGCCGAACTTAAGTTCAGGTAATGTATATGTTTGTGGTCCGTGTCAGAAAGGTAAACAAACTCGTGTTGTGCATCTGGTGTTGCAACACTTTAAGACAACACGATGCCTTGGACTCTTGCACATAGATTTAATGGGTCCAATTGATGTTGAGAGCTTGGGTGGTAAGAAATATTTTTTTGTGTTGATGATTTTTTTCGTTTTACTTGGGTGAGTTTTCTTAGAGAAAAATCTAATACTTTTTTATGTTTTTAAGAAATTGCATGCTAGAATAACCAATTTGCATGAAGTGGAGGTGGTTAAAATAAGAACTGACCATGATAAGGAGTTCAAAAATTCTCATTTTACTTTTGTGCAATAAGAAAGGAATCTCTCATGAATTTTCAGCCCCAAAGACCCCGCAACAAAACGGCATAGCTGAAAGAAAAAATCGAACCCTTCAAGAAATGGCTCGGGTCATGCTAAGTTCCAAGAATGTGCCAAAATATTTTTGGGCCAAAGCTTTAAATACGGTATGTCACATTTCCAACCTTGTATTTTTAAGAAGTGGATCTACCATGACATCCTATGAAATCGTCTTGGGAAAGATACCAAACCTTAAATATTTTCATATCTTTGGTTGTGTTTGCTACGTTTTAAATGATCGAGACCATCTTGCAAAATTTGATCTCTAAAAGTTATAAATGTTTATTTCTTGGATACTCAATGAATACTCGAGCCTATCGTGTGTTTAATTTGAGAACTAGGACGACTATTGAATCAATTAATGTCGTGTTTGATAATTTTTGCAGACCTAACAGGAAAAACCAATGAGGATGATACTGAAGGACTGCTGGATGTAAATGAGCCACTGACCAGAAATGGTGTTGAGTCTGATATTGAGACCAATGAGGCAACACCGCCTCTGAAACGAACAGAAACACTAGAAGATGAGGACCATGATGATAAGGTTAATATTAAGGAAAGAACATTCCAAGAAAGATTCAGAAGAATCATCCATCATCACAAATTATTGGTGAGGTGCATGAAGATGTTCAAACAAGAAAGAAAGAAAAAGTGGAGTACCGAAAAATGATTTGATTAGTCTGCATGAGCTCCACATTTTCTCAGGGAAGTCACTATTGTTTTGTGTCTCATATTGAACCTAAGAACATTAACGATGCACTAAAAGACGAATTCTGGGTCAATGTAATGCATGAAGAACTTGAAAAATTTGTGCGCAATGATGTTTGTGATTTGGTTCCTAGACCTTCGAATACCAATGTTATTCGAACCAAATGGATTTTTAAAAATAAAACAGATGAATCTGGTAACATTGTTCGAAACAAGGCTCGGTTGGTAGCTCAAGGGTATACGCAGGTTGAAAGGGTGGATTTTGATCAAATATTCGCTCATGTAGCTCGAATTGAGTCAATCTAACCGCCGATTGTCATAGCATGCCATAGGCGCATCAAATTAGATCAAATGGACGTAAAGAGTGCCTTTTTAAATGGAATTTTGAATGAGGAATCATATGTAAGCCAACCAAAAAGATTTGAAAATCCACATCACATGGACCATGTCTACAAGCTGACGATGGCTCTATATGGACTGAAACAAGCTCCACGAGTATGGTATGGTAGGTTGGATGATTATTTGATCAATTTGGGCTTTAAACGAGGTGAGGTTGATAAAACCCTCTTTATTCAAAAATTGAAGCGTGATATTTTGATTTGTCAATTCTATGTAGATGATATTATCTTTGATGCTTCATTACAAAAACTTTTTGATAACTTTGTTGAGTGCATGTCATTACAAATTGAAATGAGCATGGTAGAGGAGTTGAATTTCTTCCTTGGATTGCAAGTTAAACAACTGCATGTTGGTATATTTCTGTGTCAATCCAAGTATGCTAAGAATCTGGTTAAAAATTTCTCGAATGATAGTTCTAAGAATATGAAAACTCTCATCAGGTCAAGTGAAAAATTGTCTAAAGATGATGTTGCTGAAGGTGTTGACAACACCATGTACAGCAGTATCATCGGTAGTCTTTTGTACTTAACTATCACTCGCCCCGATATTATGTTTAGCGTTTGTTTGTGTGCTAGGTACCAAAGAAATCCAAAAATATCATACTTAAAAGCTGTGAAACGCATTCTTAGATATATTGCAGGTACACTAGAGTTAGGGTTGTGGTACACACAAGAGACAAACACAAATCTGGTAGGTTTTTCTGATGCTGACTGGGCTGGAGACCAAGATAATAGAACGAGCACATCAGGTGGGTGTTTTTACCTAGGGAATAACCTTGTGTCTTGGTACAGTAAGAAGCAAAATTGTGTGTCTATGTCCACAGCTGAATTCGAGTATGTAGCAGCCGCTAAGAGCTGCTCACAACTTGTTTGGATGAATCAAATTATTGAGGATTATGGTTTTCATAGTGACATCATGATTGTATATTGTGACAACTCCAGTGCTATAGACATTTCTAAAAATCACGTTCAACACTCTCGAACAAAACACATAGACATAAGATATCACTTTATTCGATAATTGTTTGAAAAAGCCATAATTCGACTGGAATTTGTTAGGACTAAAAATCAGCTGGCTGATATATTCACGAAATCTTTGGACTTTGAGAGATTTTTCAATCTTCGGAAGTCTCTCAGCTTGTGGGTACAATAATCACACACCAATGTTGTCATTGGTGTTGCAAACACCGGATGACAACACCATTTTTGCATTTCTCTTTTTAAGATGCTATGCATAATCATAATCATTCTATTTAAGTGTGCTATGTGTACTAGTGATGGCAATCTCCCGGTGTGCATCCTGACATAGATCAATCTTCCAATCAAGTTTTGTAGGTGTTTTATGCTCAATCTCAATCATCAAATATTTGAGAAATCTTAAGATCTTCTTGATCACGTCTAATATGAAAATGTGTCTTGAAAAACTTGAGCAGTTTGGTGAAAAACAAAAATGATGAAGAAAATAAAAGAAAAATCATATCAGAAGAAAATGGAAAAAACTACATAGATGAGTCCTTTAAAGACCGTTCTTCTAGTGTAAGAGTTGTCATGTCTAAACCAAAACATTTTTATGGAGTCTTCATATCCCACCAAAAATGTGCATATTTTTATGGCGAGCTCTTTGGACTTTCTTCATATTGGTTTGCATTTGCATTATGTGCCCATTCCAGGTATTTTTCCTTTGTGCAAATTAAACTTCACTTGGCTTCTTTTATTGATTGTGGTTTGGAAGGATGGTTTTGAATTTTTTTGCTATGATGTGTTGTGCTGTCTGGTATGAAATTTCAAGTTCACACTGTTAGAGTAGATGTCCTGTAAGCCAACTGTTGGCTAGGAAATTTATTGACTCAGTTGTAATAAACAATCTTTATTTTAATATAATTTAATATTTCATGGTTTGTTATTTCTTTATCTGTATACCCATGTGAACAACATAGATAAAGACCTTGATTATACTTTAATACAAATGAATCGTAATTCGATGTTGAAACTCATTTGTAAACACTGTATTATCTAAATCTGTTCCTAGTCGATTCAGCCGCCTAAACATGGATAAAGGTCGCTTGAGCTCGAGACTAGCAATCTGTGATGTTGTGTACCGCGTTTCTTGGTAAGGGCATGGAGATGTCCAAACATGCAGATGGGTAGTCATATGATGATTATACCGAACAACCCTTCCTCGGACTTTCCAAGTGGTTATCATTCATCTAGAGGATAAGTCCGTGGTTATGATTGTACACCTTTAGTCCTTACGACCCGGGACAACAATGAGGCTCCATATGCTAAGGCTGTGCTTTGACTCGTTTACCGGCTCCAGGAGAGTCATCAGGTGGCGAGGTTGGGTACAGTTACGACACATATAGGAGCCTGTGCATTGTAGTCGGGGATTCACCGCTCACCTGCGGGTGTGGATATCCTATGTGATATGATGTAATAATAGTGCATGGAATCTCTGGCCAGAGTATCAGATGTACGTTGGAGAAAGAGTTCTCCAATAGTACACGCGATGCCACTATTAAAGTTATCACATTATGATCGAATTAATATGCAACCCTCGATGAACCAATGATTGCAGATTCGATCGGGATATATGAGATGAAGGGACCGTACTGTACGTTAATCATAATCGACTGGTTTTTGCAGGCACTATCAGTGATACCTAGGGGATCATGGGGCGATGCTACTAGACGCTCTTACCATGATCCGATGGGTGCAATCAGAAATGAGTTCTGACATTCTTAATCAAGGTGTTGATGAAAAGAATGGGGCTAACTAGGGTAAGCCCGAATAAGAATAAATATTATTCTGAATCACAAAGAGTTGTGAACCCACGGCTAGCTGTATCCCTGAACCATTGAGGTCACACAAGCACTGGATCGTTTGTTCCCGTTGAGATAATAAATTCAAGGAGTTGAATTTATATAATGATATAGTAAATTCAAGGAGTTGAATTTATGATAATTAAACGTTGAGAGAATAAATTCAAAAGTTGAATTTATATTATGATATAGTAAATTCAAGGAGTTGAATTTATGAGATATGATTAAGAAGTTGAATTTGGAGAGAATAAATTCAAGTAGTTGAATTTATAAAATTTGAGAATTTAATTTATTAAACTCAAAAGTTGGGTTTATTAAATATTAAATTTTGGAGGTGATAAAAATTCAAGGAGTTGAATTTATAATTTAAATAATAAATTCAAATGTTGAATTTATAATGTATTTAATTTATTAAGCTCAAAAGTTGAGTTGATTAATTAATAAATTAAATATGGTGGATAATATGTTTAATGGGCTTGTAGGGGTACAAGTCTAACTTATTAAATAATTAAAGTTTTAATGGATTTTGATTAAATTAATTAAACTAGTTGGACTAGCCCAATTAATTAAATCAAGCCCATTAATGTTAATTATATATATATTAGGCTTAGGGTTAACAAGAGAGGTATTCATAAAAGGTCTAAAAACCTAGCCTCCACTAATGTGATTGTGATTTTCGAGAATCACAATAATTATTCCTCCATATTTTTAGTTTACTTAATTAATGAGATTAATTAAGTAAATGATGGTTAAAAGAAATATTAAGATTTCTTTATTCCATTTTTTCCACATGATTCCTTCGTGAATTGCTGAGCGTGAATTCAATGGTTTTTCGCTTCTTCCCAAATTCCCAAAAGGATGCTCTCGAAATTATTTTCTTATGCAAGAAAAATTCGGCTTGAGTCGATTTCTTCTTCGTGTACCATCTCAACGCAAAATATCTTCTAAATTATTAGTGCAATTTAGAAGAGGAACGAATATTCCAGTCGTGGACCTGATTCGGAGATTGAAGAAAGTTCGTAGGGAATTCATCAAGAGCTAAATCCGCCTTTACCGTATTAGTTGGAGCCAAATGAATTAATTCACCAAAGGTATAAATTCTAACATCCTATGAATGTTTTTGTTAAAATCATACTAGCGCCCAAAGCAAAACATATTTTGATTGTCAAAATAAAATAAAATTTTTAAACTTCCGTTGCGTTTGGGCGTATAGAAAACCGAGATCCAACAGTGGTATCAGAGCCAAGGTTTTTCTAAATCGTATGATTTTGATATTGAATAATTTATTTCTAACTACACAAGAAAATTTTTCAGAAAATTTAGCACCATTAAAAAGTTTATTTTTTCCAGAAATCAAAAAAAAAATCGGGGCTGCCCGGAACTGTTCCGGCAGAGCACTGTGCGCGCCTGATTGTGTAAAATAAATACGTAAACTTCAGAAAACGAGAAAATCGAAGGGGAAACTTTGGGGAAAAATTGTCCTTGAATCTTAGGATCGCGATTGTGTAAAATCCGTCCGTCTGATTTTGAATCTGATTGCAGTACTGTGTTCATATCAACGCAGGCTACAACTGGACGTAAGTTTTACTACGTTTTGATATGATTTGAAATTATGATGTTGTCAGAATTGAATGGAATTCATATATGATGTTCTTGACATGTTAGACATCATAGAATCGAAGTCAGATTAAGAAACGGACTGATTATGGAATTGTTATGATTTTCTGAAGTTAATTGACTGAGATATGATATCAGATTGTATTGGTATCGATTATTAGTTGAGGGAATTATTATCTGGTGATGTTATATTGACCGGGATATCGGGATTGTGCGGTTATACCGTTGATTTTGAATTATTGATCGGATTGGTATCGATTTAAACGGTATATTGATATGATATCATTGATATTGCCATTGCCAGATCGAAGGATTGACAGAGTTTGAATTCCAGACCGAAACTACGAACGAAATGTATAAGTCAATGTGGTATTGGGAGATCGACTTAAGTCGGTTTAGACTTGAGTTTCCCTAAATCACATACTTTACTTTATTGCATTGATATTTGCATTGATTTGATTGATGTACTTGTTCTCTTGATTTATAGACAGCAGGTATTAGACGAGTAATCTTGGGACAGAAGTGCCTGATAGTGGCGGGATCGCCACGGGCACATTGCACGATGTCACAAGATAGTGTATTGGCGATAGTGCCAAAGTCTGTCACTGGATGATTGGCTATCGATGTGGATAGAATTTGGGTTTCTTCTATTACTGTTGATCGATGTCGTATCGGTGTGGATAGAATTGGAGCTTCTTCTATTACTGGTGATCGATATTATATCGGTGTGGATAGAATTAGAGTTCCTTCTATTACTGGTGATCGATACCATATCGGTGTGGATAGAATCAGACCTTTTTCTATTTCTGGTGATCGATACCTTATCGACGTGGATAGAACTGGAGTCTTTTCTATTACTGTTGGTCGATATAGGAATGCCAACTTCTGGAAACCGGGATCCCTAGACTATGATTGAGTCTAGTCTAAATCGTGTAGCTACGAGTATTGTCGACAGTTTGATATTGATTATGTTCAGATTTTGATACATATTGCTGTTACCTGTTACATGCTTTATATTTGTTTATATGATTGCATGTTTCGTTGATTTATACTGGGATTATATTCTCACCGGAATTATCCGGCTGTTGTCTTGTTTGTATGTGTACATGACAACAGGTGGGACATGATCAGGGTCCAGGAGATGAGGAGAGATCGTGATAGAGTGGAGACTTCGAACTTTGATGTATATAGGGTTTTGGCACTTGATAATTAGATGTTGAACCTTAGTTTTACTGATTTGTAGACGGTACGGGACTTGTACTTTATTTTATACTGAGTTATATATTAGTTTTATTTCACTACATTCCGCATTAAAAAGAAAAAAAATTTATGACCCTAATTACTTGATTAGTAAATTGATCCTGATGACGATTAAGAACTGATTAGCGTCCGGGTCCCTACAACAGGTGGTATCAGAGCGATAGATCCTTGAGACTGAGATAGGAGCTAGTGAGCAGGGTAGATTGAGGTTTTCTTTCCTGCTTTTGATTGCTAGCATGATTTACTGCTTTATAATGCATGTTTATCTGTTTATCTGACTTGATTTGAAAACATGTATTATTGAGAATGGATCAGCACCGATTCTGGATCAGCAGTAAGATGATCGGAGGAGGACTGAAACATATTTGTGTATTGGGATTACTAATCCTTTTGATTATCAGATATGCCTCCGAGAAGAGTACCTGAACAGGGTAGTACTTCAAATCCTCCCATGGATATGACAGCTACTCCCATGGAGACCTTGTTAAAGAGATTTCAGTCGTTCCATCCACCAACTCTGAAGGGTACGGAGAATTCAGTGGAATGCGAGAGTTGGTTAGATGATATCGAGATGTTGTTTGAGTCCTTGGACTATACTGATGAGAAGAGGGTGAAACTGATAGGGCACCAGTTACATGATGTGGCAAAGAACTTGTGGATTACCACAAAGCGGGCCTTGGAACAACGAGGTACGACTATCACCTGGAATGTCTTTAGAACTGAATTTTATCAAAGGTTCTTTCCAGTGTCGTATAGAAAGGACAAGGGAGCCGAGTTTGCAAACTTGAGGCAGGGCCAGCTAAACATTGAGGAATATGTGGCCAAATTCTCTACACTACTTCGATTTGCTCCCCACGTAGCTGAACATGATGAGGCCGTTGCGGACCAGTTCATAAATGGCCTAAATCCTGAAATCTTTACCTTGGTGAATACCGGGAGGCCAAACAATTTTACTGATACCTTGAATCGAGCCAAGGGAGCCGAAGCCGGTTTAATGAGACAGAGAGAGGCTTCGTTTGTGCCTTCAGCTCCGAGATCACAGATGCCTCCACCAGCTCCCCGATTTGAGAGCGGCAGTGGTAGTGGGAAGAAAGACTTCCTGAAAGCTAAGGGGAAGAAATTCAAGAAAGCTGGAAGTAGCTCATCCAGTTCGAGTGGCTCTAGACAGATTGGTCAGGGCCAGAGTTACACAGGACCATACTGTAATACTTGTGGAGGGAAGCATTCCACAGAACAGTGCCGAGGAATGTTCGTCAACTGCCGCATTTGTAAACAGCATGGACACTTTGCCCGAGTGTGTCCACAGCGAAGCGTCCAGGGATCCCAGGTCGCTGAGTCATCTAGATCAGTGACTCAGACAGGGAGACGATCTGCTGCCGTTCATTCCTTCAAGCCAGCACCGCCTACTCAGTCACAGCCGAGGCCAGGAGGGAGCCAGACAGCGAGCCAGCCTCCTAGACAGCAGGCCCGAGTGTTCGCCTTGACTGAGGAGCAGGCACAAGATGCACCTGATGATGTTGTTGCAGGTAACTGTTTTATTTCTAGTTATCCTGCTTATGTATTGATTGATTCTGGTGCCTCCCATACATTTATATCTGAGCGATTTGCTTTGATGCATTCTTTGCCTATTGAGTCATTATCTGCAGTAGTGTCTGTCTCTTCTCCCTTGGGGACGGGTTTGATATCAGTGAAATCTGTTAGATCGTGTATACTGCAGTATGATGGGCATGAAATTGAGTTAGACTGTATTGTGCTTGGGATATCTGACTTTGATTGTATTATCGGTATCGATACGTTGACCAAGTACAGGGCTACCGTCGATTGTTTCCACAAGATTGTTCGATTCAGACCTGAAATGGCTGAGGAGTGGAAATTTTACGGTAAGGGGTCTCGAGCTAGAATTCCTTTGATATCTGCAATAATATGACTCGATTATTGCAAAAAGAAGCGGATGGATTCCTGGTATATTCAGTTGATTTACTGAAGTCGAGCCCATCATTGGCGGACTTGCCAGTGGTGTGTGAGTTTGCTGATGTCTTTCCAGATGAGATTCCTGGATTGCCTCCGATTCGAGAGATAGACTTCAGCATTGAGTTGATGCCAGGAACAGTTCCGATTTCGAGGACTCCGTACAGGATGGCACCGATTGAGTTGAAAGAGTTGAAAGAACAGTTGGAGGATTTACTGGCCAAGGGATATATCAGACCAAGTGTTTCTCCTTGGGGTGCTCCAGTACTGTTCGTGAGGAAGAAGGATGGGTCGATGAGACTTTGTATCGACTACCAGCAACTGAACAAGGCAACGGTAAAGAATAAATATCCATTGCCTCGTATTGATGATTTGTTCGATCAGTTACAGGGTTCTTCGGTGTATTCCAAGATCGATCTGAGATCTGGATACCATCAATTGAGAGTCAGGGAGTCTGATATCTCAAAGACAGCATTCAGAACCAGGTATGGACATTATGAGTTTATTGTCATGCCTTTTGGGTTAACGAATGCACCGGCGGTATTTATGGGATTAATGAACCGCGTCTTTCAGAAATATTTGGATGATTTTGTTATCATATTCATTGATGATATATTGATTTATTCAAAGAATATGATTGAACATGCTGATCATCTGAGGACTGTGTTAAGAATTTTGAGGCCGGAGAAACTGTATGCTAAATTGTCGAAATGCGAGTTCTGGTTGAAACAGGTGGTATTTCTGGGGCATATTATATCTGGAGACGGGATATCAGTTGATCCCAGTAAGGTTGAGGCAGTGATTTCGTGGCCGAGACCGACATCTGTACCAGAGATACGCAGCTTTATGGGTTTGGCAGGATATTATCGCCGATTTATTAAAGATTTTTCGAGTATTGCCAAACCGATTACACAGTTGACTCAGAAGAATGCTCCGTTTGTTTGGTCTGAGGAATGTGAGACCAGTTTTCTCGAATTGAAGAAGAGATTAACCAGTGCGCCTGTGTTGACGATTCCTTCAGGTACTGGTGACTTCGTGGTTTATTGTGATGCATCTCACCGAGGATTGGGCTGTGTGTTGATGCAGCGAGGACATGTTATTGCTTATGCCTCGAGACAACTGAAGCCCCATGAATCTCGTTACCCAATTCATGATCTTGAATTGGCAGCCATCGTCTTTGCATTGAAGATATGGTGACATTATCTGTACGGCGAGAAATTTGAGATATATTCTGATCACAAGAGCTTGAAGTATTTGTTTTCACAATCCGAGCTGAATATGAGGCAGCGAAGATGGCTTGATTTGCTAAAAGATTTCGATTGTGAAATCAAATACTATCCAGGAAAGTCTAATGCAGCAGCTGATGCACTGAGTCGAAAGGTATGTTCTCTATCCTTATCGACTAGGGGTGTTTCGAATTTGATTGAAGACTGCTGTTTGTCGGGATTAGCCTATGAAACAGACTGTCGGCCTCTAAAATTATATGCGATTCAAGCTGAACCAGAGCTGATTTTGAGAATTAAAGCAGCTCAGAAAGTTGATCAGAATATACAGAAGTCGATTGCTATGGTCAGAGCTGGACATCGATCGGAATATCAGGTTCGAGATAGTGTTTTGTATGTGAATAATCGTATTGTTGTGCCAAATGTTTCAGAATTGAGACAGCAAATACTGACAGAAACGCACAACAGTGGTTTTAGCATTCATCCTGGTGGCAGGAAAATGTATAATGATTTAAAGACACAGTATTGGTGGAAGCAAATGAAATATGATGTTACTGAATTTGTAGCCAAGTGTCTGAATTGCCAACAGGTGAAAGCTGAGAGGAAGAAACCCGGAGGATTATTGCAAAGTTTGTCGATTCCTGAATGGAAATGGGATCACATTTCCATGGATTTTGTGACACAGTTACCGAGATCCTCCCGAGGTTGTGATGCGATTTGGGTCGTGATTGATCGATTGACCAAATTCGCATGCTTTATTCCATACAAGATGACGTACCGATATGATCAGATGGCCGATATCTACGTCAAGGAAGTGGTTAGACTGCACGGAGTGCCGAAGTCGATTGTTTCAGATCAAGATCCTCGATTTACTTCGCACTTCTGGCAGAGTTTGCAGCAGGCTCTCGGTACGAAGTTACATCTGAGTACCGCATATCACCCCCAGACTGACGGACAGTCAGAACGGACGATTCAGATATTGGAAGATATGCTGAGAGCTGTGGTGCTGGATTTTAGCACTAATTGGCAAGATGCGTTGCCTCTTTACGAATTTTCGTACAACAATAGCTATCAAACGAGTATTGAGATGGCACCATTCGAAGCGTTGTACGGAAAGAAATGTAGATCCCCATTATATTGGGATGATATCTCTGAAGTTCCTGAGACTGGACCTGATATGATCAGAGATATGACTGAAAAAGTGAAATTGATTCAGAAAAAAATGAAGGCAGCCCAGGACAGACAAGCCAAATATGCCAACCTTCGGCGACGACCGTTGGTATTTGATGCAGGAGACCGAGTGTTCCTGAAGATCTCTCCTTTTAGAGGTGTGGTCTGATTTGGGAAGAGAGGGAAGTTGTCTCCACGATACGTCGGTCCTTATGAGATTCTTGAAAAGATAGGAGATCGTGCCTATCGACTAGCATTGCCACCTTCATTATCTGCAATACATGATGTCTTTCATGTATCAATGCTGCGGAAGTATCTCCCTGATGATTCTCACGTTATTCAGCCAGACGAAATCGAGCTGGATGAGACATTGAGTTATGTCGAGAAACCGATCCGGATTATCGATCGTAAGGAAAAACAGCTCAGAACGAAGATAATTCCGTTGGTGAAAGTACAATGGACTCGTCATGGCGTTGAAGAAGCCACTTGGGAGACTGAATCAGATATGAGACAAGAATTCCCAGCATTATTTCACTGATGTAAATTTCTGTTTAGTTTTATTACATACCTTCTTATTGATATGATGGATTGCCTGTGATTTCGGGGACGAAATCATCTCTTAGGGGGGGGAGAAATGTAATGCCCGGAAAATTTAATCCTAGTAATCTGTAATTATTGATTTATAATTTGATATGATTATGAAAGGATTAACCGAGACACGATTTGAAGTAACGTGTGAAAATGTATGTGCGAGGACAATACCATCGGCGCACATGCGCGACATGAGACGCGCACATGCGCGAATTGGACAGAAGGTCTCGCGCATATGCGCGACAGGAAGGCGCGCATATGCGCGAGCTGTGTGAAGGTTCGATCACAACTCCAGAGAGTCTGGCGCATATGCGGGGAAGGTGTCGCGCATATGCGCGAGCTGCCGAAAAGAAATATGCGAAGACCAGAAGGTCTCGCGCATATGCGCCGATTTAGGTCGCGCATATGCGCGAGACGTGTTGCACGTAGAATGAGCCATTTGCCTTGATGCATGTTACGTGTGTGTGTATATATATATATATATATATATAAGCAAATACGTAAACTTCAGAAAACGAGAAATCGAAGGGGAAACTTTGGGGAAAAATTGTCCTTGAATCTTAGGATCGCGATTGTGTAAAATCCGTCCGTCTGATTTTGAATCTGACTGCAGTACTGTGTTCATATCAACGCAGGCTACAACTGGACGTAAGTTTTACTACGTTTTGATATGATTTGAAATTATAATGTTGTCAGAATTGAATGAAATTCATATATGATGTTCTTGACATGTTAGACATCATAGAATCGAAGTCAGATTAAGAAACAGACTGATTATGGAATTGTTATGATTTTCTGAAGTTAATTGACTGAGATATGATATCAGATTGTATTGGTATCGATTATTAGTTGAGGGAATTATTATCTGTTGATGTTATATTGACCGAGATATCGGGATTGTGCGGTTATACCGTTGATTTTGAATTATTGATCGGATTGGTATCGATTTAAACGGTATATTGATATGATATCATTGATATTGCCATTGCCAGATCGAAGGATTGACAGAGTTTGAATTCCAGACCGAAACTACGAACGAAATGTATGTGGTATTGGGAGATCGACTTAAGTCGGTTTAGACTTGAGTTTCCCTAAATCACATACTTTACTTTATTGCATTGATATTTGCATTGATTTGATTGATGTACTTGTTCTCTTGATTTATAGACAGCAGGTATTAGACGAGTAATCTTGGGACAGAAGTGTCTGATAGTGGCGGGATCGCCACGGGCACATTGCACGATGTCACAAGATAGTGTATTGGCGATAGTGCCAAAGTCTGTCACCGGATGATTGGCTATCGATGTGGATAGAATTTGGGTTTCTTCTATTACTGTTGATCGATGTCGTATCGGCGTGGATAGAATTGGAGCATCTTCTATTACTGGTGATCGATATTATATCGGTGTGGATAGAATTAGAGTTCCTTCTATTACTGGTGATCGATACCATATCGGTGTGGATAGAATCAGACCTTTTTCTATTTCTGGTGATCGATACCTTATCGACGTGGATAGAACTGGAGTCTTTTCTATTACTGTTGGTAGATATAGGAATGCCAACTTCTGGAAACCGGGATCCCTAGACTATGATTGAGTCTAGTCTAAATTGTGTAGCTACGAGTATTGTCGACAGTTTGATATTGATTATGTTCAGATTTTGATACATATTGCTGTTACATGTTACATGCTTTATATTTGTTTATATGATTGCATGTTTCGTTGATTTATACTGGGATTATATTCTCACCGGAATTATCCGACTGTTGTCTTGTTTGTATGTGTACATGAAAACAGGTGGGACAGGATCAGGGTCCAGGAGATGAGGAGAGATCGTGATAGAGTGGAGACTTCGGACCTTGATGTATATAGGGTTTTGGCACTTGATAATTAGATGTTGAACCTTAGTTTTACTGATTTGTAGACGGTACGGGACTTGTACTTTATTTTATACTGAGTTATATATTAGTTTGATTTCACTACATTCCGCATTAAAAAGAAAAAAATTTTATGACCCTAATTACTTGATTTGTAAATGATCCTGATGATGATTAACAACTGATTAGCGTCTGGGTCCCCACAACCCCATAATCCACATCATCAATCAAATATTTCTCTACTCAAATATCTCATATTTCACAATCAAATATCACACCAACCAAATATTTATGGGTCTCACTGTCATTTTAATTAATTTTTTTTTCATTTAAATAAAATCTTTTAACCACTTTAATTACTTTTATCTATTATTTAGTATTATATTTTTGGAGAGTTCAAAAGATCACTAAAAAAATTATTGGAACTATTATCCATTCCAAAAAATTTTCGTGAGAGAAATATGTATGTAGGATGTTGAAAATATGAATTTTAATTTCGTAAAAACTTATGTATTTATATACTAAAATTTGAATATTACCCAACGTTCAAAATCCAACGTTCTTAATTGATCAGAGAAAAAAACGTTGTACATATTCCATTCAATTGTCCATTTATATTTCACATAATAATTAAATATATTTAAATAAATAATAAAAAAAGTGGAAAAAAAATAAAACTGCTTGGGTCGAGGTGAAGCTCTTCACCCCCAAGCTCTTCACAATTGTGAAGTGTGAAGAGCCGGCGAGATCCAACCTGACCAAAAAAAAAATTTTTAAAAATAAAAACTCGACCCAAAAACAAGCGCGTCTCAATCACGCTTGTTTTAAGAAATTAAAAAAAAATTACAATACCCGGTTACAAATTTGTAACCGGATATTGTTGTGGCACACAAATCAATAGTGTTCAATGGATGAATATTTCAATTGAGAAGATATTTTGATGACATGGCTCGGAAAAATATCCACAGTTGTGGATGCCCTTATAACAAAAACAATTCCTTTGTTTTCCTTTGTCCTTATCAATGTCCCCGAGATTTTAAGAGCCTGAGTCGAACTTAAAAGTTAGATGTCAAAACGATAATGCGATTTTTTTTTCCTTTTTATTAAAAATTATTTTTCAAAAATAAACATATGGGTATATAATCTCGTACAGACATGGCTAAAACCACCACACACACAACAAAGTTAAACTAATATAATGTCAATCTCATGAATTATAAATTGATACTGTTATAATCTCATGTATCATGTGAAATCAGACATTAAATCAAACAATTAAATCATTCAACAAAATAGTTTTTTATTGTTCAAATATTAATTACTCTAAATAATTAATTAATAGCTCATCCAATAATTATCTACCTTCTCACCAATCAAATCAAATAAATTAAAAATTAATTGGTTTGGAATCACTAATATTTATTAGACATTTATTCTAAGATATATTTCTTTAAGTGTGTTTGAGGAGATGAATTATGATTATAGTTTTATTCTAATAATAAAACAATTGATTAATTCATACGATACTTATTTATATATTAGCTACTAATGTGATCTTGCTGAAATGGATGAGATGGTTAAGAAGCTCCAACGGATCGAATCAGTAATTTTTAGTGTTAGGAATTTGAGTGAAGGTAATGGCTTGGATTAATACCTGCAAACAAGAAGATAACTCGTGAATGGGCGCCGGAGGAGTGTCCGGCGTATCCAGTCCGATGCTTAAGTCAGCAGGTGAAGATGAACACAAGCAAATATATGAGAGAATAGATGTAAGTGCTTGAAAGTTTTTTTAGGTTCAGCTCCTATAAATGACATTAATACCTGCTATTTATAAGAAGAAAATGGGGTAGGTACCTCGATTCTAGTGTCACCTACTAAGTATGGCAAGTCGGTTGCCCATACTATAGCTTTTGATGACTTCTAAGACACTCCAAGCCCAAGTTGCTCTGACAGATTAGACATCATGTATCAATCACACTCGAGTGTGGTGCAATTCTTGAGGTGGCCCGGGCTATTAGGTGATTACCCGGGAAGTACCCCGACTTTCCAACTGCCCCTCCAACACCTTCTTTTTCTGCCTCAACTCTAACAACTCTTCCGCCACAGTTGGAGATTTGGACCCGGCGCTAGACTACTTGTCCTGAAGTCTGCGCACCAGCACCATCTCCAGGAGCCCGGGAGTTGTCCTGGTTAGTTCTTCGAGTTGGAGCCATATCAATGTCTTAATCTCAACTTCCCACAGATGGCGCCAATGATGTAATCTCGCTGAAATGGATGAGCTGGGTAAGAAGCTCCAACGGATCGAATCAGTAATTTTTAGTGTTAGGAATTTGAGTGAAGGTAATGGCTAGGATTAACACCTGCAAACAAGAAGGTAACTCGTGAATTGGCGCTGGAGGAGTGTCCGGCGTAGCCACTCCGATGCTTAAGTCAGCAGGTGAAGATGAACACAAGTAAATAAATGAGAGAATATATGTAAGTGTTTGAAAGTTTTTTTATGTTCAGCCCCTTATAAATGACATTAATACCTGCTATTTATAGGAAGAAAATGGGGTAGGTACCTCGATTCCAGTGCCACCTACTAAGGTATGGTAAGTCGGTTGCCCATACTATAGTTTCTGATGACTTATAGGACACTCCAAACCCAAGTTGCTCTGACAGATTAGACATCCTGTATCAATCACACTCGAATGTGGTGCAATTCTCGAGGTGGCCCGGGCTATTAAGTGATTACCCGGGAAGTGCCCCGACTTTTCAACTGCCCCTCCAACACCTACATTTGCTGTCTCAACTCTAACAACTCTTCCGTCACAGTTGGAGCTTCTTACCTAACTCATCAATTTCAACGAGATCACATCAACTACAAAAATTGGAATGAATTCCAAATGACATCATTATTGAATGAATTTGAAATACATCGTAATTAACACAAAACATTATATAAATGTGCAATTATATATATATATATATATATATATATATATATATATATATATATATAACTTTGAAAAAAGCGAAAAAAAAAAACAACATTTATGATTTATTACAAATCTAAATTATATATTTTACAAAAATATTTTTACTAATCGTAAGAGTTATTTAGGACAGTGAGAATGATCATTCTCCCTCCTAATTTACTCCTCATTTTCTATTTTTATAAAATGTTTTTTTATTTAGTTTAACCAACATAAATCTATATCATAATAATAATAACATTATTATTATAAAAATTAAATACCAAAATAATAACCATTAAAATAATAATATTATCAAAAAAATTCACAATCATTTATATATAAAAAATAATAATGATAATATTAATAACTAAAATAATAACTTTATGATCACATAATAATAATTTTTTACTAGTCATTTCAAAATAAACATATCATTTCATTCATATTCAGTATATCAATCATGAACTTAGAATATAATGGTAAGGCTAACCACGATTCCAAAACCGATGGCTTCATTTCCTATTATATAAAAAAAAAAATCTTGAAGGGCAAAAAGAAAATAAGATACAATACAACTATAATAATAATATTAATATTTAGTTTTATTCAAAAAAATAAATGAAAATAAGGGTTTTGAGTTTAATTTATTAATTAATTAATAGTTTAATTGTATAATTTAAGTGTCTATGTATACTAAAATATATTAAAATCTAAGAATGATTTACAGTTGCAGTAGAGGCAAAGGTAGACATTTTATTTAGGGGCGAAATTTCATTTTCAAAATAAATAATCATTAATTTTTTAAAAAAATATGAATATAGCAATTTCACAATTGCTCACAGTATAATACTTACATGCATCTGGTATATATCTGTAATAAAAATTAATTTTAAAAAATATATATAAATATAGTAAAATGAAAATGCATAAAATAAATATGTTGATTCAAAATAAATTATTTAAAAATTAGAAGAAATTAGGATATCAATATTTTCATTAAAATTTATTGATTCGAAATTGAAGGTTGATAGTATGGGTGAAATGCTTATATACAAATGAGGTGGAAAAAAAAACAAATGTCGCACATGTCAATATGTTTAAGAACTAGAAATCAAAATAAAACAATATATAAGGCATTTAGTCGGGGGCAAGAAAAGTAATTGTGGAGACGGATTCAAAGATATCATTCGATGCGATCTATTCTGATGTACCAGATGTAATTGAATTTGGTCTCACAATCACAGCATGTCGTGCACTCATTAAGAACCAAAGTTCACTCAAAATCGAATATTTTTGTTTATTTTACCTTTTTTTGACTAAAACTACATAATTTGAAGCTTGTGACACACCTATTTAATTTAGGGGACAATTATTATGAATTGAAATTTGTGTAAAGTTGTTTGCCGGGTGTCCTTTTTATTAGGGTCTCGTATTTGAGAAAAATCGATATTATGGAAAAATATTAGATGTTTAATAAATACGTTTTTATTTTTATTATTTTATTTGAAATTGTATGGATAACAAATTTCTTTTAAACGAGGGGGCAGGTGGTAAACAAATATGTTTTTGTTTTATAATAATAATAATATATAATAATAATAATAATAATAATAATAATAATAAGTGTAGAAAATCTAGGTTTCTTATATTTGTATCAACGAGTAAGATATTGCCAAGCGTAATATTAGCATCCAACGGTCTAGCCCCACCCGGTACCCCGTCCACCCACAGAAAGCCGCCACAAATCTCGCGCAGAATAGTGACCGAGAACCCGCCATTTCTAACATACGCCACGGGCGTCACATTTACTGGAGTAAGTTCCGCCACTCCTTCTGTAGTAAAAAATTTCTGGTTGCACTGGTTCGAGCTCTCTCTTTCACAATTAGCTTCCGTGATTGAATTTGAAGAAGGAGAAAAAACGAATTTGATATTTGGAAACGGATGGTTTCGACTGCAATGGCTTCTTGCCTTCAGCTGTTGAAATCCAGTCCGTCGAATTTGCTCGCGAAATTCGGGTGTACCTGCTTGGAAATTAACGCGAAATCATCTGTAAGGCGGAATCTCAGGCTTCAGAATTCTGGGATCTTATTTGATTATAGGAGGTTTTGGATTACTTGTGAAGCTGGAGCAAATGATGATCAAAACAAAGGTGAGTACGAGTGTTTTTTTTTTTTTTGAAAAAAATTATGCAATTTGCCGTGTAAAATTACTTGAAATTGCTCAGTTTTTACAGCTGATTCCGTGAAGTTCTTGGTTATTTTGCCTAATTTGATTTTGATATGTATGTTGATTTTTAAGCACACGAGAAGTATAATGATGAAAATTCTAGATTTATAAAATATCTGTAAGGACCGGGGATCCCAGAAAATTCTGGTGACGGAAGATGAATCGAGATAAAAGGGGCGATGCTATGTATTTTGGGTGAAATGAGGATTTATTTTTGAAATATTGTAGAAAAATTTTAAAAATTTAGGAATAGTGATCGCTCTTTGCTTATTCAATACCTTAAAAGTGCTTTTATGGCGATAATCTATTGCCAAATTGCTTACAGATTTTGCATAAGGGAATATTATTATCTTTCAGTGGTTTAACTACACAGAAATCCATTTATGAATGTTTTAGTTCTGTATGTATCAAAAGCCACTGATTCGCCGGTGACGATTAACCAAAACATTTTATTTTTCTGCTGCATATTGGCCCAGTTTCCAGCGAATTCCAACAGAATTTTGTACTAGTTCCTGTGGGTTAAAAACGTTGAACGGAAAAACTCTTACCCGATTTAACTTTTTACTTCTGTGACATTTTAACTTATCATGTTATGTTTTAAATAAACCGGTTTCTTTTTTATAACTTTCCCCATAGGCCATAACTACTTGATGCAATACTTCACTGAATGTAAACGCCCGAACTAGTTCATATGGGAAGATTGTTGCTATAAATCTTTCCTTCTTGAGGCATAGTGTAAGTATGAACTCTTTGCACCGGAAAACTGTTACCTGATTTAATAGTTTACTTCTGTGATATTTTAACTTATCATGTTATGTTTTAAATAAACTGGTTTAGTTTTTATAACTTTCCCCATAGACCATAACTACTTGATGCAATACTTCACTGAATGTAAACGCCCGAACTAGTTCATATGGGAAGATTGTTGCTATAAATCTTTCCTTCTTGAGGCATAGTGTAAGTATGAACTCTTTGCACCGGAAAACTGTTACCTGATTTAATAGTTTACTTCTGTGATATTTTAACTTATCATGTTATGTTTTAAATAAACTGGTTTAGTTTTTATAACTTTCCCCATAGACCATAACTACTTGATGCAATACTTCACTGAATGTAAACGCCCGGACTAGTTCATATGGGAAGATTGTTGCTATAAATCTTTCCTTCTTGAGGCATAGTGTAAATATGAACTCTTTGCACCGGATAAATTGATACACCCTGCAGAAAGATTTGCCTTGCTTATGTGTTCCTTTAGTTGCTGTCATCGATTAAGTTTCCACATGCTAATTACTATGTATGTTAGGTGAGGAACCTCCCGAGTCTTTATTTATGAAAGAATTGAAGAGGCGGGGGATGAATTCTTCTTCTTTGCTCGAGGAAAAAAATAGAAACATCGACAGAGACAAGGAGATAAAATTCAGGGAAGAAGATGGGGGTTGGAGCTACAAAAGAAGAAATGGGGTTACAACTGATGATGAAAGAAGCATATCTAATCAGAGAGAAAAGTCGATGGCAATCAATAGTGAAGGCCTAGAGGTTGGATGACTATCTTTTTCTGATTTATTGATTATCATGGGATTTTTAGGAAATTTACTATTGTGCGGAACTTCATTTTATACTGAATAGATATATAATATTAAAATTTATTTTTGGGTTTTATATATGGATCCAATCCTTCTCAGTCTACCCCTTGAGCTCATTTTCTTTGAAGCAGTGAAGGTTCTTCGTTTAAAAATTGTTTGGGGATCTGTATATAACTTTTGCTTTATGATACAGGGCTTGATCCCGCGGGCTAAACTTTTGCTTACCCTGGGAGGAACATTCTTTCTTGCATTCTGGCCGTTGATTCTTGCAACTATTGCATTCTTCTGTGCTTTGTATCTGGTAATTTTCTTTGGTAAACTTGCAATATTTGTTGCCCCTATTTGTAAATACTCACTCCATTATTACCATTTCAATGGAATCAGATGTGGTGGGAATACTTACTTCACTTTTGGTTCTTCGTGCTATTCAAACTAACCACGTAAAGAGTGATAGCTGAACTTAAGGTTACTTGGGCTTATATCGTCTATTGGGTGTTTTTTTTATCCTAAATTCGTGTTTCATCATCATATTGCAAGTTTGCAACAATGATCATTGGATACATGCATTGTGAATTATCTCATTTTCGTGTCTTCGTTGTTTCTAGTTAAATTTGTTTGATCGGTTTTAGATATTCGGATATGGATATCCTGAAACTTAGTCAAGCCTTAACTAATTCTCCTCTCTTTTCTGCAGTATTTTGGACCTGAATTCGTTCATGATGGAAGTAAAACTTCAATGGCTCCACCCCCGTATGTCGACCCATATGAACTGCTCGAAGAAGAAAGGAAATACAAAACAGCTCCACTTCTAAATTGAAGGACTGAAACACCTTCGTGTATCACTATTACCCACTGTGAAATTGGATCATTACGTAATTCTTGTTCTGTTAGAAATGGGATTCTATTTGATAGAACCAGGGCTTGTTATATAAATTCAAGATCATCCTCTTAAGTTTCAGAATAAATACCCGACTGGCACCATCTTTCCAAAACTGAACCGGAACGTTTTTTTTTTGGTTCGGTTCTTAAACTAACTCTCAATTGGGATTTTTTTTTAATCTTGGTCCACTTGCTCAAATGTATTTGAATTTGAGGAGGTCATTTTCTTAAATAAATAGTTAACTAAGTCTGTTTTGCAAATCTTCCCTCTCAATTACCTACTTAAATTATAAAAATTAAATTTGATTTTGTTTTTATTTATTTATAATAAAAAAGCTGAATATCCATAATATTTTGTAATGTAATTATCAAATAATTAATTTTTAATTAGTTTGGAAACTGTACTTTTTTTCTCTTGATCGTTAGAATTTAAAATGAATTAGTTTTTTCAATTGGAAATAAATTGTTGTGTGAACCATTGATTTGAGAATAGTAGTCAAACTTACATAAATACTATATATATTCATTATTCAGTACAAAATTTTCAAACTTGACTCTGAATTCTCGTGAGATTCACACTTTGTTCATACGGTCCCATGACGTCCTATCATATCATACATTTATATATGCCTTACTTGTTATTTAGTGCCAAAATTTCAAAATTTTCAAACTAGGGATGTGACATTATACACATGAAAACTAATGGTCTCTTATAAATATGGAATTGCAGATACCGTAAATGTAAGGTTAGAAGCCCTAATCTAAAAAAATCATTGTAAAATTCACGAGATACGAAGCATACCTTGGTAAAAGTTTCACCGGAGCTTGAACGGGAGGCAGCGAAGATTGAGAGACTGGGTGGAAGGTGAGTTTCGGAAGAGAAAGAGTATCTTGTTTGCCGACTATTTCTGAATCTTAAGCTTTGTATATATCTTCTTTGCCGTGAGTTTGAAATCCGATGATTTTAGTAATTGTAATTTTTAAAAAACAAAAAAAAAATTATGGTGTGGGCTGGCGGCGGCACCCACAAAGCTCATGTCTAATTTGGCAATTTTGTAGAGTTTTTAAATTTAATGCTAGCTGTAATTTTAATTTTTAAAAAACAAAAAAAATTAAAAATGATGTGGGGTTGGGGCGGCGCCCATCATGGTACACACTCATGGTGTGTAGCGTAGCAGTTCTCTATATATATATATATGTATATATATATATATGAATAATAAAAAACTTGTGTGAGACGGTCTCACGGGTCGTATTTTGTCAGACGGATATCTTATCTGGGTCATCCATGAAAAATTATTAATTTTTATGCTAAAAGTATTACTTTTTATTGTGAATATCGGTAGAGTTGACCAGTCTCGCAGATAAAGATTCGTGAGACCGTCTCACAAGAGACCTATTTATATATATAAAGTTGGCTTTGGTTTGACAAGATAAATTAGGAAAAATTACATATGTTTCTTGATGTGTTCATAGTAGGTAAGATGTGATCATATGTAATAATTTAGAACATGGGGTTACATTTAAAAATTCTTATATTTTATTACATGCATATATGATGTTTATTATGTCGGAGCAATAATTGTCTTCATTAAGAGATTGATCAAATTGTTGTGTCGTTTGAAAATTCAAATTATAATAATCGTCAATTATAGTTTTGAATAAAATGAAAATTGTTTTATTCAATTCTCATCGATGATAAGATACCACAATTATCGTGAAGTTGATTGTTGGAGATGAATAATTATTCATGCTGGACGATCAAAACATGGCGTTTTGGTGAATCAAAAATAAAGAACAAAACTTGTAATATTTGAAATATGAAATGATATTAATAACTTAATTTGTGGAAGATATTACCCAAATAATAGAAGCTTCTCACCTGTTTATTGCCAAAATGTCTTACTTCTCTCTTTCAAACCAAACCACATCATTAACAAAAACACGATTTTGTCAATGCATACTTTTCATTGCTTCAACTACAAAATCTTTGTCTCTTCGATACTCAAAATTTTATTTTATTGTTTTCCTTGGGACATTGGAAATCTTCCACTATGGAACATGACCAAAATTTAATTTTGATAATTTCATTAGTTAAAATTAACTCTAATCGCAATAACTTTGTTTTTTTACGAAAAAGAACTAAAAGTGCGAAAAGATGCTGAGTACCGATAAAACTTAAAAAATCAATTTTGTAAATTTTATGTATCTAAAATCAACTCGATATTTGAAATCAACGATAAAATTATTTCGAAATATTTGAATTTTATACCAAATTAGATTATTTTTTTATTAAACAAACCACAAAATAAATCTGAAATAAGTTTAAAAGTGGATATTTATCTATACACATGGATTAAAAATGTGACACGTGGATTTTATTTTAATTTTTTTAACCTAAATTAATCCGAACTTCTAGAGGCCAACCATTCTTTTAGATAAAATCTACGTTGGGTTGTCCGAATTCTATTCCGTCTTACTTTTCTAGTTGACCAATCGATATTTTGTAATGACGGAAATGTCCCTGTGTAACTATATAATTTATATAAACTACATAATTTTGTTGAACAACAACACAGAGAAACATGCCTAAGATCGTCGCCCTTTCTTTGGCAGCCATCCTCCTGTTTCTTGCATTGTCCCGCGTCCAAGCCCGGCCGGAGCCTTCGTTCAACGACGTTACTCCGATGGAAACTTATCGTGGGGTAAGTTTTGTTTGATTGACATGATTTTGTTTTCGAGTTTCTTTTGATCAAATAATTATATTTATTTTTATTATTTTGTGTAGATATTGATTGTAACATACATTTTCATTAAAAAAACCAAAAATCTCAAAATATTTCTGATTTGATTCGTTTGAAAAACATAATTTCCGAAAATTCTGAAATTTACATAATCTTTCGGAAAATCATTTTTGTTTTTTTCCACCAACTTTCACCGAAATTTAAGTAAACCAGCCTTTTCCCTTTCAATCTATAGAGTGCATGTGCCTGATTACATGAGATGTGGAACTACATATGTCAATTTTCATTTACTGAAATGAATTAATCCGATTCATATTTACAAAAATAATTAAATTTTTTTTCCTAAAAATATAATAATTTTTGATGAACCGGTTTAGTTGGAGATCCGTTGTGTTTTTTTATGATCATTTACGGCAAAAATTTGCGTGAGACGGTCACACAGATCGTATTTTGTAAGACGGATCTATTATTTGGGTCATCCATGAAAAAGTATTAAAAGATTCGTGAGACCGTCTCACAAGAGACCTACTCATCATTTATTGCTGACAGCAAAAACGCCTAAACTTCAAAAGTCAAGAAACCTCTTTGAGACATCGCATATAACAAGGACTAAATAAAATGCAATAGGTCAAAGCGAACACACAAAATTTCTTATGAGATCATCTCACGGGTCAATTTTTTGAGATATTTCTCTTACTCTTTCTGACCATTAAAAATATTTTATGTGAAAAGTATTATTTTTTCAATCTGAATATTAATCGGGTCGACGTCACCTAGCCAATTGAAATATATCTATATATGTTTGTGTGTGTTTTTTTATTATTTAATTTTAAAATTTTTGAAGTGAATTGATTTTTTTTTTTTAAATTTGTGTTTTTAATTATGGCAACAGGATAATGAAGTGCCAAAAGTAGATGTAGATAAAGATAGCTGTGATGGCCTGCGAGAAGATGAATGCATGATGAGAAGAACACTTGAAGCTCATCTTGATTATATATACACCCAAAAGAAGCAACCCTGAGATTTAATTTTTTTATTAATAATATCCAGTCAATAATTATTTTTTAATTTAAGAAATTTTGTTGTATATTATTTGTGTTGATTTGTAATTCTCCTAGGTTTTAGATACATGGAATGGGATGATTTAAATAACATATTTTTATTTATTTGTAATAGATTTTATCATTTTATAGTGCGTGTAAATAAATAAGTTAATTGAATTTTTTATTTAAATATATTGTGATCATTCAAATATAAATGAAAAATGGAAGAAGGGGCTTGAGAATTTTAATTATTATCTAAATTAGACAATTTTAATGTCAAAGGTGATTATATTAAATGACCTCTAAAGTCTACTATATTTTCTTCCCAAAAATACTCTTATCTCCAACCATATTTCTTTTTTATGGAAAAAAATTAAACAAAGAAAATATATTAAAAAAAATCCAATCTAATGTTTTTTGAGAAAAGTTTTAAATTAATACAATTAGAATTTACAAGAAATTTAATTGTCTTCAAATTAGTCTATATATGTGTGTGTGTATAATTTAATGTATATCAATCCTGATGAAAATTAGTATTGTGCACATAAGCCACTAAATGGGGATTTTTAAGGGAAAAGTACGTATTTTTTAAAAATGAGAAAATTACTTACTTTTTTTACGGTAAAGCTTGTAACTTTATTACGAGACAGTAAGATCGTTCATTACAAGGTCAACCAATCAATAAGGAAAATTCCCGTGGCCCCAAACAAAAAGGGATTGAGAAGAAATAGCAAACGAAGCAACAACATTCTCCGAACGACGAACATGATGCAGAGTGATTTTATGTTGTCCGAGCAATAATCTATTAATGTCCAAAGCAATTGCACCTGTGTAACTGAAATTCTCAGCTGGTTTGGTGATTGCTTGCACCGCCAGAAGAGAATCAGTTGTGATTTCATGAATATTTAAATCTTGTTCTTGGATCACCGGTAATCCTTCTCGAATGGCCACCAATTCCCCATGGACCACCGATAATGGCTTAGAAATTTTCCTCCCAAAGACTATTAGGATGTGTCCCTCATGATCTTGCACTGTCCCACCGATTGAGTAATTATCAGTAGCCTCATTAACCGCTGCATCCACTTCCAATCGCCTTTGGTCCACTTGTGGTCTCGTCCAACATGCCAAAGGAGTTGCCAGACGTCGCTTATGGCCAGAGTTCAGAGATTCTTGAGCCGATTGGTAATCTCGAAGCAAGGATTCACTCCATTCAACATCCAACCGATCATACTTGAGGCCCCTATCATGAAGAAGACGAGTTCTGGCATGCTAGACAGCCCATGTCCTCATCAGTTTTAAGAAGCACGTATTTCATCCGCAAGAATATTTCGATGAGGTCAGAATATTGGAGTAACTTCAGAGTCGTCATGAACACCGAATCCTTCCAACTTCGTTTTGCCACCGGACACCAAAAAAGAGCATGGCAAGTTGAGTCCATATGATGGTGGCATAATTGGCAGGAAGCCGAGACAGGAACATGATGCGCCATCAGATTAGCTTGTGTCGGAATTATATTAGAGAGAGCACGCCACCAAAAAATACGGACTTTAGACGGCACGAACATTGACCAAAGAAATTTCCACCACTTCTTAGATTGAAGAACCGAGCTATGAGTGGGAGGTTTATAGAATCCAATGTCGAGTTTATACCCATCTTTCACCGAATATTTCCCTTTTACGTCGTGAAACCAGTATCTAGAGTCCTTAGACGACCCTGTAGCTAATGGAAGTGCCATTACATCCTGGACGATATAGGAAGGAAGAACCTTATGCAACAGGGTTTCATTCCAAGATCCATTCAATATCAGAGTGTTAACAGTTTCAAGGTCAAATTGGTATCCCAGAGGCCGACTCAGGGACTGGATACCGGGGATCCAATGATCATGGAATGTTGAGATTTTCTCACCGGTACAAACCCGCCAGCGGAGCCCCTCCTTTAATAGATGCCTACTCCATAAAAGTGATCGCCAGATATACGAAGGGTTTGATCCAAGGGAAGCATGCATAATGTCCTGGTGTTTAAAATATCTTGCTTTGAGAACACGCGCCACTACAGATTCTGGTTCACTGATTATTCTCCACAATTGTTTTGCTAGCAAAGCTTTATTAAAGGATTCCAGCTGCCTAATAATAAATTTGTATTTTTAATCATGTAAATTGTAATTTTTTGTTATGTTAACGATGAATTTTTATTTTTAGTCATGCAATTTTTATTTTACTTTTTCAATTTTAATTTTTTTAATGGAGTCTATCATATTTTCTTTCAAATAATATTTTATAAAAATGACAACACCTATATAATTTTATTTCCAAAAATTCATGTCAGCATTCATGTCCATAACTAAAAATACAAATATGTCGTTAACACGAGAAAAATAAAATTTAAATAATTTTTAGTTTTTATATATAATTTTCAAATATTTCAATAATTAAAAATTTGAAAATATTTAAAATAAATTCATATAAATACTATTTGAAACTAGTTCGAGAACTTAAAAATTGATAGGACCTAGGATCTCAGGTTCTCGGTGTCGGACACCGACCATATCTTGATTATCGGCCGTGATATCAAGAGGTGTCACCCATCTTCAACATTCAACAAGGTCTGGCCGACGTGTGTAAGATATAGGAAACGTGTGGGTGGATGCATTAGAAGCATAAGATAATTTGGCCTTTAACTAAGTTTTACGAATCAATTATTAAAGATACTTTTTTTTCATTTAAATCACTCTTAAAAAATATATATAATTTTTATATCAAAAATATTATTTCATTATTATAAATATGAATAAGATTGATTCGTCTCATAGATAAAATTCTGTAAAATCATCTCACAAATAATTTGAATTTTAAAAAATTGAATCTCAGGAAACATACAACTTCTCAATTTGCAATAAATTGAGTCAATCACTTTCCTTTGAATCATATTTTTGTATTTTATTTTAAGTTAAAGAATAATATGTTACATTTATATTGCAATCTATCATCTCGTTTTTTTATTATCAACTTACTCCAGTTAAACAATATTTTTAAAGGGTACTAAAAGTCAACCTAAGAGATTTTATGACTATTTTCCGAAAGAACCTTGTTTCAGAAGACTTTATGTTCAAAAACTAAGGAGTCTTATCTTTTGTGAGACGATCTCACGAATCTTTATCTATGAGAATGGTCAATCCTACCGATATTCACAATAAAAAGTAATATTCTTAGTATAAAAATTAATATTTTTCATGGATGACCTAAATAAAATATATGTATCACAAAATATGACTCGTGAGATCATCTAACACAAGTTTTTGCCAAATATTTGGTGAAAACGTATTTCTACACTTTGAAATTTTTTTTTACGATATGATAAAATTTTAATATTTTTATCATATATATCAAATTTTATTTACATAATAGAAAAAGAAACATTTACGTTTTAGGGTGTGTGACATAAAAATCATTGTGACACGAAAAACGAAAAACTTGCTTGATGATGATGTATTTAAACTTATCGAAGCTTTAGCATGTTTAGGGCACCCACAATGGGGTGTTACATGGGTGTTATAACACCCATTTAACACCCTTCTCCATTGTGAGTGGGCATTACAACGCCCACTCACAGGAGAGAGGGTATGGGGCGTTCAAAGAATTGAACGCCCCTGTGTCAGTTTATTTTTTTAAAAAAATTGGACAATTAGCGACGGTTTTTGAAAAATAGCGACGGCTTTTTAGAAACCGTCGCTGATTTGCTGACACACGGTCCCCACGTGTTTTGAGTTATTTTAATTATATTTTATATTTTATGAACGCCCCTCTGTCCGGTTATTTTTTTAATAAAATTGGGCATATTTTAATTATATTTTGCGACGAATTTCCACAAACCGTCGCTAAACGTTGTTTCCTTATTTAATGTTATTTAATGTATTGGTTTAAAGTAGCCGTTGGAATATAGCCGTTGCAAAGTAGCTGTTGGAATATAACCGTTGCAAATTTCAATATACATAGACATCTTGTACTATACAATTCTTCATTCTACAAACATACCATTTGGCAAACACATACACTTGAATTTGTTTACTCCAAAATGTCTCAATATTCCAGTAGTTCAACCTCTAGCTCGACAAGTGAAAACGAAGTCCAAGTTGAAGTTGATGACGAAGATTATGATCCGGGGAAAGAGCTAATGTCATTGATACTTCAATCAAGTCGACAAATAGTTGAAGCATATCAAAGTAATAACGTGATGCGGCGAAGAAGAAGGTTCATCCAAAGAAATCGTGAAGCCGGGCACGCGAGGCTCTTCAATGATTATTTCTCCACAAACCCGGTGTATCCAGATCAAATATTTCGAAGACGATTTCGCATGCGAAGAGAGTTATTCTTTCGAATAGTGAATTCACTTGAGGATCGTTCACCGTATTTTCAGCAAAGGGACGATGCTATGAGAAGAAAAGGCTTGTCACCACTACAAAAATGCACGACTGCAATTCGTCAATTGGCGTATGGAGTCCCGGCCGACCATCTTGACGAGTACCTACGCATAGGGTTGTAAACGAACCAAACCGTTCGTGAGCTATTCGAAGCTCGATTCGATAAAAGCTCGTTTGAGCTCGTTTAATGAGGCTCATTAAGATAAACAAACCAAACTCAAACTTTACAGTATTCGGCTCGTTATCTTGTGAACATGTTCGTTGGTAAGTTAATGAGTAATCTTTTAGATGAAAAAATAATAGTTTTGATATTTGATTTATTGATTTTGCATATTATTTATGAAATATATAGAAAAATCTATTAAATTTATTTATTATATTAAATTTATAAATTTTAATAAGAATAATATATTTTTCTTTAAATATATAATTTACTTTTTAATTAATTTAATGAAAATTTAAATGTATAATTCATATTTATTAAGATTGTTTAGGCTCGATAAAGACTTGAATAAGCTCGTGAGTCATGCATATATTCGTTAAATAAAGCTCGAGCTCGGCTCGATTATAAACGAACCAAGCTCAAACATTCAAGAGTTTGGCTCGGCTCGACTCGATTACATCCCTACCTACGCATGGGTGAATCAACTGCCATCAAGTGTCTTTTCAAGTTCTGCGGATATGTGGTTGAACTATTTAGTGATCGATATTTGAGAAGGCCAAATGCTGATGATGTTCAACGTCTTCTTCAAATGCATGATGAAAGGCACGGGTTCCCTGGAATGTTGGGCAGTCTTGATTGCATGCACTGGGAATGGAAAAATTGCCCAGTTGCTTGGAAAGGCCAGTTTACAAGAGGCCATGGGTCACCGACAATCGTGCTTGAAGCGGTCGCGTCTCAAGACTTGTGGATATGACATGCATTCTTTGGTGTCGCCGGTTCACATAATGATCTTAACGTGTTGTACGAATATCTCATATTCAATAACGTCTTGCAAAGAAATGCACCAGAGATTAATTTTATGGTCAACGAGACTCAATATACGAAGGGGTATTATTTAACAGATGGAATATATTCGGAATGAGCCACTTTCGTTAAGCTTTTCCTTGCCCGGAGTATCCAAAGAGGAGGCTTTTTAAGGAAAAACAAGAGTCTGCAAGAAAAGATGTTGAACGAGCATTTGGGGTGCTCCAAGCTCGATGGGCAATTGTCAGAGGTCCAGCTCGTTATTGGTATAGAAAAAGGTTAAAATATATTATGTTAGCATGCATTATTTTACATAACATGATTGTCGAAGATGAGGGGGTTCACGTGACAAATTGGTACAACGATGAAGGTGACGAACCCGCACAACCCGTCCAGGGATCAAACCGAGGATTTCATGAATATCTCCGAACAAATTCCGAAATACGTGACACTCATTTGCATCACCAACTTCGTGCCAACTTAATTGAACATATTTGGTCACAATACAACAACAATCCTTGAATTAGTAGTTTGCATCTTCTCTTAAGTTTAATTTATTTTCTTTTATTTTTATGCAAGTGTTATTTATTATTATATGTTGTACCGTTTTATTTTAGGTTTATAATAAATTTTTAATTTTAAATAAGTGACACTCATAAAATTAAATTATTTTATGTACTAAATATATAAAAACATATTATTATTAATATAAAATAATAATAATTTAAATTTCTTAAAAAATTTGAAATTGAATATATTTAATTTAAAGTAAGAATAAGATGAATGAATGCACAGCGAGACCTACAAATAATGAGTGTGAATGTTAAAATGAATGTGAGAGAATAGATGTGTTAATGTAATGTGTATGTGGCATGTGGACCCTACGATTTTTGATGAGGTGGTAGGTGATATAACACCCACCAATGCGGGTGCTCTTAGGGCACCCACAATGGGGTGTTAAATGGTATAACACCCATTTAACACCTCTCTCCATTGTGAGTGGGCGCACTCACAGGAGAGAGGGTATGGGGCGTTCAATTATTTGAACGCCCCTGTGTCAGTTTATTTTTTAAAAAAAATTGGACAATGAGCGACGGTTTTTGAAAAATAGCGACGGCTTTTAGAAACCGTCGCTGATTTGCTGACACGCGGGCCCCATTTTTTTTGAATTATTTTAATTATATTTTATATTTTATGAACGCCCTTGTAATGCCCGAGATGTGATTACTGTAATCTGAAATTGATTAATTGACAGAACTGCAATCAATGAAGGTTTTAGGAGCTCGAGTGATGAAGCCGGGCGTAAGTGCATTCAAGCCAAGATGTTGGACAGAACATCTGGCACCCGAGCGGTAGGAAATAACCGCCCGAGCGCCAATGCACCATAAGAAGAGAATTCGGACAGAAAGTACGGCGCCCGAGCGGTAGTTTTTGACCGCCCGAGCGCCAGTGTATAACAAGAAAATGTTTCGGGCAGAACATGCCGCGCCCGAGCGGTAACTTGCAACCGCCCGAGCGCCGATTGAAATGCTTGAAAACGAGACACGTTTCTCTATCATGCAATGTGTATATATATATATATATATACAAGCTTCAGCATTTGAGAATTAAGAAAAGGGACGAGAGAAAGCTACAGAAATCCTTACGCTTTTATATTTCGATCCGTCCGTTAGATTTTGAATCTGACTTCGATACAATGTTCCTATCAACGCAGGCTACAACTGGACGTAAGTTTTACTACGTTTTGACATGTCTTGAAATTATGATATTGTCAGAATTGAATGGAATTCATATATGATGTTCTTGACATGTTAGATATCATAGAATCGAATTCAGATTAAGAAACAGATTGATTATGGAATTGTTGTGATTTTTTGAAGTTAACGGACTGAGATATGATATCAGATTGTAGTGGTATTGATTATGAATTGAGGAAATTATTATCCGGTGATGTTGTATTAACCGGGATATCGGGATTGTACTGTTATGCCGATGATTTGAATTAAATCCAGATTAATTAGATCCAGTATTGAATTGAGAATGGAACATTGATATTATGATTCTCGATATGTCGTTTCAGATTTACAGAGACCGTCTTGAGTTCAGAACTGATATTGCTTCAGACCAAGACCACAAACGAAAGGTATAAGTCAATGTGGTATTGGGACATCGACTCAAGTAGGATGTACTTGAGTTTTCCTAAATCACATACTTTACTTTACTGCATTGATATTTGCATTGATTTGATTGATGTACTTGTTCTCTTGAATTATAGATAGCAGGTAATAGACGAGTAATCTTGTGACAGAAGTGCCTGATAGTGGTGGGATCGCCACGGGCACATTGCACGATGTCACAAGATAGTATAGGAATCTTGGGACGGATGTGCCTGATAGTGGCGGGATCGCCACTGGCACATTGCACGATGTCACAAGATAAGATATTGGCGATAGGGCCACAGTCCATGACGGTTAGGTCAGGACACTGGATGTTTGGTTATATCGACGTGGATAGAACTTGAGTCTTTTCTATTACTGTTGGTCGATATAGGAATACCACATCTGGAAACCGGGATCCCTAGACTAGGATCGAGTCTAGTCTGAGTCGTGGAGTCACGAGCATTGTCGACAGTTTGATATTGATTATGTTTCTGATTTTGATACATATTACTGATATTTGTTACATGTTTTTATACTGTTTATATGATTGCATGTTCGTTGATTTATACTGGGATTTTATTCTCACCGGAGTTATCCGGCTGTTGTCTTATTTGTATGTGTACATGGCAACAGGTGGGACAAGATCAGGGTCCAGGAGATGAGGAGAGATCGTGATAGAGTGGAGACTTCAGACTTTGATGTATATAGAGTTTTGACACTTGATATTTAGATGTTGAACCTTAGTTTTTACTGATTTGTAGACGGTACAGGACTTGTACTTTATTTTATACTGAGTTGTATATTAGTTTGATTTCACTATATTCCGCATTTTAAAAAGAAAAAAATTTATGACCCTAATTACTTGATTAGTAAATTGATCCTGATGACGATTAAGAATTAATTAGCGTCCGGGTCCCCACAGCCCCTCTTTCTGGTTATTTTTTTTAATAAAATTGGACATATTTTAATTATATTTTGCGACGAATTTCCACAAACCGTCGCTAAACGTTGTTTCCTTATTTAATGTTATTTAATGTATTGGTTTAAAGTAGCCGTTGGAATATAGCCGTTGGAAAGTAGCCGTTGCAAATTTCAATATACATAGACACCTTGTACTATACAATTCTTCATTCTACAAACATACCATTTGGCAAACACATACACTTGAATTTGTTTACTCCAAAATGTCTCAATATTCCAGTAGTTCAACATCTAGCTCGACAAGTGAAAACGAAGTCCAAGTTGAAGTTGATGACGAAGATTATGATCCGGGGAAAGAGCTAATGTCATTGATACTTCAACAAAGTCTACAAATAGTTGAAGCATATCAAAGTAATAACGTGATGCGGCGAAGAAGAAGGTTCATCCAAAGAAATCGTGAAGCCGGGCATGCGAGACTCTTCAATGATTATTTCTCCACAAACTCGGTGTATCCAGATCAAATATTTCGAAGACGATTTCGCATGAGAAGAGAGTTATTCTTTCGAATAGTGAATGAACTTGAGGATCGTTCACCGTATTTTCAGCGAAGGGACGATGCTGCGAGAAGAAAAGGCTTGTCACCACTACAAAAATGCACGTCTGCAAGTCATCAATTGGCGTATGGAGTCCCGGCCGACCATCTTGACGAGTACCTACGCATGGGTGAATCAACTGCCATCAAGTGTCTTTTCAAGTTCTGCGGATATGTGGTTGAACTATTTAGTGATCGATATTTGAGAAGGCCAAATGCTGATGATGTTCAACGTCTTCTTCAAATGCATGAAGAAAGGCACGGGTTCCCTGGAATGTTGGGCAGTCTTGATTGCATGGATTGGGAATGGAAAAATTGCCCAGTTGCTTGGAAAGGCCAGTTTACAAGAGGCCATGGGTCACCGACAATCGTGCTTGAAGCGGTCACGTCTCAAGACTTGTGGATATGGCATACATTCTTTGGTGTCGTCGGTTCACGTAATAATCTTAACGTGTTGTACGAATCTCCCATATTCAATAACGTCTTGCAAGGAAATGCACCAGAAATTAATTTCATGGTCAACGAGACTCAATATACGAAGGGATATTATTTAACAGATAAAATATATCCGGAATGGGCCACTTTCGTTAAGGCTTTTCCTTGCCCGGAGTATCCAAAGAGGAGGCTTTTTAAGGAAAAACAAGAGTCTGCAAGAAAAGATGTTGAACGAGCATTTGGGGTGCTCCAAGCTCGATGGGCAATTGTCAGAAGTCCAGCTCGTTATTGGTACAGAAAAAAGTTAAAATATATTATGTTAGCATGCATTATTTTACATAACATGATTGTCGAAGATGAGGGGGTTCACGTGACAAATTGGTACAACGATGAAGGTGACGAACCTGCACAACCCGTCCAGGGCTCAAACCGAGGATTTCATGAATATCTCCGAACAAATTCCGAAATACGTGACACTCATTTGCATCACCAACTTCGTGCCGACTTAGTTGAACATATTTGGTCACAATACAACAACAATCCTTGAATTAGTATTTTTCATCTTCTCTTAAGTTTAATTTATTTTCTTTTATTTTTATGCAAGTGTTATTTATTATTATATGTTGTACCGTTTTATTTTAGGTTTATAATAAATTTTTAATTTTAAATAAGTGACACTCATAAAATTAATTATTTTACGTACTAAATATATAAAAACATATTATTATTAATATAAAATAATAATAATTTAAATTTCTTAAAAAATTTGAAATTGAATTTATTTAATTTAAAGTAAAAATAAGATGAATGAGTGGACAACGGGACCTACAAATAATGAGTGTGAATGTTAAAATGAATGTGGGAGAATATATGTGCTAATGTAATGTGTATGTGGCATGTGGACCCTATGATTTTTGATGAGGTGGTGGATGTTGCTCTTATCTGAAGCTAAAGAAAAAAACAATATATGATTTAACTTTTACGGTGCGTTTGCAGGGTGATTAGGTGAGTTAATTTTTTTTATCCACTTAATCACATGTATAGTAAAGGTGATTATTTAATCAATAATATCCCTCTTATGAATGATTAGGTTATATTAGGTGTGATAAAATAATCACTCCTCACCCCCTAAGATTATTTATCCATCTCTTAATACATACTATTTTTTCAATTTTACCATTTTCTTAAATTCAAACTCACCACCATTTCCCTACACCGACCGCCGCCGCCGTCACCACCGACCACCGCCAACCGTTGTTGCCCGCCGCCTCCCGCCGACCGCAGCCACCGCCGTCGCTTCCGGCCGGCCAACCACCGTCGACCACCGTCGCCGCCGCCGACCACCGCCGCCGCCGCCGACCACCGCCACAAAACTGGAAGGGTAATTTTGTCAATTTATCAAAAAATTATTATTTATCTCATTATTAATAATAAATATGATATTATTTTATCTTTATCTATTTCAATAATTTTTTATCATTTTTTTAATTATTTTATTTTCCTATCAAACGTAATTTTAATATAATTTTATCTATCTCGAACCAAATAATGAATAATAAAATAATAAATATTAAATGAAATACATATATCTTATATCGAAGAAATGCGCCACGATTTTCTCTGGGAAGAATCTCTGACAATGAGGTGCGGCTTGTCATTTAGATTTGGAGAATCTCGAATCCGAACTCATCAAGATTCAATTTTTGTCCAAATCACTACTTCAAAAATAATTTGGGATTCGAGAAATCCCGAACCTAAACTTGTTATTGCATGGTACTCTTTGCTTTGTGACATAAGACAAATAATATAAAAATAAGTAATATTTTTAATAATAAAATATATAAAAAAGATAGTTAATATAATATTTGTTTTGATTAATTAATTTAATTAAATTTGAGATAATTTGATATTAACGTTTTGTTATTTTGAAAATATTTATAATATTATTTATTAAAGTTAATATTGTAATTTCAATTCAATGATTGATGTGAAATAACTGATTGATATAAGATAAATGATTGTTAGATAAATAAATAATATGATTTAGCAAACACGAGATTAAATTATATAAAAATATGAAAAAATATAAATAAATAATATAGCAAACCAAACGATACATAACTATTGTTATTAATTATAATATTAATATTATTATGGAGGTGTGTCGGAAGATTGATATAATATCATCGTATTCGTTATGAACTATTTTGAGGATTTAGGAAAAAAAATTGAACTCGAACCCGAACCCGAACCCGAAAATTAATCACCAAATGGGTATGGTTTCGGAGGGGACCCTAACCCCGAGAAAAATTATAATCCCCAAGTTTAAGATTTTTTGAAAAACGATGTTAATGATTTAATATTTTTAGTAAGACGCGCCAAAAACATATCCCGCTTTTAGGGCATCCGCATCCGTTGGAATTAATCCATGTTAATAACTCTCCATCTCATCAAAAATGATGGAGTCCACGAGCCACATATTCATTACATTAACACTTGCCCATTATTAACACACACCCACATTCATTTAATTTCAACTTTCATTATTTATGGGTCCCACTGTCCACTTACTCATTTTTTTTATTTTTAATATTTCAATATCTTTCTAATATTTTTAAAATTTTACAACAAATATTACTAAAAATAAATAGTATTATTATTTTAAAAATAACTTAATTCCAATATTCATTAAAATATTATTAAGAAATGAAAAAAAAGTTGGACTCTTTTATTTAAAATATTATTCAACACAATCTCTTTAAAAAAAACATAAAATACAAAGAAAACGAATTACGATAATCGAATATAGCCGTTGGTGCATAATTTTGCCGTTTGAAAATAGCCGTTGGTGATAATTAGCGACGGTTGAAAAACCGTCGCACATAGCGACGAGTGTTAAAAAACCGTCGCAAATAACGACCTTTTTTTTTAAAAAAACAGACGCTTTTCACTTTGCGACGGTTTACGAAAAACCGTCGCAAAGTTGCGATGATTTACGAAAAACCGTCGCAAATTTCGAAATAACGCCGTTCATTCTGATGAATTTCTTGGCTGACATGCTTGCGCCCACATTGGTGGACGAAAATTAATGGGTATTATTAACACCCATTAATCAACCAATGTGGGTGGGTGCCCTTACAACTTCCGCCTGGTAGATAATCAAAGTGCCGAGAATCATTGTCAGACGAAAACAAAACTAGTAGAAAATTCCAGAGGAATTCTGAAGAAATGGGGAAGGCTCGGAATTACTGGCTGCTGAAGACGGAGCCTGGCGAGTGGTCATGGGATGACCAAGCTGCCAACGGAGGCTTGTCGAAGTGGGACGGAGTGAAGAACCGGCAAGCGCAGAAGAACATGAACAGCATGAGGTTGGGGGACCTGTGTTTCTTCTACCATTCCGGCGCCAAGTCACGTCGCGTGGTGGGGGTGGTCTCTGTGGTGCGCGAGTGGTACGAGGACGACGATGGCGGCGGCGCTGTGGATGTGAAGATGGTGGGGGAGATGAATACGGCGGTGGGCTTGGCAGAGATGAAGAGGGACTTGAAAGGGATGGAATTCGGTATGTTCAGGCAGCCCAGATTGTCAGTTGTGCCGGTGGAGAAAGCCGTTTGGGATAAAGTCTGTGAGATGGGCGGAGGGTACGAGGCCGATGGCCGAGGATAGTAGTGTTGCGTTGAAGGTGTTTGTTGTTTTGCCCCAGAGGGATTAGTGTGTCGAAATAGTCGTCGATGGGAATTTGTAAAGCTGGTTTTTTTTGCCTCCATTCGATCTTACAACGACGGCACTGTAATTATTAATGAATGTTTTATAAACTTCTGTATTCATATGCCTAATTTTGATTTGTTAAAGTTCAAAATCTTTAATTTAATCTCTACAAATTGCACTCAAATTCATGGATACTAAAATAATGTTTGTTTTTGGAGCTCGAAATCAACAAACAAAAATAAGAGTAGAACTCAGTCCTCTCGTTAAACTTCTGCTATTGGACCATGTTTTGAGCTCCTCCAACGCTACTAGAGAAGTGAATGAACGGAGTATTGGTCTTGAGGGACCATCTTCTTTGGAGCACCAGTCAAAGCCCAACAGAGTTTGGCCCAACACTTATCCATGCAGCAAATTATGACGAAAAAGAAGATGGTTTTCTTGGCCACATAATTTATTTTTTGTCAGCTTTTGGTATCTAAATTTAAATTTTTGAATGGAAGTATTAATCTCTATGATGTATATTTGAAATATCTATGATTCGGAAAATAAAAAAAATTCAAGATATTTTGTTAGATAACATTCTGATTATGTAAATTAATTAATTTGGCAAAAACTTGTGTGAAACGGTCTCACGAGTAGTATTTTGTGAGACAGATATTTTATTTGGATCATCCATGAAAAAATATTACTTTTTATGCTAAGAGTAATATTTTTTATTATGAAGATCGGTAGGGTTGATCCGTCTCACATATAAAGATTCGTGAGACTGTCTCACAAGAAACCTACTCAATTAACTTTTATATATATATATATATATATATATATATATATATATATATATATATTCTTCTGCTATATATATTCAAAGTACTATTTCAGCCATGTTAACACATTTTAGCAGATGATCTCATTCCCACAGAAAGAAAATTGATTTTAGTTAGGGACTAATTAAGGTATTTCGAAATTCAAAGAGTTTTCAAGGATCGGTTTTCGAAAAGATTTATGCAATTAATTTCGCAACTATTAAAACCCATATAACTTGCAACACTTTTTTTATTAAAAAGAACTTGCAATTCTTTATACAAATAAAAATGGCAAAGAAAAATATATCTTTGCTTCTTGTTTCAATCTTTCTCGCCAGTCATTGCAGAAAGATGTCATACCCAAAAACCAGTAAGTTACTACTGTTCTTACTTTGATTTTTGTGTTTTTCTTTCTTCCTAGCTATCTTTGCTGGTTACACAATTACAGAATGACAAAAACTTATGTGAGACGGTCTCATGAACAGAGACGTATCTAGAGTAAAGGCTGGGCTGGACTGGGCTGGGCTTGAGATTTTAGTTTTTATATATATATATATATAGCCATAAGCCCATATATTACAAAATAAAATAAAAAAAAAAGAAAAAGTAAAAAAACTCTTTCACAGTTTAGGCGTGGAAATTGGAATTCCTTTCCAATTATTAACCTCCTTCGATCCTTGTCAGGTATCTCCTTGGAGTAAAAAAACTCTCTCACAGCCCCTTTTTCTTTTTTTCCCCAATTTTCTCCATCTTTCTTATGCTCTTTTTACCCATTACTTTTAAATTCTTGTTACTTGTCAAGTATCTTTCTAATAATTTAATTAATATTTTTTTAAGCATAATTCTTCTTGATTCTTGCTAGATTTCGAGTTTAGATTATTTGGGGTTGATTGATTTATGTTTTCCCCAAGATTCTTGTAGTTTCTAGTGTTTTTGAATATGAGTTTGGTCTATTCTGGGTTCAAAATTAAAAACTTGCAATAAATTAATTGTATTCTTTTATGAAATCCTATCATCATGAATTATCTGTTTAGTATTTTTGATGTTTGATTACTCAAAAGATAGACAAAATTGTTTTTTTTTTCAATCTTTTAATTTAAATGAAGAGTTATCTTTTAGGTGAAATAAAATGACGTTTATAGGTTTTTTTTATTTATAGGTGAATCAAAATGTCAAAAAGAAGTATTACTGATTATTTCATCCAAAAAGACAATGAGCAGTTGTCAAAAACTTCAAATGATCCTCTTCCGTCAAGTTCAAGATCTACATTGAAAACCAAAAAACTCAAACTTAGCCTCTTTTGGCGTAAGTTGTATTTTTTTTGTTATGCGTACTCTATTATATGATTAATATTTGAACTTTTCGAAAATATTTATCTAGATTTGATGATTATATTGTGAAAATCGTGGTTTGCACTTAATTTTTATTTCATGTGGAAAATATTGTATTGGTTTCTAGATTAATTTTTTTTTTATTTTCTAGCCCCCCATATTTTGAAATTCTGGCTACGCCCCTGCTCATGTGTCGTATTTTGTAAGACGGATATCTTATTTAGATCATCCATGAAAAATATTATTTTTTATGCTAAGATTATTACTTTTTATTGTGAATATCGGTAGGGTTGATCCGTCTCACAAATAAAGATTCGTCAGACCGTCTCACAAGATACCTACTCTTATAAAATAATTATTTCAAATTTATATTTCAGGCACGTACATGGTGCTTGGTGAACCGCCTTGCCACTGACCGTGATTTGCTAAAATTTATCAACTTCGCGTGTTCCTCGGTTGTAAATTGTGACCCGATTAAGCCAGGGGAAAGTGCTATGAGCCCAACAAATTGCGCTACCATGCCTCCTTCGTACTCAATTCCTACTATCGTGTGACCGGCGATTGTTGGAAGGGACTTGGTGTCACGGACTGGTCTCTAAATCCATGTAAAAAATAAAATCTCTCTTTCGATTTTGTTATTGTGTTTATTATCATACATCGTGGATTTTAATTAAAAAATCCTAAGATATCGCATACATTTTGTATCGTTATTTTAAAATATAGGCAAATTTGAACAATCTTGAATTTGAACTTTAGTTTGATGGGATTAACTTGTATGTCTTAATTTTTTTTTGAATTAGTATATATAGTATTTGTAGAATCTTTTCGTGTAAATCAATTGGAAAATTCTTGAATTCGATTAATTTTGATGTTAAAATTCTTTATGGGATTTAGCATATATGAAATTCTGTTGCGTTAGTTAGCATTTATACAGTATTTGGGATAATGAGTAACACAATTTTTTTTAGTATATACATCATAAGTTTTTCTTGATAACCTAATTTTTATTTTTATGTTGATGTATTGCAGCTTATGGTGATTGCCATTACGCATAAAAACTGAGGCGGAATTATATTATTACCATAATATAATTGACGTAGCACGGATGATTCCCGGCTGCAATTAATTAATAATTGTGTTTCCCATTTTGGTTGTTATTAATTATATTTATTTTCTATAAATGAAATATGATGCAACTATTATATGAGTGTGTGTGTATATATGTGTGTGTACGAGGACTTCTGCTCATTTCTCTCTAAATTTTTGGCACCTTGCTTGTCAGTTCTTCTTGATTGCTCATAAATCTATGCAGTGCCTCCTAGAACCTTTTCGTTCGCCCTCTCGTGATAGGTCCCTTCAACAATTCTAAAGATCTTGATTGGAATGCAACTCAGCGCAACTTGTTCTGGTATATTGTTAGTGAATTGTGATTAATGTAGAACAATTTTTTCACCATATTTGGTGTTATATTTATTATAAATATCATATAAATGAGTTATAATATTAAACAAAATAATTGAGATAAATGAAACTGTTTTAGTATTAGACTCTAAAGAATCATAATATTATGTTAGCATTTCTTGTTAACTATCTAATTTAAGTATATGATCTAAAACAAAAACAAATAATAATATTTTAGGAATTTCTAAAAAATGTTTTTCATATTTTGATTTCATAAAATAAATACATTGAACTAAATAATTATAACTAGATTTAATATATTAATTAAAAATACATACAATGTTGCAATAATGTGTTAAAACTAAATGAGCAATATGATAATAAACACCAGATAATTGGTCACTAGCATCATTAAACACTTTTAAAATTTCACAAATACTAGTACATAAGTTCCATTGATTTGCAAACAAATAAATATCACGAGATTGAATATGTTAATTAAAAAATAAAAATAATAAATATTTATATTCAAAATAAGATAATGACAATTTATATGTTGAATTTCAACATGAACAAAAACTTGTGTGAGACGGTCTCACGAGTTATATTTTGTGAGACATATCTCTTATTTAGGTCATCCATGAAAAAATATTACGTTTTATGCTAAGAGTATTACTTTTTATTGTGAATATCGGTAGGGTTGATCCGTCTCACAGATAAAGATTTGTGAGACCGTCTCACAAGAGACCTACTCTTCAACATGTTGGAACGTCCCATTCAAAACGTTCATGCTTGGGGATATGTCAATAAATAATGAACTGCAGTTTTGATTGGTTTAATTGATGATTCTTATTTTTTTAATCTTGAACACACGATTAAAAATATGACATGTGAACCTAATACGAAAAAATTTGTTACATAGTGATGATATATATATATATATATATATCTAAGTTCACTAATCCTAGAAGTATTTGCACTAGTATTATGAAAAATTGAAAAAACTTGAGAAATTAAATCATATTATTCTAAAATAACAAATATAAGTTGATAAATATTTTTGATACTCACGGAAAATTTAGGGTCCGCTCCCAGCAAGTGTCACTACTACAGACGCAGGGTTTTGAAATTTTCCAGAACCTGAAATCACAAATAAGATCGTTAGGAGGGGGCCAGGAGGGTGTCCTGGCGTAGCCCCTCCAACGCTCAAGTCAGAGACTGAGGATATATGGGGGGAGCAACTAAGGATGCTGCTGAAAATAATATAGTGAATGAATCAACTGAACACTCAAATCTGATATTTATAGGAGGATACCTGGGCCCGTCATGGGCTTGTTTTTCATTTGGGCTACCATCTGGGCTAGGGATGGGCCAAGGGTAGTGGGCCCATCCATGGGGTATCACCAGTCTCCCCCTCCCGAGTCGAACTGAATCGTAGGTTCAAAGTTGGATTAGTTGTGTTGTCCTTGGTTTCTCGGCGACGAGTACGTACTGTATTAGAAAAATTTATTTCGTTTGCCGTTAACGAACGATGTCCACCGCTGCGAAAATTACGGGGATCATTCGCAAGGGTGATGGACGTGCATTTTCTTTCTGCCATTTGTCAGTCTCCAAAGATTTGGAAACAAATCAAATCGTAATCCTGCTCTGAAAGAAAAGATATCAAATCAAATCACAATCTTGTTCTTAAAGGAAAGATTTGGGCTCCCCCTATATATATCGACTCCTTCCTCACTTCATTCTCACTTCACCCACAAAACTTTCCTCTGCAATTCACACACGCTCCACCATCGCAGCGTCGCCTCCTCCCCACGCTCGCCCACGAAGCCTCGCCTGCTCGCCCATGCCGAGCCCTCGCCCGCTCGCCCACGCCGTGTGCCACACTCGCCCCTCGCCCGACGCCGCGCTCGCCCGAGTGCTCGAGTGCTTGCCTCACGCCGCGTGCTCGCCTTCGCCCACGCCGCGTGCTCGTCCATCTGTGCCACGCTCGCCCCTCGCCTCGCCGTGCCACGCTCGCCCGAGCGCCGAGTGCTCGCCCTCTCCCACGCCTTGCCACGCTCGCCTGAGCGCCGAGTGCTCGCCCTCGCCCACGCCGTGCCATGCTCGCCTGAGCGCCGAGTGCTCGCCCTCACCCACGCCGTGCCACGCTCGCCCTCGCCCCCCGCCGCGTGCTCGCCCACATCGTGCCACGCTCGCCCGAGCGCCCTACGCCGCATGCTCACCCCCGCCGTGCCACGCTCGCCCGAGTGCCGAGTGCTCGCCCTCGCCCTCGCCCACGCCTTGCCACGCTCGCCCTCGCCCCCCCCCCCCTCCGCGTGCTCGCCCACGCCGTGCCACGCTCGCCCTTGCCAGCGCGCCTGCCCGCGCGCGCACGATCGCCCCGGGCTCAGCACTTGTAAGTTCTTGCGGTCCTATCTTTCGAGTATTTTTCCGCGCCTTACTCGGGTCAGTTCTCTCCTTTACCTGTTTGATTATCCTTAATACTTACCTCTTCTTCCGATTCCGAGTTTAGTTACTCGAGTTGTTCCGAGAGGTCCAGCGGGTCTAGTGAGTCTAGCCAGAGTAGGATTTCCCAAGCCGCCCCAAAGTGAGCTTCACCTCCACCTCCCCAAGCCAGGCCTCCTCCTCCGTCTGATAAGAAGAAGGTGTCCACTGATCCTAGCCCATCAGTCCCACAGCATGGTAAGCGCAAGATTTTTGAGATCTCAGTCGTATCGGTCTCTTCTCCAGAAGGGTCCGAGTCAGACGAGGGGTCTCCCCTTGAATCGGGGGTACATCCTTTATACACCTCGGATTCGGCCATCGTGGGGCGGGGTCCGACTCAGCTGGCTCACAAGATAATGTATCAGCTTCCTTTCGACGCGGATGCAGCGTTCATGAATTCAATGGGGTGGTCTGACCTCACTCGCCGTACATGCAGCAGCATCACTGAGGTATATTTCTCTTTCTAGTCTCTAGATTGATGTCCAATACATGTATGATTTTCTTTTCACCTTTTCACTCTTATCTACTTATCCATGGCATGATGTACATAGGGGAGTTGGTTGAGCGTGCCAACGCCACTCGATCTACTGCCTGCCAAGACTTACGCGTGGGCATGGCTCTTCGTGAACAGCTCCAGGCTACTATCGGTGAGATGAAAGCGACACACGCTAAGGAGCTTTCGGAGTCCCAAGCTCGAGGCGACGAGCTTCTGAAGGAGAAACAAGAGCTTATGAAAGAAAACAAGAGTTTCAGCGACTGACAGATGACAATGTGATGGAGAACTAGAGGCTGAAGGAAGAGTTAAAGAATGCTCGAGTTGAAGCAGCACAAATCCGTAGGGACCTCAAGGACGCTAAGGCTCAACACGCTTCCGAAGCCTCTGCATTCAAGGAAGAATTCCTCAAGTCTGAGGAGTTCAACGATATCTGCGCTCCTAAAGCTTGTCATTTTCTGGAGGTGGTTTCGAGGGTGCAGTCGGCCTCTTCAAGGCTCAGGGCTATCCTTCGCCAGGCGCACCTACTGACTTCATCGACATTGATGCTTTCGTAGCGATTCTCCCTCCCGATTCTTAGGCCGAGCTCCTTTACTTGTGTTATTTTTCATTTACGCAGACATTGTATGCCTTCGGGCCATATTCAGCTATTTTCTGCACTGCTTTACTTTCCGTAATACTATGCAACTTTTGTGATGTTTACATTTGATTATTTCCTTTCGCGCACTTTTAGCATGTACAAACTCGTTTTCTGTCGTATTGAGTATTTTGTGTTTGCATTCACTGCTTCTTCTGAATTTATCTATGATGCCTTTAAACCACTAGGGTGAATAAAATCGACATGGTACGAACTCCTTTGCTAGGTAATATCTTAGCGGGAAATTAAAAATTCAACACCTCCACCCTCTAACTCCTCTTCTAGGTGATACCTTAGCAGGAAAATAAAAATTCAACATCTCCACCCTCTAACTCCTCTGCTAGGCAATACCTTAGCAGGAAATTGAAAATTCAACATCCCCACCCTCTAACTCCTCTGCTAAGGGATACCTTAGCACCCCTAGCAGGAAACTGAAAATTCAACATCCCCACCCTCTAACTCCTCTGCTAGGTGATACCTTAGCAGGAAAATAAAAATTCAACATTACCACCCTCTAACTCCTCTGCTAGGTGATACCTTAGCAAGAAAATAAAATTCTTCTCCTGCCCTCTGCTCCTCTACTAGGCGATGTCTTAGTAGGAAAATAAAATTTCTCCCCACCCCCAACTCTGCTCCTCTACTAGAAACAGCCTCATTAGGAAAATAAAATTTCTCCCCGCCCCAACTTTGCTCCTCTACTAGGCACAACCTAAGTAGGAAAATAAAATTTTTTTCTCTTCTTCCAAACTCTGCTCCTCTACTAGGCGATGCCTTAGTAGGAAAATAAATTTCTCCCCGCCCCCACTCTGCTCCTCTACTAGGCACAACCTAAGTAGGAAAATAAAATTTCTCCCCGCCCCAACTCTGCTCTTCTACTAGGCACAGCCTAAGTCGAAAAATAAATTTTTTTCTCTTCTTCCAAACTCTGCTCCTCTACTAGGCAATGCCTTAGTAGGAAAATAAAATTTCTCCCCGCCCCCACTCTGCTCCTCTACTAGGTACAACCTAAGTAGGAAAATAAAATTTATACCCGCCCCAACTCTGCTCCTCTACTAGGCGAGGCGATGCCTTAGTAGGAAAATAAAATTCTCCCCGCCCCCACTCTGCTCCTCTACTAGGCACAGCCTAAGTAGAAAAATAAAAATTTCTCCCCGCCCCCACTCTGCTCCTCTACTAGGCACAACCTAAGTAGGAAAATAAAATTTCTCCTCGCCCCAACTCTGCTCCTCTACTAGACGATGCCTTGTAGAAAAATAAAATTCTCCCCGCCCCCACTCTGCTCCACTACTAGGCACAGCCTAAGTAGGAAAATAAAATTTTTTTTCTCTTCTTCCAAACTCTGCTCCTCTACTAGGCGATGCCTTAGTAAGAAAATAAAATTTTTCTCCTGGACTCTACTCCTCTACTAGGCGATGCCTTAGTAGGAAAATAAAATTTTTTTATCACCCTCACAATACAAAAACATTAATTGATTTAAAAAAAGAACTTGATTTTATTGAATTCCAAATGATTAAATAGGAAAATTCGAAATGAAATACATCAACAATCAAATCAAGGATAATATTTTCTAAGATGATAAGCGTTCCAGGGCCTCTTCAATGTTTTGCCTTGCGCATTCTCCAAATAATAGGCTCCAGAGCTTAGCCTTTCAATAACTTTGAAGAGACCCTCCCACTTTGGGTCTAACTTTCCTCTCTGCTCTTCTTGCACCTTCCTCAGGACCAAGTCCCCTACCTGGAAGTTCCTCTGAATGACTCTCCGATTATAAGACTGTGCAATACGATTTTTATAAGCTTCAATGTGAATGCTGGCAGCCTTTCTCTTTTCTTCCAAAAGATCAAGGTCAGTAGCGCATCTCGCATCATTGTCTTCGTCATAAAACACTACCCTTGCCGATTCCAACCCAATCTCAGCCGGGAGCACTGCCTCATTACCGTAGACCAAACTGAAAGGAGTTTCTTTGGTTCCTTCCCTCGGAGTGGTTCGGTATGCCCATAAGAAACTTGGTAGCTCATCCACCCAATTGCCCTTAGCTTTGCCAAGTCGAAACTTTAGACCCTGCACCAGTGTCCGATTAGTCACCTCCACCTGACCATTACTCTGTGGGTAAGCTACAGAGGTAAAGACTTGTTGGATCTTCATCTCTTTACACTAAGCTTGGATCCTGGCCCCTTGGAACTGTCTCCCATTATCGGATATCAGTTTCCTAGGTACTTCCGTATCTGCATACTATACTCTTCCACAAGAACTTCAGGACGTCATTCTCAGTGATTCTGGCCAAAGGCTCTGCTTCCACCCATTTTGAAAAATAGTCAACTGCTACCAATAGGAACTTCTTCTGAGCAGGAGCTATAGGAAAAGGTCCCACAATATCTATTTCCCACTGGTCAAAAGGACATGCGGCCGTGACAGCCTTCATCATCGCGGTCGGCCGGTGATGCAACCGGGCATGACGTTGACAACTATCACAAGACATCACTAACTCCTGAGCATCATGCAGCACTGAGGGCCAAGAATAACCGACGAGTAACACTTTTCTCGCCAACGCATAAGCTCCTAAATGATTTCCACAACATCCCTCGTGAACTTCTCGGAGCACATAATCAGCCTCTTGGTAACTCAAACACCGAAGAAGCGGCCCTGCAAAAGACGTTCTATACAACACTTCTCCGATCATCACATAATGCGAACACTTTGTCTTCAGCTTACGAGCTTTGCAAGGGTTATCAGGAAGCTTTCCCTCTTTCAAGTAATCAACTATGCTAGTCCTCCAATCCACCCCCTCCTGTTCAACTACGGGTGAACTCGTGTGATGTGCGAGTTCAACTTGAAATACCACATCTCTAGTCTTCCAACTTCCCATTGTTCCAGTCATTTTGGCTAGAGTGTCTGCCTTTTCATTTTCTTTCCTGGGAATTTGTTCAAATGTAATCTCTGTGAATTTCTCTCGGACTCTGTCCACTTCTCGAGCATACTCAATAAGCTTCTCATCTTTGACATCATATATCCCCTTCATCTGTTGTGCTACCAACTGCGAGTCGGAAAAAATAAGTACCTGGGTAGCTCCCACATTTCTGGCTGCTCAAAGTCCTGCCAACACAGCCTCATACTCTGCCTCATTATTGGATGCTCGAAAGTTCAACCTTACAGCCAACTTCACTTCCTCCCCAGCTAGTGAAATCAATACTACTCCCACCCCACTTCCATCCTTCGACGAGGAACCATCCACATACACCTTCCAAGGGTCTTCATTCTCCTGATGCACAGTCTCAGCCAGAAAATCGGCTAAGGCTTGTACTTTGATAGATATTCTTGGTTCATACTGGATGTCATACTTTCCCATCTCAGTAGTCCATTTTACCAAACGGCCAGACATATCGGAATGAGTGAGGATTCTGCCCAATGGACTGTTAGTTAGCACCACAATTGGATGAGATAGGAAGTAGGGTCTCAAGCACCTCGCTGTCATCACTAAAGCCAATGCCAATTTTTCCAACCCTGAATATCTGATCTCTGCCCCCTTGAGAGCATGCGAAACATAATAGACTGGCTGTTGAGTTGATCCCTCCAACTTGACAAGGACCGAACTCACAGCTTCCTCAGTGGCAGATAAATATACCCACAAAGGCTCACATGCCGCTGGTTTGGCCAGGACAGGCAGCTCAGCAAGGTATTTTTTCAACTCTTCAAACGCTTTCTCGCAGGCTGGATCCCATTCAAATTTTTTCGCCTTTCTCAAAGTTCGGAAGAACGGTAAGCTTCTGTGGGCGGACCTCGAGATAAAACGTGCCAATGTAGCAATCCTCCCTGTCAACTGCCGAACATCTCTGGGTCCCCGGGGAGAGGCCATATCTTGGATAGCTTGAACTTTCTCGGGGTTAGCTTCAATCCCCCTCTCTATCCCCATATAACCCAGAAACTTCCAACTCCTCACCCCAAAGATACACTTCTGAGGATTCAACTTTAGCCCATAAGACCTGAGGGTGGAAAAGGTCTCCACTAAGTCAGGTATGAGCTTGGTTGAATCCTTAGATTTTACCATGATGTCGTCCACATACACTTCGACGTTCCTTCCCACCTGTTCAGAAAAGACTCTATCCATCAATCGCTGATACGTGGCTCCGGCATTTTTGAGTCCGAAGGGCATGACCACGTAGCAGAAAGTTCCTTCAAGGGTGATGAAACTCACTTTATCTTGGTCCTCCACAGCTAAGGGAATTTGATGATATCCCTGATAAGCATCCAACATACACAAATATTGATGTCCCGCTGTGGAGTCCACCAACTGATCTATCCGAGGCAGAGGATAACAATCTTTAGGGCATGCCTTATTGAGGTCTCTGAAATCCACACACATCCTCCATTTCCTGAACTCTTCGGAACTAGAACGACATTCGAGAGCCAAGTAGGAAACTGCACCTCTCGAATGTGCCCAGCATTGAGCAATTATCCCACCTCCTTCTTTATAACTATATCTTTCTCGGGCCCGAAGTGTCTTCTCTTCTTCTTCAAGGGACGAGAACTTGGTAAGATGTTTAATCGGTGTTCTGCTACATCTGGGCTCGTCCCTGTGAGATCTTGGGCTGACCAAGCGAACCCGCTGAGATTAGCCTGTAAACAAGTAATGAGTTCATCCCTGACCTCTGGGTCAAGGTCAGGGGCTATTCTTTGCGTCTTCTTGTCGGGTCCCACTGTCACGATCTCCGACTTCTCATCTATCACCTCATGAACATCGCTCACTACTACGGGCAACCCGCTTCGCCCCCTTCTAATCATATTGACCTCTACACGCGCCCTCTTCCCTCTTCTTTCACTATTGCCTCATAACACCGACGCGCGACCCTCTGGTCCCCGCATAAGACTCCAACCTCCTTCTCTACAGGAAACTTCAACTTCTGATGATACGTGGACGCTACAGCTCTGAAATCCTTTAGGGCTGGCCGCCCCAGAATTCCATTGTAAGCGGATGGGGTGTCCACCACAGTAAATGTTGTCATCTTTGTTACCCGCCGAGGCTCATGTCCCAAAGATAGAGGAAGGACAATCTGACCGAGCGGCGGGATGGCATGTCCTGCAAATCCATATAGAGGAGTAGAGATTGGCTCGAACTCAAATCCCTCAACCTTCATCTGATCCAGAGTGCTTTTGAACATGATATTAACAGAGCTTCCATTATCAATAAAGATTCGTGCCACATCGTAATTGACAACGGTGGCCGTTACCACCAAGGTATCGTTATGAGGAGCCACAATGCCTTGGAGGTCATATGGTCCAAAACTGATGACAGGATCCTGGGGTAAGTCCGCACCCCTAGATATTTCAAAATTCTCCAACCTCCTGCCATACGCCTTTCACGCTCGCCCGAAATCTCCATCAGTATCACCCCCCGAGATCATGTGAATCATTCCTCTCGTAGGTGGTTATCCTCATTTGTTCCCCTCCTCGGTTCAGCGGGCTCCCGAGGGACATCCTAACCTCGACCTTCTCTCCTCGGCTCCTTGATCCTCTGATGTATCCATGGAGGGCCTCGACCCCGCCTAGAAGATGGACGAGATCTCAGTTCACTCCTGGACGAGGATCCTTCTTGTCTACCCCGCGACGGAGGTCGAGCACTGCTCTCACACCTCTGCGACTTCTCCCCCCTCTCCCCTGACTCCCTCACCTTATCCCGACTCCTATTCAGAGGAACATGTGATGAGAATTGTCCTCTACTTCTGGTTCTGTCCCCTCCCTCTCACCTGCACCTCTCTTCTTACCGCCTCTCTCGGCTCCCTCCACCCTACTCCCTCTGGGTCGGTTTTCCATCCTTCTATACCGTTGGGCATCTTTCAAGTTTACATATTTTTCCGCCCGAGCTAACAAGTCATCATAGCTCGACGGAGGTTTCTTGACCAGCGATTTGAAGAATTCTCCCCCCTCAGCCCTTGGGTAAAGGCACTTATCATGATGTCGGGGGTAGCCGCTAGTATTTCTAACGCTGCGCTGTTGAAGCGCTGGACAAACTCCCGTAAAGTTTCAGCCTCTTGCTGTTTCATTACAAACAAACTCAAGTAGTTTTTCTGGTGCCTCTTGCTGCTGGCAAATCGGTGCAAGAAAGCTGCAGAAAAATCTTCGAAAGACTGTATGGAGTTGGGCTGCAGGGTATTAAACCATTGTTGGGCTGACCTTACCAACGTGCCCAGAAACACCCTGCACCTAACTCCATCCGAATATTGGTGCAACAGAGCCGCATTCTCAAATCTCCTCAAGTGTTCTTCGGGGTCTGTATGTCCGTCATATTCTCCAATGTTTGATTGTCGGAAATTTGGAGGAAGCCCTTCTTCCAAGATGGCTAGTGAAAAGGGCTTCCTTTCTTGGGTACCGGCGCCCTGCTTTCTACCTGCTCTCTCAACCTCCGTATCTTCTTCCACATCTCCCCCATCTCACTAATCTCCTCACTTTGGAGGGGATGCGTCTCTTCAACCCTGCTCTGGTGGACTTCAACATTTTCTTCACGCTCCTGACGGGCGACCTGTTCCTCTACAAACATAGACTCTTGATTCCTCTTCATGGCCTCATCCATTGTCTGGGTGATAAATTGGCCCAGCTGTTCCAGGGTCAAGTTCCCCACATTCTCATTGGGACGGGTTTTGCTCGACCCTTGTCTCGTGAAGGGGCTGCTCGGCTCTCGTCTCTTGACGAGGTTGTTCCTGCCTCGTCTTAAGACACGGTTGTTCGGGTCCCATCTGAGGATGCGACGATGTTGTGTTAGTTCTTCTGCTTCCTCTTCTAGCTGCCATCTCTGCGTCTCAGCTCAAACTTCCCACAGACAGCGCCAAGTGATACCCACGGGAAATTTAGAGTCCACTCCCAGCAAGTGTCACTAGTACAGACGCAGGGTTTCGAAATTGTCCCGAGCCTGAAATCACAAATAAGATCGTTAGGAGGGGGCCAGAAGGGTGTCCTGGCGTAGCCCCTCCGACGCTCAAGTCAGAGACTGAGGATATATGGGGGGAGCAGCTAAGGATGCTGCTGAAAACAATATAGTGAATGAATCAACCGAACACTCAAACCTGGTATTTATAGGAGGATACATGGACCCTTGATGAGCTTGTCTTCCATTTGGGCTACCATCTGGGCTAGGGATGGGACAAGGGTAGTGGGCCCATCCATGTGGTATCAATTTTGTACCGTATGTTGTTCATTAAAACATCTATATGCAAGCAATATTTTTTCAATGTTTTAAGAACTATCAATCCAATTATGTAATACTCATACGAACAACTTTATCAATAATCACTCCAAATTTCCGAAAACAAAGAAACTCCATTATTTAAAATACTAAATTTTTTAAATAATTTTTTTGTTCAACAACTAATTTTTTAATAATACGTTTTAGTGTGTTTCATCAGATACATTTAATATAGAGAAGGATTGACACTTATTGAAAGCTAATTTACAAAGGATAATTTATTACAAAAATCAAATTAAAATTGTTCAATCACACAATATCTAATCGTCTCTTCTCTAAATTTAGATTCACAATATTTAAATAGTTGATAATTGTTACTCATTTGAGACCAGAATGTCAACATTTGAGTTTGAGAACAATCAATATCAATTTTCACCTGATGATTTTTTCCGACATATCACGTTAAAATTCCACATCCACGTCCATGTTGAAATTTGTAAGCTTTTAAATAATATTTGCCTCTGGCTTACAAATCACGGTAGAGAAACATTACATTTAAAGAAAGTATTTTACCTATAGACCATGCAAAGTTTTACATAAAAAAAATAAACGATTTTAGCATAAGTCAAATTCATAAAGAAAATAAGAAAACATACACATCATTCGAGTCGATCTTTTTTTTTAAATATATATATAATCAAATTTTAGTCAAATATGTAAATTAAAGTAAATCCAATAGACCACAAAGACCGGTACTCCCACCAAGCCTACTATATAATTCATGCTAGTATAGACTTCTCAACCCGAATTAATTAAACAGCAAAGAAAAAGCAAACCATTTAACCTTTCATTTCTCACTGGTAATTTTTTGGTGCTGGTAGACTCGCAAAAATGGCGATTCAGCTGGAGAATCTGGTGGAGTCCATAAAGTCCAAGGTTCGATCGTTGAAGAAATCCAAGAAACCATACCTGAAGATGGACAAGAGCGCGAGCGTTAAGGTCGAGATCCGAAGTCGGAAAGCTCGGAAGATCATCGAGAAAACCCTCAAATCCGCCGATCTCCCCGGCAAGCCATCTTACTTGGCTTGATAATTTATTGCCTGCTTTTCATCTTATCCCCTTCATCTCTATACATATATATTATCTATCTATATATATATATATACATGTATTTATATATATATATTATGGTCATGTGTACTGGGAATCGATTCACTTTTTATGAACTGGTAAAATTCGAATCACATCTGTAAAATAAAGAAAGTGTGCAAGATTTTGGATTTTATGGCCGATTACGGGTTTCTCTCGTCTCAATGCTTTGGGTTCATGCAGTCATATCTTTTGAATTAAATTAACAATATATTGACCTTTATTTTTGTTTTAATCTCCTATCTATTTTTCAAATTTTCTAAATAATATTATTTATTTTACATATTATGAATATCTCTTCGTGTATCTTTTAAATTTCAGAATATAATTTATTTCATCAATTATATAGTACGACGAATTTGAATTATAAATATGTGAGTGTAAATTAATATTATTGGCCTATTAATAATTTCGGTATCTTACTTTAATTTAATAAATTGACAGTATAATAATTTAATTACAAGTTATTTTTAGCGAAAAAGTTTTAAATTAAGTGCATATCTCTTACTAGAAACGAAGTGCGTACTATATATAAAAAAATATTTATTATTATAAAAAAAATGGTGAAAAATTCCTCACCAATTTCATCCCTATAATTTAGTATGTTTTCGTTATTGGTCTAATAATTGGGTAAAATTTGATTTAGTCTTTATTTACACTTTTCCTCTTCTTACACCTAAATGTTAACGTCTGATATCATATCAGCAATTTTCTTATATCATATCAGTAATATTTAACATCACATTATCAATTATCGATGTTTTGTTAATACGTCGATAAAATGATCAAAATGAAAAGAAGATCGATTAATTGTATTAAGATAATTTTCCCCACTTTTATAACTAAAAATAAATACATAATTTATATGATGAATTTTATAACTTTTCTTAATTTATCCCTGACAATGTAGACTCGACTGAATATATCAGAAATTTTGAAGCACAAATTTTAATGATGACGTTCTATTCAGCTGTTTGATTTTACTTTGTTAATTCAAGCTAACCCTAGTTAAGGTTCTAAATTTCTAACAAGCGTGAAATTTTGGGGAAGATGGAGATTAAAGTTTAGATATTACAAAATTAAACGTGTATAATTGAAGTTTAAGCGTAATAAAATTATTTAATTATTGTATGATTTGGATTTTATTTCATCAGGTCAAGTGAAAGTTTGAATAATTATAAATCCTTTTGGTTTGAAAAAAAGTATATAGTAAAATCCGAAATGAATATATTTTGGTTGGTTTTAAAATAAGAGTAGTTTTCTTGTGAGACGATCTCACGAATCTTTATCTTTGAGACGGGTCAATCCTACCGATATTCACAATAAAAAGTAACATTTTCACCATAAAAAAGTACTATTTTTTCATGGATGACCCAAATAAAATATCGGTCTCACAAAATACGATCCGTGAGACCATCTCACACAAGTTTTTACCTTAAAATAATTATCAAGACGGTTATAAAAGTGTTTTTTGAATGTACCAATTTGTATATATATTTATTTATAGTCTTTAAATAAAAAAATGTTAATATAATTTAAGACAATTTCTTTTCAAAAAATATATTCTAAATTTTAAAATTGTGGCTATTATTAAACTAATGAACCATAAAGTAGGCTTTTATTTATTGGGACTTTGGGCCTATTAAAATTTATATCTATTAATGATGAAAAGAAAGTTCATCCGACTTTTGGCGTAGGAAAATTCTTTTATACATTTCTCTCTAATAATATGCAGTGTAAGGGTACCCACATTAGGTAGTTAACACTCACATGAGAGAGGGTGTGGGGCGTTCATCTGTATGAACGCACCTGTGTCAGTTTATTTTTCTTAAAAAATTGCACACTTAGCGACGGCTTTATAGAAATCGTCGTCGATTTGCTGACATGCGGGTCCCACGTATTTTGAATTATTTATGAAAATTGAACATTTAGCGACGGCTTTGAAAAAACCGTCGCTATTTGCTTCAAAAGCGTCTCAAACCAGTCGCTAAACGTTGTTATATATATATATATATATATATAAATTATTATAATATAAAATAGTAATTTAAATTTCTTAAAAAATTTGAAATTGAATTTATTTAATGTAAAATAAGAATAAGATGAATGAGTGGACAGCGGGACCTACAAATAATGAGTGTTAATGTTAAAATGAATGTGAGAGAATAGATGTGTTAATGTAATGTGTATGTGACATGTGGATCCCACGATTTTTGATGAGGTGATGGATGTTATAACACTTACCAATGCGGTGCCTAAGGGCTAGCTGAGCTGGCGCACTGACGTCCAAGTGTATTTTTTTTATAAAAGAATAATTTTTTTTATTTGTGATAAATTTGACCTTTCCGAAACCTCAACTCCATCGCGTTGAATGGTTAATTTATATTATATTGAGAATGTTTTTTTTTTTTTTTTTATATCTCTATCTCTTTTTTTAATAAAAATTGAGATATATATTATTGATTTAAGAGTACGACTCACACGCCGCCGCGGAGGAGAGTGCGGTTGCGTGCGCGGTGGTGCACATGTGTCGGAGTTTGGCAGCGGTGGAGGGGTGGCTTCTACACATTTCCATGTCAATGGCTTCCGACATTGAAATGAAGTGAAATCGTACGTGGGCCATCGAGTGATTAAATGGCACATTTCAATGGCTTTCAAAAATAAAAAAGTTTTAAAAAATTTTTTTTGGGTATGTTCGATGCATATAATATTATTTTATATAATTAATAATTATTAATTAAAATTAATAAATATTAATGTTTAATGATTATTAATATTATTATTGATATAATATAATAAATATATTTAAATTTAAAATATTATTATAAAAAAGTTTATATAAAAAATGTTTATATTATTTGAGATAACGTTTAAATGAAGTTAGCAATTTTCTATCGTTAAAATGATTTTTTTTTGTCTTGATTGAGTGAAACTATTACTGATAAAAAAATATAAAAAAATTATATATTATTTTGTCTATCAAATTTTTAACAATTAAATAATTTTTTTCTTCTAAAATTAAATTTTGTTGTCATTTATTAAATTAATAAATTTTAATTTATTTTTAGAACATATTAAAAGATGTTTATATTGAAGTTATTATTAAAATACACAAGGTTCATGACGATATAACTTTTCATCTCGAATTTGACTAAAGTTTTACAATAATATAAACTAAAAATAGTTATGTTATGTTCTAATCAATAGAATTTCAAAGTATTTTCCCTTTTATCATTCCATACCATGACAGTACATAGGAGCCATTGGATTCTCAAAATATAGGATAGATCATAGCCACTAACATTAGGTGTAACGGTGCGGGATTGACACGACTCATATTCACGGCATCCGATTAAATTCATCTCGGAGAAAAAGACACTCCATCGCTAAGTTTAAAAAAATCTTCAGTTTCGCCCTCAAAGTATAGCTTCAATGGTTGTGTATGGTGACCTCTGCCAAGAGGTTAGGGTCAATCCCTCACTGTATCTGTCATCTCAACTTTGAGCATGTCACACAGAATTTTTCCAATGTAGTTTACTTAATCAGCTCGATTTACATACTACTACCGCAGGTTCCGAGGTTAAAAAAATAAAATAAAAAAATCTTCAGCTTTCATCTTAAGTTTCATAAATTTTGTATCATATCAGCATAAATTTTTATCAAGTATATAGAAGCAAACTAAAAATAATAGTATGGACTCTAATCCGACATATTACTTTTTTAGGAAATAATGCAAACATAACACGTCGATGTCGATTGAAAATGTTTAAATTTATTAAATCACTATAAATTCAACAAAATGGCAATTTAAAAAAATACAGTTTCTTTTTTAACAAAAAAATAAAATAATAATAACTTGCCTATTTATTTTTTTTGCCATCTCTGAAATATTGAATTGGACAAAAGTACAGATTTGGGTATCAAGGCCCAATAAGTGTCTTTCTTTCAGGTCCACAGCTGACACTCTACGACTACTGTCCGTACTTCATATTAATTGGCCCGAACTGATGCCAATTCGATTCGGCTGTTATTTTTTGTCCTACTTTACAAATATTGACATGGAATCTTGCCACGCTTTAAAATCAGGTTTGGTTGATGGTTTTCTAGTTCAATCGGATCGGGTTGGACACATTATTTGATTCGAAAAAATAATTGGGTTCATATCAATCCGAATTATTTTAGAGTAAATGTTCTGTAAGCCAACGACTGACTAAGGAATTTTTCGACTCAATTGTAATTAACAGTCTTTATTTTAATATATAATTTACATTTCATGGTTTCATTTTACTTTATACACATGCAATCATCATAGATAAAATCCTTGATTAAGCTTTAATACAAATGAATCGTAACTCGATCTTGAAACTCATTTTTAAATACTGTATATTCTAAATTTGTTCCTAGTCGATTCAGTCGCCTAAAAACAAGGATAAATGCATTTTGAGCTTGAGACTAGCATCTGCGATGTTGTGTAACGTGTTTCATAGTTAGGACATAGAGATTTTCAATCATACAAATGAGTAATCATACGTGATATGAAACTTTGTACGAACGAATTGCAAACACGATTAAAATCGAATCGCGCCCTCAATTCAATAACGAACAAAGAATCGTTGTTGTCCCGATCTTTTGAATCAAGTTTGAATGTGTGATATTCACCTCTAAATTATAAAAACTTAGCAATAAATATTCACGGATTAAACAATTGAGAAACAGACGATCCTTCAAGGAACTTGCCCCTGACAATCCGTATGATATCAATCGACAAACGCCACAAGAACGAATCTTGATAAGTTTGATTTTTGAATGAACACAAAGCAAAAGCTTTGAAAAGCTTGAGAGAAAAACTCTAAACTTTGATAAAATATCAATGATAATCTGAATTGTGTGTAAAATTTCGTCCAAAACATATTTATATGTCAAAAAGATATCTAAAATCTAGTCTCCAAAATAATTAAAACTCTAGAAAGGAAAATATTCTCGCGCAGCCGTCTCAGACACGGACCCCGTGTAGACCTCCGTGTACGGGTCCGTGTACTCTCGGGAAAATCATCTTCAGCTGGAAACAAGGGGCACGGACCCCGTGTCCACCTCCGTGTACGGGTCCGTGTACACACGGCCTTCGCAAATGTCATAGGACACGGACCCCGTGTACTGGTCCGTGCTCAGGTCCGTGTAGACACTGGAATTCTTCATGCTCGGCTGTAAAGGGCACGGACCCCGTGTACAGGTCCGTGGAGTCTCGGCCGTCTCCAACAATGCTTGAATGATATTCCTTTGGCCTCCCGACGTACTCCCATGCATCACGACCCCTTCATGCTTGCTCATGACTCCCTGTAGTGCCTCCTTGAACTTTTTTAGGCGTCCTCTCGTGACTGGTCCCTCCGGCAACTGCAAAGGATCCCATGCCTTCCTTAGAGCTTGACCACCCGTGTTCGTATCATCCTCCCCTTCTTGAAAAGGATTTGTCCTCAAATCTTGCTCGTCACCTACATCAAACAACGACAAATCACTAACATTAAAAGTAGAACTCACGTTATACTCACCTGGTGATCGAGTCTGTAGGCGTTGTCATTAATCTTCTCAAGAACTTGGAATGGTCCATCGCCTCTTGGTAATAGCTTTGAGCGTCTCTTCTCAGGGAACCTTTCCTTCCTCAGGTGTAGCCACACCCAATCGCCCTTCTCAAATGTCACCTTCTTCTTCCTTTTGTTGGCTTGCCGGGCATATTGCTCATTTCTCCTCTCAATGTTGGCCTTGACCTTTTCATGCAAACTCCTAACAAATTCAGCCTTCTTCTTTCCATCCATGTTTAACCTTTCACTCACAGGTAAGGACATCAAATCCAACGGAGTCAAAGGATTAAAACCATAAACAATTTCAAACGGCGAATAATTGGTAGTAGAATGCACGCATCGATTGTAAGCAAACTCAACAAATGGCAAACAATTCTCCCAATTCTTTAAGTTCTTTTTAAGAATAGCACGCAAAAATGTTCCTAACGTTCTATTAACAACTTCAGTTTGTCCATCCGTTTGAAGATGACATGTAAGTAGAAAACAACAATTTTGTGCCAAGTTTAGCCCACAAAGTTTTCCAAAAGTAACTCAAAAACTTAACATCACGGTCAGACACAAAAGTCCTAGGCATGCCATGTAACCTAACGACTTCTCTAAAGAACAAGTCCGCAATGTTAGAAGCATCATCCGTTTTATGACAAGCAATGAAATGTGCCATCTTAGAGAATCTATCCACAACAACAAAAATAGAATCCCCCCCCCCCTTCTTAGTCCTAGGCAACCCCAAAATAAAGTCCATAGAAATGTCAATCCAAGGCTCACTAGGAACAGGAAGTGGTGTATACCATCCATGAGGTTGTGTTCTAGACTTAGCTTGCTTACAAGTTATGCACTTATCACACACACGCTCAACATCACGTTTCATATGTGGCCAATAAAAATGCTCATGCAATGCGCCTAAAGTTTTAGCCACCCGAAAGTGCCCCATTAAACCATCCCCATGTGCCTCCCTAACAAGTAATTCACGAATTGATGACTTGGAAATGCATAATTTATCTTCTTTAAACAAGAACCCATGATGCAAGTAAAATTTGTCATGTGGACCATGCATACAAGTTTCAAATTCACTCTTAAAATCATCATCTAACACATATAACTCTTTTACATGTTCAAACCCAAAATTTTTGACTCCAAGGTAGAGATTAGTACGTACCTCCGTGATAGTGCGTCGGCCACTACATTTTCCTTACCTTGTTTGTATTTGATGATGTAGGGGAATGTTTCAATGAATGCCACCCACTTGCCATGCCGCTTGTTCAACTTCTGTTGGCCCTTAAGGTGCTTTAGAGACTCATGATCCGTGTGGATCACAAACTCCTTAGGCCTCAAGTAGTGTTGCCACATCTCTAGAGTCCTCACAAGTGCATAGAGCTCTTTGTCATATGTTGGATAGTTAAGCGCTGCTCCATTAAGCTTTTCACTAAAATATGCCACCGGCCGCTCTCCTTGCATCAACACTCCACCAATACCTACACCTGAAACATCACATTCAATCTCAAAAGTATTAGCAAAGTCAGGTAAAACAAGTAAAGGAGCATTAATTAACTTTTGCTTAATAAGATTGAAAGACTTCTCTTGCTCCTCGCCCCACTGGAATGGAACATTTTTCTTGATCACCGCCGTCATTGGTGCTGCCAGTGTGCTAAAATCCTTTACAAACCTCCTATAGAAGCTTGCAAGACCATGAAAACTTCGAACTTGACCAACAGTAGTAGGCGTTGGCCAATCACGAATAGCACTTACCTTGTCTTCATCAACTTGTATACCCTGTGAACTTACCACAAAACCAAGAAAGACAAGTTTGCTTGTACAAAAATCACATTTCTTTAAGTTAGCATACAAATTTTCAGCCCTTAGTGTGATTAGCACAAGTCTTAAGTGATTAACATGCTCTTCCAAATTTTTGCTATACACTAGGATATCATCAAAGTAGACCACAACAAATTTTCCTATGTGTGCACGCAAAACATGGTTCATTAACCTCATAAAGGTGCTAGGAGCGTTAGTTAAGCCAAAAGGCATTACCATCCACTCGTATAACCCGTATTTGGTTTTAAAAGCAGTCTTCCACTCATCTCTTTCTCTCATCCTAATTTGGTGATAACCACTTTTCAAGTCAATCTTGGTAAAAATACAAGCACCATGCAACTCATCCAACATATCATCTAGTCTAGGTATGGGATGCCTATACTTAATGGTTATGTTATTGATTGCCCTACAATCTACACACATACGCCATGAGCCATCTTTCTTAGGCAACTAGTAAAATAGGTACAGCACAAGGAGACATGGACTCACGCACAAAACCCCTATCTAACAACTCACTTACCTGCCGTTGAAGCTCCTTGGTCTCCTCCGGATTGCTCCTATAGGCTGGGCGATTTGGCAATGCACTTCCGGGTACCAAATCAATTTGGTGCTCAATCCCCCTCAATGGTGGTAGCCCTTGAGGTAGCTCCTCCGGGAATACATCTTCAAATTCCTGCAAGAGTGAAACAACAATGCTCGGAAGAGATCCGGCTATATCACTTGTGTTGAGGAGGATCTCCTTATAAACAATTAACACAAGTGGTTCATGTGTGTGCAGACATTGTTTCAACTCACCTTTTTGGGTCATATATGATTTCTTTTTGGCCTATTTCCTCTCATTTTCTTTCCTCTCTTTTTTCTTTTGTATGGCTATCTCACCTTTTTTGTCACTCTTTTTTCCAGCAATTTCATTTTTATTTTCAAAGGCCATCTCACTTTTTAATTCACTCTTTTTTTCGGCCTCATCTCTCTTCTTTTTTTTCAATTGGTCCTCCAACACTTGCTTTGGGGACAAAGGAAGTAAAACAATAGGAATCATTCTTCAACATAAATGAATACCTATTCTTGTACCCATCATGTGTCACTCGTCTATCATATTGCCACGGCCTACCCAACAAGATATGACAAGCATGCATGGGCACCACATCACACAAGACCTCATCCACATACTTCCGAATATAAAAAGTCACTAACACTTGTTTGTTCACCTTCACCTCCGCACAATCATTCAACCATTGAAGCCTATATGGTTGAGGATGCTTCAATGTAGGTAGACTTAATTTCTCGACCATCTCACTACTAGCCACATTAGTACAACTCCCCCCATCTATGATTAAATTGCAAACCCTTTGATTCACAAAGCACCTAGTATGGAACAAGTTCTCTCTTTGGTTAGTCTCCTCCTCCTTGACTTGGGCACTCATGATACGCCTAGTCACTAGTGCTTCTCCTACAACCGCCTCAAAACCCTCGTCAGGATCCTCTAATGCAGGCATATCATCCTCATCCTCACCATCACTATGCGACCCATATTCACCATAGTCATTCAAGATCATCACTCTTTTGTTAGGACATTCACTAGAAATATGACCTAACCCTTGGCACCTAAAACATCTAACATCCCTAGATCGATTAGAAGGAGTTTCAGATTTACCTTGCACTCCTTGTTTAGGCGCCTTTTGTTTGGTCTCAATCTTGGGCTTGGTCACCAACTTATTCTCCTCATGTTTCACCACATTTGACCGCCAAGAAGATGATGAGCCTCCAGTTTGATTGGTGCGGACAACTCCACGTCTTTTGAGTTGTTGCTCCACTTTTATGGCCATTTGCACCATTTCGTCTAGATCCAAGTAGTGCCGAAGCTCCACTTGATCGTGAATTTCCCTGTTCAAACCACAAAGAAAACGAGCCATGGTCGCCTCACTATCTTCCTCAACATTGGCCCTAATCATGACTACTTCCATCTCCTTATAGTAGTCCTCAACACTCTTCAACCCTTGCCTTAAAGTTTGTAACCTCTTGAACATCTCCCTATAATAGTGATTGGGCACAAACCTTTTTCTCATCACTCTCTTCATCTCATCCCAAGACTCAATGGGTCCCTCATTATACCTCCTTCTAGTGGTCACTAATTGATCCAACCAAATGAGAGCGTAGTCTAGAAATTCAACCACCGCCAACCTAACCTTCTTTTGTTCAGGAGTAGTGGTGACATTCGAACACAAACTCTAACCTCTTTTCCCACTCTAAATATGCCTCCGGATCAGATTTCCCATGGAACGAAGGAATTTTCATCTTAATACTACCCATATTACCATCCTCCCTATTCCCATCATATCTACCCCGTAAGACTTCTCTTCTTCCTCTACCAAATCCTCTACCTCTTCCAATCCTACCCCAATTCTCATTTTGACTCTCCTCGTCTCCCCCCAAATCACATTCCTCATCATCTCTACCCAAATCCTTAGGTTTAGATTTACTCCCACTAACACCAACCTCAAGCTTATCCAACCTTTCATGTAACGACTCCATTTGGGTCGTCATCATCCTACTAAAATGCCCAAACAACGCATCCATTTGGACCTTGGACAACCCCGAATTCGAACTATCTCCTACCTCCCTCTCCATTTAATTTCAAATTTGTACCTGCAAGAAGACATTAGTAGAAAAAACCCAAATGCTCACGGTCACTCCAAAGAAAGTTCACTCGTCTCTCCTCTCTTATTTTTTTTTTGCTCACAACAAATACTCACCGATCACTCCAAAGAAAAAATTCACTCACACTCAAGTAATGCCACTCAAGTTCGAGAGTCCTCTCAAGGTGCTCAAGCTTTGTATTTGAATTTATCAAACAATCAAGTTTAAACTTGTGAACAAATGTGATCGACTCACTTGGACTGCGTAGACAAGTAATTTGAAGATAAATATTTTTTTTGACTGTGTGAGACACTTTTTTATGACTCACAAAAAGGAATAGAACAAAATGTCAAAAAGAAATGATGGTGAATTTTCGGATTTTTGGTACTCTTTTTTTTTTTTACTCACTCACTCTAAGGCTGAGTAAAAACTCGAAAATCCCAACAAAAAAATATCACCAAAATTTCAGAAACTGATGAAGAATGGTAGAACAAAAACAGATCGATAAAAGACGAAGAAATAACACAGATCTGAAGATTTAAGAACAAGATAAACTTACTAGAATTCAATGAACCTAAGCTCTGATACCAAATGATATGAAACTTTGTACGAACGAATAGCAAACACGATTAAAATCGAATCGCGCCCTCAATTCAATAACGAACAAAGAATCGTTGTTGTCCCGATCTTTTGAATCAAGTTTGAATGTGTGATATTCACCTCTAAATTATAAAAACTTAGCAATAAATATTCACGGATTAAACAATTGAGAAACAGACGAACCTTCAAGAAACTTGCCCCTGACAATCCGTATGATATCAATCGACAAACGCCACAAGAACGAATCTTGATAAGTTTGATTTTTGAATGAACACAAAGCAAAAGCTTTGAAAAGCTTGAGAGAAAAACTCTAAACTTTGATAAAATATCAATGATAATCTGAATTGTGTGTAAAATTTCGTCCAAAACATATTTATATGTCAAAAAGATATCAAAAATCTAGTCTCCAAAATAATTAAAACTCTAGAAAGGAAAATATTCTCGCGCAGCCGTCTCAGACACGGACCCCGTGTAGACCTCCGTGTACGCGTCCGTGTACTCTCGGGAAAATCATCTTCAGCTGGAAACAAGGGGCACGGACCCCGTGTCCACCTCCGTGTACGGGTCCGTGTACACACGGCCTTCGCAAATGTCATAGGACACGGACCCCGTGTACTGGTCCGTGCTCAGGTCCGCGTAGACACTGGAATTCTTCATCCTCGGCTGTAAAGGGCACGGACCCCGTGTACAGGTCCGTGTACACGTCCGTGGAGTCTCGGCCGTCTCCAACAATGCTTGAATGATATTCCTTTGGCCTCCCGACGTACTCCCATGCATCACGACCCCTTTATGCTTGCTCATGACTCCCTGTAGTGCCTCCTTGAACTTCTTTAGGCGTCCCCTCGTGACTGGTCCCTCCGGCAACTGCAAAGGATCCCATGCCTTCCTTAGAGCTTGACCACCCGTGTTCGTATCAATACAATGATTGTACAGTATAACACTCCCTCGAACTTTCCAAGTGGTTATCATTCGTCGAGATGAAAATTTTGTGGTTGTTATTGTACATCATTAGTCCTTACAACCCAGGACAACACCGAGGCTCAATATGCTAGGATTGTGCTTTGACTCGTTTACCGACTCCGCGAGGGTCAAAAGGTGGCGAGGTTGGGTGCAATTGCGAAGTGTGTAGGAGCCAGTGCATTGTAGTCTAGAATTCACCGCTCATATACGGTTGTGGATATCCTATGTGATCTAACAAAATAATAGTTTATGAAATCTCTGGCCAGAGTATGAGATGTACATTAGGGAAAGAGTTTCCTAGTTATGCATGCGATGACACTGTGAATATTTCATGATTGTATCACATAGCTATTGAATTTAATATGCAATCCTAGATGAACCAATGATTGCAGATTCGATCGGGATATAGGAGATGAAGGGACTGTACTGTACGTTAATCATAACCAATTGGTTCTTGCAGACACTATCAATGATACCTATGAAATCATGAGGCGATGCTACTAGACGCTCTTACCATAATTCGATGGGTTTAATCAGAAAAATGATTTACGACATTCTCATGATCAAATGTTTGTGCATGAAATGAGGAAAATTATGGTTAACCCGAATAAATGAAAATGTCCTAAATCACAAAGAGTTGTGAACACACGGCTAGCTGTATCCCTGAACCATTGAGGGTCACAAATACACTTGAGAGAATAAATATATGAGATAGTGAATTCAAGGAGTTTAATTTATGATAATTAAAATTTGGATAGAATAAGTTCAAGGAGTTGAATTTATAAAATTTGAGAATTTAAATTATTAAACTCAAAGGTTGTGTTTACTAAAGATTAAATTAAATATAGTGAGAAGTATGTTTAATAAGCTTGTAGGAGTACAAGTCCAACATGCTAAATAATTAAAGTTCTTAATTTGCTTTAATATAATTAACTAAACTAGTTGGACTAGTCCAATTAATTAACAAAGCTAATTAACTTTAATTAAAGAACCTAAATCCAAAATTATGAAAACTAGGTTAAGGGCTGATATATCAAGGTATGTGACCAAAAACCCTAGCCTCCAAGCCTCTCAGATTTTCGAAAAAATCCTTCCCTATGAATGTGTCTTTAACTTAAACTATATGAGTGGCCAAGATAATATTTGAATGTCAAATTAAACTTTTTTTAAACTTTCAATGCGTTTTGGACACAAGAAACCAATTACCTAACATGTTGACATGAAAATTTTAAATTTTTATAATTAATAAATGTTACCTACATTTTATATACTGTATATTTGAAAAAAAATTATCATATATCTATATCATAAATTTTTATCATTTAATATTTATTTTGTACTTTTTTTTAAACAACTGTTTATTTGATTTAGTAAATATATACTTTTAATTTTTTACAATTTAACTTTCAGATTTAAATTATATATGAAAGATTTTGTATAATGTGTTTAAATTAAAATATTATTATTATTTAATTTTTTAAAAAAAATCAAAATCTAGTTGAGTTGGGTTCGGGTTCGAGTTGAACAACTTTTTAATACTATCGTGCATCAACTCAATCCGAACCCACCCCGAATTGACACTTCAAATTTTTTCCCTCAAATTTTCTCCTTTCTTTTAGAACATATATATGCAAATATATATAACAAAATAGTTATTTTTCTTATCCGTATCAATTACTATATTCGTATTTATATTTTCTAATTAAAGGATTTTTTCTTGTGATTCAAAACTATAGAATTTTAAAATACTATTGCTTTGAAAATATGAGCTTTATATTGTTTCCATTTTTTTCAGAGACGGTGAATGCAATTTGGCAATATGTGATCAATAAAAGTCCAAACATTTCCAAGTAAAAATAATTAAATTTTAAAAAGAAAAAGAAAGAAAAGACCAAAATCGTATATATATAATTTTGATATACTGCTCACAAATCTTGTTCACATCTGTACCCACTTAGTAGATGCATATGCATATGTATTGTGAAATGAGTACAAAAATGAGCAAGATTAGTAAGTCAAATACCAAAATCATATATATATATATATATATATATTCTAATTCTTATCTAGAATGGAGAGAATGGTGGTTTGTCTTCCCAGTTGGTTTCCATCATTCAGATGCGTCGAAACGCTGTCATGCGGGGATTATTTAGGGACCCTTTACTATCCCATTTGGTGGTTGAACTAATATTTGACATTTTTATTTGAAAAATCATTTTACATGTCGTAAATAGAATATCTTTTCTATTTTAATTTCCTATAAATCATTTTATAAAGAAAAGATATTCTATTTACGACATGTAAAATATATATATATATATATATATATATATATATATAATTTCTTGTTGCTTGAGAAAATTATGTACCCGAGTTTTAAGTGATATTTGTGATGTAGCTACTAAAAAATACAACAATCGAAAGTAACGAAATGAAATTAGTGGGTTAATAAATATATATTTTAAAATTTGTATTTGAATACATCCGTCAAAGTTTGTTTTGGAATTCAGTCCTTTCAAATATAATTTGGGAATTGACCTGACAGTAACCAAACTATAATTTTAACTCTTTACAAAAGATATTTTACGTTTTTACTTTTTTTGTTTACCTAAATATATAAATATATTATCCTTCAACCAAATTACCTAAATAATTTTCTTCTCCCCTCAACGAAATTCATCGGCTCCTACTGAAGCAAATCCATCTGCCCGATCTATCACCCTTCCTTGTGGCTTGAAAAATATGTTAGAGTAGGTGCCCGTCGAGCTCCGGCGACGACGATGACGTCTAGGTTTCCAAAAGTGTTTTGGATTATCAAAGTGTCATGGGCCTTGAGTTGTTGGGCCATTGGATGGCTAACATATTTGTGAATTTTGAATGTGCCAAAATGTTTTTAGTGAAAAATAAGCTTTTGGGCCCTTAAATTTAAAATTACAAAAGTTGCAAATATTTTCTCATGAAATAAATATTTTAAGTTTTGGACTTTAAATATTTATAGTAAATGGTGATTTACAAGAAATTCAGTTATAAATAAATTAATTGGAAAGTAGACAAAGTGTTTGTATACTTTGTTAATTTAGTTTATAATCGTGACGGTTAGTGATTGGATCTAAGATATATAATATTGGATCAATTAATTATTGTGATAATTAATTGATGGTGTATGATATGTGATATTGTGCATGAAGGATGATCAAAAGCCCAAGCCCAATTTGCTAGGTGTATGCTAGAATATTTTGTGTTGAATGATTGTAATAATTATCAATTTATAAAGTGGGCTTGGTTTATGGCCCGTTCCCACCCCCATAAGATGTATCCCTATTTGCCATGGATATTTATTTGTAAATATTAGTATAGTGGATGATCAAGATTGGAAGATGGTGGCCATGATGATTATGAAGATCGAAGACATGTAAATATTGGAAGCTTATGTAATAGTTGCATTTGCATTCCGTGCATTTCCCTAGGATTGGACCTAGGCCCGTGTTTAGCTTACACGGTCCGTTAGTATTGGGGCGATTGATCATCCTTGTTTTGTTTACTGTTTATAATATATGCATGATATGTTATAAATAATAAGTATGTGCGTTATTATTATGATAATAACAAAGTTGCATGAATCCGGCAAACATACGATCAAACATGGCGAGCTTTTAAATAAAATTAATGATGAGACCTTTCAAAATTAAAAACCCTCATTTTGAATAAGATTCAAAATTAATATTAAGCCCGAAAAGGGGAATTATAAATTTGTTTATAATTTCCTTGTCTTCCATCGACAATGGGTGCATGATGAACGCTACCCGTACTCGGGGCTCGGCTCATATTATTGGGGGAGCTCTGGGTGCCGGAAAGCTGTGACATCCATTGACATGGTGATGTGAACTACGTGGAACTCCCATGATTTCGGCTCATATTATTGAGGAAACTCATGGCGACCGTCCATTAAGGTTCAACATCTATGGGTAAGGACTTGACACGTAAAGATGAACGACGTCATATTATTGGGTCCTAATCAAACGTGAGACAAAAGTTTACGTAGAGGGTTGCATTGTGATGCAACTGGAAACTACCTTTTAGGAATTATGATTGGCTGATATTATTTGGGATCATGATTCGCTAATTGGACCTTACGTACCTACTGAGGAAAGGAGTTTCCCGTTTTCACTAGAGGGTAATGAAAATGTCAAAACAGTGGGAGCGAAAATTTATAAAGTTAAAGTCCAAACTTTATATCTTATTAAATATTTTAAAATAGTCATTAACATTTATCTGTTTTACTTTTCAGTACAAAAATTTGACAATGTCTTCAATTCGCAATCCGCTTTCTGCCATACTCGAAAAACATGTGTTAACCGGACCTAACTATCTCACTTGGCTAAGAAATCTGAAAATCGTCCTAAACTCGGAAAAGATTGCGTATACACTGACTGAGTCGCCCCCTGCTGAGGCTCCGACTAGCTGCACTCCTGAGGAATTGCAGACCTACAAGGATTGGTGTGACCATGACTTGAAGGCTAGGTGTTATATGCAGGCTTCTATGAACGATGAGCTGCAGAGGCGTTTTGAGGATGCAAAGAATGCTGCTGACATTCATTTGCACCTCAAGGAGCTCTTTGGTGAGTAGACTCGGCCTCTTAGGCGTGCTACTGTCAAGGAGCTGATCACTATGCGCATGCGAGATGGGGCCTCGGTCCATGAGCATGGCTTGAAGATGATTGGGCTCGTGGACAAGCTCGTTGGCATGGATCTGATTTTGCCTTCGGAGTTGACCACCGACGTGTTGCTCTTATCGCTGCCTAGCTCATTTGATCCTTTTGTGGTGAGCTTCAATATGAACAAAATGGAGCCGACCCTTGAGGAGTTGGTGAACATGCTTGTGACTTTTGAGTCCACCATCAAGAAAGAGAAGCCGGTTCTTTTTGTGGGCTCTTCATCTGGTATGAAGACCGGTCCACCTGGGAAGGGAAAGAAGCGTTCTTTCCAACATCCCAAGAAGAGCGTGCCCTTGAAGTGGCAGACTCCGGGTCCCGTAGTGGCAGCCACACCAGTGAAGGCTGACAAGACTGTTGACATCTGTCATCACTGCAAGAAGCCTGGACATTGGAGGCGCAATTGCAGGGAATATCTTGCCCAGAAGAGTTCTGGAAACGGTATGTTCTATATCGAAGTAAACATTTCAATTAACTCTACTTCTTGGGTATTGGATACTGGCTGTGGCTCACATCTCTGTAATGATTTGCAGGTGATGGGAAGAAGTAGGAGGCTCAGGGAAGGTGAGACCTTCTTGAGGATGTGCAATGGGGCAAGGGTTGCTGCCAAAGCTGTTGGAGATGTTACTTTACTTTTGAACAATGATTTTAAGTTAATGTTAAGAGATGTTTTGTTTGTACCAGACTTGGTGAAAAACATTATTTCCATTTCTATGTTAGACAAAGATGGATTTTCTTGTTTATTTAGCAAAGGTGTTTGCAATATTTACAAGAATGAATGTTTAATTGGTACTGGAGAACTTGAAAACGATCTCTACACCTAAAAATTGAAAGATATTCCACTTAACAATGTCCAAGCTATAACAACAAACAAGCGCAAACAAGATACTCTAAATTCGGCACAATTATGGCATGCTCGATTAGGACATATTTCCCTAAGAAGGATGAACAAGTTAATGGGAGTAGGCATGTTTGATATGTCTGATATTAATGCTCTCACGACTTGTGAATCCTGTCTAAAAGGAAAGATGACCAAGATTCCCTTTAAGGGCCATGTGGAGCGAGCCAAAGGGTTATTGGATTTGATCCATACCGATGTGTGCGGTCCGCTTAGCATCACCACTAAGCATGGACATGCCTACTTCATCACCTTTACCGATGACTTTTCGAGGTATGGGTATGTGTATTTGATGAAATACAAGTCTGAAGCCTTTGAAAGGTTCAAAGAATTCAGAAGTGAAGTAGAGAAGCAATTGGGACGAAGCATCAAGACACTTCGATCGGATCGAGGTGGTGAGTACTTGAGTGCCGAGTTCCAAGAGTATCTTAGGGAGAATGGGATTCTCTCGCAGTGGACTCCGCCCGCTACACCACAGTTGAATGGTGTTTCGGAGCGTCGTAACCGGACTTTGATGGACATGGTTCGGTCTATGATGGGGTTCACGGAGTTGCCGCCATCCTTTTTGGGATATGCGCTTGAGACAGCGGCAATGTTGTTGAACAATGTCCATACAAAGGCAATTGATAAGACACCATATGAGATATGGATGGGTAAGCCACCCAAATATTCTTATCTTAGAATATGGGGGTGCCCTGCTTATGTGAAGCAGGTAGTGGGAGATAAATTGGATAGTCGATCCATTTTATGTTACTTTGTGGGATATACAAAGAATTCGGTTGGATACTACTTCTATCATCCCCAAGAAACAAAGGTGTTTGTTTCTAGGAATGCAACCTTTTTGGAAAAGGAATTTCTATTAGATAGAAAAGGCGAGATGATAGAACCGAAGAGGTTCGAGAGACACCCACAATTGTAGAACCCACACCCGAAGAGCCAAGAGAGGAGATACAAGCTCCTAGAAGATCCGAGAGAGTCTCGAGACCACCTATGAGGTATGGTCTGCTTCTTGAAGAGGGCCATGATGAGCCTAACCATGGATGTGATCCAAGGACCTTCAAGGAAGCATTATCTGATGCCGATTCATCCAAGTGGCTTGAAGCGATGGAATCTGAGATGAATTCCATGCATTCGAACCAAGTGTGGAATCTCGTGGATCCACCTGAGGGAATTGTTCCCATAGGGTGTAAATGGATTTACAAGAGGAAACTTGGGGCGGATGGGGAGGTATTGACCTTCAAGGCACGATTGGTGGCAAAAGGATATACTCAAAGACAAGGAGTTGACTTTGAGAAAACCTTTTCTCCAGTTGCAATGTTCAAGTCCATAAGGATTTTGCTAGCCATAGCTGCATGGTATGACTATGAGATATGGCAGATGGATGTTAAGACAGCCTTTCTTAATGGGGATATTAAGGAAGAGATTTACATGTCTCAACCCGAAGGGTTTACATCTATCGGAAGTGAGCATATGGTATGCAAACTTCAAAGATCTATTTATGGTCTAAAGCAGGCATCTAGGAGTTGGAACCTCAGATTTGATAGTACAATCAAAGAGTTTGGTTTTGCTAAGAATCCTGAGGAACCCTGTGTGTATAAGAAGGTCAGTGGGAGTGCTGTGACATTCCTGGTGTTGTATGTTGATGACATTTTACTCATTGGGAATGATGTAGGAATGTTGCAATCAACGAAGATATGGTTAGCGAGTAAGTTCTCGATGCAGGACTTGGGTGAAGCATCTTTTGTATTGGGAATACAGATCTATAGAGATAGATCAAAAAGATTGCTTGGTCTCACCCAGTCCACATACATTGATACCATCGTGAAGCGGTTCTCGATGGATGAGTCCAAGAGAGGACATCTGCCAATGTGTCATGGCGTGTCCCTATCCAAGTCTATGTCTCCCAAGACTGATGCAGAGATAGCGGCGATGACCAGCATTCCTTATGCATCTGCGATAGGTAGCATCATGTATGGGATGATATCTGCATGTCCTGACGTGGCTTTTGCACTAAGTGTAGTAAGTAGATATCAATCCAACCCTGGTCTTCCACACTGGAAAGCTGTGAAAGACATCCTCAAGTATTTGATAAGGACCAATAAATTGTTCTTGGTCTATGGGGGTGGAGAACTGAAATTGGAAGGCTATACCGACTCTAGCTTCCAAAGCGATATCGATGACTCGAAGTCAACCTCTGGATTCATATTCATACTCAATGGTGCTGCTGTCTCTTGGAAGAGTTCCAAGCAAGACAGTACAGCGGATTCCACCACTGAGGCAGAATATATTGCTGCATCAGCTGCAGCAAAGGAGGCTGTTTGGATAAGGAATTTCGTCCAAGAGTTGGGCGTCATTCCTAATGGAGTTGCTCCTGTCCCGGTGTTTTGTGACAACACGGGAGCCATTGCTCAAGCAAAGGAGCCGAGGTCTCATCAGAAGTCCAAACACGTATTGAGAAAGTACCACATCCTCAGAGAGATCGTGGAAAGAGAAGATGTCACGATTGACAAGGTCGGCTCCGCAGATAATGTTGCTGATCCACTAACTAAGCCTTTACCTGGACCATTGTTCGAGAAGCATCGCGAATCGATGGGTTTGAAGCATATGGGTAGTTGGCTCTAGTGCAAGTGGGAGATTGTTAGAGTAGGTGCCCGTCGAGCGAAGTGTTGGCCGAGGGTTCATGATTAAACTCTATGTATGAACAGTCTTTATTTTAATAATATTTGAATTTATCATTTTGGCACTTCTTTATCTGTATACCCATGCTAGTTGCATAGATAAAGTCATTGAATATACAAATAGTAGAAAGAATATGAGATGCTCATATGATGAGTATCATGAAACACATATTTGGAATACTGTATATTCTAAACAGTTCCTAGTCGATTCAGCCGCCACTAAGAAGGATATAGGCCGCTCGAGTTCGAGACTAGTATCTGCGATGTGAGTACCATGTTTCATTGGTAGAGGACATTTTGATGTCCGAGCATGCAGATAGGTGCTCCTTGTAGAGTGCACTGAACAACCCTCCATAAAAGGACTTTCCAAGTGGTTCTCACTTATCGAGTGGAAAGTCCTAGTTTATGGTTGTACACCATTAGTCCTTATGACCCGGGACAACATTGAGACTCTATGTGCTAGAATTACACTTTGACTTGTTTACCGACTCTCATGGGGTCATCAGGTGGCAAGGTTGGGTGTTCTGTCGAAACATATAGGAGTCGATGCATTGTAGTCGGGGATTCACCGCTTACCTTCGGGTATGGATATTCTATGTGTTATCATGTGTATGTAGGTTGAAATATCTGATTAGAGTATGTTCGTAATTATGAAAGGGGTTTCATAGATTACACCATCGATGCAACTACGACATGACACATATTATCGATTCATTGACAACTCTCGATAAACCAATGGTTGTCGAATCGGTCGGGATATATGAGTTGAAGGGACCGTACTGTACGCTAACCATAATAGAATGGTTCTTGCAGGCACTATCATTTGATACCTACGGATGCTGCTAGGCGTTTAACATGATTGATTGGGTACTATCAGACTTTAGTTCTGACGTTCTTGTTATCAAGGAGTTGATAAGTAAGAATGGAGCAATTGGGGTATGCTCAAATAAGGACATGTTTAGTCCGAATCACATGGAGATGTGAACCCACGGCTAGTTGTATCAATGAACCGTTGAGGGCCACACAAGTACTAGCTTTTTAGATCCCGTTGAGAAGTAAAAATAGTTCAATGTGTTGAACGTCTTATAAATGAGTTTATAAGCGTTGAGAAAAATAGAAGTATGACTTCTATGAGAGAAATGTAATTTTTTAATTAATGAATGTGTTACTAAATTAAAAATAGGCCAAGTAAATAATGTATTTGAAAATTGTGATTTTCATAAACATTATTATGGACTAAATTAAATTAATTCAAGTGTTGAATTAATTAAACACTAGTGGGCCTAGTAGAGTCCAAATAATTAAATTAATTCAAGTGTTGAATTAATTAGATAACATTGGGCCTTGTAGAGCCCAATTGGAAATATTATTTAACTAATGGGCTTGAGTAAAATCAAGAAAAGTCTAATTGGGCTCAAATATGTTTGAGACAATTTAAATAGTCCATGGGCCTTGTAATAGTTACAAGCCCAAATCACATTGCATGCTTGGGAGGTGAAGAGTTGGGGAATACTTTTGATTAAAAAATTGGCATGGCATGCAACCTTTTGGATCAACTTTTCCCACAACCTAGACAACTCATCCTCCCTCATTGATGTCATGTGTTGGCCGAAATCTTGAGCCTATTTTCTCTCCAAGTTTTTCCTCTTCTTTTCTTCTTCAAGTGTTGAGGAAGAAATATTCTTCTCCTTGAAAAATTCTCTTAATTTTCTAGTGCAAATTAAGAGGGGATTTATCTAGCAAGTGGTGGGCCTAATTTTGAAGGAAGGAGAGCTTGTAGATTTGTCATCCTTGAAGAGCCAAGTTGTTTACAACTTGGTTGGTGCCATCATCAACCTCAAGAGGTTGATAGATAACGATTTTCTCAACACCCTATGTATGATATTGGTGTTTTATTGTATTTGCTACACAAACAATGAGGTGGCCAAAATTTTCTTGTAAAAATTCGATTTTTAAACTTCCGTTGCGCTTCCGGTCACCGTAACCGATCCCCTTTCAAAATAGTGATTGAAGGTAAATATCAATCTCTTATTCCGATTTTGTTTAAGTAATTTTCAGGAATATGAGTCTATTGTTGGTCATATTTCATGCATTTTATATATTTGATAATTTGTTTTAGTTGTGAGAAGCGAATTAAGCCGATTGCGTTTTATTGTTATGATTTTGTTTTGCGTTTCAACCATATCTCGATTTTAATTCAGATGTCACGTTTTGGAAATTGTGCAAACTGTTAGTTTAATTATGTTCCATATTTCAATTGCTTTGGTTAGTGTTTTTTTAACGTAGAAGCATTTGGGAACATTGAAATGTTAACATTACGTGATTATTATGAACTTCAACTGCTTTCTTTGTCCCTCGTAGAGTGAATCAGTAAACTTCTCTTCTCCTCAAGTCAAAGCAAGAGTTAAGAGGATTGAATTTTGAGCCACTTGATAGATTATCACAAGACTGTAGAATCATTTAAAAGAGTTGGAAATGTTTGAAGCCAATACTTTCAAAACGGTAAATTTTGTACATAGACAGGAACAATCATTAAATTTTGAATAATAATGGTATGAATGTTGTTGCTGTTTGGGAGAGGCTCAGGAACGGTCATTGATGCAATCCGCGTGAAAATGATGAGCCGGGTCAGGTGCTTCACCGGATCAAATCAATAAAGTTGTTCACGAAAATGAGCAAAGTGTTTGGAACAGAAGCTTTATTCCTTAGGCAGCCGAGGAGATCTGCAGACAAGAAAGGAACCACGTCAATGGGCGTCGGAGGGGTGTCCGACGTGACCACTCCGATGCTTAAGTCAGTGGAGGACCCAAGCTATAAACCAATGTAACCAGATGATGGTTGTGAGATTGGTGTGGAATGTGAGTAGTAAATGCACAATAAATGAGTTTATTCAATATCTGAATAGATAATAAATGCAAAGAGGGAACCTGATATTTATAGTAGAGGATGTAATGATGACCTCGTTTTTTGTGTTGCTCATTAACTATAGTAGGGCGGCTGATTATACCATATTATTCTGACATGTCAAATCTCATACTAGTCACATCCAGCCTACCTGATTTTTGAAAACCATTTGTATTGGTGTCAGAGATAGGTCGACCGCACACACCCTACTTTGTCGGCATAATTAAATGTGGCACGCATATCGAAACGGCTCGGGTAGAATGCCTCCCGAGAATTCACATGAGAGCTCGGGCATCCAATAGCTTGGGGAGATTACGTCCCGGGTGTTCAACGGCCCGACCCTTCGATGGACCTCTTCACAGATTCTCCCTGTCAAGTTACTTCTCCGCGGTTTCGGGTCGTCCGAGATCCGAGCTTTCTTTGCCGGCCTGTCCTGCTGCCTTGGGTCGCCCACGACCCGGGGATAATCCATCTTCCTGACCCGGGCACTATCCATGGCCCGGGACATCCCGGGCATTATCTATGGCCCGGGACATCCCGGGGTATCATCACTCCCTACTTAAATAGTCGGGCTAGAGTCCTACTCGCTGTCCCGATTATTCTTGTATGCTCGGTCAGGATAAATAGTTTGTCGTTTAGTCTCCCCGAGATGATAGGAATGATGTCACTCTATTGGTGCTGACGTAAGCCCTAGAATTAAAATCTTGTCAGACACTCTTCGTTTTCTGAGAAGATAAATCATCATGGCGCCTCGAATCCCGCGCCTGTCTTTTCAAATATACTAGCGCGATTTTCAAGGCTAATCTTATCCGTCCATTAGTTTCACGATCAACGGCTCATATTAGTTTCCCTATTCTATATATACTCTTGCTCCAAATTCATTTTTACTTTTTAACTTCTTGTGCTTTCACTTCGAACTTCTTCTTCTCCGGCGACGCAAATCTACCTTAGACGATCTTTCTGTTACCAGCCACTAGCTACCTCCTTCACCTCGTTAGTTTTCTTTACTTCCTTCCTATAGCTTCTTCCTTTTCATCATGTCCCATTCTACTTCTTCTACGTCTGGTCAAAACGTCAGAGGTCGGTCGGAGGATAATTCCCCGACTCCCTCTGAAACCTCTGTCCCTATCCTCATAGGCATTCCTATCCCTTCTTCCCGTCTTATCTCAAAACTAAAAACCAAAGCCTCTTCCTCCCGACCTTCTGGACCCCAGGGCAAAGGTAAAGAGAAGGTTACATGGCCTTTGTGTTTCTCTACTGTAACTTCCACTCTTCTCCCGGGCAACCTTGACGAAATTAGGTCACTAGGTTCAATCCCTTCCACTTACAAAATAGTAATTCCTAAGCCTAGCGATCACCCGGACACCCCACCCTCGGGCTTTCAAACTTTCTTCATGGAACAACTCAAGAGCGGGCTCTGGTTCCAGGTTCACCATTTCTTCGAAGGGGTTGCCCGATTCTTTGGGCTCCCGATCAATCACCTTCATCCCAACGCTTTTCGAATCATGGCCGCTACTTTCATTTTATTCCGTATGAAAAACATCCCCATCAACTCTTCCATCTTTCATTATTTCTACTCATGTCGGTTTAATGACGTGGTCTTTTTTTTCATGGCCCGGATGCATTACCGATTCTAGACTGACATCCCTTCATCACTGAAGGGGTGGCAGACTAAATTTTTCTTTCTGCGACCCCCAATTTCCCTAACCTGTGCAACAGGCTTTTTGCTCTCGATGCCCACGCAACCCGAGCTTCCACGCGATTTCAAACTTCTTCCCCCTTTTACTCATGCCCGGGATGCCATAGAGGGCCAATCTTTTCTATCCTCAGTATTGATCGGGGGGGACAATCTGGTTTATTATGGAATCGGGCACCGGCCTGAAGACCCTGTGGACCAGATGATAGATGAGTTTGGCCAGGCTGGTAAATTACTCTCCTTAGTTCTATTATATTTTTTTTTTGTTTTATTTTTCTGAATTTTTTCTTTGATGCAGCCGAAGCAAAAACGATCAAGGCCAGCCTTCTGGAAGCAGCTATCAAGAAAAAGGCTGATCAAAGGCAAGCCCGGGCAGAGAAGAAGGCTTGGGAGGCTCGAGAGCAAGAGGAACGCCAAGCCCGGGAGGAGGCTGAGGCCAGGGAGGAGACTGCCCCCTGGTTAGCAAAGAGGACCCAGCTCCTTTAAATCACAGAGATAGGAAGGCGGCAATGGATCCAGTCGTAGAGACAATCACTGTGGAGGAGAATCCCGAGGTACCTGTCCAATCATCTATTCATCCCGGTTCCTCTGCTGGCCCCAATCTCCCGGGTGGAGCTCCCTTAGATTTGCCAAACCTTTTTGGCGATGAGGTAAGCACGGATCTGACCAAGATGGTGCGAGGTCTTTTTCGTCCCATTGAGGTGGATCATCTCAAGAGACTTCATCCGAACCAGAAATTGTATGAAGGGTTTCCCGATCCTTTTCCGTAAGTTCTTCTCTTCTCTTCTCTTTTTTGATTATGTACTTCCCATTTTTTACCCTTCCTTCGATTGCAGGGCTTGCAGATGCTCATATCTGCCTATGAACAGGTGGCTCTGGCGGCCAAAAAAGCAAATCTCCAGGCCTCCACGGCCCGGGAAATTCTTGATAAGCTCCAGGGAGAGTTGAGCCGGATGGCGGAGGTTCATGAACATGTCCTGGCCCGGGAGAAAGCTGGCTGGAAACAGCAAGTGCACCTGGTCCAGAGAGAACTGGCCGAGTCCCCGGAAAGCCCTGGATGACCACTCTGCAGCTGCCAAGTTAGAAGTGCAGGCGGCTAGAGAAGAAGCAGAATCCTCCCAGGCCCGAGCTGATGAGGCGATAACTGCTTTGGAGCTCAGTGAAGACTGCTCAAGATGAGAAGATGGCCCAATTCTTGAAGTCCCGGGAGTTTAAGAAGATGGTGGCTGATAAGGCCTTCCCCTACTTTGACCTGGGCTTCAACAAATGTCTTGAGCAGTTCCAGGAGGCAGGACTGGTTCCATCTGAACGGGAGGACTTCCCAGAATTGGTCAAAGCTGCAGCCTCTTTCCCGGAGGATGAGGAAGAGGAGAAACAAGATCCGGTAGAATATATTTCTTTTATTATTCCCGGGCTTCCAGGCTCCTTATAAATTTTTCTCTTTTTAATGAAATATATTTCTTTTACTTTCCCTGCATTTGATAAGTAATTGAGAATACTTGTTAAAAACGGCTCAAATTTTCCCATATATTCACACTCAGAATATTTTGAACATGTAATCAGGTTCAATAATTGCGGCATGAGTTTCTGAGTTGAATAGATGACCAGGGGGCGGGTCCCCGGGCTAGGGTACGGGTCCCTGGACTTAGCATATGACCGGGGTGTGGGTCTTCGAGCCAGGGTACGGGTCCATGGACTTAACATATGACCGGGGTGCGGGTCCTCGAGACAGGGTACGGGCCCCTGGACTTAGCATATGACCTGGGGTGCGGGTCCCCGGGCCAGGGTACGAGTCCTTGGACTTAGCATATGATCGGGGTGCGGGTCCTCGGTCCAGGGTACGGGTCCTTGGACTTAGTAGACATTTCCTTGAATATTTTCTTTATTTGATGCAAGTAACAGATACAGATACTTTTAAACATAATATTTCTTGAAATGAAATGCATTCCACGGTCTCTTAAGGGTGTGCCCATGAGGATCTTCCAGGTAGTAAGCTGCACCCGAGCTGACTCGCTGAATTACTTTGAAAGGTTCTTCCCATCGTGCTTCTAATTTCTCCACATCTCCTACTGACTTCACCTTTTTCATAAATAGATCTCCGACCTGGTAATCCCGTGCTCGAACGTGTTTATTGTAGGATTTCATTACTCGGCTTCGATAGGCTTCCATTCGAATGGCTGCCCTGATCTCTCTTTTCTTCGACTAAATCAAGCTCAATTGCCCGGGTCTGATAATTGTTACTCGGATAAGATTCTATCCGAGTAGAAGATTGTCCGATCTCCACAGGTAAGACTGCTTCTGAACCGTATACTAAACTGTAAGGAGTTTCCCGGGTAGCTGTTCGAGGTGTGGTCCGATATGCCCACAATATACTTGGCAATTCTTCTACCCAATCTTTACCTTTCCCATGAAGTCAGGGCTTTTAGTGCTTGTACAATGATCTTGTTGATTACCTCAGTTTGGCCATTGGCTTGGGGGTAGGCCACTGAGGTTAAAGATTGAGTGATCTTCATTTCTTGACACCAAAATGTGATTTTCTTTCCCTGGAATTGTCTCCCATTGACTGAAATTAATCTTCTCGGGATGCCAAATCTGCAAACAATATTTTTCCAGAGAAATTTCATCACCTCTTCCTCAGTAATTTTGGCCAAGGGTTCAGCCTCCACCTATTTAGAGAAATAATCTACAGCCACAAGAAGGAATTTTTCTGTGCCCGGGCTATGGGAAATGGGCCTACGATATCCATGCCCCATTGATCAAAAGGACATGATCCTGAGATTGGCTGCATACTCTTAGTTAGGTTATGTTGAAATGTGGAATGATACTGACAGCTTTTAAAGGTATGAACTAGTTGAGCAGCATCTTGATTCATCCGAGGCCACCAGAATCCGGCTAATATTGTTATTCGAGCCAGGGCAGTCCCACCGAGATGTTCACCACAACACCCCTCGTGAATTTCCCGAAGGACATAGTCTACCTCGTTTTCTGATAAACACTGGAGCAAAGGGCCCTGATATGATCGTCTGTATAAAACATCATTTAAAAGGACAAACCTGGGTGCTTGTTTTTTGATTTTTAGAGCTTGAGCTCGATTTTCAGGAAGCTTAGCATGGACTATATACTAGATTAGAGGAGTCATCCATGAATTTTCCCGAATAACCGGCACTTTTTCATTAACAGAGAGCACTAACCGGGTAAAACACATGACTTCCCAGGTGCTTATGTCTGACATAGAGGCGGCTAATTTGGCTAAGGTATCAGCCTCTCCATTCTCTTCCCTAGGAATTTGTTCGATGCTCCAGTCGATTAGATATGCTGCCCGGGCCGTGATGAGCCCCAGATATTTGAGCATTTTTTTATTCTTGGCCTCGTATGTTCCTTTTATCTGCTGGGCGACCATTTGAGAATCAGAGTAAATAATGACCCGGGAAGCGCCGATTTCCCGGGCAGCTTGCAATCCTGCCAGAACGGCTTCATACTCAGCTTCATTATTGGTGACCCGAGAGTCGATTCTCAGGGCCAATTTAATCTTCTCTCCAGATGGAGCAACCAAAACCACTCCGACTCCACACCCTGACAAATTCGACGCACCATCAACAAAAACTCTTCATACTTCCTCTTCTCTTGGTTGAATCATCTCTATCAATAAGTCTGTTAATGCCTGGGCTTTTATAGCAACTCGAGGTTTGTATTCAATGTCATACTCCCCGAGCTCTATTGTCCATTTAACCATTATGCCCGATACTTCAGCATGTGTCATGATCCTCCCAAGCAGGGAGTTAGTGAGAACCACAATAGGATGTGAGAGAAAATAGGGTCTCAACTTTCGGGACAGTCACTACCAGGGCCAGGGCTATTTTTTCTACTTCACTGTAATTCAACTCGGCTCCTCTGAGGGTATGACTGACATAATACACTGGTTTCTGGTCGGTCCCTCTCCTCTCGGATAAGTACAGAGCTGACAGCATATTCCGTGGTGGACAAATAGACCCACAGCTTTTCCCCAGGCTTAGGCTTGACAAGGACGGGTAGTTCGGATAAATGCTTCTTTAAATCTTGAAAATCCTATTCGCACTTCTCATCCCATCCAAATTTATGTGCTTTCCTCAAGACTTGAAAAAATGGGTGGCTCTTATGGGCAGACCGGGAAATGAATCGAGACAGGGCAGCGTTTCTCCTTGTTAACTTCTGCACTTCCCGGATAGATTGAGGAGAAAACATGTCGATTATTGCTTTAACCTTCTCGGGATTTACTTCAATTCCTCTATCTGTTACCAGGAAACCCAAGAATTTTCCACTTTTGACCCCGAACACACATTTGGCCGGGTTGAGCTTCAATCCATATTGTTTCAGGGTGGCAAAGGTCTGGGTCAGATCAGCAACAAAGCAAGAAACTTCCCGGGTCTTAACCAAAATATCATCTAAATAAACTTCCACATTCCTGCCTATCTGCTTCTGAAAGACCTGATTCATCAGACGTTGGTATGTGGCTCCAACATTCTTTAGTCCAAAGGGCATAACCACATAGCAAAAAGTGCCCCCAGAGGTGATAAAGATGGCTTTATCTTGATCTTCCCGGGCCAAGGAGATTTGATGGTATCCTTGATAAGCATCCATAAAGCTCAATAATTCGAACCCGGACATTGAATCCACTAATTGATCAATCCGAGGAAGTGGATAACAATCTTTGGGACAAGCTTTGTTCAGATCCAGGAAATCTACGCACATTCTCCATTTCCAGGTAGCTTTAGGAACAAGGACCACATTCGAGAGCCAAGTGGGGAATTGTACCTCCCGCACGTGGCCGGCCCGCAACAACTCTTAACTGTTCATCAATGACTTTGTCCTTATCAGGACCAAAATGCCTTTTGCTTCTGCTTCACAGGCCGGGATCCCGGGATAATATTCAATTTATGTTCAGCCACGAGAGGGAGATCCCGACTAGTTCCTGTTGAGACCAAGTGAAAACATTGATGTTAGCTTTTAAACAGTTTAAGAGACTTATTCGGGTGGAAACTTCAAGGTCTCGGGCCACCCGGATATGTTTCCCTGGCTCAACTTCCACCATTTCTTGTTCTTCATCCGCCACACAATGCACTTCCCCCTTCTCCACTACTCCCCCTCCTACTTCATCAACTCTTGCCTTTTTTCCCTCCTTCTTGATTTTACTTTGATCAGCCCGAACTGCTTCCACATAGCATTTTCGAGAAGAAGACTGATCTCCCCGGACTTCTCCTACCCGGGCTCCCACCGGAAACTTGATCTTTTGGTGGTAGGTGGATGCCACGGCCCTCAACCCATTCATAGCCGACCTCCCCAAAATGATGTTATACGATGATGGGGAGTCTACCACAGTGAAAGAGGTCATCACTGTCTTTTTAAGATCTCGGGAGCCCAAAGTTAGTGGCAAGACAATCTCCCATTTCGGATAAACCACATGACCAGCAAAGCCAAAGAGCGCAGTCTCCACAGCTTCTAAATGACAACCCTGCAAGTCCATCTGTATGAGGCCCTCTTTAAAGATTATATTCACAGAACTTCCCGAGTCAATAAAGACCCTCATGACATCATAGTTGGCCACTCGGGCTTGGATGACTAGGGCATCATTATGGGGAAGATTTACTCCCTTCAAATCCTCCAGGTCAAAGCTGATTACCGTCTCATTCCTTCTTATCCCCTCCACTTCCATGCAATCCCCCCTACTCCTAGATTTCCTCGCACGGTTAGAGTCATCATCAGTGGATCCTCCAGAAATCATTTTTATTACTCCCCGAATCGGAGAAGCGTCTTTCTTCTCTGGTGGTTTATTTCGCTGCTCTCGGGAACCTTCTTCCTCTCTCATGCTCCCACTCGGTACATCTGCCAATCTTCTCGAGTTGTTAGGCCCCGGGCGCCGCATTAACCAGGGTGGTTGCCTCGGCTCACTATATGTACGAGGTGTTGGCGCAGAACACCGATGTGACTCTTTTTTCAAAGTTCGACACTCATTAGTGTCATGGGAACATTCTTTGTGAAGGGTGAAAAGCCTTTTCTTCTCTGGTCTTGGCAGTCGCGCCATTGAACAAGGGGCCATATCCGAGCTACATTCTTGAATTTCTCGATCCCGGGCAATTCTCAAAGGGACATGAGAGAACTGCCCTGAACCACCCTTCTTGGGAACTCTCTCCTCGGGCCTGACAACCCAGTCTCCCCTGGATCTTTTCAAGGCACCTTTTTTTTGGTTCTGGGCTTCTTCCATATTGATGTATTTCTCTGCCCGGGATAAGAGATCTTCAAAGTCCCCGGACAATTTTTTGGTCAGAGATCGAAAGAAATCTCCCTCCCACAACCCTTGCATAAAAGCAGTATTTTTTTGTCTCGGGGGCACAGGCGGGGACATCCAAAACTAATCGATTAAATCTCTTGATATACGCTCTTAAAGTTTCATCTTGGCCTTGCTTCACCTCAAACAGGCCGAAAGCAGTCTTCTTGTATTTCTTTCTACTACTGAATTGATGCAAGAATACTTTCTGGAAGTCTTCGAAGGATTGAATGCTTTGAGGTGCTAACCTTTCGAACCATATTTGGGCCGAGTCGACCAGGGTGGTCAGAAATACTTTACACTTGATTTGATCCCCGTAACAAGGTAGCATAGCCATATTTTCGAATCTGGCAAGATCCTCCACAGGGTCGGAACTCCCATCATAGTCCTTAATCCTGGCTGATTTGAAGTGCCCGAGAAGCGGTTCCCGGACAATGATATAAGAGAACGGGCAACCTTTAGTAACAACTTGAGCGCTGCTCTTAGAGCCGACCTGTCCCTCTAACACTTTCACCTTCCTCCTCAACTCTTCCAACTCTTTTTCCACAGTAGGAGATTTAGAACCAACACTCGACTCCCTCTCTTCTTCTCTTACCTCTTCCTCTCGATCCTCTTGCAGCTGCTCACGCTCCTGCTCTGGATGGGTGGAGTGATGAGTAGAGGCTTTCTTCGCCATGACTGCCTTCACAGCATCAGTTACAATCTTAGTCAATTCCCCAGGTGTTAAATTGATGGTAGGCTGGGGATCATTAGGTGGCGGGCCACCTACACCAGAAAGTCTGGTGTTATTCACTTCCTGGATCCGAGAAGTGTCTTGGTTCGCCCTCCTAGTAGGAGCCATATCAACGTCTTATAACTCAAATTCCCACAGACGGCGCCAATGATGCGATCTAGGTGAAAAGGATGAGCCAGGTCGGGTGCTCCACCGGATCAAATCAATAATGTTGTTCACGAAAATGAGCAAAGTGTTCGGAACATAAGCTTTCTTCCTTAGGCAGCCGAGGAGATCTGCAGACAAGAAAGGAACCACGTGAATGGGCGCCGGAGGGGTATCCGGTATGACCATTCCGATGCTTAAGTCAGTGGAGGACCCAAGATATAAACCAATGTAACCAGATGATGGTTGTGAGATTGGTGTGGAAGGTGAGTAGTAAATGTACAATAAATGAGTGTATTCAATATCTGAATAGATAGTAAATGCAAAGAGGGAACCTGATATTTATAGTAGATGATGTAATGATGACCTTGTTTTTTGTGTTGCTCATTAATTATAGTAGGGCGGCTGATTATACCCTATTATTCTGACAATGCAAATCTCATACTAGTCACATCCAGCCTATCTGATTTTGTCAACCACTTGTATTGGTGTCAGAGATAGGTCGACCGCACACACCCTACTTTGTCGGCGTAATTAAATGTGGCACGCATATCGAAGCGGCTGGGGTAGAATGCCTCCCGGGAATTCACATGAGATCTCGGGCATCCAATAGCTCGGGGAGATTACGTCCCTAGTGTTCAACGGCCCGGCCCTTCGATGAGCCTCTTCACAGATTTTCCATGTCAATTTACTTCTCCACGGTTCCGGGTCGTCCGAGATCCGAGCTTCCTTTGCCGGTCTGTCCTGCTGCCTTGAGTCGCCCACGACCCGGGGATAATCCATCTTCCTGATCCGGACACTATCCATGGCCCGGTACATCCCGGAGTATCATCAGTCAATGTTGCTGAAGTTAAGAATGCTACAATTCTTTTGATATGTCACCTCAACAGCTTGCCAAGGCTAAAGACAAGGAACCTACGAGGGAATTGAAAGGAATATTTTATTCCTTTACGATTTTGCCTTTCTAGATTATGAAATCTTACTTGATTTATTTCTAGATTATAAGATATTGATTGATTTATATCTAGATATTATAAGATTTGTTTTTAATATAATTTTTATCTCCAATATATTTTATCCTTGTTTGAAAGTGTTTTATAACTAATGAAAATATTGTTTCCATATTTTCTAGGACTCTTCTATGGAATAACTTTTAGGTCAAGCCATTGATATAAAGATGTATAGCCTTACAGCCGTACAAGATTTTTTTGAGAGAGAGAAAAAAAAACTTTTGAGAGACAAGTGGGGTTGTAGAGAGTGAAAAGGCTTGAGTGGCAGAGAGGCTTAGAGAGAGAAGAGCTTTGGAGAGAGAGCGAAGTCAGACTCTTCGTGGAGACCTTTTTGTGATCTTTTGAGTGATCTTTTGGAGAGTCTCCTTTCGTGGTTTTGAAGAGTGTTCTTTTGTGTCTTCGTGAGTTTTCTCGTGTGTGATCTCTGTGTGGTTTTTCAGTGGATTTAGTGCATAGTCTTTTTACAGAGATTACTGAAGAATATTTTAATGTTGAAGACTTTGTGTTATTGAGTCACAGGACTTTGCCGTGTTGCTGATTTGTGTTGCCAACACTCGAAGAACAACACTGACGCAGAGTGCTGATCGAAAGAGTGGTTTCGTTTGGTTTTGACCAATACGTGTTTGTTTTATGTATCTAGATTTGATTTGTGTTTTTGATGCATGTTTTAATTTCTTTGGAGTGTCAAGGAATTTAATTTTGTTATTTTCACTAGTATTGTTTTGGTGTAAACGATTTACATATTTTTCTAGTGAAATTTTTGTCATGAGGCATCGCACAAGTATTCGTACTTGTGCATAATTTAAATCTGGTGTTAATTTATTAAAGTTATATTTGTGTGTTAATACTTAATTTCCGCTGCATGTTGTGTGCTCGTGTTAACAACACCAGAGCATAACACTAACTTCTGATACACACATTATAATGTTTTAACTTATTTTCTGTACGTTTATGAGCAACATTCCTTTCAGGAATGTTGTTGGATAATATTTTGTGGTTATTGATTGATTTAATTATTACGCAAGTTTTGTTTGATTACCTAAAATTTAGTTCGAACCATGTGTTGTTTTTTATTTTTGTACAGAGATGTTACATATGGACGTTCTCATTTAATATTTTTTTTGTTAAAAAAATAACGAATTCCCAACTAAGCATGAAAATTTCAAGATACTTAGTTTTACTTGAGAAGTACCTATTTTGAGTTTGCAAATACTCGATTTCGTAAATAATATACTCACAATATGTATTAAAAAACTGGATATTCGAATAGGTAACGTAAGTTCACAAAATGTTGGTATTTCTATGGAAGATGGATTTAGCTGACATATTCATCTCATTTAATTTTTTTTGTAAAAAAATAATTTTCAACTAAGCATGAAAATTTTAAAGTACTTGGTTTTACTTGAGAAGTACATAATTTGAGTTTGCAAATACTTAATATCGAAAATGAGATACTCACAATATGTATTAAAATATTATATATTCGAATAGGCAACGTAATTTCACCAAGTGTTAGTATTTCCATGAAATAAGCATTTGGATCTCTCCCTGTCAAATATGCAGCCCACATCCTCTAAAATCGTCAAATGAAACAAATTGTGTATGGACGATTTTAGATGATGGATAATGTTTTTGTTAAAATTTCAATTACATAGAAAATGCATTATATTGCATTTCACATGGAAAGATCAACGATGATTGAATTTATGATCGCTCGAATATCCAGTATTCTATTACATATTATGAGTATCTCATTTAACGAATCAAGTATTTGGAAACTCGGATTAGGTACTTCTCAAGTAAAACTAAGTACTTTAAAATTTACATTCTTAGTTGAAAATTTGTTTTGTTTTTTTGTTTTTAAAAAAATATTCAATGAGATGAAAATGTCATCCAAGTGCATCTTCCATTGAAATACCAACATTTGGTGAACTTATTTTGCATATTCGAATATCCATTATTCTATTACATATTATGAGTATCTAATGTATCAAATCAAATATTTTCAATCTAAAGTAGGTACTTCTCAAGTAAAAATAAGCACTTAAAAATTTTCATTTGTAGTTGAGAATTTGTTTTTTTTCCCCAATAAAATATTAAATGATATGAATATGTCATCTAAATGCATCTTTCATGGAAAGACCAACACTTGCTGAATTACTATTGCATATTCGAATATCCAATATTCTATTATATATTATGAGTATCTAATGTACCAAATCAAGTATTTGCAATATGAAATTAGATGCTTATCGAGTAAAATTAAGTATTTTAAAATTTTCATTCTTAGTTGTAAATATGGTTTTTTTTTTTTTTTTTTTTTGCAAAAAAAAAAAATTAAAAGAGATGAATATGTCATCCAAATACGTCTTCCATGGAAAGATCAACACTTGATGACCTTACGTTGCATATTCGAATATCCAGCATTTTATTACATAATATGAGTATCTCATGTACCAAATCAAGTATTTGCAATCTGAAATTAGGCACTTTCAAGTAAAAATAAGTACTTTAAAATTTCCATAATTGGTCAGGAATTTTTCTTTTTCTTTCTTTCTTTTTTACAAAAAAATATTTAATTGAATGAATATAGTCATCCAATATGCACGTTCCATGGAAAAACCAACACTTAATGAACTTACGTTGCATATTCAAATATGCAGTATTCTATTTTTATTTATGAGTATCTCATGTACCAAATCATGTATTTGCAATCCGAAATTAGGTACTTCTCAAATAAAACAAAGTTTTTTAAAATTTTCATGCTTAGTTGGGTATATTTTTTTTTACAAAAAAAATATTAAATGAGATGAATATTAACTTGTTTAAGCTTCTTTGCGCAAATGGTGTTTGTCTGAGCAAATTTTCTGACGTAAATTCAAGATTCTTCGCGCAAATCGCAGCCCTAAACTTTGCTTGCTGCCATCTTGAACTCTTTCACTTCCGAAAATGTCACTAGTGCTCGGGGATAGGGGTGCTGATGGTTTTTTTTGGGGCCGAGAAAATTGTTTTGGACGACAACGAATAAAAACGGACGGGAAAGGGGTTGTGAAAAAATGGCGAGAAGAAGGGAGGACAACAAGTGCGTACATAGGAGAGAGTTTCATCCGAAAGGGAAAGAGGGAGGCAAAGCGTGTGTGAGAAAACTCATTAATAATTGGGATTTTAAAAAAATAATTGAAAAATGATAAAAATGTAAAAATGGATGAAAGAGGAGTAAAAATCATTTGAGTTTTGTCAGGTATTAAAACACAAAAAAACAAAAATTAGAGACTGAATCCTAAATAATATATCTGCAGATGCATTTTTCTCCAAATTTCTCTTTGTTTATAGTGTAATAATTTTTTTTTTCCTAATGAGCATTTACATGGTGTTATCATTTAAATGTCACATATCACTGCATCAACATTATAATGAAAATGATTAAAAACGAGAAAAAAAATTATTGAACTAACATCAAATTTTGGCTATTTAAATATAAAAAAAAAATAAGCTTATGATAAGTTTTGTATAAGTCCCCCTGTATGATATTGCAACCAAAGATCGAGATTTGTTCATACAAGGACAAATTCCAGTCAGATTAAGGTTTAAGAAGCTCTTTCTTGATCAGTTCAATATAGTCATGAATTATTTCGATTTTATCGCAAAAAATAGAATAAACAAAACCTTGAATGTTTGATTCACTAATCCCAAGTTTTGGAATCATATGTTTTTAATTAAATAATGTTAAAAAAGAAATGGATACGTAAAATGATTATTAAATATTTATAAAGTTTCGAAAGCTTACCTTTCTTTTTCTTTCCACCGAAAGGAATCGAATAACGAATTTTAATTGAGTTATGGTGAATGTATAATAATATTTGTACTATAATTTTTATACCATGAAAATTTCAATTTTTCAAAATATCATGATATATTAAATACAAAACTTCACGATATAATAGCAAAATTTTAAGTTATAATTGATATAGATATCATTATATGATGAGTATTTTTTTTGTAAGACAATCTTTATCTGTGAGACGGGTCAACCCTACCGATATTCATAATAAATAGTAATACTTTTAGTTTAAAAAGTAATATTTTTTCATGGATTACCCAAATAAAAGATACGTCTCACAAAATACGACCCGTGAAACCGTCTCACACAAGTTTTTGCCATATATAATATATTGATTGTGCTTTTAACATTATCGTTTTTAATTTATCCAATTGAATCTCATTTTTGATTTTTACAAGTTCAAAAGTCTTTAAAACTACAATTCCAGACGAATTCAACTTAATTCGTTTATTCTCATAAAGTGACAGACGAATATATAAAAAAATTCACATAAGTATTGATTATGGTATAAAGAATAGTAAAAACAATCTAGCAACTCGTGTGACAAAGAATTACATGAACAAAATTTCCATTTTTTTTTTCAATTCATTAATAAATAATATATCAATTAATATATCATTAATTAATAACTTAATTGTATAGTATTTCTATCTATGCTCATGGTTCATGTACACCCGATGCAGAAGATCGCTGACGCTTCATTCCGGGCTCCGCTCTGCCATTGGCCACTAACCCGGACGCAATGCCGGATCCGCCGGCAGGGTTTTCGGAGCCGGTTTCGCAGCTGGCACGCGCCGCCGCGTCAAGGACACCGATGGGACTAGGTGGCGGGGCCCGCTGAAGCAGCAGGTGTCCCGTGGTGCACGTGTCGACTAAATATTGGTCCATTAGTTGATGACAGCTAGTCACCATTTCCTGTCCCCGAGAGTGGAGAAATTAATACGTCGCTCTTTAATTACATTCTCTGCCCCAAATATTTCATAATTATAGTTCATACTCAGATTACCTACTCTGTCTACGCTTTCGTGCAAAGTTTCTGAGCGGCTCAGGCTATTGCCGGCGGCTGAGATCAAGGCCGCCACCGCCATCACCGACGGTGGGAACGTCACGAAATCAATGACTGAAATTAAACCACACCAGAGTCCTCACATAGAAAACCTCAACAAATTACGAAATGAAAAATGCATCAAGATTTACCACGGGTGGAGTTCAGGATAAGATCGGAGGCGAGTGATGTGATTGAGTCGAATTTAGATTCGGCGGAGGAGGATGGGAGCTTAGAGGTGAAGTGATGGAGGTAGTCGAAGGGAGTGACGGAGCGAAGTCTCCAGTCGAGAGTCGCCATTACGCAGAGCTCCATTCTCTGAACTGTTTTTGGCTCGAAAATATAAGTGGGTTCGGAAATTTGCAGGTCCATTAGCAAAGGAACGTACATCTCCTCCATTTTCGCGGCCAGGGAGAGGCACGCCACCGATAAAAGCTGAAACGGCCACATACTTTCCTGAAAAGTTCCATTAATACTCAATAATCCTGTATAAATACTTGAAACTGCCATAGATTCTGAGATGATATATAAAGTACCGGAAGTGTATGGGAAGAGAGGAAACGGTCGAAGTAGTTGACGGAGAGGAAGGCGGTGACTGGTTTGAATCGATAGGCTGCATGAACCTGAACGGGATCCATGGAATTTCAAAGCTTTGTTAATAATATCTTGCGAGTGCAGATTCTAATGCACATACCTTGAGTATGTAATTGACGGAACTCTGGCGAGATGTGAGGTGATTCGGGCGGCTATGGCAGAGGCGGAGGTAATCTTGGCCGGGTATGTGGTGGCACTCGGAGTCGAGTAACCTGGCGATGAGTGAAGAATCATCGGATTCTGATGCCGTTTCCGGATAATATGTAGGCGGGTGCGGGGAGGTGGGGGAGTCGGCGTCGGATAATTCTTCGTTGCAGTAAAGGCTATCTGAAGAGTGGTCGGTCATTGTTGTGGCGATAGAGGATGAAGTTAACGGCGGCAGATGAACGGCATTGGTGGCGGCGGGGGGCAAGGGGGAGTTTGGTCGGGAATGTAAACTCATGGCAGGTGACGGTATGTGGAGAAATACTCGAGGGGACATTCTCTCCCTCACTGGCACACATTCACTACGTGTGACGTTACATTTGTTTTCTTCATATATTCTTGTCTAATAATACGTGTACAATGAATCGAACTGGGCCATAAATTATCTGAATCGACTCAAATATAAATATATTTTTTTTGAGATAATCTCACGAATCTTTATGTGTGAGACATGTCAATCACATCGATATTCATTATAAAAAGTAATACTTTTAGCGTAAAAAATAATGATTTTCATGGATAACTCAAATAAGATATATGTTTCACAAAATACGACATGTGAGATCGTCTCACACAAATTTTTGTCCTCAAATATTAGAGTAGGTCTCTTGTGAGACGGTCTCACGAATATTTATCTATGAGACGGGTCAACCTTACCGATATTCACAATAAAAAGTAATACTCTTAGCGTAAAAAATAATGTTTTTTCATGGATGACCCAAATAAGAGATCCGTCTCACAAAATACGACCCGTGAGACCGTCTCATACAAGTTTTTACCCAAATATTATGAAAATTTGGATTTTGATTCGAATTAATTTTATTCGAGATCGATTTAAAGTTTGAGAATTTAAAATTTTTTTTTCGAGTTCGATTTGAAAGATTCGAATATATTCGCGAACTATTTGAATTATTGTTCGAAAATAAATACTCAAAATGCTTGAAATTAATTTATTTAATAGATAATTATATTACATTAGTAAAATATTAAGGCTCGCGAGCGGTTCGTGAACTATCGAACAAACTAAATTGGGCTCGAGTTCGATTAAAAAAAGTTCAAATATATTTGAATTCGGATCGATTTCGATAAGCTCAAATACTAATTAAATATTGTATAAATTTTTTTATTGAGAAGTTTATATTATCGTTTTGGAGCTCCAACGTTAACTTGTTATTATTGTGCGGATGAAATTAAAGAAATTTTTAGGTGTTCAGACAGTTTCGACCTTTTTTTATTCTAACAAAATTTTCTATTTCTTCTTCTTTTCTGTTTTGTGGGTGTACGAGAATTTTGCTATTTGGTTAACAAAACTTGTACATGACGATTTGCCTTCTTAATAAAATCTACAAGTTTTTCTTGTAAAAAAAAACATTAGTTAATGGGCGTCGGGTTAGTTTTCTCCGGTTGGATTGCCCGAAAAATCGGATAATGTTCTTACTATCGTGACTTTCAGATGCCAGGAAAAAAATCACTACCCAACTTTTGAGCTTCAGAATTCAAGTATTGTCAAGCACCTGGAATTTTATGGATAAAAATCATAAACTAAAAAAGAAAAATAGTTGATATTTACATTTCAATTTGTGTCATTTACACTCTACCTAAAATGTGTCAAATTTATCAACAAATAGAACGTAAAACAAAAAATAGAATGCAAATATCCACTAAAAAAAATAAAATAAACAAAAAATACATGTGATTAAAAGTGAGATACTAATAATAAAAAAAAGTGAGAATCTAAATTTAATGTGGTCAATAGTTGATACTATGTAGTTTTCTTTTTTTTTAAAAAAAAAAAATTAAACATGATATTTAATTTAAATATTAACAAATGGGGTACTTAATTTAAAAAATTAAAATAAAAAAACACAAATCCAAAAATTAACTATTCTGGTTTCGGAAAAAAAAACCCGACACCAATATGAAATTACATGAACCCAACATTTTTTTTTTAAAAAAAACTGTTCGGACCCGATCGATTTGGGTACCCGAATCCAAAAAAAAAAAAAAAAACGCCCACCCGTAGCTAATATTGATTCCCCAGCTGATGATCAAGAGATTCACATATCACTATTTCCCAACATCTCGAATGACTAATATGCAACTTAGGATCGACAAGGACGTGATTGCTAAAAGGTGAAGTAGATCTTAGTTTCACTTTGGAAAAATATTTTTAGAATTAAACTATGTGTTTAGATAAAAAAAATTTTAAAAATTTAAATTTTTTTCTTTTTTCTTAAAAGAAGTGTTATCTAAGTATAGTTTTTAAAGGACAATTAAAAAATGTGTTGTTCGATGTTTTTAGAAATGGAGATAATGATGAAATTAGAAATACATTATTCTTTAATTGTATAAATTTTTTATATAATAGTTGTCCAAACACATATTTATTTTTAAACCAACTTTTAAAATATTTTGTAAAAACACTTTTATAAAAAAACATTTATAAGTATTTGTCCAAACGGAACCTTATTGATATTAGCTTCATGTCATGTTCAACCTATTACTTTATTTAAGTGCATTAATACTAACTTTAAAATAGTATAATTTCTGCACCAAATCGAAAATTTTGAACTCCACGCTAAAAGAAATATTTCCTGTTATTTTATCTACAAAAACTGATTTATTCCATTAAATACTTATTCACACATTCATTAAAATATCAAAACAAGTAATTGATTGAAACAATCTATCATCATGACACATTCTTGTTAGTTATGGGGTCGGCTACGTAGTGCAACTCTGTATAGCTTTGCTCCAACCTAGTGCTGTTTCAGCACTATTTTAGCTTTGTGTCCCGAGTCGATCTAGTCGGAGTTGTTCCCATTTTTCAAGCTGATACGAAGCATGGATGTTCTTTTTTGTTCTCTTTAAACAAATACTTAGATTCAGATTTTATATACGAAGTGGATAGATTAAGTTGAACCAAAGTGTAGTTAATTCAGAAAATTGGTCAATGCGTGGTGTGACCGGAGGAAACAATACAACATTTTTCCAAGAAAGCTTTCAGATTATTTCTGGTAGAATTCAAGATAGTTTCTTTTTGTGTGTAATTGAGTGAAAATGATCAAGAGTGAATTCCAGATGAAGCTTTGTAACTCAACGTGTATGTACACCATTCATTGAATCAAGATAGTGATATCTCTGGTGAACGTAGGCCAGTGTTTTTGGGCCGAACCACCTAAAGTGAAGGTGTTATATATTGTTGTTTCTTGGAATGCTTGATATATGTATATATCATGTTGAATCAACTGTTCTCACATTCGATTGAGAACAAATCATTACATTACATACTAAAAGATATTTAAGGGCTAATCTTGGAGTTGTTCTGAAATCTAAAGGGCTAAAAGGAGATTTGATTCACAAACGACTGGCATCAGAGCCAAGTTCAAGATTCACTCGATCGAAAACAAAAACATGACAACCAAGATTGGGGTGGAGCGGTTCGATGGAAATGGCGATTTTGGGCTATGGCGTAGAAGGATAACTCCCTGAAAATCTCACTGATGATGAAAAGAGTGACATGATGGAGTTGACATTCAGTTCCTTGACATTCCACCTTGATGATAAAGTGTTGTGCTAGGTGCCATATGAGAAGAGTGCGTCTGGAATCTGCGCAATTCTCGAATAACTATACGCGACAGAATCACTCAAAGATAGGATATACTTGAAAGGTAAACTTTTCTCTTTCGAGATGATTGAATCAAGATCGATCAGGGAAAAATTGGATGACTTCGACAAGCTAATAATTGATCTTGAAAACATTGATATAAAAGTGGAAGATGAGGATAAAAAAAATATTTTATTGAGTTCTTTACCAAGGTATTATTCCACATTTGTTGATACCATGAAATATGTAAGAAAAACCTTATCATTCGATGATGTTGTAGTGGCCCTGAAGTCTAAAGAAACTGATACTCAGAACTCTACACAAACATCCAATATTGGGGAGATAGTCTGAAAATTAAAGGAAAATAATAAAATAATAAGAACAAATAGCGAGGAAGGAGCAAATCACCTGGAAAACTCAAGAATCTGAAGTGTCTTCATTGTCATAAAATTGGACACTTCAAAAGATTGTCTAGAAAGGAAGAAACAATCTGAAAAGTTCAAGGATAAGGGAGAAATAGATATTACAGAAGATGGGTACAGTAGTTCAGACGTTCTTTGCATTTCGGATTCGAAGGACGATGAATGCTGGGTGATGGACAATGGCTGCTTTTTCATGGTTTGAATCCTTTCAAGAACCTTTCAAGAACTGGATGGTGGACAATTAATTCTAGGGAACAACAAGACTTGCAAAGTCCTTGGATGTGGAACCATAAAGTTGAAAATGCAAGACACTACAGAACAAATTCTTCATAATGTAATATATGTTCCAGAGCTCAAGAGGAATCTAGTCTCTCTTGGAACTTTAGATTAACTGGGATACTCCTTCAAGGCAGAAAATGGAAGTTAATTGTCTCTAGAGGTCTATTGGTCATAATGAAAGGATTAAGAGTAAATGTCCTGTATATTTTATCAGGAAAATCTATGTTTGGATCAGCTGCATCAGTCATAAGGGACTTATGTGATACCAAGATATGGCACCTTCACCTGGGACATGTCAATGAAAGAGGCTCGATGGAACTTCACAAACAAAGGATATTAGGGAGCAAGCCTTTCACTCCCTTGGAATCATGTGAAGATTGTGTTAAAGGAAAATCCACTAGAGTTAAATTTGCTAAGGATCATCATATATCAAAGGTACCTCTGGATTACATTCATTTATATTTGTGAGGCCATCAAGAACCACTACCTTGGGAGGAGCCAAATTCTTCATGAAAATAATAGATGATTGCACATGAAGAGTTTAGCTACATATACTGAAACACAAGAGAGAATCCTTGGATAAGTTCAAAGAATGACACAAACTACTTCAGAACCAGACATGAAGGAAAATAATGAAACTTAATACTGGCAATGAGCCTGAATATTGTTCAAATGAGTTCATTGCATATTGTAAGAGTGTAGGAAAGGCAAGGCATCTGATAGTGGCAGAGACACCTCACAAAATGGCCTTTCGAAGAGGATGAATAGAACATTACTTGAAGGGGTCAGATGTTTGCTGTCTTCTTCAGGATTGCCCAAGTCATTCTGAGCAGAAAGTGCAATGACTGCATGCTACCTAATCAACAGAAGTTCATCTGTTCCTATAGGCTTCAAGACTCCCCGCTTGGTCTGCTGAAGCATCTGCAGTGGAACACCTTAAAGTCTTTGGGTGTGCAGGGGCGGAGCTAGGATTCAAAATTACCTGAGGCTGGCTCCGTACTGTATTTAATAAAATTAATAATTAACTAAAAAATTTAAAATAAAAAATATGTAAAGATTGACTTCATGAAAACATAGAACAAGAGTATTTAATATTTAATACCTTCAAAACATGGAGCTAAAACACTACTGAAGTTGTGCTATTCGATTCTTCTTAGAATAAAACTCATTAATTATTAAATCATTCAATTTTTTCAACGAAATCTCGTTCGATGTAGATTACCATAGAATCTCCGAAAACTCTGCCTCCATCTTGTTACAAAGAGCTGTTTTAACAAGTTTCATTGCTGAAAATGCTCGTTCCGTTGTTGATGTAGAAACAGAGAAAGTTAAAACAAGACGAATCATCCTGTCAATTAAATAAATATATCAGATTCGATAACTAAGTAAACGACGTAGATAAAAATATATAAATCACCTATCAATCAAATTGTAGGTTCCTGACTTATTTGTCTCAAATAATCTTCGACATAATTCAGAAATAGTTGATAAATTCTGAAATATTTTATGGCCAGCAACATCAAGTTTATAGTGATCCAATTGCATTCTCAAGTGATGCAAATCTTGTGAATCGAAATCAAGATAATAGAATTTCTCAGCAAGTCGATTGATATGATCAACATTAAGAAGTTTAAAGTTTTCTTTAGGTTCCAAAGCAGAACTAAGTTTAAGAAGTTCAACTGCCTCATCCTTGAATCTATTATTAAGCTCTTCAAGTTGAAAATCTATTGCAGCTGTAAATACATCAAATCGATAGTGGTGCTCAACTGTGATTGAATCATTATGTTGACAAGAACGGCCTGTACCAGATTTATAACGAGCTTCCACGTGAGGTATCTCAATGTCATACTTGACACAAAACTCTTTCACATGACTAAGTAGGAGATCGAATCCTTTTTCTCTCAAATTACGAAGCAAAGTTTTAGTCGTTGAAACATAATCCATTGCACTTAAAATATCTAGAGATTTCTCTTGCAATGCTCGACTAAACAGATTTGTTATTCCCATTATCTTATGCATCAAGTGTAATATGAATATGAAATCAAAAGACTTCATCACAATCAATGCACCACTAGCTTCACCACGAATGGAATTTGAAGCTCCATCATTAACCATATTTTCTAACACGGTAATCACAGAGCTATACATATCAATCATGCTACAAAGTGAGTCGAAATTAGAACTCCAACGAGTCTTTCCAGGTCGTAATAAATTTCCAATTTGATTACATCCTCTACTTGTATCACGTTCACCAGTAGCTACCATATGCACAACTTCAATTCTTTGAGCAGAATGTAACTCACCGTGCCGTTTAGGAGATGCATGGATGAGATTACAAATGGAATTCAATTTTGAAAAGAATAACCAAATGGATACCTCTTTTTCAACAGCTGCAGTTAATGCTAGTTGAAGCCGATGAGCAAAACAATGTACATAATATGCACACGAGCAATCTTTCAAGAAAAGAGCCTACAATCCATTCCAAGAACCGCGCATATTGCTACCACCATCATATCCCTGTCCACGCATGTTGTGAATATGCAAGTCATAACGACCAAGTGCATCAGATATTTCTTTCTTAAGTGTTGCAACAGTTGTATCTGTCACGTGTACAATGGCAAAGAATCGCTCTCGTAAAAAGCCTTCAGTATCCACAAATCTTAATACAATAGCCATCTGCTCCTTGTTAGATGCATCTCTCGCTTCATCAACTAAAATGCAGAATTTTGCATCCCCAATTTCTTTACGAATCTTGGCTCTCACTTGGTTGGAAATGATATTCAAGATATTTTTCTGAATATCTGGTGAAGTATACTTTGCATTCTTAGGAGCTTTCTCTAAGACGATGTCCCCAATACTCTTATTCATTTTTCCTATAAAATTTATCATCTCGTTAAAATTTCCATGATTATTAGAAGATGGAGATTCATCACGCCCTCTAAATGCGCATGCTTGCAAAGTGAGCCATCGAATGCTTTCAATAGTTGCAGTAAGGCGCAATCTATTCTTCTCTTTTTCTTCTGAAGATTGTGCATTTATCACTTTGTCAATATGACGAGGTATATTCATCAAATTATCAAGATATTCCACAGCATTGTTATGTGGTGAATTATTGCATCCTATATGCATCAAAAATGCGCATCTATTGCCATCATTAACTCGCTTCCAATATTTGAATCCATCAATTGTAAATGCAGGATTACGAGGATGCTTATGTTCAAACAAGAAGCATGGAAAACAAAATGCAGCATCTTTCGAAGGAGAGTACTCTAACCAAGTAAATTTTTTGAACCACTGACTTTGGAATCGTCGATTTTGACTTTCAAATTTGGTCGGTGGATACTCTTTCTGAATTGGTTGATATGGCCCCATCTTGATATAAGATCGTATAATTTCATCCATTTGATTAACATGATATTTCCATATCGGAGTACGTAATGCCGGATCAGGTTCAAGAGAACTCACATCAACATCAATTCTAGGAGATTTGTTAAGCTGTTGATCACTGGGATTTGAGAATCAATATTGGACGGAGAATGGTCCTGAATTGCCGATGTCTGGTCTTTTTGTTTTAAAAAATGAGTCGATGGTTTTTCTTTTCTTCATTCTTGAGTTTCTTTTCTCCTTGATGTCGTCTACACCATAAAATATAACTTTAGTTTAACTTATTATGGCTAACTGAATCAAATCAACATTACCAACACTAAATAATTGTTACTTTAATCCAATAAACCTCGAACAATTATAATTATTCCAAAATAATTCCGAAGTTAACATTTGACAATCTTAAGGCATGATATATTTAAATATAAAATTTTTACAGCCTTATAAGTTCGAAAATCCCATTTACATAATTCTCAATTTTTCAAAAATTCCTACAAAATTCTATAAATTCGCATTTATATTTTCTATAGCATATAAACATCCAAATAATAAATAATCAACACTATTAATCGACAATCCTCAATATAAAATCTGAAAATTCGAAATAATGCTCAAATAAATTCTAAAAAATTATCAATACCATCAATCGATTCAAATATAGTACATACAATCAACAATTTAATATATATCAATTAGCGGAATTCAAAAAAACCAAAATACCCAAATTTTAAAACACTAAATAACAAAGAAATCGAGAGACACACTCACCGAAAACGAGGGAAAAACTCGTGGTTGCTGGCTACTGCGCTCCGATCTCCGGTGACAGGACAACACACAGCGGTGATTGGAGTCGGGATGCAGAACACTGACGGGAGTAGGGGAAGGGTTAAGAGATTGGGGATTTGGGTCGACCCAAAGCTTTGGTAATTGGGTCTACCAAGCTTGGAGCTGGTAGACAAAAGCTTTAGACCCAAAGCTTGGGTCTACCCAAAGCTGGTTGACCAAAAAATGCGGTCGGCCAAAAAACATCGTAGATCGACCTAACCAAGGTATCACAGATTTTGTTTGATATCCCAACATAGATTTTAATGTTTTTAGTCAAATTGTTTGGTATCACAGATTGAGTCTTGGGGCTAATTAACAAAATTTTTAAAATAAATATATTTATTTTTTTAAAAAAAAATTTAGGTGGGGCTGGAGCCCAACCCAGCCCCATATATAGCTCCACCCCTGGGTGTGCAGCATATGCTCATATCAAAGTAGGAAAGCCAGATGCAAGGGCAATCAAATATGTCTTCTTAGGGTATCCTGAGATCATGAAGGGTTATTAATTGTGGTGCATAGAGCCAAATATGCACAAGACGATAATAAGCCGAGATATTGTGTTTAAAGAAGATGATTTCCCTTACAAAACAAAGAGCACACAATCTTTTCAAGTTCCATATATAATACTCAAAAGAGTACATTAGTCGAGGTGGATCTCACTACTTCAGAACAACGTCATCAAGAAAGATGCTTAGATGGCAATGTTGGCCCTGAATCTCCTGGTCCATCCTTACAAAGAGAGGCTTGAGGCAATGATTATCAATTAATAAGAGACAGAGCCATAAGAATAATCAAATCACCTAAGAGGTTTGGACATGCAGATTTGGTCTCTTATGCTTTTCCAGTATTTTCAAATATTTGTGGAGATGAACATGTTAGAGTAGATGCCTTGTAAGCCAACTATTGGCTAGGAAATTTATTGACTCAGTTGTAATAAACAATCTTTATTTTAATTTAATTTAACTTTTAATGGTTTCGTTTTACTTTATCTGTATACCCATGCAATCAGCATAGATAAAGTCCTTGATTATGCTTTAATGCAAATGAATCGTAATTTGATGTTGAAACTCATTTGTAAAAAATGCATATTCTAAATTCGTTACTAGTCGATTCAGCCGCCTAAAATAAGGATAAAGGCCGCTTGAGCTCGAGACTAGAATCTGTGATGTTGTTTACTGTGTTTCTCGGTAAGGGCATAGAGAGGTCCAAACATGCAGATGGGTAGTCATATGATGATTATATCGAACTACCCTCCTTCGGACTTTCCAAGTGGTTATCATTCATCGAGAGGATAAGTCCGTGGTTATGATTGTACATTATTAGTCCTTACGACCCGGGACAACACTGATGCTCTATATGCTAGGGCTGTGCTTTGACTCGTTTACCGACTCCATGAGAGTCTTCAGGTGACGAGGTTGGGTACAATTGCGACACATATAGGAGCCAATGAATTGTAGTCGGGGATTCACCGCTCACCTACGGGTGTGGATATCCTATGTGATCTAATGAAATAATAGTGCGTGGAATCTCTGGCCAGAGTATGAGATGTACATTGGAGAAGGAGTTTTCCAATGGTACATGCGATGCCACTATTATATGTATCACATAGTCATCGAATTAATATGCAACCCTCGATGAACCAATGGTTACAGATTCGATCGGGATATATGAGATGAAGGGACCGTACTGTACGCTAATCATAATCTACTAGTTCTTGCAGACACTATCAATGATACCTAGGGAATAATGGGTCGATACTACTGTACGCTCTTACCATAATTCAATGGGTTTAATCAGGAATATGATTTCTGACATTCTCATGATCAATTGTTGATACAAAGAATGGGGCAAATATGGGTAAGCCCGAATAAAGGATTATGTCCTGAATCATAAGCAGTTGTGAACCCACGGCTAGCTATATCCCTGAACCATTGAGGGTCACACAAGCACTGGATCGTTTGTTCCCGTTGAGAGAGAATAAATTCAAGGAGTTGAATTTATATTATGATATAGTAAATTCAAGGAGTTGAATTTATGATAATTAAATTTTGAGAGAATAAATTCAAGGAGTTGAATTTATAAAATTTGAGAATTTAATTTATTAAACTCAAAAGTTGATTTTATTAAATATTAAATTTTTGCAGGTGATAAATTCAAAGAATTGAATTTATAATTTAAATATTAAATTCAATTGTTGAATTTATAATGAATTTAATTTATTAAGCTCAAAAGTTGAGTTTATTAGATATTAAATTAAACATAGTGGAAAGTATGTTTAACGGGCTTGTGGGAGTACAAGTTCAACATACTAAATAATTAAAGTTTTAATGGACTTTGATTAATTAATTAAACTAGTTGGACTAGCACAATTAATTAATCAAGCTCATTAATGTTAATTATAAATATAAGGTCATGGCTTAATTATAAATAGGAGTAATCAAGCCATAACCCTAGCCTCCAACCCCATTGTGATTTTCGAAAAGCAGAACTCCTCAAGCCTCAAATTTTCGGCCACTTTTTTTGCAAAAGAAGTTTGAGCCGCCTCTCAAATTTCGATCTCCAACGTAAAAATTTCTTCTAATTTTTTTAATGCAAATTAGAAGAGGAACAAATCATCTAGCCGTGGACCTGATTAGAAGAATAGTAAAAGGAGTTTCTGAAGAACGTTCGTAGGGAATTCATCAAGAGCTATATCCGCTAACCCCGGAATAGTTGGAGCCGTGTGAACATTTCACCAAAGGTATAAAATTCTAACGTCCAATGACTGTTTGATTAAATAAACCATACGAGTGCTCAAAACAAATATATTTTGAATGTCAAAATAAAATAAAAATTTTAAAACTTCCGCTGCGTTTGGACATGAGAAAACCGAGATCCAACAGAACCTACTTCTGTTAATTAGACATTAAGCTCAAAAGACAAAGATCACTGGCTTCAAGAAATGCAAGATAAAGTGAATTCCCTAATAAAGAATAAAATGTGAGAGCTAGTTCCTAAACCCAAGGGGCAGAAAATTGTGGGAGCAAAATGTATTTTTAAGAGAAAGGATGGAATCCCCGTGGTTGAACAACCAAGGTATAAAGCTAGGGTAGTTGCAAAAAGATTTGCTAAAGTTGAGGGAATTATCATCATTAAATATCCTCACAAGTTATAAACCATCGATCCATTAGAACAATGATGTCCATAGTTGTTAAAGAAGATCTGGAACTTGATGTGAAGATAGCATTCCTATATAGAGACTTGGATGAAGTGATTTATATGATACAACCAGAAATGTTTGAAGCTGATACGGTTAAACCCATGGTTTTTCTTCTAAAAAAATCGAAATAAAACAAGCACCTAGGCGATGGTACAGGAGATTTGATGATTTATGACAAGTCACGAGTTCAAATGAAGTGATTATGACTGGTGTGTGTGTGTGTGTATGTTGGGAACTAAATTCCGGCGTTTGACAAAATACGAACCAACTGAAAATACGAATCAACTGATCAAGTAAACTGAACTCAGCAACTGGACTTAACGACTGAAATCAGCTGATCTAATAAAGAAGACTGATCAGTTGGAAACTGATCAGTTGATATATTCAGCCGTATGCTAAGCACCCGTCAACTGAACATGTCTCGGGAAAGAACATTCAACCGACAAGAGACATAGAAGATTGCAACGCCGCACTTCAATCAATACAGCTTAGAAAAATGCATTTCGGCGAAAGCAATTAAGACGCCGCATCACAATAAATGAAGCAAACAATGTCCAAGGAATAATCAAGAAGAAATCAATTGATACAAAGATTCAAATTCATCTCTGGTTACCGTTGGAGAAAAGAAGCTTATAAATATCACAGAAGAACATCTAAAAAAAAGAGAGAGTCAATACTATTAAAAAAGCTTGCTGTTACTCTGTCAAAATCTTAGCTCACTCTTACTTGATATATTCGTAGCAGTTAAGGCTACAATTTGAGCTCACTAGCAAGTTGTAATAATCGTTGAAATTCGATAGTGCTAAGATCAGTTACGCACTGAGAACATTCTGTTAAACTAAGAGTTTCAGTTTTTGGCAGTGTTAAGTCCAAACTGAAGTGGGTCAGTACAATTCTTGTATTTGATCAAAGTCTTTTAGTGGATATCCTATCCTTGAGATAGAAGGGGTGACATAGGAGTAATTAAATTCTCCGAACATCCAGAAACAACCCTTGCCTACTTTATTTCAGTTTCGTATTCTATCTTTCAGTCAGTTATTTTCCGCAACTACTTTAGTTTAACTGATTGTCATTGACCAACAAGATTCCGATAATCAATTTGTCACCAAACTGAACTCAAAATTAGAAAAGACCAGTTTTAACTGGGAGTGTTTATTCAACCCCCCCTTCTAAACACTCTTGATACGTTAATCGATCCTATCATGTGGTATCAGAGCGGTTGAATGTTGTTCTTGAATACTTTTGATTTAAAAACTTGCCAACATGACTTCATTCAACAAAATTCCCATGTTCTCCAGAGAAGAATTTGATGATTGGAAAATCAGAATGCAGGCTCATTTGGCTGCACAAGATGATGACATGTGGTATGTCATAACTGATGGACCCATGAAGATTCTAAAAACAAATACAGCAGTTGCCATTACAGAAGGAGCACCACAAAGAATAGAAAAGCCCAGAGATGAATGGACAACTGAAGATAAAAGAAAAGCAAATCTTGATAATGTGGCTAAAGACATTCTGTACAAAACGCTGGACAAAGTAACCTTCAGCAAAATAAAAATGTGTAAGACAGCCAAAGAAATTTGGGAAAAGCTGATCCAACTGTGTGAAGGAAATGATCAAACCAAAGAAAATAAACTTTCTGTTGCAGTGCAAAAGTTTGATAACATCAAAATGAAAGCAGGAGAATCGATGCACGAGTATGATGAAAGAGTAAGCAGTATCATCAATGAGCTAAATGCACTTGGAAAAGTGTATACCAACAAAGAGATTGCACTAAAGGTAATAAGAGGTTTTCCCAAGGAATGGGATGTCAAGACCATGGCAATGAGGGAGTCCAAAGATCTGAACCAAATCGAACTTCATGATCTGTTTGCTGATTTAAAGGCCTATTAATTTGAGCTGCAGACCAGAGAAGGAGAATCATCTACCTCTGCAGTCACAACTGCTCTAGCTGCTGTCAGAACTGAACCAATCAGTTCAGTCGAAAAATCTGCTGATCAGTTGAGTAATGATGCTATGTCATTGTTCATCAAAAAATTTGAAAGGTTCATGAGAAAGAATCAAGGGAACTTCCAGAAACCATACCAAAGGAACAATTCCAAAGATGAACCAAATGCCTGCTATAACTGTGGCAAATCAGGTCATTTCATTGCTGATTGTCCTAAATCCAAGAAGGACAGTCAAGGCTCAACTGATAGAAGAAAGAAATCATATGAACACAAAAGAAGACCCAAGGAAGATAAGAAGGTCTTCAGAAAGAAACATGAGGTACTCTTAGCTGAAGAAAACAAATCTAAATGGGCAGAAACTGATAGTGAAGAGTCGGAACCAGAAAGCTCATGCAGTTCTAGTGATGATGAGGAAGTAAAGTGCTTGATGGCTAATGATGCAGCAGAAGAATCATCTAACCAACATGTATTTGATTTCAGCTCAACTGATTTCACACGAGAAGAACTCATTCTAACACTACATGACATGGTAAATGAGTATCAAAAGCTTGCATCATCATTTGAAGAAATCATAACAAAGCAAACTGATCCCACAGACAATAAAACCAAAACTGATGAATCAGTCGATGGGTTGAGTCTAAAAAGGGAAATTGCTGAGTTAAAAGCAGAAAGAAACAAAAATCAGTCATTAATACAGAAGTTGATGCTTGAAAACTCAAAACAAACTGAGCTTATTCAGTCTTGGAACAAATCATCTACTGCACTAAATGAGATGCAAATTTCACAAAAATCAGTTTCTGATAAAACTGGTTTAGGGTACAACACTCAAGGAGAAATGTATCCAAATAATACTCAACCAAAGCTAACAATAGACAAAGGGAAATACATTCACTTTGTCAAATCAGCAGTGGTACAAGAACAAATTGAGCCCAGTAAACTGATTGAGCAACCTACTGAGAATATGAACAAGGCTAGAAGATATGGGATTGGTTATAGTCAAAAATTCTCAACTGATTTACAAAGTCAGTCATCAACGAGATTTTACAAAAACTATTCGAATGGCTATTCCAAATACTATAACTGCAAGCCAGTTCAGAAGATATATAGACTGAACAATCAGTTGAATAAAGCTAAAACACATATTGTATCATCCGTACACTACACAAGCACACAAAAGCCGAGAAAAACCATTTGGAATACAGTTACTGGAAAGTCTGTTAGACTAATCCAAGTATGGGTTCTTAAAGAACTAATCAGTTCAGGACCCAAATAGATATGGGTACCAAATTATATCATGTGTGTGACTGCAGGTAACAGGTACAAACAAGAACTCAATATGGTATCTGGACAGTGGATGTTCGCGACATATGACAGGAGATGCAAGTGTGCTATCTCAACTGATCAAATACAGTGGTCCAAATATCAGTTTTGGGGATAATTCCAAAGGTAGAATTGTGGGTAATGGTAAGCTTATCCATGGTAACTTTACTTTTAAAGATGTTCTATTAGTAGAAAACCTGAAGTATAACTTGATCAGCATCAGTCAGTTATGCGACAGTGGATTCTCAGTACATTTTGACAAAAACTCATGTTCAGTCAAAACTTCAACTAATGAAATCAAACTAACTGGCAAACGTTGTGAAAACACATATAAAATCAGTTGGAATGACCAAACTTATGCACCAGTTTGTTTAATTGCTTCCAAATCATCTAAAAAATGGTTGTGGCATAAGAGACTAAACCATTTAAACTTTAAAACCATTTCCTATATGAGTAAACATGAACTTGTAACTGGTTTGCCCAAAATAGACTTTTCAAAAGAAAAACTTTGCTCAGCATGTCAGTATGGTAAACAAGTACGATCTTCTTTTAAAAACAAGGGTTGTAAATCTTCATCCCGATGCTTAGAACTGTTGCACATGGATCTCTTTGGTCCTATACCAGTCATGAGCTTAGGGGGAATGAAATACATCTTGGTAGTCGTAGATGATTTTTCAAGATTTAATTGGGTTATTTTTCTCAAATCTAAAGACCATACTGCTTCACAACTGATAAAGCTCTTCAAAAGACTTTTAAATGAAAAATCAGTTGGAATTGATCGAATCAGATCAGATCAAGGAACTGAATTCATCAATCAAACTCTTTCAAATTTTCTAGAGAATGCTGGAATTAAGCATGAGCTCTCAGCAGCCAGAACTCCTCAGCAAAATGGTGTAGCTGAGAGAAGAAATCGAACCCTTAAAGAAGCTGCTAGAACAATGCTTGCTGATTCTGGTATTTCTCAAAGGTTTTGGGCAGAGGCAGTAAACACTGCGTGTTATACTCAGAGCAGATCAATGATTAATAAGAATCATATGAAAACACCATATGAGATCTGGCATGGAAGAAAAAGTATAATTACTTATTTCAAAATATTCGGCTGCAGATGTTTTATCCTTGATAATGGTAAAAATTATTTAAAAGCGTTTGATGCTAAATCTGCAGAGGGAATATTTCTTGGATACTCATCAGTTAGTATAGCTTATAGAGTCTTCAACAAGAAAGCCCTAAATGTTGAAGAATCAGCTCATGTTGATTTCGATGAAACTGAACTAACTGATAAGCCAACTGATCAAGTTGAGCTAGTTGATCGATTTACAGATATCAGTTTGGAAGATGATGACAAAAATGAATGTCATAATAATCAAAACATACTTCAAACACCTGAACCAGAAGTACTGGATAAATCAGATGCACAGAAAGTCGTTGCTAATGATAAGTTGATAGAGCATAATGATAACATTCAAATATCAGTTGACGAAGCACCAACTGAGACTGAAAACTGTGTTCAGTTACCAACTGAAGGAATTGCTGATACAAAAAATACTGAGTACAGATGGAAAAAATCACATCCACCTGAACTGGTAATAGGAAATCCATCAGATCCAGTAAGAACTCGAAATCAAATGCTAAACTTATTTATCCATTCAGCTTTTGTTTCACAACTAGAACCGAAGAAAACTGATAAAGCTCTTGCTGATCCTAACTGGGTAAATGCAATGCAAGAAGAGCTAAATCAGTTTACTCATAACAATGTCTGGAATTTAGTTCCAAGACCGATTTCAAAAACTGTCATAGGTACAAAATGGGTTTTCAGGAACAAACTGAACGAAGATGGTTCAGTTGGACGCAACAAAGCAAGATTAGTAGCACAAAGATATAGACAAGAAGAAGGAATTGACTATGATGAGACATATGCTCCAGTTGCAAGACTGGAAGCAATCAGAATGTTTCTTGCTTATGCATCATACAAGAATTTCAAGATCTTTCAGATGGATGTAAAGAGTGCATTCCTGAACGGTCAACTACAAGAGGAAGTATATGTTGAACAACCCCCAGGTTTTGTAAATCACAACTTTCCTGATCATGTATATCATTTGAACAAAGCCTTATATGGTCTTAAACAAGCTCCCAGAGCTTGGTACGAAACTCTTTCAAAATTCATAACTGATCATGATTTTTCTGATGGATCAGTTGATAAGACCTTGTTCAAATTTACTAAGAATGATCACATTTTATTAGTTCAAATTTATGTTGATGATATCATATTTGGGTCAACTAACCCCAAATTATGCGAGAAATTTGCTAAGCTAATGCAGGATAAATTTGAAATGAGCATGATGGGTGAACTGACATTCTTTCTTGGACTACAAGTGAAGCAACTGGAAACTGGCATATTCATCAATCAGACTAAATATACAAAGGAGCTGCTGAAGAAATTTGGCATGGAATCATGTTCAGCTGCAAATACTCCCATGAGCTCATCAGTAAAATTGGACACTGATCAAGGGGGAATATCAGTTGAGGCGACATTATATCGAGGTTTAATAGGATCATTGTTATACCTAACTGCCAGTCGTCCTGATATTTTATTTGATGTCTATATGTGTGCTAGATTTCAAGCAAATCCTAAGCAATCACATTTCTCAGCTGCTAAAAGAATTTTGAGATATCTTAAGGGTACACAAAATGTTGGGTTATGGTATTCTAAAGACTCTGCTTTCAATTTAGTTGGATATTCAGATGCAGATTATGCAGGATGTAAGCTTGATCGTAAAAGTACAAGTGGATCTTGTCAGTTTCTAGGAGACAGGCTGATCTCTTGGTTCAGCAAGAAGCAGACATCTATAGCTACCTCAACAACTGAAGCAAAATACCTTGCTGCTGGTAGTTGCTGTGCACAACTGATCTGGATCCAGCAACAACTGAGAGATTATGGAGTAATTACAAATAATTCGCCCATATTTTGTGACAATACGAGTACAATTGCCATCACCTATAATCCAGTTCTTCACTCAAGGACAAAGCATATAGATGTCAGACACCACTTCATTAGAGATCATGCTTTGAAGAAGGACATTAGACTGGAGTATATATCAACTGAGCAACAAGCAGCTGACATCTTCACCAAACCATTACCCGAGACTAAGTTTTCTTTCTTTCGCAATATTCTTAGTCTAATTGATCTATCTTAAAATTATTACTAATGTTGCTTTACTAATAGAATTATCTGCAGAAAATAAGAACACAACAAATTGAAAATGATACTTTATTAAGAATACCATCGATCACAGTTTACAGAAGATATCATAGAACCAACTGAATCCTGCCATTCTCTAATCCAATTATTCAACTCATAAATTTGGATTCTAGAAAATGACCTAGTTGTAGAAATCTTCTCAACCACATGTCATTCCTTCCATAACATTGCTTCTAACAGACATTTGTCATCAATCAGATCTGTAACATGCCTAACTTCAAAACGATCAATGTATTTTCTTGCTGTTGCTTCTTGAGCACGAGTAGGAACAGCACCACTACTACTTACCCTCTACAAATCATGAATCTTGAACCATGTTGACATCACTTTCATCAAGACATATTCTTCCATTGTCTTCTTCAATTCTTCTAAATAAGTACTTAATTGCTCATTAACTTGAATATGCAAACTACTGCATGCATCAGAGTTACTTGAATCCGACATATTGAACTGTTATTGTCTCACATTCTATCATCTTATTTATAGACAGATGAAATTTAAATGTTGAAGAAACTGAAGAGTCTAAAATCAACAGAAGCGTCATTCTCATTTACCGAGGCTTCTTAACTATTAGTTGATCATTATCAACTGATATCAGTTTGACATTTATTATTTAACGCTTAACCAGTCATCAGTTCATCTGTTTATGATCGTAATTCATATATAATAACTAATGAAACTTATTATTTGCAGGAAAAAGAAAAACAAAGTTAAGCCAAAATAAATGTTTCATTTAACCATAAATATTTGCTTGGATTACATCATTATATTTCTCTTCTACAACAATTATCCACATCTTCAACCAAGCAGATAAAGGTCCAGTAGATGTCTTGGAAAAGCTGTGAGAACCAGCTATGCGCCTAAGGATCTTCAGCTCCTTTCGAAGCATCAGCTGATAGATATGACCATCTGTGAAGATATCCACCCACACAGCTATGTGCAAGTGCTCCCGCACTTTTCTCAACTCTGCCATCAGCTCGGGAGTGGTAGCCTCGCTAGTATTATACAGGAACTCAAGCTTCTGAAGCTTCTCCTAGTAGTGAAGACTCTCATAGAAGACTTCATCTTCTATCACAGCCTTCCTAGTCTCCAAAGAAAATGGCGAAGCACACAAGCTACTAGCATCTGCCATTCTTTTTACTTTGAATATGTTTTTTTTAATATGACTGAAACTAACCATGTCACTTCTACTTATAGCCAAGAGTCATGGAAGATGAAGGGTCGTTATCGTTTCAGCAAACGATAATCTTTCTGACCTTTAAATTTATTTTATATCGTCGCTTTAATTATTTTATGCATCGATTAAGGGGGAATATCAGTTTTGAAGAGGTTAACTGAGAAGACAATTGTTTGTGAACTCTCAACTGAAATGAATCAGTTTCCCAACTGATCGTTCAACTGGATATTTTACAAATCTTCTCACATAAGTTAACAAATTTAAAACTTATTATATTCCAAATCAACTGATGTGACTGCAGATTCATAACGTGGCCTATTTTAAACCGTTCATCTTTTTCACAAACGTCCACAGCACACGTACACATAGTTTTACTCAAAATTTTTAATGGACTGACACGTGTCCCGAATTTGAACAGTCACAAACAACTGTACTAAGCCCGCTTCAATTCAGTTATCTTCTTACGCATACAATCAGTTTCTAATAGCATACTAATTCCAGAGCTTATCGTTTACGAATTTCAGATCATTTTATCTGTCGAAATGGCGAATCAAATCCCAGCTCACATATTGAACGCTATGGCCATCGATTTTGACTCAGTTTTATCAGTTCAAGAAGCAGAAGTTAAGAACGTTTTTCTGAAGATTGAATCTACTGGTCTCAGGATGTTTTTGGGACAATCTTCGCAGGAGATATACCCCAAGGAAGTAAATGAATTCTATCTGAAGGGGTTCGTCACTACTGATGGAAGTATCTTTGTAACCTTCAATAATCAACTGTTGATCCTATCTGAAGAGGATTTTGGAGAAATTTTCTCTTTGCCAACTGATGGGTACGTCAGTTTTTCTGAAGTCAAAACATCTGACATTGAGGAAATGCAATCTTTGCTGTCTGCTGATGGGCGGAAAATCAAAGTTATCGATCCAAAGAAAGAGCTGAAATCAGAAATTCAATTATTAGCCGACATTGTGGCAAAAGGCATATTGGCTAAGGCTGGCTCCTATGCTGCCCTTACTCTTGAAAAATTCCAAGTAATGACCATCATCATGGGAGAGAAGAAAGCAAACTGGAGGCATATTATTTTCAATATTCTGAGGAATATGCTTCAATCTACCAAACAGTCAAGAGGCTTTGCTATTCCAATCAGTTATCTTCTGAAACTAAAAGGATTGGTAGCTGACAATGCTGGAAAATCATCAAAGTTCAAGATATTCAATGCCAAGAACATCTTACCGCCAAAGACCAAACTGGACATTTCTCCCAAACAGTTTTTCAAAACCAAACAGGAGGTTGGAATGCAACCACCTGCTCCAACACCAATCAAGAAGACCAAAACTTTGGCCCAACTGAAGACTGCAAAACGAAAACTGATTATCAGTGAATTAGATTCGGAGAAAACTCCTTCTCCTAAACTTGTCAAGAGACCGAGGACGCAAAGAACTAAACCAATAACAGCGATGGAAGTCATCCCAACTGAGAAAATTACTCAACCAGCTGCCCAACAGCCTATTCAGGCTATCCCTTTGCAGGTAGTCCCACCTGATGATTCAGTTATTAAAGAAAAGGCACCCACTAAGGTAAGAGCTCCTTTGACTCATGTAAATCGACCTACCATTTTGTCTCGGGCCAGATCTAAAGGTGTTATATTGAGGCAACCAGTGGAAACCACTCACTCTGGTTTGGATATTCCTCACATTCTCACAACTGAAAAAGGAAAGGGCAAGCTAGTTGAAGAACCAAGGCCATCTAATACCATCCAAACTCACATTGACCTGGTTTGGGAACAGGTAAATGCATTTGCCACATCGAAACTAAAATCTTTTGATAGCTGGAAGAGTTTTAGGACTGAAATTTTTGCCAAAGAGTTGAAGCACAAATCCCAACTGAAAAAGTTTATTAAACTTGAAGCAATTGTGCTGAAAATAGTCAAAGCTGCTACTATTGGCCAGGCATTGGAAAGACAAAAATATTTCTTTGATCAAATTCGAGCCAAAAAGCTGACAAGAATGGTTGAAAAGCTGAAATCCAATTACAATTCCATAGGTCCAACTGCATATAATGATAGAGATGTGTTCACCCAACTGGACTCAGATCTTAGTAGCCTACAAAAGGAAATCAGATTTTGGGAAAAAGATCAGGAATTGGTTCTTCCTGAGAAATCCTCCAATTCAAATGCAGAAAAAGATTCATCCTCCTCCCAACAGAACGAGCCATCTCCACAACCGGCTGATGAAAAGCCAGTTCAGGATATGCCTCAATCTTCTCAGGTTGAACATCAGATGTATTCTAAAACTGAACTATCTTTTGCAAACATTGATGAAATCATTCAGGCTGTAGCTCTGGAAGCTCAGCTAGAAGAAATACATTCTGAATCAGTTGCTCCTTCAACTGAACAACCAGAACAAGAAGTTCAGATACCAGCTGAAGAACTAGTTGAACCACTTACTGCTGAAGAGCCAGTCCCAGATTCAATGCAAGAACAACAAGAAGCACCAGTTCAGCCTAGAAATCTCTGCTGAACAAGTCACTTAAACTGATGATCTAGAAAAATCTCCAGGTCAAGCAGTTGCTGAAAATGTGGTGAGTCGATTGCTCACTCAAACAAAGGAGCCAGAACCAAGTTCAGTAAACTCTCAACAAGAGGCACCAGTGGAAACTGACCAAGCGTTATTTGTTGATCAAAATCCACTTTCACCACCTCAAATTCACGAAGAAATTGCTGCAACAGACATTCTAGCACAGACTGTTTCTGAAACGATATTATCTGATAGGACCATGGTGGTCTTTGATCAAGTCTCACATGAACCAATAACATCTAATCAGTCACCTCCTCTTCAATCCACAGAAATGGATCTTGTTCTTGAAGAAATCCAGAATATGCAGCACAATATGCAGCAGATGATTACTGAAATCAAGAAAATTCAATCCACACAATTCTCTCATACTGTCAAATTGGATTCTTCAATTGAACATGACTCCGCAAAACTGAAAGCCATTCAAGCAAACATGGAGTCTCTTACCCGAACTGTACTTGAGATGAAGAATAACAGAGGTCTAGCTCAAAGTCTCTATACAACTCAGGATATAATCAGTCAACGAGTTGAGCGATTGGAAACTTCTGTTTCTAATAAAATGGAATTGCTACAGACTTGTTTACAAACTGCTGTCTCAAGTATCTCCGCAGATGTCAAAATTCTTTCCACTGACGTTCGAAAATTATCTGAGAAGATGGATTTGTTTGACAAAAAGGGGGAAGAAATCAAGGATCAAAGAGCATCTTGAGAAACAGCAGAAGCAGTTAATCAGATTATTAGATTCAACTGTTATTAAATCAAGATCCCTTTCAGTTCAAGAAATTCAATCTATTATTTTATCTACAATGAGTTCAGATGTTCAGTTAATATTTACTTAGTTTTGTCAAACACCATAAAGGGGGAAATTGTTGGGAACTAAATTCCGGCGTTTGACAAAATACGAACCAACTGAAAATACGAACCAACTGATCAAGTAAACTGAACTCAACAACTGGACTTAACAACTGAAATCAGCTGATCTAATAAAGAAGACTGATCAGTTGGAAACTGATCAGTTGATATATTCAGCCGTATGCTAAGCACCCGTCAACTGAACATGTCTCGGGAAAGAACATTCAACCGTCAAGAGACATAGAAGATTGCAACGCCGCACTTCAATCAATACAGCTTAGAAAAACGCATTTCGGCGAAAGCAATTAAGATGCCGCATCACAATAAATGAAGCAAACAATGTCCAAGGAACAATCAAGAAGAAATCAACGGATACAAAGATTCAAATTCATCTCTTGTTACCGTTGGAGAAAAGAAGCTTATAAATATCACAGAAGAACAGCTTAAAAAAAGAGAGAGTCAATACTATTGAAAAAGCTTGCTGTTACTTTGTCAAAATCTTAGCTCACTCTTACTTGATATATTCGTAGCAGTTAAGGCTACAATTTGAGCTCACTAGCAAGTTGTAATAATCGTTGAAATTCGATAGTGCTAAGATCAGTTACGCACTGAGAACATTCTGTTAAACTAAGAGTTTCAGTTTTTGGCAGTGTTAAGTCCAAACTGAAGTGGGTCAGTACAATTCTTGTATTTGATCAAAGTCTTTTAGTGGATATCCTATCCTTGAGATAGAAGGGGTGACGTAGGAGTAATTAAATTCTCCGAACATCCAGAAACAACCCTTGCCTACTTTATTTCAGTTTCGTATTCTATCTTTCAGTCAGTTATTTTCCGCAACTACTTTAGTTTAACTGATTGTCATTGACCAACAAGATTCCGAGAATCAGTTTGTCACCAAACTGAACTCAAAATTAGAAAAGACCAGTTTTAACTGTGAGTGTTTATTCAACCATCCCTTCTAAACACTCTTGATACGTTAATAGATCCTATCAGTATATATATATAAATATATATATATATATCAAAATACTGTCAAATGGAAGGAGGATATATTTGCTACTGTATATTGATGATATGCTATTAGCATGCCATGACAAGGCCGAGATTGGGAAACTCAAGGTTTAACTGAGTAAGGAATTTGAAATGAAAGATCATGGTGAAGCCAAGAAAATGTTAGGCATGGAAATAACCAGTCATAGAAGCAAGAAAGAGCTACTCTTGACTCAAACATGTTATCTTCAAAAAATATTGGAAATATTTGATATGGTAGATTGCAAGCAAGTGCTAACTCCAATAGCACAACATTTCAAACATTCAAATCTCCAAAAACGTCAAACAGAAGAAGATTTAACTTACATGAGATGTGTGCCTTATGCTAGTGTTGTTGGCAGCTTGATGTATGCCATGGTGTGCCCAAGGCTAAACTTAGCTTATTGAGTAAATTTGGTGAGCATGTTCATGGCTAATCCAGGGAAAGATTGATCTTGAGATATATTGAGGGGACACTAAATCTTGGTTTAAGGCTCAAGGATGAAAATGATGATCTTGACATGATCAATGGTTTTGTAGACTCAGATTATGCAGGGAGCATTGATACCGGAAAGTCTCTCACATGTTACATCTTCACGGTTTATAGAACAGTTGTGACTGGAGGCAATGTCACAGCCAATAGTGACTCTATCTACTACAAAGGCAGAACATATTGCCATTACAGAAGAAAGAAGCCAAGTGGATGAAGGGATTTGTGGAAAAACTTGGTTATGAACAAGCTAATGTGAGTGTACATTGTAACAACCAAAGCGAAATTCACTTGTTCAAACATCAAGTTTTACACGAAAAATCGAAGCAGATAGATGTAAGACTATTCTTTTTAAGGGAAGCAATTGAGACATGACAAGTGCAAGTATGCAAGATCAGTGCAGAAAAGAATCCTTCAGATATGTGAACTAAGTGATTCCAAGCAACAAGTTTGCTTACTGCTTGGATAGGATAAAAGTGTACTAGAATGAGGAGCCCGTAGGAAAGGCCGGTGGAGGTATTACCATGAGAGAGATGAATTGACAACAAAGGTGGAGATTTGTTGAACCAAATTGGTGTTAATTCAGAAAATTGGTCTACGCGTGGGGTGAGTGGAGGAACCAATACAACAGGCAGTTAGTTGATTATCTAGCATGAGTGGATAAAGGCACAATCACCAAGTGATGCAGGTTGCAACAGGTAGCCATGTTAGAGTAGATGCCTGCAAGCCAACGGTTGGCTAGTAAATTTATTGACTCAAGTGTAATAAACAATTTTTATTTTAATATAATTTAACTTTTCATGGTCTTGTTTTACTTTATCTATGCTGATTGCATGGGTATACAGATAAAATAAAACAAGACCATGAAAAGTTAAATTATATTAAAATAAAGATTGTTTATTACACTTGAATCAATAAATTCCCTAGTCAACCGTTGGCTTACATGATATCTACTCTAACAATCTCCCACTTGCCCTAGAGCCAACTACCCATAACTTTAATCCCATTGCTTCGCGATGCTTCTCAAACAATGGTCCTGGCAATGACTTTGTAAGTGGATCAGCAACATTATCTGCAGAGGGGACTCTTTCGATTGATATGTCTACTCTTCCCACAATCTCCCGTATGATGTGGAACTTCCTCAGTACATGTTTGGATCGCTGATGAGACCTTGGTTCCTTTGCTTGTGCAATGGCACCAGTGTTGTCCCAGTACAACGGGACTGGATTAACTCCATTAGGAATAACGCCCAACTCTTGGACAAAACTCCTCATACGAACTATCTCTTTTGCTGCAGCAGATGCAACAATGTATTCAACTTCAGTGGTGAATCCGCAATGGTGTCTTGCTTGGAACTTTTCCAAGAGACAGCCGTACCATTAAGCATGAATACAAAGCCAGAGGTCGATTTCGAATCATCTACGTCACATTGGAAGCTAGAATCAGTGTAGCCTTTCAATTTCCATTCTCCACCCCCATAGACCATGAACAAGTTCTTAGTCCTTTTCAAGTACTTAAGAATATCTTTCACGGCCTTCCAATGTAGTGGACCAGGGTTCGCCTGATATCTGCTTGTTACACTCAGAGTGTAAGCAACATCGGGACGTATCGATATCATACCATACATGATACTACCAATGGCTGACGCATATGGAATACGTGTCATCATCTCTATCTCTTCATCAGTTATGAGACACATTGCCTTAGATAGAGTAACACCATGACACATTGGTAAGTATCCTCTCTTGGACTCTTTCATAGAGAATCGCTTTATAATGATATCGATATAAGTGGCTTGGGTGAGCCCCAACATCCTTTTTTATCTATCTCTATAGATTTGTATTATCAATACATATGATGCTTCACCCATGTCTTTCATGGAGAATTTACTTGCTAACCATACTTTAATTGATTGCAATAATCCTACATCATTCCCAATGAGCAGGATATCATCAACATAAAGTACCAGGAATGTCACTGCACTCCCACTAATTTTCTTGTACACGCATGGTTCCTCAGGATTCTTAGCAAAACCAAACTCTTTGATAGTGCTATCAAATCTGAGGTTTCAACTCCTTGACTCCTGCTTGAGACCATATATTGATCTCTGAAGTTTGCATACCTTATGCTCACTTCCTACTGATGTGTATCCCTCAGGTTGAGAAATATAAATTTCTTTTTTGATGTCTCCATTGAGGAATGCAGTCTTTACATCCATTTGCCATATCTCATAGTCATACCATGATGCTATGGCTAGTAGTATTCTAATGGACTTAAACATAGCAACTGGTGAAAAAATTTTCTCATGGGCAACTCCTTGCTTTTGAGTATAACATTTTTCAACCAGTATTGCTTTGAAGGTCACTACCTTCCCATCCGCCCGAAGCTTTCTTTTGTAGATCCATTTGCATCCTATGGGAACGATTCCCTCAAGTGGATCCACCAATGTCCAGACTTGATTTGAATACATAAAGTCCATTTCAGACTGCATGGCTTCAAGCCATTTGGTTGAATCAGTATCAGATATTGCTTCTTTGAAATTCATTGGATCACATCCAACACAATGCTCATCACGGCTTTGTTCATGAAAAAGCGTATATCTTGCAGGTGGTCTAATAACCCTATCAGACCTTCTAGGAGCTTGTACTTCAACTACTGGTTCTTGGGAAATGGGTTCAACTTCTATAGTTGAGGGAGTATCTTGAATTTCTTCAAGTTCTATCATCTTGCCTTTTCTATCTAATAGAAATTCCTTTTCCAAAAAGGTGGCATTTCTTGAAACAAACACTTTTGTTTCATTAGGGTGATAGAAGTAATATCCAACAGAATTCTTTGGATATCCTACAAAGTAGCACAAAATGGATCTACTATCCAATTTGTCTCCCTACTGTCTGCTTCACGTAAGCAGGACATCCCCATATTCTCATGTAAGAATATTTGGAAGTTTTTCCCATCCATATCTCATATGGTGTTTTATCAACTGCTTTAGTATGGACATTATTCAACAACATTGCCGCAGTTTCAAGCGCAAAACCCCAAAACGATGTAGGTAATTCAGTGAATCCCATCATGGATCGAACCATGTCCATCAAGGTTCGATTTCGACGTTCAGAAACACCATTCAATTGTGGTGTTGCTGGTGGAGTCCACTGTGAGAGAATCCCATTCTCTTTTAAATAACCCAAAAATTCAGCACTCAAGTATTTTCCATCTCGATCAGATTGAAGTGTCTTAATACTCCTTTCTAGCTGTTTTCCTACTTCATATCTGAATTCTTTGAACCTTTCAAATACTTCAGATTTATGTTTCATAAACATACCCATACCTCGAATGGTCATAAGTAAAGGTAATGAAGTAAGATTGCCCATATTCTGTGCTAACACTTAGCGAGCCACAAATGTCTGTGTGGATCAAATCCAATAGACCATGCGCACGTTCCACGTTTCCATTGAATGGAGTCTTTGTCATTTTTCTTTTTAGACATGATTTACAAGTAGGTAGAGAATTTATGTCTGACAAGTCAAACATGCCTTCTCCCACTAGTTTGTGCATCCTTCTTTGGGAAATGTGACATAGTCTAGCGTGCCATATTTGTGAGGGATTTGGATCATTTAACTTTCTTTTGTTTGTTGTTGAAATCATGTTTACTTGGACATTCACTTATCATTTCCAGAACATTTCTGGCACATAAAATTTCTTATGTCCAGACTTCTTGCAGTGAAATAAATATGTTCTGACTTATCTGGCTTTGTAGGCATTTTAAGTGTCTTTCAGAGTTTGCCTCTTATTGGGATTGTTTTTCTTGTGAGAGGCAGAACATTTCTTTCTCTTACCTTGTGGGCCATTTTCGTCTGACGAGAGACCGATAAGAAAAACAATAATTTTCTGTTTTATGGTGATCTTATAAGTTATAAACGTATTGACTAGCTCTTCAAGGCTATCATCTATCTTATTCAAATTTATATTCACCATAACCCCGTCAAATGAGAAAGAGAAAGACAACAAATTAATGTTATCAATTAACTCGTTAGGAATCACATATTCCAGGCCCACCACATTTTCAATAAGCATAGTTATATATACACCATGCTCATGTGCTAGAGTCCCATCTTGCATGTGTATAGTCATGATCTCCTTGAAAGTAGTGTGCATCATCGTATGAGTTTCATGCACCATGCAACTCTTGCATGTGCATTCGAATGTCAGCAACATTCAAAATTTCCTCAAACTGTCCCTGCATTTCATTTGACATAGAAGCGAGTATATCACACTTTAGCTTGCATACTATGGTTCTACCATCTTGCATGCTTTGTCAGTTCAGCAGGACTGACATTAGTGTGTGATGCAACCCGGACGAAATGGATGAGTCGAGTCAGGTACTCAGCCGAATTTGCAATCAAGTTATTAAAAGGAAATATGAGTTGGGTGTCTAGATTGAACTTTTCTCCCTGAGAGATCCGAAAGATCTGCGAACAAGAAAGTAATCACGTGAATGAACGCTGGAGGGGTGTCGTGCGTGACCACTTCGATGCTTAAGTTAGCAGGGTACTCAAGCAATAAAACCAATGTAGCCAAGTGATGGCTGTGAAATTGGTGTGGAGAGTGGAAGTAAATGAGCAATAAATGAGAGTATTCAATGTGTGTACTCAATATCTGAATAGAATTTTAATGCAAGTAAAAAACCTGGTATTTATAGTAAAGGATGTAATGATGACCTCGTTCTTCGTGTGTGAGTATTAATTATAGTAGGGTGGCTGATTATACCCTATTGTTCTGACATGTCAAATCGCATACTAGTCACATCCAGCCTACTTCATTTTATCAACCACTTGCACTGGTGTCAGAGATAGGTTGGCGGCACACACCCTACTTTATTGGCAGTATTAAATGCGTCTCTCATATCGAGGTGGCCAAGTACAATGTTTCTCGAATAATTATATAAGAGCTCGGGCATCCCATGTCTCGGGGAAGTCATGTCCTGGGTAATCCAATGGCATGGCCTATTGACTAACTGCCCACTTCTATGACTCGGGGCGTTAATCCAGATTGTCATGCTGCCGGCCCGAGAGCATTCCATCCTGGACAGGGCACTATCCATGGGTATGCTCCATGGCCCGGGTAATCCCAGGTCCTATCCATGACTCGGGACATCCCGGGGTATCATCACTCCCTCCTTAATTAGTCGGGCTAGAGTCCACTCGCTGTCCCGATTGGTCTCGTGTGCCCGGTATGGAGAATCGCCTCGTCGCTTGGTTTTTTCGGGCCGGTTGCAGTATGACACGTGGACAGTACTGACGTAAGCCCTAAACTTCCAACTTATTTAAATCGTTTCGTATCCAAGGATAATCATTGTGATATCTCGATATCTGTGCACGTCTTTTCAGCTACTTGGTACAACTTCCAATACCTATCCTGACCGTTCATGCATTCAAAGATCAACAGCTGTGATCCACCCCTTCCTCCTATTTATAGCAACCCATCTATTATTCAATCGCATTAGCAAATTATTATCCGAGAAGTTTTAATGGCATGTTCAAGTAGTTCGAAGACTCCTGAGATGGCGGAGGAATTCATGCTCGCAGCTTCTGAAAAACGAAAAGCTGAAATGTAAGATGAAGTCTTTCAAAAAATCCTCTGCTACTGGGAGAAACTGCAAGGACTGCAGTTTCTCTATGAATGTGGAGAAGCTACCACTCCTCGATTGGTGGCAAAGCTGGAGAAATATCGGGAGTGCCTGTACGTTGCCGAGACAGTGAACCTCTTTGAAGGTGAATATGTCTACCAGCTGATGCTTTACAAGGAGAGGAAGATCTTGACGACCATCACCGACTCTGATAGCTTCCTCAAGACGTCTACTAGGGAAGTAAGAAAATGGATGACCATGTGGATGTTTTTTGTAGAAGAAGAGTATTTCAATGTACTCCGCAAAAATGCTCTTAAATAAATAAAATGCTTATCTAGTTTTATCTTTGTTCTTTACTTTGCTACAAGGATTTTAGTCAGTTGATGCATATATCCTGAATTAAATAACCGACAAAGCCGGCTGAATTCAGTCAAAGATAAATAGCGAATAAACGACAAACCGAAATACTGGGACCTCTTATATCCCGGGCTTAGAATAAGTTGCCGGGGCTTTATATCACCCGGGCTTAGAATAAGGTGCCGGGGCTTTTTATGACCCGTGCTTAGAATAAGTTGCCGGGGTTTTATATCACCCGGGCTTAGAATAAGGTGCCGGGGCTTTATATCACCCGGGCTTAGAATAAGGTGCCGGGGCTTTATATCACCCGGGCTTAGATTTTTCGTCAGTTAGGGTTCTCGGGTAGTCCACGGGGTGTCATTATGGCGCATGCTTCTAGCATTTATATTACCGAAAGTCGTTTCATATTCCGAGAACTCGATAAGTCTGACACTTTGATATTCGTGTACGTCCTTTCATCTGTTCGGCTCAAATTCCAAAATTAATCATGAACGTTCACGTGTTCATAGATCAACGGTTGTGATTAGCTCCCCCCTCCTGAGTAAATGAGAAGACGTTTGAATTGGTTTGAGACCTTTCGACTTCCTAGATATTAAATGTTACCTGTCTATAAATAAGACGATGGAAATGAAATGTGAATATCAGTCCAATATGTCGAGTTCAAGTGATTCCACTGCTTGCAGTAGTACGCACGTTCAAGTAACAAACGAAATACGTCCTCATCTGGAGGTTCTGAAGAGAACTATTGAAGAGTAAATCTGGGTAAAGGTCATGTCTACCTGGTACAAGATTCAAGATCTCAACGATAGGCACCAAAATGGTTTGTCTTTTAATCATGCACAAAGAGCAGTAGCGAGGAAATATAAGTGAGAGTTTGAAGTAGATCGAGTTGCAGATCTTGCTACCGATCAAGTTCTGCTGCATGCGATGCTGTGGAAGAAATGACATCAGCTGGACAAGATCTTAACTGCTGAGTCCTTTACCTAATCTTCGGATTCATGAATTGATCGATTGGATAACTGTGTGGCAAGACTCTGTATCTTCGATAATGGATGTCATGACATGGCATCGAATATTTTCTTAATAAAATTTTTAATTGACGTACGTTGTTTCTTTAATCTTCTGCAAACAAATCAGTGTAAACTGAATAATATATAACCGATAAGTAACACTGACATGCCAGGACCTAATGCCTCCTGAGCTTAAAATAAAGTGCCTGGGCCTTGCATCTTCCGGGCTTATAGATAAGATGCCAGGCTCTTATACCACCCGGGATTGTAGATAAAATGCCGGGCTCTCTCACCACCCGGGCTTATAGTATTTTGTCGTTTGGTTTCCCCGGGCAGTTAATGCGATGTCATAATGACGCGTCCCCTACTTAAAAGTTGTCAGAATCTGTACGTATTTTGAGCAGATAAATGATCATGACGCCTCGATTTATGCGCTGTCTTTTCAAATATCCTGCCTAATTATGCCGCTCAATTTTCGAGGCTCATTTGGTTCGTCCGATTTGTTTCAGATCAACGGTGAGGATCACTATCCTCCTCCTATATATAGTAGATGACCGATTTTTGAAAAATTACTTGCAAATTCACTCTGTGGCCAAACTCTTGCGAATCTCTCTCAAATTCTCCGACGCGCAAATCCTTGTTCCGGCGACCTTCCAGCCACCACTTTTGCTTCTTTTTCGAGTAAGTTTTTTCTTCCCCCTTGCCATCTTTATCCATTTTTTTACATCATGTCGAACTCCACATCATCCACCTCCGGTAAAAACGCTAGGGGTCGGTCGGAGGATAACTCCCCGACCCCCTCCGAACACTCTGTTCAAATTCCCATAGGTATCCCTATTTCCCGTTCCCGACCCCTCCAAAAACCCAAAACTTCTTCTTCCCGACCCTCTGGCACCCAGGACAAGGGGAAAGAAAAGGTAGCAGGGCCCTTGTGGTTCTGTACTGTAACTTCTACCCTTCGCCCGGGTAGTTTAGAGGAGATAAGATCCCTAGGTTCTATCCCTTCTTCCTACAAAATTAAGATCCCCGGGCCAAACGATCACCTGGATACCCCTCCTCCCGGCTTTCACACCTTTTTTGTTGAGCAACTCAAGAGTGGTCTTCGCTTCCCGGTCCATCACTTTTTTGAAGGGGTGGCCCGATTCTATAATCTGCCCCTTAACCATCTCCATTCCTAATGCTTTTAGGATTATGGCCGCCACTTTTGTTTTATTCCGTATGAAATCCCTTTTGATCAACTCTACTATTTTTCATTATTTTTATTCTTGCCGGTTTAATGACGGGGTCTTTTCTTTCATGGCCCGGATGCATTACCGGTTTTTGACTGACATTCCTTCTTCTTTGAAGGGGTGGAAGACAAAATTCTTTTTTTTACAATTTCCAACTCTTCCATCATGTGCCCTGGGCTTCTTATCTTCCATGCCCACTCAACCCGAGCTTCCCCGAGACTATAAACTTCTTTCCCCCTTCACCCACGCCTGGGATGTTCTGGAGAATCAATCTTTTCTCTCCTCAGTGCTGATCGGGAGAGAGAATCTGATTCATTACGGGATCGGGTCCCGGCCTGAAGACCATGTAGATCAGATAATAGATGAATTTGGTCAAGCTGGTCCTTAGGCTGGTAAATAGCTTATCAACTTCAACTCTTAATTTAAACTTGTCATTTTTCTAATCTTCGAGTTTCCAATGCAGAAGAAGAAATGATTAAGGACCAGTCTTCAGAAAGCTGCTGCCAAAAGGAAGGCCGAGCATAAGAAAGCTCAAGCTGAGAAGAGGGCCCGAGAAGCTCAGGAGGAGGAGGAACGCCGAGCTTGGGAGACGGCTGAAGCCCGGGAACTTGAGGGGCAGCAAGCCCGAGCGGAGGCTGAAGCCCGGGAAGAGGTGGTTTCTGCCAGGGAGGAGACTACTCCCTCAGCCCATGAGGATCCGGCTCCTCTGAATCACCGCAAGAGGAAGGCTATGACTGAGCCGGTTCTCGAGACGGTGGTTGTGGAGGATGAGCCCGAAGAGGTTGTCCGATCTCCTCCTCTTACCGGTTCGTTTGCTGGCGCGTCAGGGGGAAGGCCCCGGGTCCTCCCCAATATTTTTGGGGAAGACATCAGCTCGGATCTTGTCAAGATAATTCGGGGCCTTCTGCGCCCTGACGAGGTGGCGCACCTCCAGGGAGTTCATCCCAATATGCTGCTTTGCGAAGGAGTAGCTCGGACCTTCTCTGTAAGTTCGTAAAATTATTCAGTTCTCCCTTTTATATCATCTTCTCTGACCCTTTTTATGTTTTCATGGCTTGCAGATGCTCATGCGTTCTTACGAGCGAGTGGCTCAAGCAGCAAAAGGGGCAAATGCTCAGGCCACCTCTGCTCGGGAGATGCATGCAATTCTCCAAGAGGAGGTGGGCCGTTTGAAGGAGCTTCATGAGCACGTTCTGGCCCGGGAGAGGGCTGTTTGGCAGCAACAGATGGACTTGACCAGGGCAGAACTAGCTGAGGCCCGGGCAGAGGCGACGGCAGCTAGGGCAGAGGCGGAGTCCTTTCGAGTCCGAGCTGAAGATATCCAGGCTGCTGCAAGCCTTCTGAAGACTTCCCAGGAGGAATAGATGACAAATTTTTTGAAGTCCCCTGAGTTCAAGAAGATGGTGGCTGACAAAGCTTTCTCCCTACTTCGAACAGGGCTTCAAAAAGTGCCTGGAGCAGTTTGAAGAGGCGGGTTTGGTCCCAGCTGACCGAGAGGACTTCCCGGACTTAGAGAAGGCTGCTGCATCCCTCCTGGATGATGAAGAAGAGAATAAGAGGCAGGATGAACAAGCTCCTCAGTAGATTAGAATTTCTGTAGTTTTTTTTTGTTGTTTTTTATTTTTTATTTTTATTCCCGGGCTTCCGGGCACCTTGTAAATATCTTCCCTTTCAATGGAATATTTCGTTATCATATTTGATAGTTGCTTCAAAATATTTCCAGGGTTGTAATATTGACTTGAATTCAGTAATAACTCTTCTGAATTTTATCAGTCATTAACCAAGGCTCCTTCACAAAGCATAAACCCGAGGGTTTAATATGAAATTAGTCTTGATAAATGACCAGGGTACAAGTCACTGGGATGGTTCACTAGGTTTGATAGATAACCAGGGTACAGGTCCCCGGGCCAAGGTACGGGTCCTTGGTCTTTGTAGAGAACCAGGGTGCGGATCCCTGGGCCAAGGTACGGGTCCTTGGGCTTAGATACCAGGGTGCGGGTCCCTGAGCCAAGGTACGGGTCCGTGGGCTTAGATACCAGGGTGCGGTTCTGGGCCAGGCTGCGGGTCCCTGGGCTTAGATACCAGGGTGCGGGTCCCTGGGCCAGGGTACGGGTCCCTGGACTTAGATACCAGGGTGCGGGTCCCTGGGCCAGGGTATGGGTCCCTGGACTTAGTAGATGACCGGGGTGCGGGTCCCCGGGCCAAGGTACGGGTCCTTGGACTTTAGTAGATGACCGGGGTGCGGGTCCCCGGGCCAAGGTACGGGTCCTTGGACTTTATAGATAACCATGGTGCGTGTAAGGCCCAAGATTTTATTACTGTAATCTGAGATTAATCTGAAATGATTTATTTATTAATCGAGATGACTATAAACGGAACGGATCAGATCGGGAGAACCGAAAGAAGATTTGACATGAAGTACAAGAAGAGTCCCCGCGCACATGCGCGACAGGTATCGGCGCACATGCGCGAAAATTACAGAAGAATCGGCGCACATGCGCGAGACAAGGCGCGCATATGCGCGACCCGTCCAGAAACTTTGGCGCATATGCGCGAGATGAAGCGCGGATATGCGCGAGTGGTTAAAAGCCGAGACCCGTAGGTCTCGCGCATATGCGCGGATTGTGTCGCGCATATGCGCGAGACGTGTTATGTGAAGGAGTGAGCCACTTGCCTTGCATGCACGAGATATATATATATATATATATATATATATATATAAGACACAAGCCAACCTTCAGAAGCAGAGAAAAGAAGGAATCGAAGGAAAGTATTGAGGAATTTCTTCGTGAAATTCTAAATCAAGATTTCACAAAATCCACCCGTCCGATTTTAAATCCGACTTCGGTACTGAGTTCTTATCGACGCAGACTACAACTGGACGTAAGTTTTGTTACGTTTAGACATGATTTGAAATTATGATATTGTCAGAATTGAATATGAATCAGATATGATGTTTCTGCTACAGTAGATATTGTATAATTGAAGTCAGATTAAAGAATAGACTGGTTATACAATTGTTATGATTTTCAGAGTTGAATTGATTGAGATTTGATATCATAGTTGAGTTATTACTGATTTTAAGTGTACCGATATTGAGATTAGGAATTGTATTGTTATGTCATTGACATTAATCAGATTGTGTTTGATTTGAGTATTGATAAGAACAGATTTGAACTGAGTTATATACTGATATTGTATTTATGCGATCGTCATTGTCAGATTCGGTATGGACATATTGGAATACAAGACTTCGTCTTCCTCAGACCGAGAAGAGAAAGGTATAAATTGATGTTAATTGGGAGATCGACTTGAGTTAGATTTAACTCGAGTTTCCCTAAACCACATACTTGTATGGTATTGTTTTTATACCTTTGTATTTTAATGATTATGTTTATTCTATTGAATTAGAAGTAGAAAGCAGAGAGCTATTGAGTGAGAGTCACTGACAGAGGGGTTAGATTTTGACAGTATAGTCACTGACCCATTGCACATTGTCAGACTAGGCTTAGTCTTGGTAGATACGCCAAGGCACTGGACGTTTGATGTATCGATATGCTTAAGATACAGACATTGTTCTTATTGTAGATTATCCGATACAGCTAGACCAAAGTCCAGAAATAAGAACGTACCGCCACCGCGACTGGTAGTAGTAGGTGGGAGACTTGTTACGTTCTTATTCACCAGGATCCCTAGATTAGAATGAGAGATGAGTCGAGTCTTAGATATCGAGACTAGAACTTGATTACAGAGTTGTATTGATTTATGTTTCGTAGATTACGATTCAGATATTATTTACAGATTGGTATTGATACATGTTGTTTGATTATGCTACATGTGATAAGATATAATTCATGTTTTTATGTTAATTCAGTTAACTGCATGTATACATTACTTATACTGGGATTTATTTTCACCGGAGTTATCCGGCTGTTGTCTTGTTTGTATGTGTGCATGACAACAGGTGAGACATGATCGGGGTCAAGAAGATGATGAGAGAAAATGAGTTAGAGTGGTGATTCCGGACTTATTGTCGACTTGGTTTAATACTTGAAATTTAGTAGTTGAACCTTACACTAGTTTGAATAAGTGTTGTACATTATTGTACTTTTATACTGAGATGTATATTAGTTAAATTCCATTACGTTCCGCACTTACATTTTAAAAAAAAAAAGAAAAATTTTTAGACCCTGTTTATCTTAATTGATAATTAAATTCCAAAGATGATTAAGAAGATGATTAGTGTCCGGGTCCCTACAACAGGTGGTATCAGAGCGATAGATCCTTTAGACTGAGATATAAGAGAATGAGCGGGGTAGATTGAGTTTTCTTTCCTTGCATGTGATTGCTAGCATAAGATTTATTTTAATGTTGATTTACATTATGTATGCTAGCATGATACTATGATTTACTGCTTTGAAATACATGTTTACCTGATTATCCGATTTGAGTTGGTATTATGTATTATTGAGTATGAATCAGATCTGATTCATGACCAGCAGTAAGATGATCCGAGAAAGAATGGAACATGTTTGTAGTATTTGGGTTACTAATGGTTTTGGTAATCAGATATACCTCCTAGAAGAATTCCAGAACGGGACAGTACTTCGGTTGAACAGATAGATATATCAGAAACTCCGACGGAAATACAGTTGAAGAAATTTCAGTCGTTTCAACCGCCGATTTTGAGGGGTACTGAGATGTCTGAAGAGTGTCAGAATTGGTTAGATGATATAGAACTGTTGTTTGATTTGCTTAAATATTCAGATGAACAGAGAATTAAATTGGTGCCCAACCAGTTACGAGAGGCCGCCAGGAGTTGGTGGATTACAATCAAGGGAATATTAGAAAAACGTGATATTCTGATCACGTGGGAAGTCTTTAACGCCGAATTCTATCAAAGATTTTTCTCAGTTTCATACCGAGAAGACAAAATAGCAGAGTTTGAGAATTTGAAACAAGGCCAACTGAATATTGAAGAATATGTTGCTAAATTCTCTACTCTACTGCGTTTTGTTCCTCAGATAGCTGGGAATGATGAAGCTGTAGTTGAGCAGTTCATCAAAGGATTGAATTCAGATATAGTTGCATTGATAAATATGCAGCGACCTTACCATCTTGCTGATACTTTGAGTAGGGAAAAAAGAGCTTGAGGTGAGTCTGATTCGACAACAAGAAAGATTGGATGTGATTCCACTCCAAACACAACAACTCCCTCTTAGATTTGATAAAGGCAGTACGAGTGGAAAGCAAGATTTGCTGAAAGTTCAAAAGAAACAGTTTAAGAAGTTAGGGAGCGGACTGAGTGGTTCGTCTAGCTCCAGTGGTTCCAGCCCGAGTTATACTGGAGTATATTGCAGAACTTGCGGAGGGAGACATCCCACGGAGCAATGCCAGGGAGTGACTGGTAGTTGCCATATTTGTAGACAGCCGGGACACTTTGCTAGAGTTTGTCCTCAAAGAAGTTCCCGAAGATTTTAGGGAGCAGAAGACCGAGGAACAGACACCGGACACACCTGATGATATAGTGGCAGGTACTGTTCTTTTATGATTATATTGCATAGGTATTGATATATACTAATGCATTCCCTACGATTATCTTTGACTGAGTTGCATTGAGATATGCTGTATCTGTTGAGTCTGTTTGTACTGTAGTATTGATTCCCTTACTTTTTGGAAAGAAAGATTGATATCAGATATTTCTGTGAAATATTGTATACTACAGTAAGATGAGAATAAATTCGAGTTAGATTATGATGTACTTGTGTTTCTAATTTGACCGCATTATTGATATTAATATGCTGAACAAGTACAGAACTATTGTAGATTCCTTCCAGAAAAATATAAGATTCAGACCAGATAGGGCTGATGAGTAGAAATTCTACGGTAAAGATTCTAGATCTAGAATTCCTTTGATATCTGTATTGTTTATGACTCGATTGATACAGAAAGGAGCAGATGGTATCCTTATGTATTCAGTAGACATGCTGAAATCGAGCCTAGTATTGGCAGATTTGCCAAGTGATGTACGAGTTGGTTGACGTCTTCCTAGATAAGATTTTGGATTTGCTTTATATCAGGAAGATAGATTTCAGAATTGAATTGATACCAGGTACTGTTTGTGTTTTAGAATTCAGTACAGAATGATATTGAATGTACAGAATGTCACTGAATGAATTGAAAGAATTGAAAGATCACTAGAAGAGTACCGACTAGGAGTTATATATGATTTAGTGTTTCTCTGTGGCATGTTTCAGTATGTTCAGAGGTATTCTAATGATTTATGCTTATTATATCTATGATATGTGGATATATTCGCAGCGTCTGATCGATTGAATCAAACAATTGAAGATTGTATTGAATACTCTGAGAATTGTGATTATTGTATACAGAAATTATTCAGATAAGAATTTTGCTTGAAACAGATTGTATTCAGAATAAGCGATATCTGAAGTTAAGATACCGATTGATTTTGACACAGTTGAGATTGTGATCAGTGACTGAGAACGATACCGATATCAGAAAGATCAGAAAGTTCAGAAACGTCAGAAATTTATTTTTTTGTCTGAGTTGGCAGATTATCTTATCCGATTATGTTTTGAACTGCTTGGGAATTGTTAGCTTCTAGATAAGTATTTGATACAGATTATTGTGAACCGTTGAGATTATATACAGTTCAAATCGAATCAGAGCTGAATTCAAGAATTACAGCAGTTCAGAACGTGATCAGAGTGACAGATATGGGATTTTTACTGTATGAGAATGATTATCTTGTGATGTCTAATGTTTCAGAATTGTACAACAGAATTTGATATTGATGATCAGAACCGAATACCAGGTAGGTATTTTTCTTTAGTTTATATTATTAACTGATTTCTTGTGCTGCATAGTTCGAATTTGAAATGACAGATAGGGTCAGAAGCGCACAGAAATGGATTCAGTAGTCGTTCAGGTAACAGAAAGTGTATGATAATTCGAACAAACAGTTTTGATATAGACAGATTAAATCAGTTATGATAGAATTATACTGAAATGTTGGCAGAATTGTACTGATATGTCTGAATTGTCAATAAATGAAGACAGAAAAATAGAAATCAGAAGATTTATTACAGAATTTGTATATTTCTGACTAGACCTAGGGAGTATATTTCGATGAATTTCGTAATGAGACTACTGCAATACTTTCCAGATTATGATATGATATGATTGTGATTGACAGATTGTTCAATCTATATCTATTAGTTTGTACAAAAGATCGTACAAACATGACCAGAGGACAAAGATCGATGTCAAAGAAATGGTCAGATTGACCAGAATGTTGTAATAGATTATATCATATTGTGAATTTGGATTGATTTTGTACTTGTGACAAAATATACCATAAATTTTCTTATATATTATCCACCGACTGACAGATAGTCAGAGGGTACTATCCAGATATTGGAAGGTATCCAGGGAGCTGTAGTGCTGGATGCTAGCACTGATTGATATGACATATGGTCGCTGTGTGAAATGTTGTATTCAGATTACCAGATGGATAATGAGATAGTTACAGATGACACATTGTACAGTGAGTACTGCAGAGTTCTTTGATATAAGAATAATATATCAGAGATACCTGAGATAAGATCTGATACGGTCAGAGATATGACAAAGAAAAGGTAGCTAATTCAGAAAAGAATGAAGATAGCTCAGACCAGACAGACTTAATATGCCAACGTCGGATGGTGACGATTGGTATTCGAGGCTGAAGATTTAATATATCCTTGAATGGGATAAACAGATTTGATAACAGCTGATAGTAGTGATTTGTTATGAGCTGTGGTTTGGTATATACGGATGTTATATAGCCAGTATTGCGAGATTGATTTTGTCAGAGCTATTTTGAGATATAGAATCTAATATAAGATTGAGATTTCAGAATGGATTCATTAAGATGAGTTTCTGATTTAAACTCGTTATACATTTCTTCTGATAGATCTGAATTGATTACTTACGAGTTCGAGGACGAACTCAGATCTAAGAGGGGGAGAAATGTAAGGCCCGAGATTTTATTACTGTAATCTGAGATTAATCTGAAATGATTTATTTATTAATCAAGATGACTATAAACGGAATGGATCAGACCGGGAGAACCGAAAGAAGATTTGACATGAAGTACAAGAAGAGTCCCCGCGCACATGCGCGACAGGTATCGGCGCACATGCGCGAAAATTACAGAAGCATCGGCGCACATGAGCGAGATAAGGCGCGCATATGCGCGACCCGTCCAGAAACTTTGGCGCATATGCGCGAGATGAAGCGCGCATATGCGCAAGTGGTTAAAAGCCGAGACCCGTAGGTCTCGCGCATATGCGCGAGACGTGTTATGTGAAGGAGTGAGCCACTTGCCTTGCATGCACGAGATATATATATATATATATATATATATATATATATATATATATATATATATATATATAAGACACAAGCCAACCTTCAGAAGCAGAGAAAAGAAGGAATCGAAGGAAAGTATTGAGGAATTTCTTCGTGAAATTCTAAATCAAGATTTCACAAAATCCACCCGTCCGATTTTAAATCCGACTTCGGTACTGAGTTCTTATCGACGCAGGCTACAACTAGACGTAAGTTTTGATAGGTTTAGACATGATTTGAAATTATGATATTTTCAGAATTGAATATGAATCAGATATGATGTTTCTGCTACAGTTTATATTGTATAATTGAAGTCAGATTAAAGAATAGACTGGTTATACAATTGTTATGATTTTCAGAGTTGAATTGATTGAGATTTGATATCAGAGTTGAGTTATTACTGATTTTAAGTGTACCGATATTGAGATTAGGAATTGTATTGTTATGTCATTGACATTAATCAGATTGTGTTTGATTTGAGTATTTATCAGAACAGATTTTGAACTGAGTTATATACTGATATTGTATTTATGCGATCGTCATTGTCAGATTTGGTATGGACAGATTGGAATACAAGACTTCGTCTTCCTCAGACCGAGAAGAGAAAGGTATAAATTGATGTTAATTGGGAGATCGACTTGAGTTAGATTTAACTCGAGTTTCCCTAAACCACATACTTGTATGGTATTGTTTTTATACCTTTGTATTTTAATGATTATGTTATTCTATTGAATTAGAAGTAGAAAGCAGAGAGCTATTGAGTGAGAGTCACTGACAGAGGGGTTAGATTTTGACAGTATAGTCACTAACCCATTGCACATTGTCAGACTAGGCTTAGTCTTGGTAGATACGCCAAGGCACTGGACGTTTGGTGTATCGATATGCTTAAGATACAGACATTGTTCTTATTGTAGATTATTCGATACAGCTAGACCAAAGTCCAGAAATAAGAACGTACCGCCACCGCGACTGGTAGTAGTAGGTGGGAGACTTGTTACGTTCTTATTCACCGGGATCCCTAGATTAGAATGAGAGATGAGTCGAGTCTTAGATATCGAGACTAGAACTTGATTACAGAGTTGTATTGATTTATGTTTCGTAGATTACGATTCAGATATTATTTACAGATTGGTATTGATACATGTTGTTTGATTATGCTACATGTGATAAGATATAATTCATGTTTTTATGTTAATTCAGTTAACTGCATGTATACATTACTTATACTGAGATTTATTTTCATCGGAGTTATCCGGCTGTTGTCTTGTTTGTATGTGTGCATGACAACAGGTGGGACAGGATCGGGGTCAAGAAGATGATGAGAGAAAATGAGATAGAGTGGTGATTCCGGACTTATTGTCGACTTGGTTTAATACTTGAAATTTAGTAGTTGAACCTTACACTAGTTTGAATAAGTGTTGTACATTATTGTACTTTTATACTGAGATGTATATTAGTTAAATTCCATTACGTTCCGCACTTACATTTTTTTAAAAAAAAAAGAAAAATTTTTAGACCCTGTTTATCTTAATTGATAATTAAATCCCAAAGATGATTAAGAAGATGATTAGTGTCAGGGTCCCCACAGTGCGGGTCCCTGGGCCAGGGTACAGGTCCCTGGACTTTAGTAGACATTTCCTGGGAACAATTCCTTTATTTGATGAAGAAACAAAAGATACGTGCTTTTAAACATAATATTTCTTTAAATGAAAAGCATTCCATGGCCTCTTAGGAACATGTCCTTGAGAATTTTCGAGATAATAAGCTGCACCCGATCTGACTCTTCGAGCTATTTTGAAGGGTCCTTCCCACTTTGCTTCCAGTTTCCCTACATCACCCACTATTTTGACCTTCTTCATGACCAGGTCCCCTACTTGAAAATCTCGTGATCGAACATGCTTGTTGTAAGATTTCATTACCCGGCTGCGATAAGCTTCCATTCAAATGGCTGCCTGGTCTCTTCTTTCTTCAACTAAATCAAGTTCAATGGCCCGAGACTGATCATTGTTGCTTGGATATGATTCTATCCGGGTATAAGGTTGCCCAATCTCCACAGGTAAGACTGCTTCTGAACCAAAAACTAGGCTGTATGGAGTTTCCCGAGTAGACGATCGTGGTGTAGTCCGATATGCCCATAATACACTCGGTAGTTCTTCAACCCAATCTTTACCTTTTTCATGGAGCCGAGCTTTTAATGCTTGCACAATGATCCTATTAGTCACCACAGTCTGGCCATTAGCTTGAGGGTATGCTACGGAGGTGAAGGACTGAAGAGTCTTCATTTCTTGACACCAGGAGGTGATTTTTTTTCCCTGAAATTGCCTTCCATTATCTGAAATTAATTTTTTCAGGGATGCCATATCTGCAAACGATGTTTTTCCAAAGAAATTTCATGACTTCATCCTCAGTAATCTTGGCTAATGGCTCGGCCTCTACCCAATTGGAGAAATAATCCACAGCAACAAGAAGGAATTTTTTCTGTGCTCGGGCTATGGGGAAAGGACCCACGATATCCAAACCCCATTGGTCAAAAGAGCATGATGCGGAGATTGGTTGCATGCTAGTAGCTGGGCGATGATGAAAATTAGAATGGTGTTGACAACCCTGACATTTTTGAACAAGTCGGGCAGCATCTTGATTCATTTGGGGCCACTAGAATCCGGCCAAGATAGCTTTTCGAGACAGAGCAGTCCCACCGAGGTGTTCACCACAGCATCCTTCGTGTATTTCCCGGAGGACATACTCTACCTCTTCTTCTGATAAGCACTTGAGTAATGGGCCCTGGGCGCTTGTTTCTTAATTTTTGCGGCTCGAGCCCGATCTTCTGGGAGCTTGCCCTGGACTATATAATCAACGATAGGGGTCATCCATGAGTTTTTCTGGACTGGGGGTAATTTTTCATCAGTAGAGAGCACCAACCGGGTAAAACAGAGAACTTCCCGGGTGCTTATTTCTGTCATGGAAGCAGCCAATTTGGCTAAGGTGTCAGCTTCTGCATTTTCTTCCCGGGGAATTTGCTCGATACTCCAGTTGGTCAGAGACGCTGCCCGGGCAGTGATGAGCCCTAAATATTTGAGCATTTTTTCATTCTTGGCCTCATATGTTCCCTTTATCTGCTGTGTAACCAACTGGGAGTCAGAATAGATAATGACCCGGGAAGCACCGACTTCCCGGGCAGCCTGCAATCCTTCCAAAACAGCCTCATACTCCGCTTCGTTATTGGTGACCCTGGAATCAATTCTCAAAGTCAACTTGATTTTTTATTTTGACGGGGAAACCAGGACCACTCCCACACCACATCCTGATAAATTTTATGCACCATCAACAAACACCCTCCAGACCTCTTCTTCTACTGGTTGAATCATTTCTATTAAAAAATCTGTCAATGCCTGGGCTTTTATAGCAGCTCGGGGTTTGTATTCAATGTCATACTCCCCTAGTTCCACAGTCCATTTAACCATTCTTCCGGAGACCTCGGCATGGGTCATGATCCTCCCGAGTGGGGAATTAGTGAGGACCACAATGAGATGTGAGAGAAAATAAAGCCTCAACTTTCGAGCAGTCATTACCAGGGCCAATGCTATTTTTTCCAACTCACTGTATTTTAATTCTGCTCCTCGAAGGGCGTGATTGACATAATATATCGGTTTCTGATCGGCTCCTTCTTCCCGTACAAGTATAGAGCTAACAGCAAATTCAGTGGCGGAGAGATAGACCCATAATTTTTCCCCGGGCTCGGGCTTGAACAGAATAGGCAATTCTGCCAAGTGTTTCTTTAAGTCATGAAAAGCCTGTTCACATTTGTCGTCCCAGCCGAATTTTTGCGCTTTTCTCAGGACTTGGAAAAATGGATAACTCTGATGGGCAGATCGGGAGATGAAGCGTGACAGGGCAGCAATCCTCCCAGTTAATTTTTGCACATCTCGGACAGATTGGGGAGAAGGCATGTCCATTATTGCTTTGATTTTTTCAGGATTGACTTCGATTCCCCTGTTAGTTACCAAGAAACCCAAGAATTTACCGCTTCTGACCTGAACACACATTTGCCCGGGTTGAGCTTTATTCCGTACTGTTTCAAAGTGGTGAAAGTTTCAGCTAGATCATCAATAAAGTGGGAAACTTCCCGGGTCTTGATTAGAATGTCATCCACATACACCTCAATATTCAGACCTATTTGCTTTTGGAAGACAAGATTCATCAAACGTTGGTATGTGGCCCCTGCATTTTTCAATCCAAAAGGCATAACAACATAGCAGAAGGTACCCCCAGAGGTGATAAAACTGGCTTTATCTTGATCTTCCAGAGCTAAGGGGATTTGGTGATACCCCTGATATGCATCCAGAAAGCTTAATAACTCGCATCCAGAAGTGGAATCTACCAGCTGATCAATCAGGGGAAGTGGATAGCAATCTTTGGGGCATGCTTTATTCAGGTCCCTGAAATCAACACACATTCTCCATTTCCCAGTGGATTTTGGGACGAGGACCACATTTGATAGCCATGTAGGGAATTGGACTTCCTTGATATGTCCGGCCCTTAGCAACTCTCCCACTTGCTCTTCAATTACTTTATCTTTTTCAGGGCCAAAATGCCTCTTCTTTTGCTTCACAGGCCGGGATCCCGGGAGGATATTCAATTTATGCTCGGCCACTCGAGGTGAGATCCCGATCAATTCCTGCTGAGACCAGGCGAAAACATTAATGTTAGTTTTTAAACATTGCAAGAGATTTACCCGGGTGGAAGTGCTGATCTCTCGGGCCACCCGGACGTGTTTCCCTGGCTCAATTTCCACCACTTCCTGCTCTTCTTCAGCGACAAAATGCACCTCTCTCCTTGGCCCCTTCCTCTAGACATTCCTTCTCCTTCGCTTCCCTCCTTGCCTTCTTCTGGTCTACCCGGACGGTCTCCCCATAACACCTCCGAGAAGAGGGTTGATCCCCCTTGACTTCCCTGACCTGTCCTCGAACTGGAAATTTAATTTTCTGGTGATAAGTGGAGGCCACAGCTCTTATCTCATTCATAGCTGGTCTTCCCAATATGATATTATATGAGGACGGGGCATCCACCACGGTAAAAACAGTCATCACAGTCTTCCTCAAGTCTCCAGTGCCCAGGGTCAGGGGCAGGGTGATTTCCCCATCGGAGTAAACAGCATCACCAGCAAAGCCAAACAAGGCAGTCTCAACCGCCTCTAATTGATACTCATGTAAATCCATCTGGACCAATGCTTCCTTAAAGATGACATTGACAGAGCTGCCATTGTCAACGAATACCCTCAACACATCATAATTAGCCACTCGGGCCTGGATGACAAGAGCGTCATTGTGGGGTAGACTAACTCCCCTGAGGTCTTCTGGGCCAAAGCTAATAACCGGCTCGTCCCTCCTATTTCCATCAACCTCCAAGCATTCCCTCTTACTCCTTTTCTTCTGGGCCCGGTTGGAATCACCATCTGTGGACCCTCCCGAAATCATTTTTATTACCCCTCGGCTCGGGGAAGGGTCCTTCCTTTCAACTTGTCTATTCATTTCCTCCCAGGAACTCCCTTCTGCTCTTCCGCTTCCACTCGGGATATCTGATGATTTATGAGGAGTGTCTTGTACGGGACGTCGAGACAACCAAGGTGGCTGTCTAGACTTATCCCGGGGAGGATGAGAGACTGGCATGGGACGTTGGCTAGACCTCTTCCTTAGAGTTCGGCACTCATGCGTACTGTGAGAACACTCTTTATGAAGGGTGCAAAACCCTTTCTTCTCGGGTCTTGATGCTCTTCCCACCGGACTGGGAAGTGGGGCTATATCTGAACTACACTCCTGGATTTCTCGATCCCGGGTGATCCTCAAAGGGACATGAGAAAAATGTCTCGGACCGCTTTTCTTATGAGCTCTCTCCTCGAGCTTCACAACCCGGTCTCCTCTCGATCTCTTCAAAGCCTCTCTCTTCAGGTTCTGCGCCTCTTCCATATTGATGTACTTCTCTGCTCGGGATAAGAGATCTTCAAAGTTCCAGGGCAGTTTCTTAGTTAAGGATCGGAAAAAATCCCCTTCCCACAGTCCTTGCTTGAACGCAGTAGTCTTCGTCTCGGGTGCATAGGCCGGCATATCCAGGGCCACTCGGTTGAATCTTTTGATATATGCCCTTAGAGTTTCATCTTGTCCTTGCTTCACTTCGAACAAGCTGAAAGCAGTTTTCTTATACTTCTTGCTGCTGCTAAATTGATGCAAGAATATTTTTTGGAAATCTTCAAAGCAATGAATGCTTTGTGGCTCAATCCTTCAAACCATCTTTGTGCAGAGTCGACCAAGGTGGTTAGGAACACTTTGCACTTAATTTGGTCCCCATAACAATGCAACATGGCCATGTTTTCGAAACGAGCAAGGTGCTCTTCGGGATCAGAACTCCCGTCATAGTCCTTGATTTTGGATGACTTGAAATGCCCGGGTAATGGTTCCCGGACAATGATATCTGAGAACGGGCAACCTTTTACAACATGAACATTGTTCTTAGAACCAACCTGTCCCTCCAATACCTTTACTTTCTTCCTCAACTCCTCTAATTCTTCCGCAACAGTGGGAGATTTAGAACCTGCACTCGACTCCCTCTCCTCCTCCTTTCTCTCTTCCTCCTGCGGCTGCTCACGTTGCTGCTCGGGATGACTGGAATGATGAGTGGCGGCCTTCTTTGCCATGGCCATCTTAACAGCATCAGTTATAATCTTGTTTAACTCTTCGGGAGTTAAACGAATGGTGGGTTGAGGACCATTAGGGGGAGGGCCACCTGCACCAGAAAGACGAGTATTGTTCTCCTCCTTGACCCGAGAAGTGTCTTGGTCTGCTCTTCTAGTAGGAGCCATATCAATGCCTTAGAACTCAGATTTCCCACAGACGGCGCCAATGATGCAACCCGGGCGAAATGGATGAGTCGGGTCTGGTACTCAGCCAGATTTGCAATCAAGTTATTAAAAGAAAATATGAGTTGGGCGTCTGGATTGAACTTCCTCCTTGAGAGATCAGAGAGATCTGAGAACAAGAAAGTAACCACGTGACTGGGTGCCGGAGGGATGTCCGGCGTGACTACTCCGATGCTTAAGTCAGCAGGGTACTCAAGCAATAAAATCAATGTAGCCAAGTGATGGCTGTGAAATTGGTGTGGAGAGTGGAAGTAAATGAGCAATAAATGAGAATATTCAATGTGTGTACTCAATATCTGAATAGAATTTTAATGCAAGTAAAAAACCTGGTATTTATAGTAGAGGATGTAATGATGACCTCGTTCTTCGTGTGTGAGTATTAATTATAGTAGGGTGGCTGATTATACCCTATTGTTTTGACATGTCAAATCGCATACTAGTCACATCCAGCCTACTTCATTTTATCAACCACTTGCACTAGTGTCAGAGATAGGTTGGCGGCACACACCCTACTTTATTGGCAGTATTAAATGCGTCCCTCATATCAAGGTGGCCAAGTATAATGTTTCTCGGATAATTATATAAGAGCTCGGGCATCCCATGTCTCGGGAAAGTCATTTCCCGGGTAATCCAATGGCCTGTCCTATTGACTAACTGCCCACTTCATGATTTCTCTGAGTTGTATTCTCCTCGTCCTGGGCAGTTCTATGACTCGGGGCGTTAATCCAGATTGTCATGCTGTCGGCCCGAGAGCATTCCATCCTGGCCAGGGCACCATCCATGGGTATGCTCCATGGCCCGGGTAATCCCAGGTCCTATCCATGACCCGGGACATCCCGAGGGTATCAGTTTGTATGTCATTTTCTCCGAATTTAGAACAATTTTTCCCAACCAGTCTTGAAAATTAGATTCGGTTAGCTTGTTAATAAAAAAAATGGATTACGTGACGAAATCGAAAATATACTGATATGGAAACAGAATAATGGGCTTCTGGATTGAACTTCCTCCCTGAGAGATCCGAGAGATCTGCGAACAAGAAAGTAACCACGTGAATGGACGTCGGAGGGGTGTCCGGCGTGACCACTCCGATGCTTAAGTCAGCAGGGTACTCAAGTAATAAAACCAATGTAGCCAAGTGATGGCTGTGAAATTGGTGTGGAGAGTGGAAGTAAATGAGCAATAAATGAGAATATTCAATGTGTGTACTCAATATCTGAATAGAATTTTAATGCAAGTAAAAAACCTGGTATTTATAGTAGAGGATGTAATGATGACCTCGTTCTTCGTGTGTGAGTATTAATTATAGTAGGGTGGCTGATTATACCCTATTGTTCTGACATGTCAAATCGCATACTATTCACATCCAGCCTACTTCATTATATCAACCACTTGCACTAGTGTCAGCGATAGGTTGGCGGCTCACACACTACTTTATTGGCGGTATTAAATGCGTCCCTCATATCGAGGTGGCCAAGTATAATGTTTCTCGGATAATTATATAAGAGCTCGGGCATCCCACGTCTCGGGGAAGTCATGTCCCTGGTAATCCAATGGTCTGGCCTATTGACTAACTGCCCAATTCATGATTTCTCTTAGTTGTATTCTCCTCGTACTGTGCAGTTCTATGACTCGAGGCGTTAATCCAGATTGTCATGCTGCCGGCTCGAAAGCATTCCATCCTGGCCAGGGCACCGGGTAATCCCAGGTCCTATCCATGACCCGGGACATCCCGGGGTATCAGTGTGTATGTCATTTTCTCCGAATTTAGAACAATTTTTCCCAACCAGTCTTGAAAATTAGATTCGATTTGCTTGTTAATAACAAAAATGGATTACGTGACGAAATCTAAAATATACTGATATGGAAACAGAATAATGGGCGTCTGGATTGAACTTCCTCCCTGAGAGATCCGAGAGATCTGCGAACAAGAAAGTAACAACGTGAATGGGTGCCGGAGGGGTGTCCGGCATGACCACTCCGATGCTTAAATCAGCAGGGTACTCAAGTAATAAAACCAATGTAGCCAAGTGATGGCTGTGAAATTGGTGTGGAGAGTGGAAGTAAATGAGCAATAAATGAGAATATTCAATGTGTGTATTCAATATCTGAATAGAATTTTAATGCAGGTAAGAAACCTGGTATTTATAGTAGAGGATGTAATGATGATCTCGTTCTTCGTGTGTGAGTATTAATTATAGTAGGGTGGCTGATTATACCCTATTGTTCTGACATGTCAAATCGCATACTAGTCGCATCCAGCCTACTTCATTTTATCAACCACTTGCACTAGTGTCAGAGATAGGTTGGCGGCACACACCCTACTTTATTGGCGGTATTAAATGCGTCCCTCATATCGAGGTGGCCAAGTATAATGTTTCTCGGATAATTATATAAGAGCTCGGGCATCCCACGTCTCGGGGAAGTCATGTCCCGGGTAATCCAATGGCTTGGCCTATTGACTAACTGCCCACTTTATGATTTCTCTGAGTTGCATTCTCCTCGTCCTGGGCAGTTCTATGACTCAGGGCGTTAATCCAGATTGTCATGCTGCCGGCCCGAGAGCATTCCATCCTGGCCAGGGCACCATCCATGGGTATGCTCCATGGCCCGGGTAATCCCATGTCCTATCCATGACCCGGGACATCCCGGGGGATCAGTGTGTATGTCATTTTCTCTGAATTTAGAACAATTTTTCCCAACCAGTCTTTGAAATTAGATTCGGTTAGCTTGTTAATAACAAAAATGGATTACGTGACGAAATCTAAAATATACTGATATGGAAACAGAATAATGGTTGCTAATTATTTTAAAATAATTTTAAAATATAAAATATGGATTTTATTTTATAAATCTCCCTCCGACTATTTTGACATTTTCACCACCCTATGATGAAAAAGGGAAATCGTATTTCCTTAGTGGGCACGTATAGTCCAATTAGCCAATTATAATATCGAATAATATCAGTCAATTATAATTTCTAAAAGGTAGAATCCAATTGCATCCATATGCAACCTCCGCGTGTTTTGCCTCACGTTTAATAAGGACCCAATAATATGACGCCGTTTACTTTCGCGTGTCAAACCCCGACCCATCAATATTGAATTGTAGTAGATGGTCGCCATGAGTTCCCCCAATAATATGAGCCGAAGTCATGGGAGTTCCACTCAATTCACATCATATGTCCGGTGGAAGTCACAGCTTTCCGGCGTCCAGGCATCCCCAATAATATGAGCCAGACACTGTCCGCGGGTAGCGATCAACATGCAACCACGGTTGATGGAAGGCAAGGAAAAATTAAACTGGGATTTTAATTTTAAAATTGTCTCATCATTTTAATTTAAAATCGGTGCCACGAGTTTGTATGTTTGTCGGATCCATGCAACTATATTATCTAATAATATACATACATGCATACTACTATATATCGCATATATATCATAATATAACATTCAACAATAAATAAGGATGATCGATCGCCAACATTATTAGATCCATGTGAGCCATACATGGATCCAGGTCCAAAACCTAGGTGAATGCAGGGATGCAAATGCAACTATTACAAGTGCTTCCAATATTTTACATGTCTTCATCTCGTTTATCGGGCCCACCATCTTCCAGTCTTGATCTCCCACTATTTCTAAAAATTACATTTAAATAGGCATGACACATAAGGGATACATCTCATGGAGTGGGAACGGGCCATAAACCAAGCTCACTTTAATAATATCAAATATTAAAAAAACGAATAAAACAGTAAAATATCCTAACATACACCTAACACATTGGTCAAGGCTCTCGATCATCCTTCATGCATTTAATATCAAATATTAACATCAATTTAATTAAACAATTTAATTAATTGATAAATCATATATCTAATAATTTATTTCTAACCACATAAGAAAAATTTTCAGAAAATTGATGCTCCATTAAAAAGTTTATTTTTCCAAAAAAAAAATTACGGAGGCTGCCCGGAAATGTTCCGGGCAGTGCGCGCACAGTGCCGTGCGCAGCGGGCGCGCGCGCACGCTGTGCGGAGCATCCGCACAGCGCGCTGCGGCGACGCGGGCGCGGCGTGCCAGGCGCGCACAGGGCCCTTGCAGCTGCCAGAAACGTTTCGGGCAGCGCGGGCGGCTGTCCGGGAGTGTCTCGGGAACCGTGATGGATGATGGGCTTGAATTGTTTGGGCCTAGGGTGCAATTTTCTGATTTTTTAAATTTTTGGGTAAAATTGATATTTTTGAAAATTGGTTCAATTTTTTTTTGGAAATTAATTTTTGGAAAATTAATATTTTCTTGTAAAATAAATAATTAGAATATGATTTTAATTATTTATGAATCGTAATTCGATGTTGAAACTCATTTATAAACACTGCATATTCTGAATTCGTTCCTAGTCGATTCAGCCGCCTAAAATAAGGATAAATGCCACTTGAGCTCGAGACTAGCATCTGTGATGTTGTGTAATGTGTTTCTTGGTAAGGGCATAGAGATGTCCAAACATGCAGATGGGTAGTCATATGATGATTATACCGAACAACCCTTCCTCGGACTTTCCAAGTGGTTATCATTCATCGAGAGGATAAGTCCGTGGTTATGATTGTACACCATTAGTCCTTACGACCCGGGACAACACTGAGGCTCTATATGGTAGGGCTGTGCTTTGACTCGTTTACCGGCTCCAGGAGAGTCATCAGATGGAGAGGTTGGGTACAATTGCGACACATGTAGGAGCCAGTGCATTGTAGTCGGAAATTCACCGCTCACCTGCGGGTGTGGATATCCTATGTGATATGATGTAATAATAGCGCATGGAATCTCTGGCCAGAGTATGAGATGTACATTGAAGAAGAAGTTCTCCAATGGTACATGCGATTAGGGATGTAATCGAGTCGAGCCGAGCCGAACTCTTGAATGTTTGAGCTTGGTTCGTTTATAATCGAGCCGAGCTCGAGCTTTATTTAACGAATATATGCATGGCTCACGAGCTTATTCAAGCCTTTATCGACCCTAAACAAACTTAATAAATATGAATTATATATTTAAATTTTTATTAAATTAATTAAAAAGTAAATTATATATTTAAAGAAAAATATATTATTCTTATTAAAATTTGTAAATTTATTATAATAAATAAATTTAATAGATTTTTCTATATATTTCATAAATAATATGCAAAATCAATTAATCAAATATCAAAACTATTATTTTTTCATCTAAAAGATTGCTAATGAACTTATCAACGAACATGTTCACGAGCAAACGAGCCGAATACTGTAAAGCTTGAGTTTGGTTTGTTTATTTTAACGAGCCTCATTAAACGAGCTCAAACGAGCTTTTATCGAATCGAGCTTCGAATAGCTCACAAACGATTTGGTTCGTTTACATCCCTACATGTGATGCCACTATTTATGTTTATCACATAGTCATCGAATTAATATGCAACACTCGATGAACCAATGGTTGCAGATTCGATCGGGATATATGAGATGAAGGGACCGTACTGTACGCTAATCATAATCGACTGGTTCTTGCAGGCACTATCAGTGATACCTAGGGGATCATGGGGCGATGCTACTAGACGCTCTTACCATGATTCGATGGGTGCAATCAGAAATGAGTTCTGACATTCTTAATCAAGGTGTTGATGAAAAGAATGGGGCTAACTAGGGTAAGCTCGAATAAGAATAAATATTATTCTGAATCACAAAGAGTTGTGAACCCACGGCTAGCTGTATCTCTGAACCATTGAGGGTCACACAAGCACTGGATCATTTGTTCCCGTTGAGAGAATACATTCAAGGAGTTGAATTTATGATAATTAAATTTTGAGAAAATAAATTCAAGGAGTTGAATTTATAAGATAATAAGTTCAAGAAGTTGAATTTATGAAATTTGGTGAGAATAAATTCAAGGAATTGAATTTATAAAATTTGAGGATTTAATTTATTAAGCTCAAAAGTTGAGCTTTTTAAATATTACATTTTGGAGGTGATAAATTCAAGGAGTTGAATTTATAATTTAAATATTAAATTCAAATGTTGAATTTATAAGGGGATTAAATTAAATGTAATGCGTATATGTATAATGGGCTTGTAGGAGTACAAGACCAATATACATATTATCAAGGTTCTTAATTAGACTTTAAAAGATTAATTAATTAATTAATTAAACTAGTTGGGTTAGAATAATTAATTGATTAAGCCCATTAAGTATTTAATTTAATTAATGGGTCCTAATCTTATATATATGTGTATAAGGTAAAGACCTAAATAATTTCGGCCACCCTTCTTGAAGGAAAAAGTTGAGCCGTCTCTCAAACCTTGATCTCCAACGCAAAAACTTCTCTCAATTTTCTAGTGCAAATTGGAAGATGAATAGATCATCTAGTCGTGGACCTGATTAGAAGAAAAAGAAAGGAGTCTCTTGAAGAAAGTTCGTAGGGATTCATCAAGAGCTAGATCCGTCATACCGGATCAGTTGATGCCAAGTGATTTAATCACCAAAGGTATAAAATTCTTACGTCCTCTGAATGTTGATTCAATAAACCATACGAGTGCCCAAATCCAAATACATCTTGAATGTCAAGATCTAATAAAATTTTTAAAAACTTTCAGCTGCGTTTGGACGCTTAGAAAATCGAGATCCAACAAGCCAATCACTAAATCGGTTTCAAGACATCAAGGTATAAAAGGCTCAAGAAAGGTGATGAAGGGCAGAGTAGCTGAAATCAGATCAACTAGAATACACGAGTTTTTCTAAGAAAGCTTTGAGATTATTTCCTATAGAATTCAAGAGAGTTCTTTTCTGTGTAATTGAATGAAAAAGATCAAGAGTGAATTCTAGATGAAATTTTGTAATTCAACGTGTATACACAGCGTTCATTAAATCAAGATAGTGTATCTCAAATGGACGTAGACCAGTGTTTTTGGGCCGAAACACCTAAAGTTCTTTTGTTATTATAGTTTCTTGAATACTTGGTGTATGTGTATATATGTACTCGAGTAGGTCTCTCGTGAAACAATATCACGAATCTTTATATGGGTCAAAACTACCGATATTCACAATAAAACGTAATACTCTTATCATAAAAAATAATATTTTTCATGGATGACCCAAATAAGATATCTGTTTCACAAAATACGACCCTTGAGACCGTCTCACACAAGTTTTTGCCTATGTACTGAATCAAATGTTCTCACATTCGATTGAGAACAAATCATTGCATTACAAACCAGAAGATATTCCAGGGTTAATCTTGGAGTTGTGAAATCTAAAAGGCTAAAAAGAGCCTTGATTGACAAGAGACTCAAATTGATTTTAAATTAATTTATTCACCATTCGACTTCAAGATTCGAGTTTCTAGATTAAAAAGAAAATGATTATCTAAAATTTGTTTTTTAAAAATAAAATAAAATAAAAATAAAGTATAATTAACGAGTAGAATACAATGTTGTCATTCTATCTCATATTTTAGGAATCAACCGATTAATTCAATAATGAAGTTATAATTATTAATTTATAAAAGATTTAGATTCACAGTTAAAGCCAGACCCAGACTTCCTCTGAGACCAAAGAAGCAACGGCCTCAGAACCCGCCTAACAAAGGGCCCAAATTTTTTTTTTAAAAAAAATTATATATATATATATATAATTTTTTTTTAAAAAAAAATTTGGGTATATATATATATATATATATTAATGGTTGCTAATTAAAAAATGCTAGCCGGTAAATTTGCTAAATTGAAAAAGAAAACATAAAAAAGTCAGCATCTTTTCTGTTTATTGGCTAGAGAAACAATGACCTCACGACCCCCCCCCCCCCCCCCCCCCCCCCCCTAACAAAAGGGCCAATCATTTTTATAAAAATTATAGATAGATATATTAATTAATTAATTAATGGTTGTTAATTAAAAAATGTTAACAGGTAGATTTGCTAAATTGAAAAAATAACATAAAAAAAGCCAGCATCTTTTCTGTTTATTAATTGTCACTTGTTAATTTTAAAAACTTATCTCTTCTCTTCACCCTTTTCTTTTTCTTTTTTCAATTTCCTTTTTCAATCATTTTTGGCACATTTGATCGGCTTTATCGTCACACCGATTGTCAAAAATTAAAAGTAACCATATTTTCAGAAAGCTCTTAATGTACACAACTTCACGATGAAACCACAACTACTTTGACTGACGATATTTCCATCGATGCTGGCCAAAATTTCAAACCGAACATGAATTTGAAAATCCCAAGACGAGAGCTATTTTTTCATATCAATTTTGTAAAGTCTTGGCATAACCGAAAAATCGACCATCACTAGTTTTGTTTGGCTTCCGGCCAGTTACAACAGCTTCCACAGTTGACATTTCGAATTTGGAGTAATTTAGGTTCGATTTTTAGCTTTCCTTGGGCCTATTTTTTTGAGAATCACCTCAGCCCCATGTAACATAAGTACGGCTCGGATTAAAGCTACATAGTATGTTCATAATTTTTTTAAAAAAAATTTAAATGCTTGATCTATTAGTTTTTGTTGGTATTTGGGATTGACTGGTCTTGGTCCTTTTTATATACGTCTCTCAATTCCATAGTGTAAGCATCATTCACTTTTGTTCTGTAGGATTATAAGATGTAATAATATACAAGAATCAATATATTTGACTAACAGTGTTTATAGATTGACTCGACGGTTCTTCCACTGGTTTAAACCGACGGAAAATACTTGGAAAGGCCACCAGGAAGAGAGTAAAACTCAGCACTTCTTGGATCTCTATCAAAGTACTTGAACTTAGCCCACCAATGCCTCCCACTGTCACTTCGAGTCGAGCTATGTCTCCGTCCAAGCGTTAGGTCTAAAAATAGAGCGACGATTCCAGCCACCGTGGCTGGGGACGTAAAGATTACTAGCACCATTTTGTTAAACTGCAGCACATTGTGATTTACATGTCATTTCTTGGACTAAAACAAAGATTGAGTTCTTGAAGAATTTGATGATTTTTCGTCGTACGTACCCAAGTGGAGTGGGTGTGGACCGGGCCACGACCCGATGTGATCACATGGTCACTGAAGTACCTCGGAACCGAAAGTCCCATGAAGATTGAGAAACCTATGATGAACTTTGTTCTGAAGCTATTGAGGTTGCAGTATTGTAGCAAGCCTAGACTTGCAGTAGCTGCATGTGGGATGATGCACGCACATACATAAAAAATGTACATCGTTAGGACGTCGTATGATGAGCCAAGTGACGCGTGATTGATGATCGAATCGTGTGATATAAGACGTTAAACAGAAGGGATACAACAAAATGGACATGATCAGAAAGTCGTTCGAACCATATGATGAATATTTAGATTAGTGGAGAAAGGGTAAAAACAGAGGAATACAGTACATACACATAAGGGCGAATAGGACGCAATAGAGAGCTCCGACGATTGGCAACGGAATGGAAGCAACAATTGCTCCAAACTTGCCTGTACATTGCATTGATGAATCTAAAGTAACACTAATCATTCTTTGACGAGAATATGAAATGTGTGCCGAGTAACGAACCTAATACTGCGAAAAACAACATGAAAACTGCTGATATTTGGATCACCCTTCGGCTTCCAGTTCGCGTTAGAGCCAACAAGCCGACATTTTCACTAAACAGATGAGGAAAAAGTAGACCAAGTGTCAAGAATGAAAATCTCAGTTACTTGTTTTATCGAGCAGGGTATAAGATATATTTACACTGATACGGTAGATCCAGTTCCTGTACCGAATAAACCATCCAAGAAAATGCCGACTCCCTGTGTTTCAGGATCCGAGGAAAGTAAGTGTCGAAACAATATATTCGAGAAAAATGAACACAGATAAATATATAGTGATGCATAATGAGGTCTCCTCCCACCAGCCAGCCGACGCCTCGGCTCATAACTGAAGCTGGTACATGTGTAGCACTCCCATACCTTGATGCAGCGATAAACGCCCCAGTCGACTGCCAAAATGAAAAATTATAGCAGTTTAAACAACAGAGCTTAATTTTATGTACTCGAAATGTGGGAAAACAATATTCATGTGTTCGCTTTAAAAGGAATTTAAAAAAATTTCATGGATCAAGAAAACTTTTTGTTGTGTGGGAAATTTGGGATTAATCGACTTGAACCTCAACAAGAGCGACAAAAGCTGCTGCTAGTGCAACGAGAGCCTCCCCAACATGCAGACTTGGTTGACCCCATTGAACAGGATATGGAATGCTGATCCTGCATGTTTTTTTTTGAGCAGTAAAATAAGCACACGAATCCGACACCTAGTTTTCGAGTAACTTGTTCTCTTAAACACGTACCACGAGGATCCTCCCACGAGTCCGGATCGATCAACTCGACAACTCAACTGAGTGTTCAGGGGCCGATTTTTGTATGCACCAGCTACAGTCAAAAGAGCTGCATATGCCCACACTATTCCTACCGATATTAGGACAGCATAGCGATCAAAAATGGAACGTTTACTGCTCCAGAATCCATGTACATACTGCCACAAAATGATGAGCGCCAGGAGGTCATAAACATCTTGAAGAATTGTTTTGTCACCAAAGCATTAATACAATACAAGAAGTAGGTAAAGCTAGTGAATCTTGAGATAAAGGCGTCTACCAGACTTAATCTTTGATATAAAAATATACTCACGTGAGAAAAAAGAATAAGAAGAATCAGCTCTGGAAGCCCAATTTCCACACATTGTGCAAGCTATAAGCATAACAAGAAAGATGAATAAGCGAATAGAGTTGCAACTTAAATCTCCATTTCCGTGCAGTGAATACACAGCATTTTGGGTATACTGATAACCGAAATCGATTATAAATATAAACACGATATTAATATCATTCGTATAAATTCGTACCAGAGGGAATCCTTGTTCATAGAGCCCAAGTCCAACAAGAGCTACTAGAGGCACAGCAGAAAGTGGACTCAAGAATCTACAATGTTAGACTAGGTGTATTGAGCTATAAAATCGGTACAAGATACCAACTACGAACGAAACAAGATTTTGCTTTAAAGTGACGAAGAAGATCACAACGTAAAATCGCCTACCTCACAACTATTCTCCAAATTCCCAGAAAACCAAGCAAGATAGGCAGCACGGATGAAACCATAACAGCTCCTTGAATGGCCCTTATCGTTCTTAAAAACCTCTTAATCAACAATAGGATAAAATTTTTCACGTTAACAAAAAGAGCATAAATTTCGTTATATAGGAGTAAGGAGATGTTGCAAGCTAACCAGATAAGGAGTAAGATAAAATATGTAATATCTTTGTGCGAACGCAACGTAAAGAGATGGGATGATGAATCTAAACGAGCTGCCTATCACTACTGGCAACCGGCTGCCGAACCAGGTCTGCAACAGTGTGTTGATACCGGAAACAAACAGCGAAGTTTGTATCAATTGCGCTTTTTCGACCTATAAAAAAAGTGTTTTCGTTTTAAGTCTAATCGATTGAGAATCGCCGGATATCAAAATGATGGTTCTGAAGTAAAAATTTTACATTTCCACCACCCATGAAAGGAACAATGATGGTAGAGGTAATGACAGTAGTCCCCAGCATTACTAAGTAATGCTGAAATCCCAGAACAATGGCTTCCCCTGCATCAGATTAGTAGCTAAAATTAAACAGAACATTATTACTTAAATATTGGCAAATGGAAGAAAAAGATCAACAGTTCTGATCATCTATGATCTTGATATTGGACAAACCAAGTTAAATTCACAGGGTTTCATGACATTCCGGGAAAGATAAACAAAATATAAATCGTCGAATGAACATGTGTTGGGTGCCATGGTAACAATCAAAACGTGGTGCTTAAATTGTTTTACGATTTAAAAGATTTGAATCCTATAATCACTGTCAGTTATAGTTTTTGGTTAGCGTTCGATTCGATATAAGAGCCAAGATCACGTGTTCAATTCCTATTGATTGGAATGAGTTCAATTATTGAGAGTAAGCTAGAATAAACAAAACACTGGTGCAGTTACCATCTCACTTAAAATTTAAGTTGTTCGTCAATAAATTTCTAGACAAACCATTACACAAATTCGTCTGAGAGGGAGCTCAAGATCAAATTTTTAATCGAAGTACGCGAAGCGAAGAGATTTACCGACCCCATGAAGGGTTGCTGTTTATGCAGTAATCTACGCCGGGGAGCTGTTCTTTCACCGGATGAGGCACGAATTCATCCACCACCTTTGCCGCCATCGTCTGTTATCTTGCACTTCTGTTTCCTACCAAAAAATTCATTCAATCCAAGCATGAAATTTGCAAGACTGGGAGCTAAAACAGAGCCCCCTTCTCCATTTATAGTAATGTTTTTTGCAACTATTGTACTTCTAAGTAGATATATGTTAGAACTTCGTATGTAAGACTATCGGTTTTCCATGCATTAACAATAGATTAATCATCATTTGCACATATTATTTTTTAAATAATTTTCGTGTAAAAATTTAAAGATTATAGTAAAATTAAGAATTTTAAAAATACCCGTTTTATAACTATTTAAAATAAATGTAATAAATATTTTTTTTTCACTTTTTAGATGATTTTAAAATAAAAGTTTTATATCATAGAATTTGAAATAGTACAATATATTATTTGTCCGAATTAGAAAGAAATAATCCCAATCTGATGGATAAAGTTAGGCAAGGAAGTTGAGAATTGTTATTTATTAAAATTAAAAACAAATAAAAAGATGAGTAACAATTATACGTTACTTATATTTCTCTGAACCGGAAACCTAACGTACCCACCAAGGATTTTCTTCCATGGAAATATTTTTAAGAAAAAATTAAATTGTATATAAACACATAATTTCTTTAAAATAACATTTTTAAAAAATTGTTAGAAAATAGTTTTTCCTTTTTTTTAATGACTTTATATAGTCATGGAGGGTTAAAATTAAATAAACGTTTAAAATTTAATGAACGATGTATATATAATACATTATAAAATTTTAAAATAAAGAGAAACTTTGAATTTGAGAAAATTTAAAAATTCAAAACTTTTAGATTTTGGAATATGTTTGGGCTGAGAAAGATAATGTAAGTAGTCAAAAATGGAGTTGACCAACCAGCATAAAGCTAGTTATATTATTTTAAAATCATTTTAGAATTTTCTTGTTAATGTTGCCGTTCCTCACTGCTTTAATTGTTTAATTATATTTTTCAGTGCAATAAAGAGCAATTATTTTAATTTAATTACATCACATTACATTGTTATAAAAGAAAGAAAGTTAAGTCTATCCCCAATCCAAAACTCTATTTTAAAGCAACTCTATTTTAAAATAGTGCAGTTTTTGTACCAAATACAATATTCATCTCCAATCCATCTACTTCAAATCTTAGTCTAAAAAAGAATATTCTCGAAATATTATTTTTTATTTAATTTTTTTCTTAATTACATTTTATATTTGATATAATTAATATTATATTATTAATAATTGAGATAATATTACTAAAATAATTAATTTAATTATTTTAAATATATTATTGAAATCTATATTATACGAATTGAAATAGAATGAATTAAAATTGGTGAAATAAAATTAATACCCGACATTAAATTAAATAACATATTATAAATACAACTTCAAATATTTGAACGACCATATTCATCCCATAAATTATCAATTAAAGCATATCGTAATACATAGTGAACATCTTTGTCTTTTATTTTTTTATATCGAGCGATAAATTCTCGAAATCTGATATGCTCATTGACAGTCATTTCTACCATTGGAGTCAGTGCTTCCCTAGCATCTTGAATTGGAGCACTAAGATCACGTTCATTTTCGATTATCAAATTGTGCATTATAATACATGCTTTCATTATATCATTCAAATGATTTCTCTTCCAACCACGTGCTGGAGATGCCACAATCGCAAATCGTGATTGAAGAACGCCAAATGTATGCTCTACATCTTTCCTGCATGACTTTTGTTTCATCGCAAAATACTGCTTCTTTGGACCACATAGATCATGGATAATTTGCACAATAGTTGACCATTTCAGATAAATACTATCAGATAAATAATATCCAGTGTCATATTCTTTTGTTCCAATAGTATAATGAGCTGAATGAACAATTCCTTGTGCAATATTGGAAAATAGACTGGAAGACTCTAAAACATTTATATCATTATTGGTTCCAGTTATATCAAAATATGCATGTCATATCCAAATATCGTAATCAGCTACCGTTTCTAAAATGATTGGTTGAGAACCACTACGACTTGCATATTGTCCCGCCCAAGATGTTGGACAATTTTTCCACCTCCAATGCATACAGTCGAGACTTTCCAACATTCCAGGAAAACCTCGTTGTTTGCCAATATAGAGAAGTCTAGCAACATCATTGGCAGTAGGTGATCTCAAGTACTGCTCCGGAAAAACTTTCACTATAGCTCGACAAAGGTGTTGCATACACTGAATTGCAGTAGATTCTCCTATTTTGATGTATTCATCAGTAGCATCCGCATGTAAGCCATATGCTATCATTCTCAAAGAAGCAGTTGATTTTTGATTAGTCGATAGCCCGGTCCGTTCCAAACTATCACTTCTTTGTATGAAATAAACATCGCGATTCTTTACGACATCATCTATCCGAAGGAAAATATTTCGAGACATTCGAAATCTTCGTCGAAACATTGCTTCATTATAGACTGGATTTTCAGCAAAATAGTCTTTAAATAACTTATGATCAGCTATTTCACGTTCGCGTCAGATGACTATGTGACCTGGAATTGATCTTCCGTGTGTGACTTCTTGTTCTTGTTGGATGATGCAGGCAGCAACTAAATCTTGTTCTCGAGCTATAGTTGACAGTATTGCTCTTTTTCTATTTTCAAAGTTTTCAACAAATTGAATATCATCTTCATTATCTAACAATGAAGATGAGCTAGATGAGTTTGCATCAAATAGAAAATACAGATTCATTTTTAATTTAGAAAGAAGGTAAAATATGTATGAAAATATGATACTATAGTTACATTATATAGATGTCTTGTAGATGCATTTTGGACTGGTAGATGAGTTTGAAATGATAGATGAGTTTTGACTGGTAGATGAGTTTGGACTGGTAGATGAGTTTTGACTGGTAGCCGAGTTTGGATTGGTAGATGACTTTTGACTGGTAGATACGTTTTGACTGGTAGATGAGTTTGGACTGGTATATGTGCTTTTGACTGGTAGGTCACCTTCCCACTATAAATAAACTTCTTGTTTGTTGATTAAATAATAAACATCTACAACCAAAAAATCTCACTGTTCAAAGAAATTCAATGGACTCCACTTTCCGAACAACTAATTACGCTATTGAAGAAGATAAACTCCTGTGTCATGTTTATCTTGACGTTTCGCAAAATCCTATCATCGGTATAAACTAATCCAAAGAACGATTTTGGAGTCGGATTCAAGAAGCTTTCAATGCCGGAAAATCGAATAACATGCAAGTACGCAATATCAGATCATTGCAATGTCGCATGCAAGTTATCCTCCGTGCTGTTAGAAAATTATGTGGATGATTGAAAAGCTAAAGCCGAGTGGCGCATCTGAAGAAGATATTGTAAGTGTTTATTATTATATTTACATGAATACTCTAAGTCTATTTTTTATACGAGTAACATATTTTTGTGCAGTTGAACATGACAAAGAATTTAATGATGCAAGATAAAAATTTCACTAAAAGATTCAAGTTTGATCATATTTGGCCTAAAATGAAATATAAGGAGAAATTTTCAGCCAACGACAGTGCACCGATGCCAGTATCCAAACAATATGTCACAAATTTGGATTCATCACAGTCGAATACTCAAGAACCAGAATCTCCAATTCAAGTTCCGCTGCAATAAATTCTTTTTCAATTAATTTAAGCAGTGATGAAAATGAAGGTGGAACTCCATCTCAACGACTTCTTGGAGTGAAAAAATCCAAATTAAAGAAAAAAGAGAAGGAAATGTTTCAAAATTAATTTCTACGATGAAGGAAGGACATCGCGAGCTTATCAATGTATTGCAAAAGGGATCTACCGATATGCAACAAAATTATGATATTAAGCTGTTAGCATTGCAAAATGAGCAAAAAAAAGTAGAAATTCGTCAACAACAAATATAATTGGCTAAAATTCAGGAGGAGGATAAAGTTTTATACATGGATCTAAGCACAGATGGCTATCCAGAAATGCGTCAAAATTTTCAAAATGAACGAGCAAGAATTATGCGAAAAATAGATGTAGAACGTCGTCAACATGAGGGCAACACATTTGGAAAATATTTTGGTGATTTTGGAGGATCAGGATCTGGATTCAGATCTGATTTTCCAAATTATTGATGATTTAGTTTGTTTATCTTTTATTATATTTGCATTTAAATTATCTGAAATCAAATTCACATTTTTATTTTAACTGTGTGCTTGAATGTTTAAATATTATTCAATAAATTTGTGTGTTAGATGTTTAATTATAAAATTATTTTAAAATCTATTTATAATTTTTTATAATTAAATATTTCAATTTTTTATGATTAAATATCTAATTATTAAAATAATATAATAAATATTATACTATTATTTAAATATATCTAATTATTAAAATAATATAATAAATATTATAATATTATTTAAATATAAATAATATTTATAATTTTTAATATAAATATTTATAATTAAAAAAAAACAAAAAAATTTTAAAAAAATAAAGCTCCCCTCTGCGCCAAATTTGGCAAAGCGCAACTCCGTCGGAGAAGAACCCTGCACCAAAATTGGAGATGCCCTAATCTTATGGAGACTGATGGGTCCAAGCCATTACATTTCGAATTAGAATATGTAAATAATGTATTCTGCAACCAAAATTTAAGGTCAGATAACTTTATATTTTGGATATTTAATTTTATATGCCAATATATATTCAGGGATCCTACAATGGCTTTTAGTAGTTAAAACAATTTTTCATAATGTTAATGATATGAGTTGATTAAAAAAGGCAAAAATACATTTTGGTCTTGTATATATTACTTCGCGATATTTGTTATCAATGTTATCAAATTTCAGCTTTGTTTACGATCTTTGTTTTTTTTTGTTTTTGATAATTTTAAATTTTTCTGACGTGCTTCTGATGTGACGATGATGTAGTTAGTATTGACATGTATACTGCACATCAACATTCTCAATGAATAATAATTAAATTTGTCAAAAATTTTAAAAATATATGATTAAGATAAAAATTTGATAACAAAAATAAAAAGATTGAAAAGAACAAATATACATAACTAACATTACAATTTCCCAAAAAAATATATCCAGTTACTCCATTTCATGTACAAAATCACGATTATTTATAAAGTGAAGTGCAAATAATAATTTTCTTTTCAAAAACTAATTTTATGTTTGGTTCAATAATTGGTCTTCGGGAAATGTCTCAAAATAATTCTTGAAATATAACAATAAAAATCGAAATTTCAAATAACAATTGATGGATGTTGGTGCTAATTTGTGTCGGACTAAAATTAGAATTACCAGCAATTCTACAGCTTAAATCTGCATTTGGGCAGGGCTAGGAGTCCCAAACTTGGATTTGGTTTGATCTGGGAGTCCACACCGGCATATCTTAAGCTTTCTGCCCAAATTATATTTAAATTTTAAATAATAAAAATATATGACAAACACAGTGATAAGTTTGAATACCCGATAACAAAAATAACATCGAACCGTTTTAGGTTCAGCCCACTATTTACTATGTAACCACAGGTTTCTAGCTAGCTTGACAAGTCAAGCCGCGGAGTGGTGAAGATCAAGACTCAAACCGGAACACAGCTTGAAGCGAAGAAAATGGAATTATCCAAGTCCGCCCCCCTTATTCATTCTGGGTATTACCGAGAAACAAATCATTACGTATATGTTCCAGACTCCAACGTACAGTTGAATGAAAGTTGGCAATAGAGATCCCAACCACTAAGTTGAATAGCACTAAAGTATCTAACAAGAAGATATGAAGTATGCATACAAGTCTAACCGGACGATATCAAGCCGTTGAGCATATTTTTTAGAGTAACAATATCACATGTGAAGCTCAAGCTAAAAAGGTAAGCTTACAGAACTTGAACCACAGAATGAAATCTGGCCGCTATGTATTCATATCAAAGTTTAACCGCAAGAAGTCTAACCGGACCACTTTATAAAGTCTAGATGTAACGTCCCAAAAATTTGAAGGTCCACGTAAACCACCTGCATGCAAGTTATTAAATTTTTTTGGTATTTTATTAAATTGTTTTAAAGGCTAAAATGCAAGTTTCTTTCAATAATTTATGTTTAATTATTTTTATGCATTTTATGCATAATTCATGCATGATAGGATTTAACTCATGAAATTTTAAAAGTTCACGCATTAGGGTTTCTAGGTGCATTTCACGTTCGAACGAGGATTAGAGACCGGAGAATTTTCAGGAAAATTATTTTATTACACGATCTATTTTTATAAATTTATTTAAAGCGTTTTAAGTGTATTTTTCGTAATGTGGTTTTATTGGGTATTTTACCCGTAGAATTTTATTTTTATCGATAAGCAAATTTTATCCAATCGGGAGACTTTTTAAGGGTCATACTATTATTTTCAAAATCTTTCCAACACAAAATATTTTTCGGGAGTGTATTTGAATTTAACGAGCCAACTTTTAAACTCATTAGCCTTAAATATTATTTTAAACCTTTAATTAGCAAGGTTAGAACCCATTAATCTTTTAATTATTATGACATTTAAACCTATTCAACCCTTTTATCTCCCGTAACTCCCATGACCGATATTCACCCATTTCTTTCAAAACACACCCCTCGGTTTCATCACCAGCAGCAGAAAACACCGTTCTTTTTGGTTGGGTTTGCAAAGAAAATATCTCTCGGGACTCCACGTGCATTGTTCTTGTTCTTCATTCACCAAGGCATGTCCTATACCATTATTTTTGCATCACTCATGTCATATATATTGCTGATATGTGTGGGTTTTGTGTGAAGAATTCTCGGTCCAACATAGAACAAAAAGAACTTACGGTTTTTGTACATGTTATGCATTCTTTTAATGTAATTCACGCTTCTATGATTTTTTGGGCAATGGGCTGCATTTTCAGGACTGGTAGTGACTGATGTAGGGGCTAAGATGTGGTTTGGGGAATGAAACCAAGTGCTGTTGTTGTAGGGTGAGAGATCGAGGGCCGTTTCCTAGTAGTGCAGGGTTGGGGGGCTGTGGTTCGGTTAGGGAGTGGATCGGGCGAGGTGATGGCTGAACCAGGGCACGGACCAGACCCTGGTGGGTCTGAGTCGTGGCCCAGTAAGGCCATACCACGGCTGGAACCGCTGGGCTAGCCGGCTACACGCTTTGCAGAATTGGGGATCGGGTGGTGTTACGGTTGGGGCTTTAGCGTTTGTGACTCGTGTGCTGCATGGGGCCGATTGTATGGTTAAGGTAGGTTCTTTAGGATCTAATCTAGGTCCATGTTAGGTGGGTTCAGGGTTGGCGCATCGGGGATTAGCTGTTGAAGTGAAATTGGGAAAGGGGGTGCATGAGGTGGTGACTTGTGAGAGGACCGAGAGTTGTGTTCGGTGCTGGAAGCTTCAACCGTGAGTTTAGAGGCTTAATGACATTGTTTTAGGAGTAGTTAAGTGTTTGTAAAATATGGTAAAAAGTTGGGAAAGTTTTAGTAAATTTTCGGTTCGATTCGGATTAAAACCGGAACCCCAATCCAAGTTTTAAAAACGAATCGTTCAAGTTCTGATTTTTGCTCGTGTTTACGTCTAGGAATACCTTTAAAAATGTTTTGGGACATTTAAGAAATTTGGTAAGCTTCGGGTCAATTTTAGAGGTCCAAGGGTGAAACGGTAATTTTTGGGTTTCCTGGGGCAAAATGGTCATTTTGCACCCGGGGTGAGATTTTGGTCCTGGCAGCGCCCTGAGCACATTTTATTATGTTTTAAATGTTTATGCATCATGTTTACGATTTTTACGCAATTATGATAAATACGATGCATGCTTGGTTTAAAGGAAAAATTACGTATATGCATGTTTTTATCAAGTGATGAATATGATGACACATTTTGAAGGAAGTGATTTAGTTGTGACTAACACGATGACATGATGATATGATTGGAGATATCGTGAGGGAAAAGACCCCAGAGGGAGCCCGTTTACGGGAGAAGACCCCAGAGGGAGCCCGACGATCGTATTTTCATTGACATGATATGATTATATGATAGACTCGGGCTCAGTTGACGGGTGAGAGTATCGCTGATGTCCCCCGCCGCCGGGTACCGCGGTTACACGTAGATGGATCCATCGACTGACATGATGAAATGATGATACGAAAGTCACAGCTATTGAACGGAATTCAAATTAAGATTTTAACACGTATATGCTGATACGATGATACATGCTATTACCATGTTTTGACAGGTCACGGTTACACATACGATATGATAACATGATGAGACATGTTTTGACACGTTACGATTTACACGGCACACTCATGTTCACGTTTTTAAGCTCATGAAATGTATGTTCATTATGCTATTTTTCACTGCTGTGTGCTACGTATATGTACTCGTTATCTCTGGTATAGGTGTGTTGAGTCTTTAGACTCATTAGGCGTGTGTGATGCAGGTGTGCATTTTGATCAGGGGACCGGAGGTGCCGAAGACTGAGTAGGCAGGCGGGATGTGCGGTGACACGACCCGAGGACCATTATTTTTCCGCATATTTATTTATGAGATTGAGAGAAGTTAAACATTTTTATATGTTGATGATATTACGATTTTTACTCCTTTAAGTTTACGTTTTTACGTTTGATGTTGGTCATTTTAAATTGTGAGATTTCTATTGTCAAATAAAGAAGATTATTTAAAGGTTATTTTTTTATGGCGAGCTTTTAAAAAAAAAAAAATTCCGCATTTTAAAACGAGTAAACGTTTCACTAGCTGCCGGATGATGTCTAGCCGTTTACAAACAATCAAGTCTCTCTGCTCGTACAATAGACAAACTTTTATTGAGAATATTTAAATATTCAAATATCCATCGTCGACATTCTCAAGCAAAAAGTGCACTCCCTAAAAATGCGAGATTATTCCCAGAAAACATGGGATCGTGCTATGTTTATGTTTACGAAAGATTTTAAATATGAAGTTTCTAAACAAATGTTTGTAGGATAGCAGCCTCATTTAGCTCTCTTTGATTTTGAAAGCATTTACAAGAAAGAGGTGGTAAGGAAAAAACCCCTAATATTATTGCTCAGCATGGAAAACAAAGGCTAGATAGCCCAGAACATTTCTAGTTCATCCGCCAGTAATACTGAGCAAAATGATTCGTTATACAATGAATTTCAAGAATTCTTGAAATAAAAATAGAGAAATAATACAGATTCTCAGTCTCAAGCATCATATGCTAATATCATTAAAGATGATGAAGGTGATTCAGCTCTATATATAGAGATAAAATATCGAGATTTAATTCTTTTTATAGAAGAAAAAGATATCCAATGGCAAAAAACTCCATGGACTATCATGGAAAGATATTTAACCAATACATCATATATGTATATGGTTATTACAAACAAAGAGGATTTTATGAAAATATTCTATTATCAACTAAAAGTGTTGAAATAAATCACTTTTATAGTAATACTTAACAGAAAGGAAGTTGTAACTTATCAAAATTTATCATAAAAAAGATTATATCTATTGAAGAATGAGGTATAGCTCCATTAGTAGAAAAAGAGTTTTACTCCCAAAATCATCAAATGAATTTTAAATTTAATTTTTGGGATTATATTGAAAGTTTTGATAAAACTCTATTATATGAAAACGAAAAAAGGAAACATACATGATTTTTAAAAATCTTTGAAAATGTTTTCCATTATCCACTTCCAAATTGGTTTTTAATATGGTGGAAAATATTTAGTCCATCAGCAAAAATTTTGCCAGAGGTTTTCATAAAATCAATGAATACTTGGTTAAATATTTCCCAAAGTATTAAAAAAATCATTTTCAGAACATTGGATCGATGTAAAGACTTTATGTCTGTTCTGTATGGAATTTGGAATCTCATGGATATGGTGATGACAACCAAAATTTTGTAAAACTAACCTTCCATAAGTATGGAATGCCTTCATCAGTATAATATTTTTTTAATAATAATTTTTAAATTTAATTTAGATTATAAAAATAAACATATATATTTATATTGTATCCACTATTTTGTACATACTAATGTGTGTGAAAAATACTAATATAAATTATTAATAATCCATCAAACTAGACCAAGCAACTTAAGATTTTCAATCAGATTTGGATTGAATTATCCATTCTACACTTTGAGAATTGTTCAATTTAAATATTTCGATTATCTTTAAACATAAGTAAGATTGTATATAATCTATTCATACAAATAAACCAATTACACCAAGTGTGCATCGAAGGTAACAGCTGCGGGTTCCTATATCATAAAAAAAAACCAATAACAATTTACAAACAAAGGTTAAGGAATTTAACAATACAATTTAATATAAGTTGTTCAATCTATTTTTCAGAGAGTTGTGTTATGTTGTTTGAACTTAGATTTATAAAGACAACTCGCTTATATTTGTTGTTGATAAGTGTACTAGGAGTTTCATTTTACCGTGAATGAGTCCTAACTGGAATGAGTTGTTTGTAAAACCAAATTCTTCTAGTAAATTTTTTCATTGAGTAGAAAAAGGTGAAATGATTTTTGTCTTCAAACTTCCATATATTTTGTGTTATTTACTTTATACATCATTATATTTATGTGCTTCAGTTCATTAATATGTTTTATTTGTTAAAAAATCATCCAAGCTAAGTGAATATTTAACAGTTCACTAGTCCAGCCAGCTCATTCAATACTTTGAAAAACCATTTTCTTGTGGCCAGTTGTGTCTAGCTGGTTGAGAAAGAGACGTCAACAACTAATAAGTATTAAGGCCAACTAATAATTTTAATTTGCATGAATTAAATGATAGATTAGATGGTACTAATATCAATGATAGAAGTAATGATGAGATAAATTTAAGAAAAACAGTTGGAGTTGATCAAGAACAAACTATAGCCATTATTGAGGAAAATCAAGCTGCTACTAAAGTCGAGCCGTTGGACAACTACCAGCCAGATTTACCTCAAGGAGATGTTTTTGCACACTCAAATCAGAATCAAACTACCCAATATCAAGTTTCAATCCCTTTGGACCTAGCTTCTGGCAGAATAAGAATCATCGACTCGAGCTTGTCATCGATAATCCAATCGCTCCTCTTAGAATTAGAAAGCAAATGATTGATGAATTATTGTATGATGAATTCATATCTCAGATTGAACCTAAGAAAATAGATGAAGCTGTAGCAAATTCTAGCTGGATGGATGTTATGCAAATTGAGCAAAATTAGTTCAAGAGAAACAAAGTTTGACATTTAGTTCTTAGACCTTCTAATCAACACATCATTGGAACTAGATGTGAGTTTAAAACAAATTAGATGAAGGTGGGATAGTTGTAAAAAAATAGGAACAAACTATATGCCCAATGGTTTAGACATAAAAAAAGTATTGAATTTGATGAATCATTTGCTCTTGTAGCTAGACTCGAGACAATTAAAATATTCCTCGCATTTGATGTACTTAAGGAATTCAAAGTATATCAAATGAATGTTAAATCAATATTTATTAATGGGCTACTAAATGAAAAAGTTTATGTTGAACAAACTCCTAAACTCCTGGTTTCATTTATCATGTTTATCCTGATTATGGATCAAAACTTGATAAAGCATTGCATGATTGAATCCAGATCCTCGAGCTTTGTATGATACATTGTTCAAGTTTCTAATTGATCACGAATTTGTTGTTGGAATCATAGATAAAAATTTATTTAGATTCACAGAGGGTGATAATTAATTGTTTGTACAAATTTATGTTGATAATATCATATTTGGTTGCACTAACCTCGAGTTTTGTGAGAAATTTTCAAAGGTAATACATGATAAGTTTGAAATGATATGATATGAGAATTAACTTTCTTCCTTAGATTACAAGTCAAACAGCTAGACGCTGGAACTTTCATTAAGCATGCCAAATATACCAAGGAATTACTAAAAATGTTTAGGATGGAGAATTGTGCTGCTATATCATCCCCCAATGACCTCATCAATTAAGCTATACAAAGATGAAAAGAGAACTTCAGTTGATACAATCATTTATAGATGTTTAATTGGGTCATTTCTATATAATTAACCGCTAGCCGGCCAAAAATCACGTCTTTGTGTAAGATTCCAAGAAAATCCTAAATTATCTCATTACATTGCAGCTAAACACGTTCTTAGATATTTAAAAGATACTCCTGATATGGGTCTTGGGTGACTCTAGCTTCAATCTAACCAGCTACTCAGATGCAGATTATGCAAGTTGTAAGATTAATAGGAAAAAATCAATGGATCATGTCAATTTCTTGGAAATAGACTGATATCATGTTTCAGTAAGAAGCAAACATCAATTGTCACATCAACAGCTGAAGCTGAATATCTAGCCGCTGGAAGCTGCTATGCACAAACACTCTAGTTCAACAACAATTGAGAGACTATGAAATTCAAGCCGTTGAATCCACAATCTTCTGTGATAATACCAGTGCAATATCAATCACATACAACCCATTAATGCACTCTCAGACAAAACGTACTGAAATCAGACATCATTTTATCTGAGATCATGTGATGAAGATCGATATTCAGCTAGATTACATATCATCAGAACAACAAGCTACTGATATCTTCACTAAACCATTATCAGACGATAAGTTTTCTTATTTTTTGAAATATTATCGGCTTAAAAAATTTAAATTAAATGCATAAGTTTAGAGGAAATAATAATCGAGCTGGTGAATTAATTTATTAAATTGGTACAAAACTCAAGCTGCTCTGTCTCGAGTTTGTGCAAAAGAGACTACACCATAACTTAAGCTACTCCAGCTAGAGTTTGTGGAAAGTTTGACTGAACCATATGCTCTGACTATTTATCTCTCTCATAAATAATATCAATATTTTGAATGGGCTGATGTTTTAAATGTTATAAAGTTTCTTTAAATATTTTTGTGGGACCCTTAACTCTTAATCGTTATTACTATGCAATTTAATTAGAGTTAATTAATTACAGCGAAACACGGTGAAAAATTTTCTTTACAATGAGCTCAAAACGTGTCAACTATTATTATGATACTAAAAATAGTATATAATATAGTCTCGTCCGTCACAATATAAAATAAGCCCACACATAATCCAGATCAACTACATACAAACAAACTCATATCCTCGGGACATGCCCCTATATATAGATACATATATATACTGGGAAACAAAACATAAAATCTCATCTCAACTGTGACTCCCTCCAGAAGTACCGTCTCATGTCTCCTGATATCCTATAGTGCCTATCAATATCCACATACAAAGATAACAACAGCCCCCTCTGGGGTGAGCAAAGCTCCGCATGAAACAACCACAATATATATCAGAAGTATCTAAACAATGATATATGATATGCAATGCATGTATGTCGTGGAGGTATTATGTCAAATGCCCATCCACTGAGCATATATCAGAATCAATCGAATCGCTTTCAAATCAATGCTCGAGCTGGCACACCGGCCGTAAGGGATGATCGTGTGATAGCGTCAACAAATCGTCATCAAATCCCAAATCTCAATCAATCACCTGGGCCACTAATAACTATGAACATAGCATCGTGTTCACAAACCCCAGAATCAAATCCAATAATATCAAGGTATCCAAGGATCATAACTCAATGTGTATGTCATGTATGCCACATCAACTCAACAGATAAGGCATATAGACACATATTCTCAGTCAAATCAATCAAACATATATCATATGATACAGATACCTGTTTTATGTTACTTGGTTGCAACATACCTTAATTCTTCGTTTCCAGTCCACTGTAGCTTTAGATTTCAGTATATAATATCTATATACATCAATAACATAGTAATTTCAATCAATAAAATCATTCAAAATCAACAATATAAGTTTCAAATATCTTTTGAAACTTTGAAAATTCATATCAAATTGAAATCATAACATAATTCAATTCCGACTTCGAATACGAGTTTCTTGTCGGTTATTCTATCGCATATATGGATCTCGACTTCAGATACATGATATTCCAGCATTTCAATAATTAAAGTTACTGAAACCAAAAGAATCTTACCTCAAAAGAAAGATCTTGACGCGAGGGTTCCGAATATACAATTTATTTTAAGTTTGGACAACGTTTCGAGGTAGATTCAGACGGTAAAATTCGAGTTTCTTCGTGTTTCTTTGAATTCTTCCTTTGAAAAATGATAAACCAAATCGTTCTCATCCACCTTAATGGCATGAAGCAGATGTATTCGCACCTGGGCGGCAAAATATGGCGCTCGAGCGCGCCTGGTACGGCTGAACACATTTTGGCTTGGTCACGCGCTGGGGCATGCAAGTTATTGCGACCTATTGCGAATTATTCTGCCCAAAACTATATTTTTTAAGTTTCGAATTAGCAAAAGTGGTCAACATGAAAGTTGTAGATCTATGTCTTGGATTTTCTTTGCCACTAGCTTCACTCAATTTGGATATTGGACATGAGAGTTATGGTCATTCTCCCAAAATATGTCAATGTAGAAACTGCAATGCACACGTTACACTTCGGGATGATTTTGCCCCTATTTCCAAATGGATTTGGACAAAACTCAAAATATAAAATTTTTAGTATTATGTATTTAGCTTTCTAATGAAATTGATCTCATTTAATTTGGACTAATACTCAGATAATTATGCTAAAAACCGTAACATGCGTCATTTTTCCATTGCGGTTCAACATACTTTTCAAACACAAATCAATTTCTAATACAATCTTTCATTATCACCACCTATTTTCTCACTTTCATTGTCAATTATATACTTCATACATTTCATAGCATAACAATTTCATGAATTATCGATAATCAACATAGGATTTACGACAATAAGATACACGGTCCTTACAATTTTAATGCATATTCAATTATTATCCACCTTTTATTATGTATTTAATTTCTAGGGGATAAATTTGAACCACCAACAGTCATTCTCTGACTTTTCAAATTTAAAAAATAATCATGAACATTCAAACACTTGGAATAACATTTTTGTCTCAAAGACCTTATATATTTTCAATGTAGAGCCGTTCATTTTTCGAACACTTCGGAATTTTCATTGTATCTTGCTATCCTTTGTTAGAATATTAGAAGTTTCAGAGTTTGACGAATATATTCGCAAGAGAACTGAAGAACCAAACTGATCAGACAAATTGTAACTGAAAAGAATTAAATCCATTGTCGTAAAAGTTCAATTAACGAATCGATATTTAAAACTGAAGACCTCGATTAAATGAACTGGAAAAATCTTCATCAACTAAAGTATCCAAAACTGAAAGTTTGAACTGAAAATGTCCAGCTGAACTGATCCGCTATAAGTTGACTTTTGATTAGTTAGCCACGACATCAGTTGTAGTATCAGCCGACAGACTGACAGTTCGTACACAATCAAAATAGATGTAACAGAGCAGAACAATATGATATTTCGTACCACTTTCAGATAAAGTCAACAGCTTAAACTAAACGACGATTCAACGTGATGATGCCCTGGGATATCCCGGGCTATGGATAGTGCCCGGGTCAGGTACATGAATAGTTCATCAAGTCAAGGATATGGATTATTCCCGGGTCATGGAGGATCCGAGAATAATGGGTGAGGTCTACAAAGGAAGCCCGGGTCCCAAGTGACCCGGAACATTGGATGGATAGCTCGTCAGGTAGAATCTACGAAAAGGGTTCGTCAGAGGCCGGGCCATTGAATGCCCGGGGCGTCTTCTCCCCGGGCTATTGAGTGCCCGGGCTCTCATGCAAACTCCCGGGAAGTTTTTTACCTGGGCCACTTCGATATGATCGCCGCACTCAAGTATACTAGTAAGATAGGGTGTGGGAGGCTGTCCCATCTCTGACACTAATCCAAATGGTTGACAAAATAAGGTAGGCTGGATGTGAGTAGTATGAGATTTGACATGTCATAATATAGGGTATAATCAATCGCCCTACTATAATTAGTAGGTAGCCTGCAGAACGACGTCATCATTACATCCCCTACTATAAATACCATGTTCTCTCTTTACATTGATTTTCTCTATTCAGATATTGAATACTCACATTTACTACTCATTTATGGCATAAAATCTTACACCAATATCACAATCATCATTTGGTTACATTGGTTTTGTGCTTAAAGCATTCACTAACTTAAGCATCGGAGTGGCCACGACGGACACCTCTCTTGCGCCCATTCATGTTGTTATCTTCTTGAGTGCAGGACATCTTGTTCGACCAGGGAAGAAGCTTCTGATCCAAACATCTTGCTCTTATTTCCTTCACTATAATGATAGCAGATTCGGTAGACCACCCGAACCGGCTCGTCCATTTCACCGGATCGTATCATTGGCGTCGTCTGTGGGAAGATAGAGTTAAGACGTTGATATGGCTCCTACTCGAAGAACAAATCAAGAAACTTCTCAAATTCAGGAAGATAATACACTTCCCTCTGGTACAGGTGGGCCACTGCCTACTAGTCCTCGGCCTACTGTTAACGTAACACCTGAAGAGTTGGCCAAAATTATATCTGGTGCTGTGGAGACAGCTTTGGCAAAGAAAGCACTTGCTCATCATTCTACCCGTCCAGAACAAGAACATGAGCAAGTGCAGGAAGGTCAGGAGGAAGAGAGGAGGGAGGAAGAGAGGGAGTCGAGTGCTGGTTCTAAATCTCCTATTGTGGCCAAAAAACTAAAAGAGTTGAGAAAGAAGGTGAAAATGTTGGAAGGGCAAGTCGGTTCTAGGGGCAGCACTCGAGTTACTGTCAAGGGTTGCCCGTTCTCTGATGTCATCGTCCGGGATCCACTTCCCGGGCACTTCAAGACGGCCAGGATTAATGATTATGACGAGAGTTTTGACCCTGAAGAACATCTAGCCAGATTCAAAAATATGGCTATGCTGCATTGTTATGGGGACTAGATCAAGTACAAAGTATTCCTAACCACCCTGGTCGACTTGGCCCAGAGATGGTTTGAAGGGTTGGCGCCTCAAAGTATTCAATCTTTTGAAGATTTCCAAAAAGTATTTTTGCACCAGGTCAGCAGCAGCAAGAAATATAAGAAGACTGCTTTCAGTTTGTTTGAAGTGAAACAGGGACAGGACGAGACTTTAAGGGCATACATCAAAAGATTCAATCGAGTGGCTTTGTATGTCCCCGCTTGCGCCCCGAAACAAAAACTACTGCATTCACGCAAGGGTTGTGGGAGGGAGATTTCTTTCGATCTCTAACAAAGAAGTTATCCGGAGACTTTGAAGATCTCTTATCCCGGGCAGAGAAATACATCAACATCGAAGAGGCCCAGAACCAAAAAAGAGAAGCATTGAAGAAAGCCAAGGGAGGCCGGGTTGTTAAGCCCGAGGAGAGAGCTCATAAGAAGGGTGGTTTGGGGCATTTTTCTCATATCCCCCTGAGAATTGCTCGGGATCGGGATATTCAAGAATGTAGCTCCGACATGGCCCATCACCCGAGTTCAATGGCGCGATTGCCAAGACCAGAGAAAAAAGGGTTCTGTACTCTCCATAAAGAATGTTCTCATGACACTAGTGAATGCTGAACTTTACGGAAAGAGTCCAAATGGCGTTCTACGCCAGGATCTAATACGCACAGTGAGCCAAGGCAACCACCCTGGTTGGCCCGGCGCTCCAGACCTAAAACTTTTGGAAGATCGGCAGGTGTCCCGAGTGGGAGCAGGAGAGAAGAAGGAAGCTCCCAGGAGAGGAGAAATAAGCAACCAGAAAAGAAAGACTCATCCTCGATTCGAGGAGTAATAAAGATGAATTCAGGGGGGATCCATGGATGGTGATTCCAACCGGGCTCAGAAGGCAATAAGTAGAAGAGAGTGTCTGGAAATTGATGGGAGGGGGAGAAATGAGCCGGTCATAAGTTTCAGCCCGAAAGACCTCAGGGGAGTCAGCCTACCCCATAATGATGCTCTTGTTATCCAAGCCCGGGTTGTCAATTATGATGTATTAAGAGTTTTCGTTGACAATGGTAGCTCTGTTAATATCATCTTCAAGGAAGCCTTGGTACAAATGGATTTGCAAGAATACCAGCTGGAGGCTGTTGAGACAGCTTTGTTTGGCTTTGCGGGCCATGCTGTGTATCCGGAAGGAGAAGTAACATTGCCATTAACTCTGGGAAATGGAGAGTTATAAAAGACGGTCATGACAGTCTTTACAGTAGTGGATGCCCCATCTTCGTATAACATCATCCTCGGGCGACCAGCTATGAACGAGATGAGGGCTATGGCCTCCACTTACCATCAGAAAATCAAATTTCCGGTTCGAGGTCAAGTCGGGGAGGTCCGAGGAGATCAACCTTCTTCTCGGAAATGTTATGTGGAGACGGTCCGAGTGGATCAGAAGAGGGCAAGGAAGGAAGATAAGGGGAAGAAGGTGAGCCGTGTAGATGAGGTGGCCGAGAAAAGGGAGATGCATTTTGTTGCTGAGGAGGAACAAGAAGTTGTGAAAATTGAGCCGGGGAAGCATATCCGGGTGGCCTGAGACCTTGGAATTTCCACCCGGGTAAATCTTTTAAATTGTTTAAAAGCTAACATCAATGTTTTTTCTTGGTCTCAGCAGGAACTAGTCGGGATCTCACCTCAAGTGGCTGAGCATAAATTGAATATTATCCCTGGATCCCGGCCTGTGAAGCAGAAGAAAAGGTATTTTGGCCCTGAAAAAGATAAAGTCATTGATGAACAGGTGCAAGAGTTGCTGCGGGTCGGCCACATTCGGGAGGTACAATTCCCTACTTGACTCTCGAATGTGGTCCTTGTTCCAAAAACTAAGTGGAAGTAGAGGATGTGCGTAGACTTCCGGGATTTGAATAAAGCTTGTCCAAAAGATTGCTACCCGCTTCCCCGGATTGATCAGTTGGTAGATTCAACCTCCGGGTTCAAAGTGTTGAGCTTTATGGATGCTTATCAGGGGTACCATAAAATACCCCTTGCCTGGGAAGATCAAGATAAAGCAAGTTTCATCACTTCGGGAGACACTTTCTGCTATGTGGTCATGCCCTTTGGATTGAAGAATGCCGGGGCCACATACCAGCATCTGATGAATCATGTCTTTCAGAAACAGATGGGTAGGAATGTGGAAGTTTACGTGGATGACATCTTAATCAAGACCCGGTAAGTCTCTTGCTTTGTTTCTGACCTGGCCGAGACCTTTGCCACCCTAAAGCAGTATGGAATAAAGCTCAACCCGGCCAAATGTATTTTTGGGGTAAAGAGTGAAAAATTCTTGGGATTTTTGGTGACTGACCGAGGAATTGAAGTAAACCCGAAAAAAATCAAAACAGTGCTTGACATGTCTTCCCCTCAATCTATCCGAGAAATACAAAAGTTGACCGGAATAATTGCTGCCCTGTCTCGATTCATTTCAAGGTCCGCCCACAGAAGCTATCCTTTCTTTCAAGTTTTGAGGAAGGCTCAAATGTTTAGTTGGGACGAGAAGGGTGAGCAAGATTTTCAAGATCTAAAAAAACACTTGACCGAGTTGCCCATCTTAGTGAAGCCCGAGCCCGGAGAGAGATTGTGGGTTTATTTATCCGCTACAGAGTACGCCGTTAGCTCTGTACTCATCCGGAAAGAAGGGACCGACCAGAAGCCGATGTATTATGTCAGTCATGTCCTCAGAGGAGCAGAGCTAAAATACAGTGAAGTAGAGAAGATAGCTCTGGCCTTGGTAGTGACTGCCCGAAAACTGAGACCCTATTTTCTTTCACATCCAATTGTGGTTCTCACTAACTACCCACTTGGGAGAATCATGACACATTCTGAAGTCTCTGGAAGAATGGTCAAATGGACAGTAGAGCTCAGGAATATGACATATGACATTAAGTATAAACCTCGGGTTGCTATAAAATCCCAAGCATTAACAGATTTCTGGATAGAGATGATTCAACCGGAAGAGGAAGAAGTATGAAGAGTTTTTGTTGACGGTGCATCGAACTTGTCAGGATGTGGGGTCAGGGGTAGTTTTGATTGCTCCATCAGTAGAGAAGCTAGCTTTAAGGATTGATTACCGGGTCACCAATAACGACGCTGAATATGAAGCTGTCCTGGTTGGATTACAAGCCGCCCGGGAAGTTGGAGCTTCCTGGGTCATTATTTATTCTGATTCTCAACTAGTTGCCCAACAAATAAAAGGAGTATATGAAGCCAAAGATGAAAAAATGCTCAAATATTTGGGGCTCATCACAGCCCGGGCAGCGCGCTTAATTGATTGGAGTATCGAGCAAATTCCCTGGGAAAAGAACGGGGAGGCTAACACCTTAGCCAAAATGGCCGCCTCCTTGACAGACATAAATAGCCGGGAAATCTTGTGCTTCACCCGACTGGTTCTCTCTATTGATGAAAATGCACCATCAACATAGAAGAATTAATGGATGGCCCCTTTGATCGACTATATAGCTCATGCCAAGCTCCCAGCGGACCGGGCTCAAGCTCTAAAAATCAAGAAGCAAGCACCTAGGTTTGTCCTTTTAAATGGTGTTATACAGGAGATCGTACTAGGGCCCTTTGCTTAAATGCATAGCAGAAAACAAAGTGGAATATCTCCTCCGAGAAATCCATGAGGGATGCTGTGGTGAACATCTCGGCGGAATCGCCCTGGCTCGAAAAATGATACTAGCCGGATTTTGGTGGCCCCGGATAAATCAAGATGCTGCTCAGTTTGTTCAAACATGTAAAAGTTGCCAGCATCATTCTAAATTTCAGCACAATCCAACTACGAGTATGCAACCTATCTCTGCATCATGTCCCTTTGATCAATGAGGCATGGATATCGTGGGTCCTTTTCCTATAGCCCAGGCTCAGAAAAAATTTCTTCTGGTGGTCGTGGATTATTTCTCTAAATGGGTGGAGGCCGAGCCTTTGGCCAAGATTACTGAGGAAGAGGTGATGAAATTTCTATGGAAGAATATTGTTTGCAGATTTGGTATCCCCAGAAGATTAATTTTAGACAATTGGAGACAGTTCCAGGGGAAGAAAATCATGTCTTGGTGCAAAGAAATGAAAATCACTCAATCTTTCACCTCAGTAGCTTACCCACAAGCCAATGGCAGACCGAGGTAAACAATAGGATCATTGTACAAGCATTAAAAACCCGACTTCACGGAAAAAGGTAAAGGCTGGGTTGAAGAATTACCAAGCATACTGTGGGCATACCGGACTACTCCCCGGACAGCCACCCAAGAAACTCCATACAGTTTAGTCTATGGCTCGGAAGCAGTTTTGATTGTGGAAATCAGACAATCTTCTACTCGAGTGGAATCCTACCCGAGTAACAATGATCAAACCCGAGCCATTGAGCTTGATCATGTTCATGAAAAGAGGGATCAGACAGCCATCCGAATGGAAGCCTATCGAAGTCGGGTTATAAAATCACATAATAAACATGTTCGAGCACGGGATTTCCAGGTCGGAGACCTAGTTATGAAGAAAGTGAAGCCAGTAGGTGATGTGGGGAAATTAGAAGCTCGTTGGGAGGGACCTTTTAAAATAATTCAAAGAGTCAGCTCAGGATCAACTTATTATCTGGAAGATTCCCAGGGACACACCCTCAAGAGACCTGGAATGCATTTCACTTGAAAAGATTTTACGCTTAAAAGTTCTTTTGTATCCCTTAATCTGTATTCGAATAAAATGAAGATCATTCAAGGAAATGTCTATTAGGTCCAGAGACCCGTAACCTGGCCCGGGGACCCGCATACCAGTCATATATTAAGTCCAGGGACCCATACCCTGGCCTGGGACCCGCACCCTGGTAATCTATTAAGTCCAGGGACCCGTACCCTGGCCCGAGGACCCGCATCCTGGTCATCTATTAAGTCCAAGGACCCGTATCTTGGCTCGGAGACCCGCACCCTGGTCATCTATTAAGTCCAGGGACCCACACCTCGGTCATATATTAAGTCTAGGGACCCGTACCCTGGCCTGGGGACTCGCACCCCGGTTATCTATTAAGTCCATGGACCCGTACCCTGACCTGGGGACCCACACTCCGGTTATTTACTAAATCCAGGGACCATTACCCTGGCTCGGGGACCCATATCCCAGTCATCGGATAAGCTTAGGGACTTGTAACCCAATTACATGTTAAAAAGATTTTTAGTGAGTTATTAATTGTGAAGATATTTGAAAAAGCTCGAGCCATTTCTAACACTTGGGAATATTTTCAACCACTTGTCAAATGCAAGAAAAACGAAGAGGAAAAACATATTTCATTAAACAAAAAAAGGAATTTACAGGGTGCCCCGAAGCCCGGGAAAAATAAAAAAAATCCTAGTCTACTTTGGGGTCCTCCTCCTCTTCCTCCGCATCCTCCGGGAGAGAGGCAGCAGCCTTCATCAAGTCCGGGAAATCTTCCTTGTCAGTAGGAACGAGGCCTGCTTCTTGAAACTGCTCCAAACATTTGTTGAAGCCCAGGTCAAAGTAGACAAAGGTTTTATTAGCCACCATCTTCTTGAACTCCCGGGACTTCAAGAATTGGGCCATCTTTTCTTCCTGAGAGGTCCTCAAGAGATCCAGAGCGGCTTATGTCTCTTCAGCTCGGGCCCAGGAGGATTCTGCTTCTTCCCTGGCCGCCTATACCTCTAGCTTAATAGCCGCTGAGTGGTCATCGAGGGCTTTTTGGGTCGACTCCAATTCTGACCGGGCCTAGGCTAATTCTGCTTGGGCCAGGTCCACTTGCTATTTCCAACCGGCTTTCTCCCGGGCCAAGACGTGCTCATGAATCTCCTTTACCCGCCCCAATTCCTCCTGAAGTTTGTCGTGCGTCTCCCAAGCAGTGGTGACTTGGTGGTTTGCTATCCTGACTGCATTAGCTACCTGCTCATAAGCAGCTATGAGCATTTGCAAGCCCTGTAATCAAAAGAGGGGTCAGAAATTGGTGATACATAATTAAATAGCAAATAAGGAAACTTACATAGAAGGACCGGGAAACCCCCTCAAAGAGTTTTTGGTTGGGGTGAAGTCCTTTAAAGTGCTCAACCTCTTCAGGACGAAGGAGACCCCGCACCATCTTGGTCAAATCCGTGCTTATGTCATCGCAAAATATGTTGGGCAAGACCATGGGCACTTGGCCCTGTGGAGTAGTGTAATGCCCGAGATTTTTTTCTGTTAATCCGAGATTATTAATTGATAAATTGATGTGATTATAGAAAGACAACTTCGAGACAAGAAATTGGAAAGCATGAGGATTGTAGTTATGAAATCCTGTAGTTATCGCGCATATGCGCTAGAAGCAAGTGCCGAAGTAGAAGACCTCGCGCATATGTGAGAGACTAGGCGCGCATATGCGCGAGCATGTGAATCACCCGAGTGCCGAGACAGTAGGTCTCGCGCATATGCGGGAGATGAGGCGCGCATATGCACGAGCAGATGCAGTGTACAAGCGTTGAGACAGTAGGTCTCGCGCATATGCGCGGGACGAGGCGCGCATATGTACGAAATGGTGAATTCATCATTTTCCGAGACAGAGATCTCGCGCATATGCGCCGGTGATGTTCGCGCATATGCGCGAGACATGCAGAATGTATATTGAGCCACTTGTCTTTGCCATGCAATAAAAAGGATGATAATCCTTCATTTCCTTCAGACTGAGCAGCAAGAATCGAGAAAAGCCCATGGCCAACTTCAAGTTTCTTCATTTTATATGAATTTGATTTTGCGAGATCCGCCCGTCTGATTTTCAATCCGGGTTCGGTACCGTGCTTCTCTCGTTAAGAGCTTCAAAAGTATGCGAGTTTATTTACTTTTCAGCATGGATTGAAAATATATTGTTGGGGGAATCATGATTTGATCTATATTATGTGTTCTTGAAATTGTGGTAATTGTATAACCGAAACCGGATCGAAGAACGGACATCGTATGAAATTGTTATCAATTTCCATCTTATTTTGATTGAGACTATGCAGATTTTGAGAGTTCTAGCTTGTATTTGTTATTGATTATGTGTTGGGATTGATATCTATTGATATTTGAGTTGCTGGATATATCGAGATTGTGCTGTTATGCCGTCGAAACAGAATTAGATTGAGTTCTGATCATATCCAGTATTGATTTGAGTTGTATATTGATATTGTACTTCTCGAATATATGTCATTCCAGAGTTGGTATTGAATGCTTCGAAGACTGAATAGAGCCAGACTGATAATTGATTTCGTTGACCAGACTGATCTACGAAAAAAAGGTATAAACCAATGTTAAACCGGGAAGATACGACTCGAGTAAGAGATAGCTTGAGTTTCCCAAAATCACATAATTTATTGTAATTTCTTTGATGTTTGCAATTCATGAGATTGATATGCTTAGTCTATTGATTTATAGCAAAGCATGTATTGAGTCTTTGGCAGAGGTGCCAAGTCACTGGACATTTGGTGGATATCGATGTGCTTAGGAGTAGATCGACTCCTATTGCAGAGATTCGATATAAAGAGCCAATGTCTGGGAATAAGAACGTACCACCATCTAGCTGGGAAGAGTAGGTGGGAGACTTGTTACGTTTTTATTCAACCGAGATCCCTAGATAAGAGTCGAGTCAAGAGTAAAAGTCAAAGAGTTGATTTATTGCTTTGTATCGATTTATGCTTTCGTAGACTACGATGCATATTGTTTTACAAATGTTATATGCTTTTGTATATGTTTATATGAACTGCATGTATACGTTGTTTATACTGGAATATATTTTTCACCGGAGTTATCCGGCTGTTGTTGTGTTTGTATGTGTGCATAACTGTTGCGACTTTGATTGTTGCACTCCCAAGAGCAGGTTGTCCACAAGTAGTATAATTCGGTGAATCCAAATATCGTATCCACATGAAAGCTAAGATAATTACAAGTCCACTACAATGTCTTTTTGTTTTTGTTTTTTTTTTCTTTAATGGTTTGAATCTTTAATTGGTAATTTTTAATTGTTCAAATTGTAATTTAAGTAGTTAAGTTTAAAGGATGCACTCTTGGTATTTTAATAAAGTTAACATTAATGAACATTATTGAAATCCACTTAATAAAATGGTTCCAATATATATTAAATAATCATATTTTTATTATGTTATATATTATTATCTTATAAGTATATAATATATACCAAAACTTGTAAATGTTTTCAAGTATTTATTGTGTTATATATATATTTGTAAACACTAAATCAATGTTCCCACTTTAAATGGTTGGTAAACCAAACAAACATTTAAATGGTACCAAGAAATTAATATTATGATATAATCATATAATAAATCAAGGCATCCACTTTAAATGGTTGGTAATACCAAACTAACATTTAAATGGTTCCAAGAATTTACTGTAACATATAGCAACAATAAATCAAAACTCACACTTATAAGTAGGGTATAATAATACTTAAAAAAATAAATATAACATAAACAATAAATAATGATTAAATAATATAAAACAGAGATTCTTACCTTAATAACCTTATTACCATGCCAAGAGTTTCACCTTTTCATCTCAACTTTGGGAAGTTAGCTACTCATTATTCAAAGTGTAAAACTTTGAATATGAATTTAACATGCTAATTATATTTAAATGAAGAAATAAAGGAAAAATAAATAGAGAAATATTATGAACTCAAAGGTTTGTTCATAAAATGAGGGATATCTCAATACATTACAATGCACTCCTATTTATAGCCAAATTTGGGGAGACAACCACAAATAAAATATTATTTTTTACACATAAGTCTTCATTGGTGTTCCAAGAAATTAATATTTTAATACACATCACTTTTGAAAATCTTCCCATCTGAATTTTCTTCTCCACATAAAATAAAACATGTAGATATCTGAGTTGTTTGAATTGTCGTATTTTTTTTTAACCATTTGACCAAGTAATTTGATAGATATGGTCAAAATACTAGAGCATGGTAAAACTGCCACTTCTTTGGTAACTTTAATTGTTGCTTAATTTGATCCCACTTGTGAGAAGATTTTTATCTCATGCTTGCCACTAATATTGTAGATATTAACATCAACTTTCTACAGGTCCAAGAATCATCTTAATCCCATTTGCAACGCCAAGTTTATTCTTATTTTATCGAACTTGTAAAAAATAGTAAAAACTTATAATTACACAACAACTTATATTTTATACAATTTATTATAAAACATATAATATTTAAACATTTAATAAAACAAAAACTATATATTTATATTATAAAACATTTAATTAATATACAATTTTTTATTTTTATCACACTCCCCAACCAGCTTATTGCTAGTCCCTAGCAATTTAAGCGTTAATAGCAACACAAAACATATTGATTAATTTAAATAGAAATGTAATCAGAACTATCCAAGTGTTTAAATTAAATTTGAAAACTGTCAAAGTAATATCAAGATCATTATAATTATAATTTATGAAATAATATGAACTGATCAATTCAAAGCTTATTTTCAGGTAGTTAAATGTACATGGCCTTCAGAAATTCCTACTAAGAGTCTCAACTCCATATCCTCACAGGTTAATAAGTGTTTCAATTATGGGAATGATTTCTCTCATGGAGTTGGAATACAGATAAATGCTCAGGAAAATGGTTTACAGAATGCAGACAGACAAACGAGCCAAACTAATCAAAAGATAGGAAATCCATATATTCAAAATCCAGTTGTTCTTATTATATATTTTTTTCCTGATTTTTTTTACATCATGGAATCAGACTAAGTTTATGCTTCTTGACCACATATTTATTTAATTTGTACAATGTATTTCTCTCTTTCTTTCTTTTTTTTTTCCTTTTTTTATTTGTATTTTTATGAGAGATAAATGGGTCGCAGCATAAAACTTAGAAATTACATAAATCTTCAATATCTTTCTTTTTTTTTCCAGGAAATATCAATTTTATTTTTCAAAATAAGAACACAATATCTAAACAATAGATAGCCTCTCTGATGATCAATAAAGGCTCGCAAGCTGTTTTCCCAATCCTCTCCACCCACTCACAAAATATGTGTGAGTTTAAAAAATTTAGGCACTCTTATCAGGTATATCTTGGGCCATATACTTTAATAACTGATTTTATCACAATGGTTAATCATTCAAAAAGATTTCATAAATCATATTTTTATAGTGATCAAAATATTAAAATTGACTTTTTTTTTTCAAATAAAAATTTAAACATCCTTAGATAGATTATTACAATTTCTAATCTAAACTTTTCAAACATGTAATGTATGATATTTTGCAAAAATTACTAAGATACAAACAATAAACATGTTTTATTTTAAAATAATTTTATATGTTTTTATTTTAAAATAATTTTTTTTTAATTATTTTTTTTATTTTTAAGTTTGTTCTCCCCTTAATCAGAATATGACATTGTCCCTAATGTCAAAATAACTATTAATAAAGAGTACATAATGAAAAAGATATCGCCTGGAATTTTATTGAAGATAACAAACTGAAACAAACGCAAACCAATCCACGATTTTTGAATCAATGATCCAACTTTCTTTTCTTACTGCTTGGTTGCGACCAATTGATATTTGTTATCATCGGATCAGGCTTATGAACAAAAGCTTCCAAGTCATCAATTAATTGGTCGGCAGTCGAAGCAAAAATGAGCATCCGTCGTGAATTTTCTGAAATGAAATTCTGTTCCACAGCTTTATCAAGAAATGTCAACAAACTGTCATAATAATTATTGATATTCAACAAGCCCACAGGTTTATTATGGATATTAATTTGTGCTCAAGAAACAGTGTGAAAAATTTCTTCTAATGTACCAAAACCACCTGATAGTACGATAAAAGCATCAAAATTTTCATTCATTTTGGTGATTCTTTCATACATAGAAGAAACTTTTAATTCCTCCCCAATCGTAACACCTGTAATATTTCCTTAAGCTAAAGCTGTAGGAATAATACCTAAAACCTGACTACCTCCAAGATGAGCGGATGTTGAAACGGATCTCATTAACCCAATATTACCTCCCCCATATACCAAGTGAATTTTTCTCTCAGCCAATATCTTTCCAAGATTATTCGCTGCTTCTACAAATACTTCATTTTCTCCAGAACTCGACCCACAAAATACACAAATATTTTTCAATGTTTGTGCAGAGGATCCAACCATGTTTTTACTTTCTTTTTGGTCTGCGAAAATAAAGAAAAAGATGAGAGATTTTATAGGGGTAATATATTATCATGACAAAACTATGGGTCATAGCTGTAAGCAAAATAATCAGAATAAACAGTAAAAATAATAATGACACACATGCATATAAACAGTAGTGTGATTGTGGCTCACATTTTTCCTCTGGTTTTACGTCCAGAAACGGCTTCAACGCCTTCTATGAGTCGAGGATATGCTTCCCATCCAATTTTCTTATAAATTGGCAAACATGGTCTTTTTTAGTCGGATTCCCAAGACTATGACGCTCATCTTGAAATTGTTTCCATAAACGGAGAAGTTCAATTTGCACATGTCCACTAGAATGCGTCTCAAGAGTCAATAAGATGTTATCTAAAGTCTCCTTACTCAGCCCATTCTTAATGAAACCAATTTTATCTTCTCTGTTATCGGAAACACATCCCAAAGATCTGCATCGTTTGTCACAAGTCCATCTTGCACACTTATGACAAACCCCTAACCTTTTGGCCCTTCATTTTTCGCATAAGTGCTTTTCCTAATCTAGACAAATACCGAATGAGCAATGATTGTGGAACTTCTCTTCCTAATCGGACCCTTAGCTTCTATTACAAGACGAATATCTTCTGGAATTCCTTTTTGCATTAACAATCTTAATCTTTCACACCTACCTGCATAAATTTTTCTTAGAACATTTTCAGAAACAGAAGGAAAATATTTACAAATTTTTGAGAGATTTTCATCCATTTTGAAAAGAAAAGAAATGATTTTTTTTTATTTTTGTATCAGCAATTGTGGGAAACTGATTTAACCGACTATGAGAGTCACGGAGTACCGTTATCCGCCATTTAATCGGGAAAATAAAAAGATTAAGGAAACATGAAATAAAAACAAACAAAATTAAATGCAACATAAAAATTTAAGGATCAGAAAGGGAAATAAACTCTTCCTGAAAGATTTCATTTTCCAAAAATGGTTTAAGCCTTTGTCCATTCACTTTAAAAACATCACCATTTTTAGGATTTTCAATATCCACAGCTCCATAAGGATACACATGTTTTACAACATATGGGCCTGTCCATCTTGATCTTAATTTTCCTGGGAATATGTGAAATCGAGAATTATAAAGCAAAACTTTTTTACCAATCTCAAAGATTTTCTAAGAATTGTTTTATCATGAAATTATTTGATTTTTGCTTTATAAATCCTTGAATTCTCATACGCATCATTCCTGAGTTCATCAAGTTCATTAAGTTGCAATTTGCGCAATTTGTTGCAATCATCCATGCTTGAATTAAAAGTTTTGATCGCCCAATAAGTTTTATGTTCCAATTCCACAGGCAAATGACAATGTTTTCCGTAAACCAACTTATAGGGAGACATATTCAATGATGTTTTAAAAGCTGTTCGATATGCCCAAAGTGCATCATTAAGTCGCAGAGACCAATTTTTTCTATTTGAGTTAACAGTTTTTTCCAAAATTTTCTTTATCTCCCTATTAGCTAATTCAACTTGTCCATTTGTTTGAGGATGATAAGGAGTAGTTACTTTGTGAGTAATACCATATTTTTTCATTAATGAAGCAAATGGTTTATTAACAAAGTGAGTTCCCCCATCACTTATCATGGCTCGAGGAATTCCAAATCTACTAAAAATATTTTCTTTCAAAAATTTGATAACGATTTTATGATTATTTGTTCGACATGGAATTGCCTCTATCCATTTGGAAACATAATCAACTGCAACTAAAATATACAAGTATCCAAACGACGGTGAAAAAGGTCCCATAAAATCAATTCCCAAACAGTCAAAGATTTCAATTTCAATGATAGGATTCAAAGGCATCATGTTTCTTTTTGAAATCGCACCCAATTTTTGACAATTTTCACAGATCTTGCAGATTTTGTGGGTGTCTTTAAACAAAGTGGGCCAATAAAATCCACACTGCAAGATTTTTGCAGCCGTTTTCTTTGAAGAAAAATGTCCTCCGCATGCTTCTGAATGACAAAATTTAATGACACTACTTACCTCATTGTCGGGTATGCAACGTCGAAAAATTTGATCCGGACAATACTTGAACAGATACGGATCATCCCAATAAAAGTTTTTTACCTCATTCAAAAATTTTCTTTTATCTTGGGAACTCCATTGCGGTGGCATTTTTCCTGTCACAAGAAAATTTACTATGTTAGCAAACCAAGGTGTAGTAGTAACTGAAAATAGATGTTCATCAGGAAAATTATCGTTAATTGGTGTCATTTCACAAGATGATCCTGTTACTAGTCTCGATAAATGATCGGCTACGACATTCTCGGTTCCTTTTTTTATCTTTGATCACAATGTCAAATTCTTGGAGCAACAAAATCCATCGTATCAGTCGTGGCTTGGCATCCTGTTTGGTCAACAAATATCTAATATCAGAATGATCAGTAAACACAATAGTCGTTGATCCAATCAAATAAGAACGAAATTTATCTAATGCAAATATTACAGCAAGTAGTTCTTTTTCATTTGTGGAGTAATTCATTTGATCATTGTTTAAAGTTCTACTTGCATAATATATCACGTAAGGCTTACCGTTTCTTCTTTGACCCAGTACTGCACCTATTGCATAATCACTCACATCGCACATGATTTCAAATGGTAAAGACCAATCAGGAGGTTGCATGATAGGAGCTGATGTTAAATGTCGAATGATTTTATCAAAAGCATTTTGACAGTCTTGAGTCCACTCAAATGCAGTGTCTTTTGTTAAGAGGTTACAAATGGGTAGAGATTGAACTAAAGTCCTTTATATACCTCCTATAAAATCCAGCATGTCCCAAAAATGAGCGAATTTGTTTAATGGTTTTTGGAGGGGGTATATTGGCAATGACATCAACTTTGGCTTTATCAACTTCAATTCCATGAGATGACACGACATGTCCCAAAACAATCCCAGAAGTAATCATGTAATGATATTTTTCCCAATTTAAAATAAGACCTTTTTCCTCACATTTTTTTAAAACTTTTTCCAAATTTTCAAGACATTTATCAAATGTATTCCCAAAAACAGTTAAATCATCCATGAAAATTTTCAAACAATTTTCAACCATGTCGCTAAAAATGCTTAGCATACATCTTTGAAATGTTGCTGGGGCATTGCATAATCCAAATGGCATCCTTCTAAATGCAAATGTTCCAAAAGGACATGTGAATGTAGTTTTATCTTGATCTTCGAGTGCAATGAAAATTTGATAATAACCTGAATATTCATCAAGAAAACAGTAGTATGGATGACCTGCTACTCTTTCTAAAATTTGATCCAAAAATGGTAATGGAAAATGATCTTTTCTAGTGGCGTTATTTAATTTTCTATAATCAATACACATCCGCCAACTAGATGGGACTCGACTTGTTAACAATTCACCTTTTTCATTTTTTATCACTGTGGTGCCAGATTTTTTTGGAACTTCTTGTGTTGGGCTTACCCACTTACTATCAGAAATAGGGTAGATAATCCCAACATCAAGTAGTTTGAGAACTTCAGTTTTCACAACATCTTTCATGTGTGGATTTAATCTCCTTTGGGGTTGTTGAGATGTTTTTGCATTTTCTTCTAAGTGAATTTTGTGAGTGCAAATTAGTGGATTAATTCCCTTGAGATCTTTTAGTGTCCAATCAATTGGATTTTTATGTCTTTTAAGCATATCAACTAATTTACCTTCTTGATCACTTGCTAGTTTGTAAGAAATTACCACCGGATATGTTTCATCTTCTCCAAGAAATGCATACTTCAATTCTTCTGGCAAGGGTTTTAACTCCAATATGGGTGGTTCGTCTTTGTTCTCATATTTTGCCTCAAATTCTTTCTCTGATCCTGGTAACGAGTGATACCTGATAAAATCATCAAGATCAATTTCAATATTTTCTTTAACAGTTTCAATTGAACAAATATCTAATTGATCACGAGTACTCCCTTCTTGAATGTTTTCTTCCACAAGAGTTTCAATAAGATTTTCATCTTCACTTTCATCTCCTTTGTCATGTGGTTGCTTACAAAGATTAAAAACATTGAGCTCCATGGTCATGTTACCAAATGACAACTTCATTATTCTATTCCTGCAATTTATAATAGCATTAGAAGTTGCTAAAAATGGACGACCCAGAATTACAGTTGCATTACAAGCTTCGATAGGTTGTGTATCTAAAACTATGAAATCGACAGGATATACAAAGTTATCAACTTGGATCAACACGTCTTCTACCATACCTCTTGGCACTTTAACAGATCTATCGGCAAGTAAAAGTGTTACCGAAGTAGATTTTAACTCGCCTAGATTGAGTTCTTGATAAACTGAATATGGAAATAAATTCACACTAGCTCCAAGATCAAGCAAGGCTTTTTTAATCTTTCGTTCTCCAATAATACATGAAATAGTAGGACAACCAGGGTCTTTGTATTTCAAAGTATTATTATTTTGAATGATTGCACTTACTTGTTCGGCTAAAAATGCTTTCTTTTTCACATTCAATTTTCTTTTCACAGTGCACAAGTCTTTCAAAAATTTGGCATATGATGGTACCTGTTTTATTGCATCTAATAAAGGAATATTAACTTTTACTTGTTTAAAAATATCATATATATCAGAATTCAAATTTGATTTTTTTGTATTTTTCAATGCATGAGGGAATGGTGGTGACACTGTCTGTTGAACCTCCTCTTTGCAAGTTATGGATTCCACATCCTTACCTTTTGGAGTTGATTTATCATCATCTTCACAAGGTTCAGGAATGGATTTTTCCACAACCTTACCACTTCGAAGGGTAATAACAGATTTTACCTGATCCATCGGTTGAGTTCCAGAAGTTCCAGTTTGTGAATGATGATCCTTGGGATTAGGCTGTGGTTGTGAAGGAAATTTACCTTTTTCATGAACATTAAGTGCAGATGCAAATTTAGCAAGAGTATCTTTTAAATCTGTCATGGTTTGAGCAGTTTGAGTATTGATAGACTCTTGCTTTGCAATGAAAGAATTCACTAAATCTTCCAAATTTCTTTTAGGTGGAGGAACATAAGGTGCATAATTTTGAAAATTTTGTTGAGTTTGAAAATGTGGTTGCGGAAATTGTGCAGCATTATCATTCCTCCAACTAAAATTTGGATTATTTCGCCAATCTGGATTGTAATTTTGAGAAAATTGTTCAAAATTTGTCCTTTTGAAATTGTTCAAAACATTGACTTGTTCATGGAGACATTCTTTAAAAGAGGGCAAAGTGGGACAATCTTTTGTAGAATGTTCACTTGTATCACAGATGTGACACGCAATTTCTTGAATAGCTTTTAATTGACCATTTTTTTTTCAATTCAAGTGCCTCAACTTTTCTTGCCAAAGAGGTAAATCTAGCTTGGAGATCGTGTTCATCTTTGAGGGTGTACATACCTCCACCAGATGTGGGAGATTGAATCTTGTTTGATGGTTCGATTGTACCTATAGTGTCCCAATTTTGAGCATTTTCAGCTAATGAATCGAGATACTCAATTGCCTCATTTGGATCTTTATCTTCAAATGTTCCATTACACATAAATTCAACCATTTGCCTATATTTAGGTGTCAAGCCTTCATAAAATTGAGAAACAACTCTCCAAATTTCAAAACCATGATGTGGACAAAGATTAAGCAATTCTTTGTATCTATCCCAACACTGATAAAAAGTTTCTCCTTGTTTTTGAGTGAAAGTGATGATTTTCCTTTTGAAAGAATTTGTTCTATGAGATGGAAAAAACTTTTTCAAAAATTGTTGTTGCAATTCATCCCAAGTTTGAATGGATCCCGATCTAAGATTTTGTAGCCAAATTTTAGCTTTATCTTTTAAAGAAAAAGGAAAAAGCTAAAGTCGAATGGTGTTCATGCTACAATTTAGATCATTATATGTGTTGCACACTTCTTCAAACTCTCGTAAATGCATGTATGGATTTTCAGAATCTAAGCCATGAAAATTGGGTAAAAATTGGATAATACCAGGCTTAAAATTGAAATGAGATGCATCAGGGGGAAAAACTAGACATGAAGGTGCACTAGTACGTGTAAGATTCATGTGATCTCTAAGTGTTCTTCGTCTATCATGATCATGTTGAGATTGAATTTCATCTTCATTTTCTTGGATGGGTTCTTCCGCCATGTTTTGTAAAAATAAAGGGTTATTTCGAATGAGTCGACCACTAAGTGTACGTGACCAAATGCTCATGCAAATGCAAAAGAATAAAAACACACAAAAGCAATAAAAATTCAAATAAAGAAAAATAAACTATAAACAAAATTAAATAGACTTGAAATTAAATTATACTTCCCCGGCAACGACGCCAAAAACTTGTTGCGACTTTGATTATTGCACTCCCAATAGCAGGTTGTCCACAAGTAGTATAATTCGGTGAATCCGAATATCGTATCGACATGGAAGTTAAGGTAATTACAAGTCGACTACAATGTATTTTTGTTTTTGTTTTTCTTTAATGTTTTGAATCTTTAATTGGTAATTTTTAATTGTTCAAATTTTAATTTAAGTAATTGAGATTAAAGGATCCACTCTTGGTATTTTAATAAAGTTAACATTAATGAACATTATTGAAATCCACTTAATAAAATGGTTCCAATATATAATAAATATTCATATTTTTATTATGTTATATATTATTATCTTATTAGTATATAATATATACCAAAACTTGTAAATGTTGTCAAGTATTTATTGTGTCATATATATATTTGTAAACACTAAATCAAGGTTCCCACTTTAAATGGTTAGTAAACCAAACAAATATTTAAATGGTACCAAGAAATTATTATTATGATATAATCATATAAAAAATCAAGGCATCCACTTTAAATGGTTGATAATACCAAACTAACATTTAAATGGTTCCAAGAATTTAGTATAACATATAGCAACAATAAATCAAAACTCCCACTTATAAGTAGGGTATAATAATACTTAAAGAAATAAATATAACATAAACAATAAATAATGATTAAATAATATAAAACATAGATTCTTACCTTTTAATAACCTTATTATCATGCCAAGAGTTTCACCTTTTCATCTCAACTTTGGGAAGTTAGCTACTCATTATTCAAAGTGTAAAACTTTGAATATGAATTTAACATGCTAATTATATTTAAATGAAGAAATAAAGGAAAAACAAAGAGAGAAATATTATGAACTCAAAGGTTTGTTCATAAAATGAGGGATATCTCAATACATTACAATGCACCCCTATTTATAGCCAAATTTGGGGAGACAACCACAAATAAAATATTATTTTTTACACATAAGTCTTCATTGGTGTTTCAAGAAATTAATATTTTAATACACATCACTTTTGAAAATCTTCCCATCTGAATTTTCTTCTCCACATAAAATAAAACATGTAGATATCTGAGTTGTTTGAATTGTGATATTTTTTTAACCATTTGACCAAGTAATTTGATAGATATGGTCAAAATATTATAGCATGGTAAAACTGCCACTTCTTTGGTAATTTTAATTGTTGCTTAATTTGATCCCACTTGTGAGAAGATTTTTATCTCATGCTTGCCACCAATTTTGTAGATATTAACATCAACTTTCTACAGGTCCAAGAATCATCTTAATCCTATTTGCAATGCCAAGTTTATTCTTGTTTTATCGAACCTGTAAAAAATAGTAAAAACTTATAATTACACAACAACTTATATTTTATACAATTTATTATAAAACATATAATATTTAAACATTTAATAAAACAAAAACTATATATTTATATTATAAAAAATTTAATTAATATACAATTTTTTATCTTTATCAATAACAACAGGTGGGACATGATCATGGTCGTGAAGAGGATGAACGATCGAGATAAGAGTGGAGATCCGGGCCTAGATGTAGAACTAAATTTCAACACTTGATATGTAGTTGTTGAATACTAGTTTCTATGGATTTCTTTTGTACAAGACTTGTACTTTGGATATGTTGTAGATATTAAACTTGATCCTGTAATTTGAATGAGATGGGACCTAATTTGTTGTAGAACTTTGTACACTTGTTTATAAAGTGTTCAACATTAAAAAAAAATTACTTCCCAGTTTATTTAATTGATCCATTAAATCCTAATGATGATTGAAAGCGTCCGGGTCCCCACACCAGGTGGTATCAGAGCTGTAGCTGTATGTTCCTTAGATTGTGATAGAAGCGAGAGCGGGGTAGATTGAGTTTTCTTTCCAGCTTTTTTGGTGCTAGCATGTTTTATTGCTTTGAAAATACATCTTTACCTAATTATCTGATTTGATTGGAAACGTGTATTATTGAAAGAATGAATCAGAACCGATTCTTGATCAGAGGTATGATGATCAGAGGAGGACTGAGACAGATTTGTTATATTTGGTTACTAATCCTTTTGATAATCAGATATGCCTCCTTGAAGAATCCCAGAACAGGGTAGTACTTCTACTAATCCGATAGATGTTACAGCAACACCCATGGAAACACTGCTGAAGAGATTTCAGTCGTTCAAACCGCCGACTTTGAAAGGCACTGAGAATTCTATTGATTGTGAGAGTTGGCTTGATGATATTGAAATGCTGTTTGATTCCCTAGATTACACATATGAACGAAGAGTTAGACTGATTGGGCACCAGTTGCATGACGTTGCAAAGAATTGGTGGCTCACAACCAAGAGGGCTTTGGAGCATCGAGGTACAGTTATTACTTGGAAGATCTTTAAAGCTGAGTTCTATCAACGATTCTTCCCAGTGTCGTACCGAAAGGACAACGGTGCAAAGTTTGCTAATCTGAGACATTGTCATCTGAATATCGAATAATATGTGGCCAAATTCTCTACCTTGTTACGTTTTGCTCCTCATGTTGCTGAGACTGATGAAGCAGTGACTGATCAGTTCATTAATGGGCTGAAACCTGAGATCTTTACACTGGTAAATGCAGGGTGACCGAATAATTTCGCTGATACCTTGAACCGATATAAAGGAGCAGAAGCGGGCCTGATCAGGCAGAAAGGAGCTTCGTATGTTGCCTAGCCACCGAAACAGCAACAACCCTCAGCTCAGTTCCACCAACCCCCTCCCATATTTGATAGTGGTGGTAGCAGCAATGGAAAGAAAGATAATATGAAAGTCCGAGGGAAACAGTTTAAGAAGTCTGGTAGTAGTTCATCTAGCTCCATTGGTTCACGACAGAACAAGAGTTAAACAGGGGTCTATTACAGAACTTGTGGCGGGAGACATCCCACAGAGCAATGCTAAGGAGTGTTTGGTAGTTGCAATATCTGTCGACAGCAGGGACATTTTGCCAGAGTCTGTCTACAGCGAAGTTCTCAACGATCCCAGGGAGCAGAATCATCTGGATCAGTGGCTCAAACTGATAGATGATCATCTACTGTTAACTCTTTCCAGCCACCGATTACCCAGTCACAGCAGACGTCAGGAGGAAGCCAGACTGTTAGCCAGCCTCCGAGACAGCAGGCCAGAGTGTTTGCATTGACTGAAGAACAGGCTCAGGAAGCAACTGATGATGTTGTTGCAGGTAACTGTTCTCTTTGTAGTTACCCTGCTTATGTATTGATTGATACGGGTGCATCCCATACTTTTATATCTGAGCGATTTGCATTGATACATGATTTGCCTGTTGAGTCATTATCTGCTGTAGTATCTGTCTCTTCACCTTTGGGGAGAGGTCTTATATCAGTGAAGTCTGTTAAACATTGTATACCGCAGTATGATGGGAATGAGATTGAGTTAGATTGTATTGTACTCGGTTTGTTTGATTTTGACTACATTATCGGTATTGATTTGCTGACCAAGTACATGGCTACCGTAGATTGTTTTCAGAAAATTGTAAGATTCAGACCTGACATGGCTACCGTAGATTGTTTCCAGAAAATTGTAAGATTCAGACCTGACATGGCTGATCAATGAAAATTTTACGGTAAGAGTTCCAGAGCTCGAATTTCTTTGATATCTGTTTTGTCTATGACTCGATTATTACAGAAAGAAGCAGAGGGGTTCCTTGTGTATTCAGTAGATGTCTGAAATCGAGCCCATCATTGGCAGATTTGTCAGTGGTATGTGAGTTTGCTGAATGGCACCGATTGAATTGAAAAAGCAGCTAGAAGATTTGCTGGCCAAGGGTTACATCAGACCTAGTGTTTCTCCTTGGGGCTCTCCAGTACTGTTTGTTAGAAAGAAAGACGGTTCAATGAGACTCTGCATTGATTATCGGCAACTGAACAAGGCTACGATAAAGAATAAATATCTTTTGCCTCGTATTGATGATCTATTTGATTAGTTTCAGGGTTCTTCTGTTTATTCCAAGATCGATATGAGATCTGGATATCATCAGCTGAGAGTCAGAGATTCTGATATATCGAAAACAACTTTCAGAACCAGGTATGGCCACTATGAGTTTATAGTCATGCCGTTTGGTTTAACGAATGCTCTAGCTGTATTTATGGGTTTGATGAACCGTATATTTCAGAGATATCTTGATGACTTTGTGATTATCTTTATTGATGATATTCTGATTTATTCAAAGAATATTATTGATCAAGCTGAACATTTAAGAACCGTATTGAAGATTATGAGAAATGAGAAACTGTATGCAAAGCTGTCTAAATGTGAGTTTTGGCTGAGACAAGTTGTATTTTTGGGACACATTATATATGGAGATGGTATTTCTGTTGATCCTAGCAAAGTTGAGGCTGTGATCAGTTGGCCTAGACCGAAATCAGTGCCAGAGACGCAGTTTTATGGGTTCAGCTGGCTACTATCGTCGATTCATTAAAGATTTTTCCAGCATTGCTAAGCCGATTACTCAATTGACTCAGAAGAATGCCCCATTTGTTTGGTCAGAAGCTTGTGAATCCAGTTTTCTGGAATTGAAGAAGAGATTAACCAGAGCTCTTGTGTTGACTATTCCGTCAGGTACTGGTGATTTTGTTGTTTATTGTGATGCTTCTCACAGAGGACTAGGTTGTGTTTTGATGCAGCGAGGACATGTTATTGCTTATGCTTCAAGACAATTGAAACCACATGAGACTCGATACCCGATTCATGATCTTGAATTGGCTGCCATCGTATTTGCATTGAAGATCTGGCGACACTATCTATACGGTGAGAAATTTGAGATTTATTCTGATCACAAGAGTTTGAAATATCTATTTTCACAGTCAGAACTGAATATGAGGCAACGTAGATGGCTTGATTTATTGAAAGATTTTGATTGTGAAGTCAAATATTATCCGGGGAAATCAAATGCAGCAGCTGATGTACTGAGTCGAAAGGTATGTTCTTTATCCTTATCGACGATTTGTGTCTCGAATTTGATTGAAGATTGCTGTCTTTCTGGATTAGTATTTGAGACAGATTGTCAACCTCTGAGATTATATGCAATTCAAGTTGAACCAGAGTTGATCTTTTGAATTAAAGAAGCACAGAAAGTTGATTAGAATGTTCAGAACTCGATTTTGATGGTCAGATCAAGGCATCGATCAGAATATCAGGTTCGTGATGATGTATTGTATGTGAATAATCAACTTGTTGTGCCAGATGTTTCAGATTTGAAACAGCAGATTTTAACAGAAGCACACTGTAGTCGTTTGTATTCATCCTGGTGGCAGAAAAATGTACAATGATATGAAGAAACAGTTTTGGTGGAAACAGATGAAATGAGACATTGCAGATTTTGTATCCAAATGTTTGAATTGCCAACAGGTGAAAGCAGAAAGGAAGAAATCAGGAGGTCTGTTGCATAGCTTATCTATTCCAGGATGGAAATGGGATCACATTTCCATGGATTTTGTTACGAAGCTACCACGATCCTCCAGAGGTTGCGATGCGATTTGGGTCATTATTGACAGATTAACCAAATCAGCATGTTTTATTCCTTACAGAATGACGTACAGACACGACCAGATGACAGAGATTTATGTCAGAGAAGTTGTCAGATTGCATGGTGTGCCTAAGTCTATTGTATCAGATCGTGATACTCGATTTACTTCGCACTTTTGGCACAGTTTGCAACAAGCTCTAGGTACGAAACGCACTTTTGGCACAGTTTGCAACAAGCTCTATGTACGAAATTACATTTGAGTACTGCATATCATCCTCAGACAGACGGACAGTCAGAGCGGACTATCCAGACATTGGAGGATATGCTGAGAGCTGTAGTGCTAGACTTTGGCACTAGTTGGCAAGATTCTTTGCCACTTTGTGAATTCTCGTACAACAACAGCTATCAGACGAGTATAGAGATGGCTCCATTTGACGTTGTACGGCAAGAAGTGCAGATCCCCTCTTTATTGGGATGAGATATCTGAGGTACCTGAACTTGGGCCTGATATGATTCGAGATATGACTAAGAAAGTGAAGCTGATTCAGCAGAAAATGAAGACAGCTCAAGACAGACAGGCCAATATGCAAATATTTGACGTTGACCGTTAGAATTTGAGCAAAGAGACAGAGTATTTCTGAAGATTTCTCCTTTCAGAGGCATTGTCAGATTTGGCAAGAAAGGAAAATTATCTCCACGTTATATTGGGCCATATAAGATTCTGGAGAAGATAGGTACTCGTGCCTATCGACTCGCCATTCCGCCTTCTCTATCTGGTATACATGATGTCTTTCATGTATCTATGTTGCCGAAATATCTTCCTGATGCTTCACACGTTCTTCAGCCAGAGGAGGCAGAACTTGATGAAACTCCGAGTTATTTTGAAAAACCGATCCAGATTCTAGATCGTAAAGAAAAGCAGCTCAGAACGAAGACTATTCCGCTTGTGAAAGTTCAGTGGAGTCGTCATGGCATTGAAGAAGCTACTTGGGAAACTGAATCCGATATGAGAAAGAAATTTCCAGAGTTATTTCATTGATGTGAGTTTTCTTATTTAGCTTCTGTATATATCCTCTTCTTGTATGTGATTTGATTGCCTGTGATTTCGGGGACGAAATCAGATCTTAGAGGGGGAGAATTGTAATGACCGAGATTTTATTCTGTTAATCCGAGATTATTAATTGATAAATTGATGTGATTACGAAATACAACTCCGAGACAAGAAATTGGAAAGCATGAGGATTGTAGTTATGAAATCCAGTAGGTATCGCGCACATGCGCGGAGACGAGATGCGCATATGCGCGAGAAGCAAGTCCCGAGGCAGAAGACCTCGTGCATATGCGCGAGACTAGGCGCGTATATGCGCGAGCATGTGAATCACCCGAGTGTCGAGACAGTAGGTCTCGCGCATATGCGCGAGTGTACAAGCGTTGAGACAGTAGGTCTCACGCATATGTGCGGGACAAGGCGTGCATATGCGCGAGATGGTGAATTCATCATTTGCCGAGACAGAGAGTTTCGCGCATATGCGCTGGTGATGGTCGCGCATATGCGCGAGACGTGCAGAATGTATATTGAACCACTTTTCTTTGCCATGCAATAAAAAAGATGACATTCCTTCATTTCCTTCAGGCTGAGCAGCAAGAATTGAGAAAAGCCCATGGCCAACTTCAAGTTTCTTCATTTCATAGGAATTTGATTTTGCGAGATCCGCCCGTCTGATTTTCAATCCGAGTTTGGTACATTGTTTCTCTCGTTAAGAGCTTCAAAAGTATGTGAGTTTATTTACTTTTCAGCATGGACTAAAAATATATTGTTGGGGGAATCATGATTTGATCTATATTATGTGTTCCTGAAATTGTGGTAATTGAATAATCGAAATCGGATCGAAGAACGGACACCGTATGAAATTGTTATCAATTTCCATCTTATGTTGCTTGAGACTATGCAGATTTAGAGAATTCTAGCTTGTATTTGTTATTGATTATGAGTTGGGATTGATATCTATTAATATTTGAGTTTGCCGATATATCGAGATTGTGCTGTTATGCCGTCGAAACAGAATTAGATTGAGTTCTGATCATATCCAGTATTGATTTGAGTTGTATATTGATATTGTACTTCTCGAATATATGTCATTCCAGAGTTGGTATTAAATGCTTCGAAGACTGAATAGAGCCAGACTGATAATTGATTTCGTTGACCAGACTGATCTACGAAAAAAGGTATAAACCAATGTTAAACCGGGAAGATACGACTCGAGTAAGAGATAGCTTGAGTTTCCCAAAACCACATACTTTATTGTAATTTCTTTGATGTTTGCAATTCATGAAATTGATATGCTTAGTCTATTGATTTATAGCAAAGCATGTATTGAGTCTTTGGCAGAGGTGCCAAGTCACTGGACATTTGGTGGATATCGATGTGCTTAGGAGTAGATCGACTCCTATTGCAGAGATTCGATATAGAGAGCCAATGTCTGGGAATAAGAACGTACCACCATCTAGCTGGGAAGAGTAGGTGGGAGACTTGTTACGTTTTTATTCAACCGAGATCCCTAGATAAGAGTCGAGTCAAGAGTAAGAGTCAAAGAGTTGATTTATTGCTTTGTATCGATTTATGCTTTCGTAGACTACAATGCATATTGTTTTACAAATGTTATATGCTTTTGTATATGTTTATATGAACTGCATGTATACGTTGTTTATACTGGGAATATATTTTTCACCGGAGTTATCCGGCTGTTGTTATGTTGGTGTGGGGACCCGGGCTCTAACTCAATTGTCTTTGGGATTAATTGGATCTTTGCTAGAAAATGTGGGTCAAAATTTTTGCTTTTAATATAAAAAACAATTTTATATAAATCATGCACAAATAATACCTCTATTTTATTTCAACAAAGTAGGTACATATCTTGTTTCATTACATACTTAAACAAACTAGTATTTGAAACACATTACATATCAAATGTAAAAGCTACTAGTCCATCTTCTACGCCCGTAATCACCACGCTATCTCGATCTCTCATCCTTGTCTCGACCCTGATCCTGCCCCACCTGTTGTCATGCACACATACAGACACAACAACAGCCGGATACTCCGGTGAGAAAAAATCCCAGTATAAAATATGTATACATGCATGTCATGCAATTACATACAAAATCATAACACATAAATCAGTAATTATGACACATTAGTGAATACAGATAAAACAATTCGACTCTTATTCTTTAACTCAACTCATATCTAAATCTAGGGATCCCGGTGTGAATAAGACGTAACAAGTCTCCCACCTACTCTCCCAATCGGGGTGGCGGTACGTCTTATTCCTAGACTTCGGCCCTGTCTGTATCTAATATCTACAATCGGAGTCGATCTTCTCCTATGCTTCGATATCACCGAACGTCTAGAAACTTGGCATATCTGCCAAAGACTTTCCTATCTCAATGCTTGTATATAAATCAATATAAAGCACAACATAACAAGGTATAAAAATCTAGTATGTGATTTGTGGGAAACTCAAACCGGATCTGATTCGAGTTATATCTCCCCAATCAAACATGGAATTATACCTTTCTCGTCGTAGTCTCGGTTTGAACAAGTCTAAGCCTTGAAATCTCGATATCAAATCTGTCAATACCAATCTGAAATAACATATATAACATGTACCATATCAATCTCCAATTCAAGGTAGGATATGTGTGTAGATCAACAGGCAATTTCAATAAATTTCGACGGCATAACGGCGTAGTCTCTATATACCGATAATACCAACACGAGAATTATATCATCAGCTCCTAACCATCACAATCTATACATCATAATCTCCCAATCTGCATATTCTCAACTCAAGACATGCTGGAAAATGAATAAACTCGCATATCATATCCGTTCTTCGATCCGGTTATGAATATAAGTTCATAATAATCACAAGAACACATGATAGTACTCAAAATCTGATTTCTCCAACATCATATTGCCAAATCAAACAAGAACATAACAAAACTTACATCCTTTCGAAGCTAGTAATACGAAGAACACAAATATGAACTCGGATCGAAAATCGGATGGTTAGATTCTTCACAATCAAATGTCTAAGATGGAATGAAGTTTGGAGAAATCTCTGAATTTGCTCTCGGTCCTTTTGCTGCTGAAAATGCAGGAATGAAGACACTTCACATATATATTTTACATGCAAGGCAAATGGCTTATTCTTTATTCAACACGTCGCACCGCGGGTGCGCTGAGCTTACTGTAATACTTCCACAAATTCAGAAGGAACGACCGCGGATGCGCTGGCTTTTGGAACGCGGGTGCGTTGCCCTCTCTGTCCCAACACCGCGGTGCGGTAGCTTTTAAAGCGCGGGTGCACTGACTGTACTGTACACCAAACTCGAATTGCAACTTTGCCTCTCCATGTCTATTCTTCCATTCCCTTATTCATAATACATAGTAAACTCAAAAGTATTAAACTAAAATTTCGGGCATTACATTTCTCCCCCTCTTAGATATGAGTTCGTCCTCGAACTCGCAAGCAATCAATCAAAATAGGTAAAAGAAGCAATCTAATCAAAAGCTGAATAAATACTCACATCATGGAAATAACTCTGGATATCTTTGTCTCATCTCTGATTCTGTCTCCCAAGTTGCTTCTTCAGTGCCATGACAACTCCACTGAACTTTCACTAACGGAATAGTCTTCGTTCTGAGCTGTTTTTCTTTCCGATCCAGAATCTGAATTGGCTGTTCAATATAACTTAAAGTGTTGTCAAGCTCGGCTTCGTCAGGCTGAATGACATGAGAAGTATCAGGCATATATCTACGCAGTGTCGACACATGAAAGACATCATGTATCCCAGATAGAGAAGGAGGAATGGCGAGTCGATAGGCACGATCGCCAATCTTTTCAAGAATCTCGTATGGACCGATGTATCTAGGAGACAATTTTCCACGTTTGCCAAATCTGACAACGCCCTTGAAGGGAGAAATTTTCAAAAATACTCTGTCTCCCTGTTCAAATACTAACGGTCGACGACGTACATTTTCATACTTGGCTTGCCTATCCTGCGCTGTCTTCATTCTTTTCTGGATCACTTTAACTTTCTCAGTCATTTCACGAATCATATCAGGCCCCAATTCTGGTACCTCTGAGATGTCATCCCAATACAGCAGATATCTGCACTTCTTTCCGTATAATGCTTTAAACGGTGCCATCTCGATGCTCGTCTGATAGCTGTTGTTGTACGAGAATTCACAAAGTGGTAGTGAATCTTGCCAACTAGTGACAAAATCTAGCACTACAGCTCTCAGCATATCCTTTAATATCTGGATAGTCCGCTCTGACTGTCCGTTTGTCTGAGAATGATATGCAGTACTCAGGTGCAATGCGTACCTAGAGCCTGCTGCAAACTGTGCCAGAAATGTGAAGTGAATCGGAGATCACGATCTGATACGATAGATTTCGGCACACCATGCAATCTGAATACCTCTCGGACATATATCTCTGTCATTTGATCATATCGGTACGTCATTTTGTATGGAATAAAACATGCTGATTTGATCAATCTGTCAATTACGACCCAAATCGCATCACAACCCAGGGATGATCGTGGTAAATTCGTAAAAAAATCCATGAAAATGTGATCCAATTTCCATTCAGGAATAGATAAACTCTGAAGTAAACCTTCGGGTTTCTTCCTCTCGGCCTTCACCTTTTGGCAATTCAGGCACTTAGATACAAATTCTGCAATGTCTGATTTCATTTGTTTCCACCAAAATTGTATCTTCAGATCATTGTACATCTTTCTGCCACCAGGATGAATACTAAACCGACTACAGTGCGCTTCTGATAAAATCTGTTGTTTCAAATCTGAAACATCTGGCACTACAAGACGGTTATTCACATACAAAACATGATCATGTACTTGATACTCTGAATGATGTCATGATCTGACCATCTCAATCGACTTCTGCACATTCTGATCATTTTTCTGTGCTCCTTTAATGCGCACAATCAATTCTGGTTCCATTCGAATCGTAGCAAGTCGCAATGGTCGACTATCTGTATCAAATGCTAACCCAGACAAACAGCAGTCTTCAATCATATTCGAAATACCTATCGTCGATAAGGATAGAGCACATACCTTTCGACTCAAGGCATCCACTGCTGCATTAGACTTCCCTGGATAGTACTTGATTTCGCAATCGAAATCCTTCAATAAGTCGAGCCATCTACGCTGTCTCATATTCAATTCTGACTGCGAAAACAGGTATTTCAAGCTTTTGTGATCAGAGTAGATTTCAAACTTCTCGCCATAAAGGTAATGTCGTCATAACTTCAATGCAAATACAATGGCCGCCAATTCAAGATCATGAATTGGGTAACGAGTCTCGTGTGGCTTCAACTGTCTCGATGCATAAGCAATGACATGTCCCCGCTGCATCAGAACACATCCTAGCCCTCTGTGAGATGCATAACAATATACAACGAAATCACCAGTACCTGAAGGGATAGTCAATATAGGAGCACTGGCCAATCATTTCTTTAACTCCAAGAAGCTAGATTCACAGGCTTCAGACCACACAAATGGCGCATTCTTCTGTGTCAACTGGGTAATCGGCTTCGCTATACTGGAGAAATCTTTACTAAATCGTCGATAGTACCCTGCCAAACCAATGAAACTGCGTATCTCTGGTACAAAAGTCGGTCTAGGCCAACTAATCACAGCTTCAACTTTACTTGGATCAACATAAATACCGTCTCCAGATATGATATGCCCCAAAAAGACAACCTGTCTTAGCCAAAACTCACATTTTGACAGTTTAGCATATAGTTTTTCATTTTTCAGTGTTTGCAACACAATTCTTAAATGTTCGGCATGCTCAATCATACTCTTGGAATATACCAAAATATCATCAATAAAAACAATAACAAACTCATCCAAATACTTCTGAAAGACACGGTTCATCAATCCCATAAACACCGCTGGAGCATTCGTTAAACCAAAAGGCATGACGATAAACTCATAATGTCCATACCTGGTTCGGAACGTTGTCTTCGGTATATCAAGATCTCGGACTCTCAGCTGGTGATATCCAGATCTCAGATCGATTTTGGAATAGACAGAAGATCCCTGCAACTGGTCAAATAAATCGTCGATACGAGGCAGGGGATATTTGTCCTTTACTGTTGCCTTGTTCAGCTGCCGGTAATCAATACACAATCTCATCGAACCGTCTTTCTTTCGCACAAACAGTACCGGAGCACCCCAAGGAGACACACTCGGTCTGATGTAACCCTTGGCCAATAAATCTTCAAGCTGTTCTTTCAATTCTTTCAATTCAATAGGTTCCATTCTATAGGGAGTTCGAGATATAGGAACGGTACCTGGTAGGAGATCAATACTGAAATCTACCTCTCGGACTGGAGGTAACCCTGGGATCTCATCTGGGAATACATCCGCAAACTCGCATACGACTGGCAGATCTGCCAATGCTGGGCTCGATTTCAGTAGATCTACTGAATATACAAGGAACCCCTCTACTCCTTTCTGCAATAATCGACTCATAGACAACACAGATATCAAGGGAATCCGAGCTCTGGAACCCTTACCGTAGAATTTCCACTCATCAGCCATTTCTGGTCTGAATCTAACAATCTTCTGGAAACAATCTACAGTGGCTCTGTACTTGGTTAACATATCGATACCGATAATACAATCAAAATCAGATAACCCAAGCACAATGCAATCTAAGTCAATCTCATGACCTTCGAACTGTAGCATGCAATGTCTAACCGAAGTCACGAATATCAAACAACTCCCCAACGGAGAAGAAATAGACACTACAGCAGATAATGACTCGACAGGTAGAGCATGCATCAATGCAAATCGTTCAGATATAAAAGTATGAGATGTACCCGTATCTATCAATACATAAGCAGGATAACCGCAAAGAAAACAGTTACCTGCTATCACATCGTCTGGTTAATCTTGGGCCTGCTCTTCTGTCAGTGCAAATACTCGAGCCTGCTGTCTGGGAGGTTGGCTCACTGTCTGGCTACCTCTGGCTCGGGGCTGGGTCTATGTAGGGGTTGGCTGAAAGGAATGAACAGATGAAGCTTGCCTCTCAGGCTGAGTTACTGAGCCAGATGCTCCTACACTCTGAGCTTGTTGTACTCCTTTCTGTGGACAGACTCTGGCGAAATATCCTTGTTGTCTACATATAATGCAGTGACCCATCACACCCTGACACTGATCTGTGGCATGTTTGCCTCCACAAGAACTGCAATACACACCTGTATACTCTGTACTCTGGCCAGGACCTCTCTGTCGTGATCCACTGAAGCTCGACGAACTGCTCTCTGATCTCTTGAACTGCCTTGCCCTTCGCTTTCAATTGGTCTTTCCTCCCGCTGCTACTACCACCGCTCTCAAATCTGGGAGGGGGTTGAATAGAGGGTTGTGGCGGTCTAGGAGTCGGAGCGACGTAGGAAGTGCTTCGTTGCCTAAGCAATCCAGATTCTGCCCCATTGGCACGGTTCTAGGCATCTGCAAAATTGTTGGGTCTACCGGTATTCACCAAGGTAAATATATCAGGATTCAAGCCATTGATAAACTGATCTGCAATGGCCTCGTCATTCTCTACGACGTGAGGAGCAAATCGAAGCAATGTCGAAAACTTTGCCACATATTCTTCGATATTCAGCTGTCCTTGTCTCAAATTGGCAAATTCAGCACCTTTATCTTTTCAGTAGGACACGGGAAAGAAGCGTTGATAGAACTCTGCTTTAAAAACTTTCCAAGTGATCTCTGTGCCACGATGCTCCAATGCTTTCTTCGTGGTAAGCCACCAATTCTTTGCAACTTCTTGCAATTGATGCCCAATAAGTTTAACTCGTCGCTCGTCAGTGTAGTCAAGAGATTCAAATAGCATCTCGATGTCATCGAGCCAAATTTCACACTCAACTGAATTTTCTGTGCCCTTCAGTGTCGGCGGTTGGGACGAATGAAACCTTTTCAGCAAAGTCTCCATTGGTGTAGCGGTCACATCCATCGGATCATTGGATGTACTGCCCTGTTCTGGTGCCCGACCTGCTAATGGTTGCGGTACTCGTCGAGGAGGCATATCTGATTATCAAACAGATTAATACACAATCTATACAATCTGTCTCAGTCCTCCTCTGATCATATACCTCTGATCCAGAATCGGTTCTGATTCAGTCTTTGCAAATACATGCCGTAATCAACTCAGATAACAATACAACATATGATAGGGAAAGCAATAAATCATGCTAGCACAATAAAAGCAAGGAAGAAAATTCAATCTACCCCCGCTCATTCTATTCTATCTCAATCTACAGAACCTACTGCTCTGATACCACCTGTTGTGGGGACCCGGGATCTAACTCAATTGTCTTTGGGATTAATTGGATCTTTGCTAGAAAATGTGGGTCAAAATTTTTGCTTTTAATATAAAAAACAATTGTATATAAATAATGCACAAATGATACCTCTATTTTATTTCAACAAAGTAGGTACATGTCTTGTTTCATTACATACTTAAACAAACTAGTATTTGAAACACATTACATATCAAATGTAAAAGCTACTAGTCCATCTTCTACGCCCGTAATCACCACGCTATCTCGATCTCTCATCCTTGTCTCGACCCTGATCCTGCCCCACCTGTTGTCATGCACACATACAGACACAACAACAGCCGGATACTCCGGTGAGAACAAATCCCAGTATAAAACATGTATACATGCATGTCATGCAATTACATACAAAATCATAACACATAAATCAGTAATTATGACACATTAATGAATACAGATAAAACAATTCGACTCTTATTCTTTAACTCAACTCATATCTAAATCCAGGGATCCCGGTGTGAATAAGACGTAACAAGTCTCCCACCTACTCTCCCAATCAGGGTGACGGTACGTCTTATTCCTAGACTTCGGCCCTGTCTGTATCGAATATCTACAATCGGAGTCGATCTTCTCCTATGCTTCGATATCACCGAACGTCTAGAAACTTGGCATATCTGCCAATGACTCTCCTATCTCAATGCTTGTATATAAATCAATATAAAGCACAACATAACAAGGTGTAGAAATCTAGTATGTGATTTGTGGGAAACTCAAACCGGATCTGATTCGAGTTATATCTCCCCAATCAAACATGGAATTATACCTTTCTCGTCGTAGTCTCGGTTTGAACAAGTCTAAGTCTTGAAATCTCGATATCAAATCTGTCAATACCAATCTGAAATAACATATATAACATGTACCATATCAATATCCAATTCAAGGTAGGATATGTGTGTAGATCTATAGGCAATTTCAATAAATTTCGACGGCATAACGGCGTAGTCTCTATATAACGATAATACCAACACGAGAATTATATCATCAGCTCCTAACCATCACAATCTATACATCATAATCTCCCAATCTGCATATTCTCAACTCAAGACATGCTGGAAAATGAATAAACTCGCATATCATATCCGTTCTTCGATCCGGTTATGAATATAAGTTCATAATAATCACAAGAACACATGATAGTACTCAAAATCTGATTTCTCCAACATCATATTGCCAAATCAAACAAGAACATAACAAAACTTACATCCTTTCGAAGCTAGTAATACGAAGAACACAAATATGAACTCGGATCGAAAATCGGATGGTTAGATTCTTCACAATCAAATGTCTAAGATGAAATGAAGTTTGGAGAAATCTCTGAATTTGCTCTCGGTCCTTTTGCTGCTGAAAATGCAGGAATGAAGACACTTCACATATAGATTTTACATGCAAGGCAAATGTCTTATTCTTTATTCAACACGTCGCACCGCGGGTGCACTAGCTCTGCACCGCGGGTGCGCTGAGCCTACTGTAATACTTCCACAAATTCAGAAGGAACGACCGCGGGTGCGCTGGCTTTTGGAACGCGGGTGCGTTGCCCTCTCTGTCCCAACACCGCGGGTGCGGTAGCTTTTAAAGCGCGGGTGCACTGACTGTACTGTACACCAAACTCGAATTGTAACTTTGCCTCTCCATGTCTATTCTTCCATTCCCTTATTCATAATACATAGTAAACTCAGAAGTATTAAACTAAAATCTCGAGCATTACAGTTTGTATGTGTGCATAACAACAGGTGGGGCAGGATCAGAGTCGAGAAGAGGATGAACGATCGAGATTAGAGTGGAGATCCGGGCCTAGATGTAGAACTGAATTTCAACACTTGATATGTAGTTGTTGAATACTAGGTTGTATGGCTTTCTTTTGTACAAGACTTGTACTTTGGATCATCTTGTAGATATTAAACTTGATCTTGTAATTTGAATGAGATGAGACCTAATTTGTTGTAGAACTTTGTACACTTGTTTATAAAGTGTTCAACATTTAAAAAAAAAATTTACGACCCAGTTTATTTAATTGATCCATTAAATCCTAATGACGATTGAAAAGAATGAGTCAGCATCCGGGTCCCCACAAGTAGGGCCAGCAGATGAATCGAGAGGAGGGTGTGATCGGGAGGTTATCTCGGGCTCCTCCTCTTCCACAGTAACTGTCTCGATGGTCGGCTCAATCACAGCTTTTCTTTTGCGATGGTTCAGAGGAGCCGGATCCTCTTCACTGACCAGAGAGGTGGTCTCCCCCTGGTAGGAACGGTCTCTTCCCTGGTCTCAGCCTCTGCCCTGGCCCGGAGCTCTTCTTGCTCTTGTGCTTCCCGGATCCTCTTCTCTTCCCGGGCCTGCTCCTGCTCAGCCTTTTTCCGGGCAGCTGCTTCGAGTAGGCTGGCCTTGATCATTTCTTCCTCTGTTGCACCAAAAATAAATGTTAAAGAAATAAAACATGAGAAAGAGTTAAAAGCTAAGAGGAAAGTAATTTACCAGTCTGTGGACCGGCCTGGCCGAACTCGTCTATTATCTGGTCCAAAGGGTCTTGAGGGCGGGGCCCTATCCCATAGTGAACCAGATTGTCCCCCCAATCAACACTGATGATAGGAAGGACTGGTTTTCCAAGGCGTCCCAGGCATGGATGAAAGGGGGGAGAAGTTTGAAATCCCGAGGAAGTTCAGGCTTCTCGGGCATTGAGTGCAAGAAGCCTTTCGAGCATGTCAGGGGATTGGGGAGTTGAAGGAAGAAGAATTTGGTTTTCCATCACTTCAAGGAGGAAGGGATATCTGTCAAGAATCGGAAATGCATCCGGGCCATGAAAGAAAAGACTCCGTCATTAAACCGACAAGAGTAGAAAAATGAAAATTAAAAGAATTGATAGGGATATCTTTCATACGGATTAAAATGAAAGTCGCCCCCATGATTATAAAGGCATTGGAGTGGAGATGATTAATGGGGAGCCCAAAGAACCGGGCAACCCCTTCAAAGAAATGATGAACCGAGAATCGAAGCACACTCCTAAGTTGTTCTATGAAGAAGGTTTGGAAGTCAGGAGGAGGAGTATCCGGGTGATCGTTGGGCCCGGGAATCTTGATTTTATAATTGGAAGTGATCGATCCTAGGGACCTAATTTCCTCCGAAGCCCCGGGACGGAGAGTGGAAGTCACTGTGGAGAACCACAAGGGCCCTGCAACCTTGTCCTTCCCTTTGCCCCGGGGACCGGTTGGTTGGGAAGAAGAGGCGGTGATTATGGTTTTTTGTTTTTTCGAAAGAAGTCGGGAGGATGGAATAGGGATGGCTATGGGTATGTGGACAGAAGTTTTAGAAGGGATCGGGGAATTGTCCACCGAGAGACCTTTAACATTTTGGCCAGAGGTGGAGGAAGTGGAATGGGACATGATTGACAGAAGAATAGAGAACACAGAGGTAGAGGACAAAGGATAAGCGGACTTACGAGGTAAAGATGGTGGCCGGTGACTGGTAACAGAGAGATCGCCTGAGATGAGAGAGCGCGTCGCCGGAGAAGACGAAGTTCAGAGGATTAAAAGTGCAAGAAGTGAAAAGTAGAAATGAGCCTAAAGAAATCGTATATATAGGGAGGAAGGGATTAATCTGAGCCGTTAATCGCGGAACAGATGGACGATTGAGATGGACATTGGAAATCGTACGGGAAAAAGTGAAAAGACCGGCTCAAAATTCGAGGCGTTGTCATGATTTGTATTCTCGAAATACGAAAAGTTTCTGACAAGTTTGGATTCTAGGGCTTACGTCAGCCCTAAAAATATGACATCAGTCCTACTAAATCGGGGAGACTAAATGACAAATTATTTTCCCTGACCGGGCATACAAGACTAATCGGGACAGCGAGTATGACTCTAGCTCGACTATTAAAGATGGGAGTGATGATGCTCCGGGATATCCCGGGATATGGATAATGCCTGGGTCAGGGACATGAATAGTTCATCAAGTCAGGGCTATGGATTATTCCCGGGTCATGGAGGATCCGAGAATAATGGGCGAGACCCGGGAATAATGGGCGAGGTCTACAAAAGAAGCCCGGGTCCCGAGTGACCCGGGACATTGGATGGATAGCTCGTCAGGTAGAATCTACGAAAAGGGTTCGTCAGAGGCCGGGCCATTGAGCTCCCCGGGCGTTTTCTCCCCGGGCTATTGAGTGCTCGGGCTCTCATGCAAACTCCCGAAAAGTTTTTTACCCGGACCACTTCGATATGATCGCCGCACTTAAGTATACTAGTAAGATAGGGTGTGCGCGGCTGTCCCATCTCTGACACTAATCCAAGTGGTTGACAAAATCATGTAGGCTGGATGTGACTAGTATGAGATTTGACATGTCAGAAAATAGAGTATAATCAGCCGTCCTACTATAATTAGTAGGTAGCACGTAGAACGAGTTCATCATTACATCCCCTACTATAAATGCCAGGTTCTCTTTTTACATTGATTTTCTCTATTCAGATATTGAATACTCACATTTACTACTCATTTATGGCATAAACTCTTACAACAATATCACAATCATCATTTGGTTACATTGGTTTTGTTCTTAAAGCATTCACTGACTTAAACATCGGAGTGGCCACGTCAGACACCTCTCCGGCGCCCATTCATGTGGTTATCTTCTTAAGTTCAGGACATCTTGTTCGACCAGGGAAGAAGCTTCTGATCCAGACATCTTGCTCTTATTTCCTTCACTATATTTATAGCAGATTCGGTAGAGCACCCGACCCGGCTCGTCCATTTCACCCGGATTGCATCACAACGCATATTTGTCATTAGATGTATTCAATACGACCGTTGGGTTCGAAGACTATATATATAGCTGATCAACTCAGTTGAAGAAGGTTGGTGAACATACTGAACACACTATTGTCGATCATCGATCAGTTGCGATACTCTCTTCAAGAATTTTCTAAATCTATAAATCGCACACTCACGCTCTTATTTCTTTGTATTAATTCGTGGCAGTCAGACTACTTGTTAAGAGAAAATCAGTTTTCTGTTGTAAGAAATTTGAAAAACTAAGAGTTTCAGTTTGGGAGTGTATAAGTTCAACTGAAGTTAATTATTACAATCTGTTGTTTACATCAAAGGCTTTTAGTGAAAAACATATCTTTGAGATAGAAAGAGTGATGTAGAAGCATTTGAAGACTTTGAATATCCATAAAATTCGTGTGTTCTAGTTTATTACTTATTCAGTTTTTACAATATTCTACACTGAGTATTCAATATATATTTCAGTCTATTTCCGCACTATTATTAGTTGACTGATTTATATCGACAAACAAGATTTCAGGATCAGTCAATCTAAAGACCGATTCATCTGTCAAAAAATAACAAAAAGCAGAGCGTTTATTCAACCCCTCCTTCTAATCACTCTCAACTATATTAACCGATCCTATCAAGTGGTATCAGATCACTTCCGTGGTATTGAACAATGTTTGGGTGCGAAAGCTGACTTAGCAAAGCTATTTCCTGGTTCAGTTGCTTTAGGCTCTCCCTTGAAGATTGATCATCCGAGACAACTTTAACTTTTTTAATAGCGTACATTTGCCCGTTCTCACTATTAAAACCGAGATAAACATGACCAAATGTGCTTTTTCCAAGAAACTTTCCTTTCCTCCAATTTGAAGAAATACCACCAGGTCTTTCAGGTGTTCCGGGACTTCTTAGGGTCGATAATGAGGAAAGGCTAACTAAAGAAGCAGGTGGAAGGGGCAACTTATGAAATTCATTCCTTCCATCTTCCAGTTTCCCATTTGAATAGTCCAAATTAATCCCATTAATTCGAGCATTGATAGACAAAGTGGCGGTTGTAATACACCTCAATCCTCGACCAGGGCTTCGAGAAAGTGGGCTTAATACTCTGTTCTCAATGTGTCCTCTAAAACCATTTTGATCCGTAAAATGACCCGAATCGTCGGATGATCCTGATGAACTAACGCTTGAAACAGAGCCTGTCCGAAATCAACACAATGAAAATGGCCTGGCTGCCCTGTTGGTGGTTCTAGAGGCAGCGACAAGGGGTGCACTCTATCCCTTTTGTCTCAACACCATGAAGACGATACAATTTCATCTAATGTTGCATATTTTGTAAATCGCCTTTTGTCTCATATTCATTCAGTTCGGTGTTTCCAATATGTACATTTTTTCAATGATATAAATCCCATTTACTATTGTATTTTAATTCACAATAAATTCTCTTGATAGAAGATACAAAACTATCAATTATAAACAATGATTGAGTTAAAAAATTATTGCTCTGAAATTTTTTCAAAATCACGTCGTTCGATGCATGCTAATGAAAAACAAATATTATATTTAGTTTTGAAGAAAAACAAATAGTATTTGATATTATTTTGTCCTTCAAACAATTAATTTCCTAATAATTTATCTATAACATGATTCACGTTAAATTATTAAAACAGCCAATCCACAAAACCATGCACATGCAACAATCAAATGATATCGTGCTTCCTGAATTTTATATAATAATATAATATAAAAACCAGCTAATATTTTCTTAATTTATTTATTTAGCTATTTTAAATGGACTCGCCCGAAAGCTTTTTCCTCCTATAAAAAGGGGTTGTTTGGACATGAAATAATTCAACTAAAACTAAACTCATCCATGGAGAAGGCATTCCTTAAGCTTGCTTTTTTCTGCCTCCTCCTCCTCCTCTCGACACCTAGTAACTCTCTTACTTCATCATCTTCAATACTATTTATTCTTTACTTTTTAATTTCTTTATCACACAATATGTAAAAGTGCTGTAAATATTAATATTGTTTCAAAAAGATCATCATGCATGGTTTTTACAGAAATGTCGTACATGATCATCGGATTCGATATAATTTCAACATGTTTTAATATGATTAACCGTCTCAATACATGCACTTGTAGATTTATTTGTTGGTCGAACACTTAGAATATATATCGTTTGCAGATTCGGGATTCATAAGAACGACGATGTCTTCAATGGTGGTTACTGCAGCCCCATCTCGAAAACTCCTGCAAACTGAATGCACTATAAGTATCGGTCAATTATGTTCAACAGATGCAGAGTGTTGTGAAAGCCAATGCACACCATTAGCACAATTCTTTCCGGCTGTCAGAATATGTGCATGAGTGAAACTGGCAACATAAATCCTGCCCGACCGGACTCTACTTTAACCAATAATAATTTGAATGATTTGTCTTTCATGAACTTAATTTGTCTTGTGGTATTTTATGTTTCGAGTATCGTCTCTTCTATTCCTAAATTTGTACGGTGAATGAATAAAAATCTTGCCGTTTGTGTTGAGTGTATTATTACAGTGCACTAACTTAGTTTATTACGTTACATATTTTGATCATACCCCTGATCAAAATAGGTAAATCCACTTACGTACATGATATATTATTTTTGGTTGATTTGTTTCAACTTTCAAGTAGTGTGTTTGCAAAAGATCATGATTTCAAATAAGCAATTAAATTTATAGATTGTGAAAAAAACAAGTAAAAAAAATCAAAAATGACCAGTAGTATTGTTTGAGATTAAAAGCGAACGGATGAATTTTTTTTAAAAGTAGAGTGTTTGATATATAAATAAGTGATTCTAATATTAACTTTTTATAAAAGTATAAAAAAATTCCCTTATTATAAACTAAAGATAGGGTTTTTTGAATACCATTTTCTAGAAAAAAAAATAGTGAGGTAAGAGTGTAAAAACTAATCACATTATTTACCAAAATGTCATAAACAATGGAATTCTAAAAAGAGTTCTAGCACACATAAATTATAGCAGCAGCTACGCTTGTGTCGAGCTATGTGGTTAAAAGCAATACTTGATTCGTTGCATTGTTCTAAACATGTACGAATTATTCAGTCAGCATTAATTTGTCCAAATATCCAATATTTTTACGCAGTAGAATCCTTCGACTATGTGACTAGATCTGCATACGCAAATTCACTCGACCTAGTTAACTATCATGAGAACATGCATGAGAAAATCCACCATTTGGTCTTCCATTTTTTTTCTGTATTGAAAATCACATCTTTTACAATAAATACTTTATTCAAACACATACCAAACGACTTCTTCATTTTTCAGTATGAACATTTGCATAAACCCTACTTAATAAATCACTTTCCCGAACGAATAGGTGGCAATATTGAATTTGAAAATGACCCGGAATTTTGAAATATCCTCTTTACTTAATTATATTACTGTCAATAGAGTGAAATGGTTAGATTATTTGCATCTATCTCCATTTATAAATTATCCCATCAATTTTTCTTTCTTAACAATGGCTAGCTCTATACTCGACGTGAAGTAGATGACGTGAGTCTCTTATATTTTAATGAAAAGTTGTATCATGTATCGACGATTCAAAGATGAAAGGGGAACTTCAGTTGATACAAATGTGTATAGATGTTTAATTGGGTCATTGCTATATAATTAACCGCTAACCGGCCAAAATCATGTCTTTGTGCAAGATTCCAAGAAAATCCAAAATTATCTCATTACATTGCAGCTAAACACGTTCTTAGATATTTAAAGGATACTCCTGGTATATGGGTCTTGGGTGACTCTAGCTTCAACTAACCAGTTACTCAGATACAGATTATGCAGGTTGTAAGATTAATATGAAAAAACCAGTGGATCATGTCAATTTCTTGGAAATAGACTGATATCATGTTTCAGTAAGAAGCAAACATCAATTGTCACATCAACGGCTGAAGCTGAATATCTAGCCACTGGAAGCTGCTATGCACAAACACTCTAGTTCAACAACAGTTGAGAGACTATGAAATTCAAGCCATTGAATCCACAATCTTCTGTGATAATACCAGTACAATATCAATCACATACAACCCATTAATGCACTCTCAGACAAAATGTATTAAAATCAGACATCATTTTATTTGATATCATGTGATGGAGATTGATATTCGGCTAGATTACATATCAACAGAACAACATGCTGCCGATATCTTCATTGAGCCATTATCAAACGGTAAGTTCTCTTATTTTTTTGGAATATTCTCGGCTTAATAAATTTAAATTAAATGCATAAGTTTAGAGGAAATAAAAGTCAAGCTGGTGAATTAATTTATTAAATTGGTACAAAACTCAAGCTCCTCCGTCTCGAGTTTGTGCAAAGGAGACTGCACCATAACTTAAGTTGCTCCAGCTAGAGTTCAAGAAAAGTTTCACCAAACCATATGCTCTTACTATTTATCTCTCTCATAAATAATATCAATATTTTGAATGGTCTGATGTTTTAAATATTATAAAGTTTCTTTAAATATTTTAATTCATATTCAGTTATTATCAACCTTTTATTATGTATTTAATTTCGCGCGGATATATTTGAACCACTAACAGCTATTCTCCGACTTTTCAAATTTCAAAATAATCACAAACATTCAAACACTTGGACTAACATGTTTGTCTTACAGACCTTATATATTTTCAATGTAGAGCTGTTCTTTTTTCGAACACTTCAAATTTTTCATTGTATCTTGCCATCCTTTGTTAGAATATTAGAAATTTCGGAGTTTGAAAATACATTCGCAAGAGAAATGAAAAACTAAACCGATCAGACAAATCGTAACTGAAAAGATTTAAATCAAATGTCGTAAAATTTCAGTTAACGAATCGATATGTAAAACTGAAGACCTCGATTAACTGAACTGGAATAATCTTCGTGAACTAAAGTATACCACACTGAAAGGACATTAGTTTGAACTGAAAATGTCCAGATGAACTGATCTGCTGATCAGTTGACTTCTTATCAGTTAGCCATGACATCAATTGTAGTATCAGGCGACAGACCGACAGTTCGTACAGAAGCAGAACAGTCTGATATTTTGTACCACTGTCAGATAAAGTCAACAGCTTAAACTAAACGATGATTCAACGCATATTTGTCATTAAATGCATTCAATTCTACTGTTGGGATCTAAAACTATATATATAGCTGATCAACTCATTTGAAGAAGGTTGGTGAACATACTGAACACACTATTGACGATCATCGATCAGTTGCGATACTCTCTTCAAGAATTTTATAAATCTACAAATCGCACACTTACGCTCATATTTTCTTTGTATTAATTTGTATAAGTCATATTGCTTATTAAGAGCAAATCTGTAACGTCCCGAAAAAAAATTGAAGGTCCACGTGAACCACATTCATGCAAATTATTAAATTTCTTTGATGTTCTATTAAATTCTTTTAAAGCATAAAATACATGTTTATTTTATTAGTTTGTGTTTATTTATTTTTGTGCATTTTATGCATAATTCATGCATAATAGGATTTAATTCATGAAATTTTAAAAGTTCAGGCATTAGAGTTTCTAGATGCATTTCACGCTCAAACGAGGATCGGAGACCGGAGAATTTTCAGGAATATTATTTTAATTACACGATTTATTTTTATAAATTAATATATGGTGTTTTAAGTGAATTTTTCAAATAATGGGATGTTACTGGGTATTTTTACCCGCAGGATTTTATTTTTAACGGTACGCAAATTTTATCGAATCGAGGGACTTTTTAATGGTCCGTTTAATATTTTCAAAATCTTTTCAACACGAAATATTTTTCGAGAGTACGTTTGGATTTATTGGGCCCACTTTTATACTTATTGGGCTTAATTATCTTTTTAAATCTTTAATTAAACAATTAGGGCCATTGTCTACTAATTAATAATTTAAATATTCCTTAAACACTCATTAACCTAAACCTAATCCCACCCCAACAGCCGACACCCCCATTCAGATTTCCCCACTCTCGTTTTCATCAAAATCCCAAGGAGTCCACGGCCAAGCTCCATACTTGAAGGAATAATATTCTCCGGCACTCTTTCTTCAATCCTTTTGCGTCTACGTCGTCAAGGCACGCTTTGTATTACCTCTTGCTGCATCATACACGTTTTTATATGCTGGAGAATGCATTCATGGATGATAATTCAGATCTAGCTTAGTTCATGAAGAGTTTTCGGTTCATACTTATGTTCTTGCACTTTCTTGATTGCTACTCACTAATTCCTTGATATTGTTGCAAGGGGGCTGTCATGTGGCATGCTGAGGGGTTCCTTATGCCAAGGGTATGCTGTCATTAGGTTGGGTTTGAGTTGTAGGGGCTGTACGCGAAGGATGGTTAAGGCAGCAAGGAGTTTGTCTCGGTTTTGGGGTAGATCGCGTGCCAAGGACCGATCCAGCAACACAAGGACTGATCAGAGCCATGGATTAGATCCTTGAGGATATGAGACAAGGCCTGAAAGGGGCCGATACTTGCTGGAAAGTGAGATCGATCGAGTGAAGGGGAAGGGTAGACGCGGTAGGTGCTTTTGGTGGGTTCTCGGTTTTTAGTGGTTAGAGACTTGCATGGGGCGGTGGTTTAGTTCTGATAGGTGGCTTGGGGTCTGGTCTAGGTCCTTGTTAGGTTGCCTCATGACTGGTGCGACGGGTTAGCTTGAGGTGTGAGTTTTGGGAGGAAATCAAGCATGAGGTGGGGAATTAGGATAGGACCGATAGTTTGGGCAAATTCTGGAAATTCAGCCGTGTGTTTGGGGGGCCTACTGTTATTGTTTTAGGACCTCTTAAGTGCTTTAAGCTATGACAAAATGTTGAGAAAAAATTGGTAGAGTTTTGAGTCGATTCGGGTTAAAATTGGGGTCCCGATCCAAGTTTTAAAACGAACCGGTTCAGTTCTGATTTTGGCTCGGGTTTACGTCTAGCAATACTTTTAAATATGTTTTGGGACATTTTAAGGAGTTTGGTAAGCTTCGGGTCAATTTTAGAGGTCCATGGATGAAAGGAAAATTTTTGGGTTTCCAGGGGCAAATTGGTCATTTTGCACCCGGGGTGAGATTTTTGTCTTGGCAGCACCCTGAGCACAAATTTATGATATTTTAAATGTTTATGCATCATGTTTAAAAGTTTTACGCAATTATGACAAATACGGTGCATGCTTGGTTTAAAAGAAAAATTACGTATATGCATGCTTTTATTAAGTGATGAATATGATGACACGTTTTGAAGGAAGTGATTTAGTTGTGACTAACACGATGACACGATGATATGATTGGAGATATCGTGAGGGAAAAGGCCCCAGAGGGAGCCCGTTTACGGGAGAAGGCCCCAGAGGGAGCCCGACGATCGTATTTCCATTGACATGATAGGCTCGGGCTCAGTTGACGGGTGAGAGTGTCGCTGATGTCCCCCGCCGCCGGGTACCGCGGTTACACGTAGATGGATCCATCGACTGACATGATGACATGATGATACGAAAGTCACAGCTAATGAACGGAATTCAAATTAAGATTTTAACATTTATATGCTGATACGATGATACATGCTATTACCATGTTTTGACAGGTCACAGTTACGCATACGATATGATAACATGATGAGACATGTTTTGACACGTTACCATTTTACACGACACGTTTATGTTCATGTTTTTAAGCTCATGAAATGTATGTTGATTATGCTATTTTTCACTGCTGTGTGCTACGTATATGTACTTGTTATTACTGATACAGGTGTGTTGAGTCTTTAGACTCACTAGGCGTGTGTGATGCAGGTGAGCATTTTGATCAGGGGACCGAATGTGCCGAAGACTGAGTAGGCAGGCGGAATGTGCGGTGACACGACGTGAGGACCATTATTTTTCCACATATAGATTCACGTGTTTTGAGAGGAGTTGCACATTTTTATATGTTGATGATATTACGATTTTTATAAGTTTACGTTTTCGTTGATTTTAGATGACGTTAATTATTTTTAAACTGCGTCATTCTTGTTGGAAAATAAATACGATTATTTTAAATGTTATTTTGTAATTGCGAGCTTTTAAAAAAATAAATAAATAAATCCGCACTTGAAAACGGTAGACGTTTCAGTTGGTATCAGAGCAAGGGTCCTGTATAGGGTTGTGCCACCGCCAGCTTCTGCCGCTCAGTCTTCAAGCCTCAAGTCCGTAAGCTTTTATGATCTAAATTTTTTAAATGTTTTTAATACTGTCATCTGCATGTTTACATGATATACGTTTTACGGTACATGTTTATCTGTCGTTATGTTTTGAGATTAGATGCTTAAAATTGTCATGCATGTTGCGACATGAAACGAGAAATTAAATGATTTTCATGCATGCTGGTTTTGTGGTGGAATTGGACATAAATAAAAATTTGGCTATTGGGCATTGGGAAAGGTTGTACATGATTTGTCTATATTGATTTTGGTTAGTAGTACTCATGTTCTACTTTTGGATCATAAGTTAATCTTGAAGATCATGAATACTTTTGGGGTATGTATGGTTTTTAAGAAAATATTGATGGTTCGTGATTACTAGTTGAATTAATTTTTGAGGATTTCATGTAAGGAATAATGATTCGAAGACTACGACGATTTTTGGAAATATAAAAACGTAGAATTTATTTAAGATGCATGTTCTACCTAGTTGGATTTAAGGATTGAATTGCATGAATTGAGAATTTTAAGGACCTAATTGTAATAACCAATAATTGAGGACCTAAGTGCAAAAATAGAATTATAAGGGACTATTTTCGAATTTGCCAAATTTTGGGATTAAATTCCGAGTTTTGAGAATTTTAAGGCCAAAAAAAAAAATTGGGGACCAGGAATGCAATTTTAGAAGATTTGTAGGGTCAAAATGTAATTTTCGAGAACTTTAAGGGTCATATTGCAAATTCCGAAATTTTTGAGGATTTAATTCGAACTTTGAGGAACACTTAGGTTAAATCAGTAATTTTTCAAGGTTATGAGAATTGATTTTGGGTTTAATAAGCTTAAAATTATTGAAATATATATTCCGGAAAACCTATAAAGTGGAATTAGTAACGCCAAGAACTTATGGGTAATTGTGGAATTTTAGAAATTAAGGACAAATTGGATAATTTTTGAGGAAATTAAGAATTTATGTTGCAATTTTAAGAAATATGGAGGATTAGTTTAGCAGTAAGTGAGAATTGATGGTTTAAATTATAGGAATTTTCGGTGATTTAGGCTGGAAGAATATTTAGAACATTTAGATATCTGGCTTATGATGTTATAAGGAATGGTAATCAAGGACGGTGTAGGATGAATCAATACTAGGCTTGAAAATTTAAATGTTAATGGAGTAATCCTGTGGAAAATTTAAGAATTTAGAGTGATAACAATTTAAGATAAAATTGAACAATTGGTCAATTTACAAAATTAGACATTAAGTTAACATATTTTTGAAGACTTAAGGTTTGATGTAGCATAAGTTTTAATCATGATCTTAGAAGTTAAAAAAAAAATTATATCTTCACTACGGTTAAATTTTTCTAGAAAGTTGGGCATGACTGATGGTTAGGGTATTTCGTAGACGCATGTAAGGGTTGAGGTGGACACGTTGTTTTGAGAATTCTTTGGAAGTCATTAAGAAACTTGAGACTAAGCGGATATGTGTGTTGGAGTTATACTATCTATTACTATTTGGGTTGAGTAAATTTGAATTTCAAATTTATGAGACAAGTGATTATACAAAAATTTTGGGTGAAATAAACAAAAAGAGAATTAGTGATGTTCAACATATGTTATCAATGAACGAATATCAAGATTTTTATCGAGTAAAAATCTAAAACCTCGATATGGCAATTCTAAAATTCTATGGGTTATAAGTAAAGTTGATTTACTAGAGTTAGTCCAACATTAACATGGGATAACTTAGTAAGTTTTATACGCTACAATTAATTAAGCATTAAGGATATGTAAGAATGCGACATTCGTTTCCAATGAGGAAAGTTCAAGGGTCTTAGGCCTCAACTATATTGTAATTGGGAAAGAAATAGTTTAAGAATGTAATTGATACTAGAATGGTTTTATTATTAAGGTAGAAGATCGATATTGCCTATCTTGGGTTTTATGGATTAACGTTACTCGAATTTAAGATTTGCGACAATTTAATATTTGGGATGTACATGTAAATAATTAAGTTATGTAAGTTTGGTGCCGTAATATAAAGATTCGATTCAAGGATCTTAGGTTAATATTATTATGGGGTTGAGATAAGGTTTAACTGTTAAGTGTATTACCAAAGATAGAAGTCGATTAGTAAATTTTGGTGCTAAGATATCCTAAGTTGAACTGCATGAATGTCAATACTTGGATTTGAAGCTTTAACATACCTTGAGTTCAATAAATTTAAGAAATGATGATGTTAAGATTTCAATATTGAAATATAATAGGTCAATGAACGTGTTGGGTAGATTATAAGGAAAGTAAGATGCGATAAGTTTGGACTGCCATTTCTGATATTGAGAATTGCGAGAAAAGTCAAAATTCGAGGACATAGTAGAATAAAATTAAGTCACTATAAATCGTCTTAAGTTACGATTCACAAACGAGGATTTGGACAGGCAAAATAATTAGGATTGAGGAGATATAAGGACATCTTAAGATTTATTATTTAATCAGAGTAGCGCCGCGGAAGCGTGGACCATTGGGATAATAGAACTAAATCTAAATTTTTTTGATTATCAAGGATAAGCGAATTTCGGGGACGAAATTCAATTTAAGGGGGGAAAATTGTAACGTCCCGAAAAAAAATTGAAGGTCCACGTGAACCACATTCATGCAAATTATTAAATTTCTTTGATGTTCTATTAAATTCTTTTAAAACATAAAATACATGTTTATTTTATTAGTTTGTGTTTATTTATTTTTGTGCATTTTATGCATAATTCATGCATAATAGGATTTAATTCATGAAATTTTAAAAGTTCAGGCATTAGAGTTTCTAGATGCATTTCACGCTCGAACGAGAATCGGAGACCGGAGAATTTTCAGGAATATTATTTTAATTACGATTTATTTATATAAATTAATATATGGTGTTTTAAGTGAATTTTTCAAATAATGGGATGTTACTGGGTATTTTTACCCGCATGATTTTATTTTTAACGGTACGCAAATTTTATCGAATCGAGGGACTTTTTAATGGTCCGTTTAATATTTTCAAAATCTTTTCAACACGAAATATTTTTCGAGAGTACGTTTGGATTTATTGGGCCCACTTTTATACTTATTGGGCTTAATTATCTTTTTAAATCTTTAATTAAACAATTAGGGCCATTGTCTACTAATTAATAATTTAAATATTCCTTAAACACTCATTAACCTAAACCTAATCCCACCCCAACAGCCGACACCCCCATTCAGATTTCCCCACTCTCGTTTTCATCAAAATCCCAAGGAGTCCACGGCCAAGCTCCATACTTGAAGGAATAATATTCTCCGGCACTCTTTCTTCAATCCTTTTGCGTCTACGTCGTCAAGGCACGCTTTGTATTACCTCTTGCTGCATCATACACGTTTTTATATGCTGGAGAATGCATTCATGGATGATAATTCAGATCTAGCTTAGTTCATGAAGAGTTTTCGGTTCATACTTATGTTCTTGCACTTTCTTGATTGCTACTCACTAATTCCTTGATATTGTTGCAAGGGGGCTGTCATGTGGCATGCTGAGGGGTTCCTTATGCCAAGGGTATGCTGTCATTAGGTTGGGTTTGAGTTGTAGGGGCTGTACGCGAAGGATGGTTAAGGCAGCAAGGAGTTTGTCTCGGTTTTGGGGTAGATCGCGTGCCAAGGACCGATCCAGCAACACAAGGACTGATCTGAGCCATGGATTAGATCCTTGAGGATATGAGACAAGGCCTGAAAGGGGCCGATACTTGCTGGAAAGTGAGATCGATCGAGTGAAGGGGAAGGGTAGACGCGGTAGGTGCTTTTGGTGGGTTCTCGGTTTTTAGTGGTTAGAGACTTGCATGGGGCGGTGGTTTAGTTCTGATAGGTGGCTTGGGGTCTGGTCTAGGTCCTTGTTAGGTTGCCTCATGACTGGTGCGACGGGTTAGCTTGAGGTGTGAGTTTTGGGAGGAAATCAAGCATGAGGTGGGGAATTAGGATAGGACCGATAGTTTGGGCAAATTCTGGAAATTCAGCCGTGTGTTTGGGGGGCCTACTGTTATTGTTTTAGGACCTCTTAAGTGCTTTAAGCTATGACAAAATGTTGAGAAAAAATTGGTAGAGTTTTGAGTCGATTCGGGTTAAAATTGGGGTCCCGATCCAAGTTTTAAAACGAACCGGTTCAGTTCTGATTTTGGCTCGGGTTTACGTCTAGCAATACTTTTAAATATGTTTTGGGACATTTTAAGGAGTTTGGTAAGCTTCGGGTCAATTTTAGAGGTCCATGGATGAAAGGAAAATTTTTGGGTTTCAGGGGCAAATTGGTCATTTTGCACCCGGGGTGAGATTTTTGTCTTGGCAGCACCCTGAGCACAAATTTATGATATTTTAAATGTTTATGCATCATGTTTAAAAGTTTTACGCAATTATGACAAATACGGTGCATGCTTGGTTTAAAAGAAAAATTACGTATATGCATGCTTTTATTAAGTGATGAATATGATGACACGTTTTGAAGGAAGTGATTTAGTTGTGACTAACACGATGACACGATGATATGATTGGAGATATCGTGAGGGAAAAGGCCCCAGAGGGAGCCCGTTTACGGGAGAAGGCCCCAGAGGGAGCCCGACGATCGTATTTCCATTGACATGATAGGCTCGGGCTCAGTTGACGGGTGAGAGTGTCGCTGATGTCCCCCGCCGCCGGGTACCGCGGTTACACGTAGATGGATCCATCGACTGACATGATGACATGATGATACGAAAGTCACAGCTAATGAACGGAATTCAAATTAAGATTTTAACATTTATATGCTGATACGATGATACATGCTATTACCATGTTTTGACAGGTCACAGTTACGCATACGATATGATAACATGATGAGACATGTTTTGACACGTTACCATTTTACACGACACGTTTATGTTCATGTTTTTAAGCTCATGAAATGTATGTTGATTATGCTATTTTTCACTGCTGTGTGCTACGTATATGTACTTGTTATTACTGATACAGGTGTGTTGAGTCTTTAGACTCACTAGGCGTGTGTGATGCAGGTGAGCATTTTGATCAGGGGACCGAATGTGCCGAAGACTGAGTAGGCAGGCGGAATGTGCGGTGACACGACGTGAGGACCATTATTTTTCCACATATAGATTCACGTGTTTTGAGAGGAGTTGCACATTTTTATATGTTGATGATATTACGATTTTTATAAGTTTACGTTTTCGTTGATTTTAGATGACGTTAATTATTTTTAAACTGCGTCATTCTTGTTGGAAAATAAATACGATTATTTTAAATGTTATTTTGTAATTGCGAGCTTTTAAAAAAATAAATAAATAAATCCGCACTTGAAAACGGTAGACGTTTCAGTTGGTATCAGAGCAAGGGTCCTGTATAGGGTTGTGCCACCGCCAGCTTCTGCCGCTCAGTCTTCAAGCCTCAAGTCCGTAAGCTTTTATGATCTAAATTTTTTAAATGTTTTTAATACTGTCATCTGCATGTTTACATGATATACGTTTTACGGTACATGTTTATCTGTCGTTATGTTTTGAGATTAGATGCTTAAAATTGTCATGCATGTTGCGACATGAAACGAGAAATTAAATGATTTTCATGCATGCTGGTTTTGTGGTGGAATTGGACATAAATAAAAATTTTGCTATTGGGCATTGGGAAAGGTTGTACATGATTTGTCTATATTGATTTTGGTTAGTAGTACTCATGTTCTACTTTTGGATCATAAGTTAATCTTGAAGATCATGAATACTTTTGGGGTATGTATGGTTTTTAAGAAAATATTGATGGTTCGTGATTACTAGTTGAATTAATTTTTGAGGATTTCATGTAAGGAATAATGATTCGAAGACTACGACGATTTTTGGAAATATAAAAACGTAGAATTTATTTAAGATGCATGTTCTACCTAGTTGGATTTAAGGATTGAATTGCATGAATTGAGAATTTTAAGGACCTAATTGTAATAACCAATAATTGAGGACCTAAGTGCAAAAATAGAATTATAAGGGACTATTTTCGAATTTGCCAAATTTTGGGATTAAATTCCGAGTTTTGAGAATTTTAAGGCCAAAAAAAACCAGGAATGCAATTTTAGAAGATTTGTAGGGTCAAAATGTAATTTTCGAGAACTTTAAGGGTCATATTGCAAATTCCGAAATTTTTGAGGATTTAATTCGAACTTTGAGGAACACTTAGGTTAAATCAGTAATTTTTCAAGGTTATGAGAATTGATTTTGGGTTTAATAAGCTTAAAATTATTGAAATATATATTCCGGAAAACCTATAAAGTGGAATTAGTAACGCCAAGAACTTATGGGTAATTGTGGAATTTTAGAAATTAAGGACAAATTGGATAATTTTTGAGGAAATTAAGAATTTATGTTGCAATTTTAAGAAATATGGAGGATTAGTTTAGCAGTAAGTGAGAATTGATGGTTTAAATTATAGGAATTTTCGGTGATTTAGGCTGGAAGAATATTTAGAACATTTAGATATCTGGCTTATGATGTTATAAGGAATGGTAATCAAGGACGGTGTAGGATGAATCAATACTAGGCTTGAAAATTTAAATGTTAATGGAGTAATCCTGTGGAAAATTTAAGAATTTAGAGTGATAACAATTTAAGATAAAATTGAACAATTGGTCAATTTACAAAATTAGACATTAAGTTAACATATTTTTGAAGACTTAAGGTTTGATGTAGCATAAGTTTTAATCATGATCTTAGAAGTTAAAAAAAAAATTATATCTTCACTACGGTTAAATTTTTCTAGAAAGTTGGGCATGACTGATGGTTAGGGTATTTCGTAGACGCATGTAAGGGTTGAGGTGGACACGTTGTTTTGAGAATTCTTTGGAAGTCATTAAGAAACTTGAGACTAAGCGGATATGTGTGTTGGAGTTATACTATCTATTACTATTTGGGTTGAGTAAATTTGAATTTCAAATTTATGAGACAAGTGATTATACAAAAATTTTGGGTGAAATAAACAAAAAGAGAATTAGTGATGTTCAACATATGTTATCAATGAACGAATATCAAGATTTTTATCGAGTAAAAATCTAAAACCTCGATATGGCAATTCTAAAATTCTATGGGTTATAAGTAAAGTTGATTTACTAGAGTTAGTCCAACATTAACATGGGATAACTTAGTAAGTTTTATACGCTACAATTAATTAAGCATTAAGGATATGTAAGAATGCGACATTCGTTCCAATGAGGAAAGTTCAAGGGTCTTAGGCCTCAACTATATTGTAATTGGGAAAGAAATAGTTTAAGAATGTAATTGATACTAGAATGGTTTTATTATTAAGGTAGAAGATCGATATTGCCTATCTTGGGTTTTATGGATTAACGTTACTCGAATTTAAGATTTGCGACAATTTAATATTTGGGATGTACATGTAAATAATTAAGTTATGTAAGTTTGGTGCCGTAATATAAAGATTCGATTCAAGGATCTTAGGTTAATATTATTATGGGGTTGAGATAAGGTTTAACTATTAAGTGTATTACCAAAGATAGAAGTCGATTAGTAAATTTTGGTGCTAAGATATCCTAAGTTGAACTGCATGAATGTCAATACTTGGATTTGAAGCTTTAACATACCTTGAGTTCAATAAATTTAAGAAATGATGATGTTAAGATTTCAATATTGAAATATAATAGGTCAATGAACGTGTTGGGTAGATTATAAGGAAAGTAAGATGCGATAAGTTTGGACTGCCATTTCTGATATTGAGAATTGCGAGAAAAGTCAAAATTCGAGGACATAGTAGAATAAAATTAAGTCACTATAAATCGTCTTAAGTTACGATTCACAAACGAGGATTTGGACAGGCAAAATAATTAGGATTGAGGAGATATAAGGACATCTTAAGATTTATTATTTAATCAGACTAGCGCCGCGGAAGCGTGGACCATTGGGATAATAGAACTAAATCTAAATTTTTTTGATTATCAAGGATAAGCGAATTTCGGGGACGAAATTCAATTTAAGGGGGGAAAAATTGTAACGTCCCGAAAAAAAATTGAAGGTCCACGTGAACCACATTCATGCAAATTATTAAATTTCTTTGATGTTCTATTAAATTCTTTTAAAGCATAAAATACATGTTTATTTTATTAGTTTGTGTTTATTTATTTTTGTGCATTTTATGCATAATTCATGCATAATAGGATTTAATTCATGAAATTTTAAAAGTTCAGGCATTAGAGTTTCTAGATGCATTTCACGCTCGAACGAGAATCGGAGACCGGAGAATTTTCAGGAATATTATTTTAATTACGATTTATTTATATAAATTAATATATGGTGTTTTAAGTGAAATTTTCAAATAATGGGATGTTACTGGGTATTTTTATCCGCATGATTTTATTTTTAACGGTACGCAAATTTTATCGAATCGAGGGACTTTTTAATGGTCCGTTTAATATTTTCAAAATCTTTTCAACACGAAATATTTTTCGAGAGTACGTTTGGATTTATTGGGCCCACTTTTATACTTATTGGGCTTAATTATCTTTTTAAATCTTTAATTAAACAATTAGGGCCATTATCTACTAATTAATAATTTAAATATTCCTTAAACACTCATTAACCTAAACCTAATCCCACCCCAACAGCCGACACCCCCATTCAGATTTTCCCACTCTCGTTTTCATCAAAATCCCAAGGAGGCCACGGCCAAGCTCCATACTTGAAGGAATAATATTCTCCGGCACTCTTTCTTCAATCCTTTTGCGTCTACGTCGTCAAGGCACGCTTTGTATTACCTCTTGCTGCATCATACACGTTTTTATATGCTGGAGAACGCATTCATGGATGATAATTCAGATCTAGCTTAGTTCATGAAGAATTTTCGGTTCATACTTATGTTCTTGCACTTTCTTGATTGCTACTCACTAATTCCTTGATATTGTTGCAAGGGGGCTGTCATGTGTCATGCTGAGGGGTTCCTTATGCCAAGGGTATGCTGTCATTAGGTTGGGTTTGAGTTGTAGGGGCTGTACGCTAAGGATGGTTAAGGCAGCAAGGAGTTTGTCTCGGTTTTGGGGTAGATCGCGTGCCAAGGACCGATCCAGCAACACAAGGACTGATCTGAGCCATGGATTAGATCCTTGAGGATATGAGACAAGGCCTGAAAGGGGCCGATACTTGCTGGAAAGTGAGATCGATCGAGTGAAGGGGAAGGGTAGACGCGGTAGGTGCTTTTGGTGGGTTCTCGGTTTTTAGTGGTTAGAGACTTGCATGGGGCGGTGGTTTAGTTCTGATAGGTGGCTTGGGGTCTGGTCTAGGTCCTTGTTAGGTTGCCTCATGACTGGTGCGACGGGTTAGCTTGAGGTGTGAGTTTTGGGAGGAAATCAAGCATGAGGTGGGGAATTAGGATAGGACCGATAGTTTGGGCAAATTCTGGAAATTCAGCCGTCTGTTTGGGGGGCCTACTGTTATTGTTTTAGGACCTCTTAAGTGCTTTAAGTTAAGACAAAATGTTAAGAAAAAATTATTAGAGTTTTGAGTCGATTCGGGTTAAAATTGGGATCCCGATCCAAGTTTTAAAACGAACCGGTTAAGTTCTGATTTTGGCTCGGATTTACGTCTAGCAATACTTTTAAATATGTTTTGGGACATTTTAAGGAGTTTGGTAAGCTTCGGGTCAATTTTAGAAGTCTATGGATGAAAGGAAAATTTTTGTGTTTCTAGGGGCAAATTGGTCATTTTGCACCCGGGGTGAGATTTTTGTCCTGGCAGCACCCTGAGCACAAATTTATGATATTTTAAATGTTTATGCATCATGTTTAAAAGTTTTACGCAATTATGACAAATACGGTGCATGCTTGGTTTAAAAGAAAAATTACGTATATGCATGCTTTTATTAAGTGATGAATATGATGACACGTTTTGAAGGAAGTGATTTAGTTGTGACTAACACGATGACATGATGATATGATTGGAGATATCGTGAGGGAAAAGGCCCCAGAGAGAGCCCGTTTACGGGAGAAGGCCCCAGAGGGAGCCCGACGATCGTATTTCCATTGACATGATATGATGACATGATAGGCTCGGGCTCAGTTGACGGGTGAGAGTGTCGCTGATGTCTCCCGCCGCCGGGTACCGCGGTTACACGTAGATGGATCCATCGACTGACATGATGACATAATGATACGAAAGTCACAGCTAATGAACGGAATTCAAATTAAGATTTTAACATTTATATGCTGATACGATGATACATGCTATTACCATGTTTTGACAGGTCACAGTTACGCATACGATATGATAACATGATGAGACATGTTTTGACACGTTACTATTTTACACGACACGTTTATGTTCATGTTTTTAAGCTCATGAAATGTATGTTGATTATGCTATTTTTCACTGCTGTGTGCTACGTATATGTACTTGTTATTACTGATACAGGTGTGTTGAGTCTTTAGACTCACTAGGCGTGTGTGATGCAGGTGAGCATTTTGATCAGGGGACCGAAGGTGCCGAAGACTGAGTAGGCAGGCGGAATGTGCGCTGACACGACGTGAGGACCATTATTTTTCCACATATAGATTCACGTGTTTTGAGAGGAGTTGCACATTTTTATATGTTGATAATATTACGATTTTTATACGTTTACGTTTTCGTTTATTTTAGATGACGTTAGTTATTTTTAAACTGTGTCATTCTTGTTGGAAAATAAATACGATTATTTTAAATGTTATTTTGTAATTGCGAGCTTTTAAAAAAATAAATAAATAAATCCGCACTTTAAAACGGTAGACGTTTCAAAATCAGTTTTCTGTTGTAAGGAATTTGAAAAACAAAGAGTTTCAATTTGACAGTGTATAAGTCCAACTGAAGTGGATTATTACAATCTGTTGTGTACATCAAAGGATTTTAGTGAAAACATATACTTGAGATAGAAGGAGTGACATAGAAGCATTTGAAGACTCCGAACATCCATAAAATCTATGTGTTCTAGTTGGTTACTTATTATGTTTTCACCTTAATATTCTACACTAGGTATTCAATCTATATTTAAGTCTATTTCCGCACTATTATTAGTTGACTGATTTATATCGACAAACAAGATTTCAGGATCAGTATGTCTAAAGACCGATTCATTCGTCAAAAAAGAACAAAAAACAGAGTTTTTATTCAACCCCTCTTTCTAAATACTCTCAACTGTATTAACCGATCCTATCAAGTGGTAACAGAGCACTTACGTTGTATTGAACAATGTTTGGGTGCGAAAGATGACTTAGCAAAGCTATTTCCTAGTTTACTTTTTTTAGGCTCTCCCTTGAAGATTGATCATCCGAGACAACTTTAACTTCTCTAATGTCGCACATTTGCCCGTTCTCACTATTAAAACCAAGATAAACATGACCAAAAGTGCTTCTTCCAAGAAGCTTTCCTTTTCTCCAATTTGAAGAAATTCCACCAGGTCTTTCAGGTGTTCCGGGACTTCTTGGGGTCGATAATGAGCAAAGGCTAACTAAAGAACCAGGTGGAAGGGGAAACTTATGAAATTCATTCCTTCCATCTTCCAGTTTCCCATTTGAATAGTCCAAATTAATCTCGTTAATTCGAGCATGGATAGACAAAGTGGTGGTTGTAATGCACCTCAATCCTCGACCAGGGCTTCGAGAAAGTGGGCTTAATACTTTGTTATCAATGTGTCCTCTGAAATCATTTTGATCCGTAAAATGACCCAAATCTTTGGATGATCCTCACGAAGTAACGCTTGAAACAGAGCCAGTCCGAAATCAACACCATCAAAATGGCCTAGCTGCCCTGTTGGTGGTTCTAGAGGCAGCGAAGTGGTGCAATCTATCCTTTTTGTCTCAACACCATGAAGAAGATACAATTTCATCTAATGTTGCATATTCAGTTCAGCATTTTCGATATGTACATTTTTCAATGATATAAATCTATTTACTCCTGTATTTTAATTCACAATAAATTCTCTTGATAGAAAACACAAAAGATTGTATTGGTCTTATGGTCGTCTTTCCCCCGAATTAGTAAAAACAATATGAACCAAGATACCCAAAAAAAGAGTATCCTTAGAGTTTCTAAATAAGAAAAAAAAATATTTTCATTGGTAAGATAAAAATGAAAGAATACTATCTGATATTTTGTCAAATATGTTAATTCTTTAAGTTAATCTCAACGGAATGCACATACTTCTTTATCACGCTTATTGCGTGGGAATCTTGATTAAAAACTATCAATTATAAACAATGATCAAGTTAAAAAATTATTGCTCTGAATTGTTTTTAAATAAATACAAAAACGTATTCTACAATTTTTGGTTTTAGTAGGGAGATAATCCCCTTTAAGAAAATTAGTACAAAATAAAACTAAATACCACGATTGAATTTTCATTTTCTTTTCAAAAAATATATTGGCATGTCATTTTTAAAGGTTTTTATACTCTAATTAAATATATGTAAAGGTCGATCAATATGTCAATACAACACTTTGGATTTTCATAAAGAAAGACTTGTTTTCATTAATAAAATAAAAATGAAAGAACACTATCTGATATTGTCCTTCATCTTAAAGTGATCGATCGAGCTGTAATGATATATAGTAGACATTAATTTTGATTCAACGTGATTCTTCCCAAATATTGATCGGCAATGGCTAGTATAAAGAACTAAAGATATTAATTCTTTAAGTTATCGTCAATGGAATGAATACACAGGCTTATTGCTTCAAATTCGTGGGAATCTTGATTAAAAACTATCAATTATAAACAATGATTGAGTTAAAAAATTATTGCTCTGAATTTTTTTTAAATAAATGTAAGGAACGTTGTTCGACAGATGTGAATAAATATATTAACAGTAGTGTAAAATTATAAATTTGTGTTTTATCATAATTAAGTGTTGTGTTGAAGAGTAGTGATCGCGTATTGCCTTGAATGTTGGGTACATCTGCAGACAACATCCGTAACGAAGTTGGCTGAAAATCATTTTTCGTTGCTCCTCTTTCGGCATCACACTTTTGCTTTCTTAGTTGATATTTTATTATTGTTGGCTGTTTTAGAAAGCATTTATTTCTCAACTTGTTGAAAAAATTAAATCTTGTGAAAATCACTAGTGATTGGTTTTTGTAAACGAATTGTTTTTCTAGTGATTAATTTTTGACATGAGACACCGCACAAGTATTTATACTTGTGTATATTTAATCTCGTCCATCTATTTATTTAAATTGAATTTGTGTTATTAAATATAATATTCCGTTTTATGTTGTCTTAAATGTTGTAACATTTGACACAACACTTAATTCTGATAAAACACAAATTTACAATTTTACACTACTGTTAATATATTTATTCACATCTGTCGAACAACGTTCCTTACAAGTGGTATCAGAGCCTACTCTTGATATACTAAGTGTTGATTCTGGTTTTTGTTTTGTTTGACAGAAATATCAAATGGATCCATCACTCGCAAACGGCCACCAGTCTTAGATGGAACCAACTACAGTCTATGGAAGGTCAAAATCCGGTTTCATATAAAATCCATAGATGAGAGAGCATGGAAAAGAGTTCTAAGCGGTTGGACTCCACCAAGGAGAATAGACGAAGATGGTGATAGTCTGATAAAACCTGAAAGTGACTGGACTACTGATGAAGTGCATATTTCAAATTACAACTCAAAGGCACTGAATGTCATTTTTTCTTCAGTTGATATGAACATGTTCGGGCTTATTACTAATTGTGTCTGGGCCAAGGATACATGGGACATTCTCCAAAGACACTGTGAAGGTTCTGAGAGTGTGCGACGAACAAGACTGAGGATGGTTACTTCCAAGTTCGAGATGATGAGGATGGAAAAATCTGAGAACATACTGAAATATGATCGTCGCCTAAGGAAAATTGCTAATGAGGCGTTCAGTCTTGGAGACCCTATCTCCAATGAACGATTAGTTAGTAAGGTTCTCCGTTCTTTGCTCGAAAGATTCAACATAAAAATTTGTGCGATAGATGAGGCTAAGGACACAACGCAAATGGCTTTGGAAGACCTTATCAGTTCACTTCGGACTTTTGAGATGAACATAGACATGCAAAAGAAGGATAAAGGGAAAATAATTGCATTCCAAGCTTCAAATGATTCTTTCAATGACCTTCTTCAAATATCCCAAGAAGTTAATGAATCAGACCTTTGTGAGGATTCTATCTCCTTTATCACAAAGAAATTTGGGGATTACTTGAAAAGAATCAGAGATAAGAAGAAGGATGCACAACCATCGAAATTTCTAAGTCCTCCTGCTACTCAAAGACCACAAAGGTTTCCTGCCAAGCGACAATCTCAACCAAGGAATGAAGGCAGAGAACAATTTAACTCAAAGAATTATGATTCAGTGCAGTGTAGAGAATGCAAGGGGTTCGGACACTATGCAAATGAATGTGCCAACAGATTGCGAAAGAACAAAGGCTACAATGCACCTCTAAGCGATGAAGAATCTGATGAGGAGGAGAAATCCAATGATGAAGATAATCACACCTCCTTGACTGCATTATTGACAGAAAATTGCAGGCTGCATGTGAATCCTTTAGGTGTTTCCCTAGGTGTTGCCACACCTAGCCGCAACATCTGCAAAAATTCAGTGTGTTTAAAATCCACAACTTCTAGAAATTCGAGTGTAGATGATTAATCGGAAGCTGATGATGAAGAGATGACTCTTGAGAGTGTTCAAAAGCTTTATGAAGAGCTGTTTGAGGATTGGACCAAAAGAAACAAGCTTAACTCGACTCTTGTAAAGGAAAACATTGATCTAAAAGCCGTGGTTACCAAACTTGAAGTAATTCTAAGCAAAAAGAACTTAGAACTGGGTAAGACCAAAGAAGAACTTCAAAAGGCAAATGAAACCTTATCCAAGTTTAATTCGAGCACATCCAAGCTTGAATCCATACTTTCGATGGGAAGAGATGAAAAGAAGGGTTTAGGGTTCAAAGACAGTGTATTTGAAATTGGTGAATCTGGAAAATCTACCGTTTTATGAAAGGAAAAACTGAAACATTCACACCGTCATTACCTACACCTTCAACCAAAAGCTCTCCACCGAGAAGACAATCAACTGCACCTGTTCCTAAGAAAAGAAAACGCAGGTATGTATGCCATTACTGCTTTAAGCCTGAACATATCAGGCCATATTGTTTTAAACTCAGGGATGACCGCATAAACCAAAAGTCAAGCCGGATGTTGCCTCAAATGTTGCACAACACTTTCCGCAACACCTCCAAGAATCGACCTACAGTAAGACAAATTTGGGTACCAAAGGTAAAAATTCACTGTAATGTTGTTTATACTTCATTAAAAACTAACACTGCAGGTTACTGGTACTTTGATGGTGGAAGCTCACGCCATATGACAGGGTCAAGAGAATATCTCATCGATTATGTTAAACAAAAATGTGGCAGAGTAACCTATGGGGGGGAGCTAAAAGAAAGATTGTTGGAAAGGTAACTTTGAATGTTGAAGGATTACCAAAGCTCCACAATTTTCTCCATGTTGAAGGATTAAACTCAAATTTGATCAGCATAAGTCAATTATGCGATGATAATTTGCAAGTCAAGTTTAATAAACATGCGTGTGAAGTTTTTGATGAATCTAACATATGTATCATGACAGGTACAAGGTCTTCGGACAATTGCTACCAAATTGGTGAAGAACTTTCATGCAAACATGCACAAGTTACTGAATTTGAACTTTGGCATCAGAAACTCGGCCATGTGAATTTCAAAACCTTGAAGAATCTGAGTAAATATGAGGCAGTGCGAGGTATGCCCAATCTTTCATCTGGAATACCCTATGTGTGCGATGAGTGTCAAAAAGGAAAACAAACTCGCGTGTCACACCCGGTGTTGGCAACATCTGGGACAACACGCTGTCTGGAGTTACTTCACATGGATCTTATGGGTCCTATGGAAGTCGAAAGTTTTGGAGGTAAGAAATATTCTTTTGTATGTGTTGATGATTTCTCACGGTATTCATGGGTTAGTTTTATTAGGGAGAAATCAGACACCTTCAGTGTGTTTAAACAATTGGTCACAAGAATCACAAACTTTCATGGTTTGAAGGTGAGAAGAATCAGTACTGACCATGGTAAGGAATTTGAGAATTCTTCATTCTCATCATTTTTTGCCAGGAAAGGTATTTCACACGAGTTTTCGGCACCAAAAACCCCACAAAAAAATGGAATTGTCGAACGCAAGAACAGAACACTGCAAGAAATGGAAAGGGTGATGCTAACATCGAAGAACATCTCAAAGCGTTTTTGGGCAGAGGCCTTAAATACGGCTTGTCATATTTCAAATAGAGTGTATTTTAGAAGCGGCTCAACCATGACATCCTATGAAATAATCATGGGAAAGAAGCCTAATCTCAAATATTTTCATATTTTTGGATGTGTTTATTACACTTTGAATGACAGGGATCAACTTGCCAAATTCGACTCAAAGAGTAATAAGTGTTTGTTTTTGGGATATGCCACTAATAGTCGAGCTTATCTCATGTTTAATTTAAGAACTAGGACTATTATGGAATCCATTAATGTTGTTTTTTATGATTGTGCAGATCTCAAGAAGAAAACTGCTGAGGATGACGTTGAAGACCTTTTGGAAAACCCAATTGAACTGGAAAATGCAGGTGTTGCCCCAGATGTTGCAACACCTAGCACAACGCGTGACACTGAAGTCACCGAATTTGAGGACGAAGCAAATAGTGATGATGACACAGCAGATGATGGACAGAATATGCCAACTAAGATCCAAATAATCATCCATCATCTCAGATAATTGGAAGTGTGCAAGGTGAAGTCTAAAATCGAAAGAAAGAGAAAGTCGATTACCGAAAGATGGCTGGACTTATATGCATGAGCTCTACTTACTCACAGGTCAGATTTTCATATTTTGTATCTCAATTTGAACCTAAAAATGTTAATGAAGCTTTAAAAGATGAGTTTTGGATCAATGCAATGCATGATGAGCTTGAGGAATTCGTTCGAAATGATGTTTTGTATCTAGTTCCACCTCCCGACCACGTCAATATAATTGGAACAAAGTGGATTTTTAAAAATAAAACTGATGAGTCAGGGAACATCATTCGAAACAAGACAAGGTTGGTTGCTCAAGGGTACACACAGGTTGAGGGGGTTGATTTTGATGAGACCTTTGCTCCTGTTGCCCGCATTGAGTCAGTCCGACTATTGCTAGCTATTGCTTGCTACATGAAAATCAAATTATTTCAAATGGATGTTAAAAATGCATTCTTGATTGGTACCTTGTGTGAGGAAGCATATGTCAGACAGCCTAAAGGATTTGAAAATCCACATAACTTGAATCACGTGTACAAGTTGAAAAAGGCTCTCTATGGTTTGAAGCAAGCACCACGTGCATGGTATGACAGACTAACAGAATATCTTCTTGAATTGGCTTCAAACGAGGTGAGGTAGACAATACCTTTTTTATTCAGAAATCCAAAGGTGAAATCCTTATTTGTCAAGTCTATGTTGATGATATTCTTTGGTTCCTCATCTTAAAAGCATGCTGATAATTTTGTTGAGTGCATGTCATTCACATTCGAAATGAGCATGGTTGGTGAGCTAAGTTTTTTTCTTTGTTTGCAAATCAAACAAATGCATGATGACATCTTTTTATGTCAAAGTAAGTATGCAAAAAACATGATAAAGAAATTTGCTAATGAGAACACCAAGCACATGAAGACACCTATGGGCTCAAATGAAAAATTATCCAAAGATGATGCTGCCGAAAATGTTGACAACACCTTATACCGCAGCATCATAGGAAGTCTCCAGTACTTGATTGCTAGCCATCCTGATTTAATGTTTAGTGTTTGCTTGTGTGCTAGATACTAATCTAATCCTAAGATTTCTCATTTAAAAGCCGTAAAACGTATCCTACGATACATAGCCGGAACCATTGACTTAGGATTATGGTATACTCATGACACCAACTCGAATTTAGTAGGGTTATCAGATGCTGATTGGGCAGGGGATTTGGATGATAGAAAAAGTACATCTTGAGGCTGCTTTTACCTTGGAAATAACTTGATATCATGGCATAGTAGAAAAAAAAACTGTGTTTCACTTTCAACTGCTGAATCTGAATATGTGGCACCAGGAAGTGATTGCACTCAACTCTTGTGGATGAATCAAATGATATAAGGTTATGGACTTAAGAGTGAACCATTGGTTGTGTACTGTGACAATTCTAGTGCAATAAACATTTCAAAAAATTCAGTACAACACTCTTGTACTAAACACATTGACATTCTGTTGGAAACTAGATTCTGGAGTTTGACAAAACATGAATCAATCGATTAACAAAATATGAATCAACTGATACGCGCAAGCAAATTCGGCAACTGAACTTATCAACTGAAATCAGCTGATACAATGATACAGAGTAAACTGATCAGTTGGAACTGATCAGTTAAAACATTCAGCCGAATGCCTCAAAGTCTCTCAACTGAAGATGTCTCGGGAAAGAACAAAGAAGACATAACAGATTACAAGAGCACCGCACAACAACCAAGACTACTTAAAACAACGCATTCCGGACAAAGCAATTAAGACGCCGAATTACAATAAATGAAGCAAACAATATCGAAGGAATAATCAAGTGGAAACCAACGGATACAAAGATTCAAATTTATCTCAAGATTACCGTTGGAAAAGAAGAGTATAAATATGGCAGAAGAAAAAGAAGAAGCGACGATACATCATTCAAAACTTGCTATTACTCTGTCAAAATCTCAGCTCACTCTTACTTGATTTATTCGTAGCAATCAAGGCTACAAGTTGAGCAAACTAGAACTCTGTAATATTTGTTAATTCAATAGTGCTAAGATCAGTTACGCACATAGATCATTTTGTAATACTAAGAGTTTCAGTTTAGGCAGTGGGTAAGTCCTAACTGAAGTGGGTCTGTACAAGTGTTGTATTGGATCAAAGTCTTTTAGTGGAAATCATATCCTTGTGATAGAAGGGGTGACGTAGGAGTAATTGAATTCTCCGAACATCCAGAAACAATCCTTGTGTATTTTATTTCAGTTCTGTATTCTATCAGTCAGTCAGTTACCTTCCGCAACTACCTCAGTTTAACTGATTGATATTGATCAACAAGATTCCGAGAATCAGTTTGTCACCAAACTGAACTCAAAAATTCGATAAGACCAATATTAATTGAGAGTGTTTATTCAACCCTTCCTTCTAAACACTCTTGACACGTCAATCGATCCTATCAAGTGGTATCAGAGCGGTTGAATCTTGTTCTTGAATACTTTTGATCTATAAATCTGCTAGCATGACTTCATTCAATAAAATTCCTATGTTCTCAAGAGAAGATTTCGATGACTGGAAAATCAGAATGCAGGCTCACTTAGCTGCACAAGATGATGACATGTGGTATGTCATAACTGACGGACCCATGAAGATTCTAAAAGCAAATACAGCAATTGCCATAACTGAAGGGGCACCATAGAGAATTCAAAAGCCCAGAGAAGAGTGGACAACTGAGGACAAAAGAAAAGCCAATCTTGATAATGTGTCCAAAGATACTCTATACAAAACACTGGACAAAGCAACATTCAACAAAATAAAGATGTGCAAAACAGCAAAAGAAATTTGGGAAAAGTTGATTCAGTTATATGAAAGAAATGACCAAACAAAAGAAAATAAACTCTCTGTTGCTGTTCAGAAATTTGACAATATCAAAATGAAGGTTGGAGAATCAATGAATGAGTATGATGAAAGGGTGAGCAGTATTGTAAATGAATTAAATGCACTCGGAAAGGTGTATACTAACAAAGAGGTTGCACTAAAAGTGAAGAGAGGTCTTCCAAAGAAATGGGATGTCAAAACTATGGCTATGAGAGAATCTAAAGTCTTGAACCAGATCGAACTTCATGAACTATTTGCTGATTTAAAGGCTTATGAATTTGAATTGCAGAGCAGAGAAGGAGAACCATTTACTCCTACAGCTACAACTGCTCTAGCAGCTGTAAGGACTGAATCAACCAGTTCAGTCGAGAAATCTGCCGATCAGTTAAGCAATGATGCTATGTCATTATTCATCAAAAATTTTGGGAGGTTCATGAGAAAGAACCAAGGAAACTTTCAGAAGCAATACCAGAGAAACAATTCCAAAGAAGAAATAAATGCTTGCTACAATTGTGGCAAAACAAGTCATTATATTGCTGACTGTCCTAAACCTAAAAAGGAAAGTCAAGGATCAACTGACAGAAGAAAGAAATCATATGAGCATAAGAGAAGATCCAGAGATGATAAGAAAACCTACAAAAAGAAACATGAGGTTCTATTAGCTGAAGAGAACAAATCCAAATGGGCAGAAACTGATAGTGACGAATCAGAACCAGAAAGCTCATATAGCTCAAGTGATGAAGAGGAAGTCAAATGTCTAATGGCCAATGATACAGAAGCAGAATCTACAAGTCAACAGGTATTTGATTTTAGTTCAACTGATTTTACACGAGAAGAACTCATTTTAACATTGCATGAAATGGTAAATGAGTACCAGAAACTTGCATCATCATTTGAGGAAATAAAGTCAAAGCAAAATGATCCCATGGACAATAAAACCAAAACTGATGAATCAGTTGATGGGTTGAGTCTAAAAAGGGAAATTGCTGAGTTAAAAGTAGAGAGAAAGAAAGATCAGTCACTGATCCAGAAATTGATCCTTGAAAATTCAAAACAGACTGAACTCATTCAATCTTGGAATAAGTCGTCTACTGCACTGAATGAGATGCAGAATTCACAAAAATCAGTTTCTGATAAAACTGGTTTAGGGTTCAGTAATCAAGGAGAAACGTTTTCAAATGATACTCAACCAAAGCTGACAATGAACAAAGGGAAGTACATTCACTTTGTCAAATCAGCAGTGGTACAAGAACAAATTGAGCCCAGTAAACTGATTGAACAACCTACTGAGAAGTTGAACAAGGCTAGAAGATATGGGATTGGCTATAACCAAAAGCTTTCAACTGATTCACAAAGCAGGTCATCAAAAAGATTTCACAAAAACTATTCGAATGGCTATGTCAATTACTATAACTGCAAGCCAGTTCAGAAGAGATACAGATTGAACAATCAGTAGAATAAGACTAAAACACATACTGTATCAACTGTACACTACTCACCAAGCACACAAAAGCCGAGAAAAACCATTTGGAATACAGCTACTGGAAAGTCAGTTAGACTAATCCAAGTATGGGTTCCAAAGGGACTAATAAGTTTTGGACCCAAATAGATATGGGTACCAAATCATATTATGTGTGTGCTTGCAGCTAACAGGTACAGATAAAAATTCAATATGGTATTTGGACAGCGGTTGCTCACGATATATGACAGGAGATGCAAGTATGCTATCTCAACTGACCAAATATAGTGGTCCAAACATCGGTTTCGGAGATAATTCCAAAGGTAAAACCGTGGGTAAGGGTAAGCTTATCCATGGTAACTTTACTATTAAAGATGTTTTATTAGTAGAGAATCTGAAGTATAACTTGATTAGCATCAGTCAGTTATGCGACAATGGATTCTCGGTACAATTTGATAAAAATTCATGCTCAGTTAAAACATCAACTGATGAAATCATACTAACTGGCAAACGATGTGGAAACACATATAAAGTCAGTTGGAATGAACAGCCTCATGCACCAGTCTGATTTATTGCTTCAAAATAATCTCAAAACTGGTTGTGGCATAAAAGGTTAAATCATTTAAACTTTAAATCCATTGCCTATCTGAGTAAACATGAACTTGTAACTGGTTTGCCCAAAATAAATTTTTCAAAAGAAAAACTTTGCTCAGCATGTCAGTATGGAAAACAAGTACGATCTTCTTTCAAAAACAAGGGCTGTAAGTCTTCATCCCGATGCTTAGAACTATTGCACATGGATCTCTTCGGTCCAATACCAGACATGAGCTTAGGGGGAATGAAATACACCTTGGTGGTCGTAGATGATTTTTTCAGATTTACTTGGGTTATCTTTCTCAAATCCAAAGACCATTACGGCTGCACAACTGATTAAACTCTTTAAAAGACTTTTAAATGAAAAATCAGTTGGGATTGATCGAATCAGATCTGATCGAGGAACTGAATTCATCAATCAAACACTTTCAAGCTTTCTAGAAAATGCTGGAATCAAGCATGAGCTCTCAGCAGCAAGAACTCCTCAGCAAAACGGTGTAGCTGAGAGAAGAAATCGAACCCTTAAAGAAGCTGCTAGAACAATGCTTGCTGATTCTGGTATTTCTCAAAGATTTTGGGCAGAGGCAGTAAACACTGCATGTTATACTCAGAACAGATCAATGATTAATAAGAATCATATGAAAACACCATATGAGATCTGGCATAGAAGAAAAAGTATAATAACTTATTTCAAAATATTCGGCTGTAGATGTTTTATTCATGATAATAGTAAAAATTACCTAAAAGCATTCGATGCCAAATCTGCAGAAGGAATATTCCTTGGATATTCATCAGTTAGTATAGCTTATAGAGTCTTTAATAAGAAAACTTTAAATGTTGAAGAATCTGCGCATGTTGATTTTGATGAAACTGCACTAACTGATAAGCCAACTGATCAAGTTGAGCTAGCTGATCGATTTTCAGATATCAGTTTGGAAGATGATGACAAAGATGAAAATCATAATAATCAAAACATCCTTCAAACACTAGAACCAGAGATATTGGATCAATTAAATGAGCAGGAAGTCAATGCTGACAATCAGTTATTAAAGGAAAATGATAATATTCAAATATCAGCTGACGAGGCATCAACTGAAGCTGAAAACTGCATTCAGTTACCAACTGAAGAAGTTGCAGATGCAACGAATGCTGAGTACAGATGGAGAAAATCACATCCACCAGAATTGGTAATAGGAAATCCATCTGATCCAGTAAGAACTCGCAATCAAATGTTAAATTTATTTATTCATTCAGCCTTTGTCTCACAAATGGAACCAAAGAAAACTGATGAAGCTCTTGCTGATCCTAACTGGGTAAATGCTATGCAAGAAGAGCTGAATCAGTTCACTCACAATAACGTCTGGAACTTAGTTCCAAGACCAACCTCAAAAACCATTATAGGTACAAAATGGGTGTACAGGAATAAACTAAACGAGGACGGTTCAGTTATACGCAACAAAGCAAGACTAATAGCACAAGGATATAGGCAAGAAGAAATAATTGACTACGATGAGACGTATGCTCCAGTTGCAAGATTGGAAGCAATCAGAATATTTCTTGCTTATGCATCTCACAAAAACTTCAAAGTTTACCAGATGGATGTGAAAAGTGCATTCCTAAACGGTCAGTTACAAGAAGAAGTATATGTTGAAAAACCTCCAGGTTTTGTAAATCACAAACTTCCTAATCATGTATACTATTTGAACAAAGCATTATATGGTCTTAAACAAGCTCCCAGGACTTGGTACGAAACTCTTTCAAAATTCCTAACTGATCATGACTTTACAGTCGGATCAGTTGATAAGACCTTGTTCAAATTTACTAAAAATAATCATATTCTATTAGTTCAAATTTATGTTGATGATATAATATTTGGGTCAACTAACCCCAAATTGTGCGAAAAGTTTGCTAAGTTAATGCAGGAAAAGTTTGAAATGAGCATGATGGGTGAACTGACATTTTTTCTTGGACTGCAAGTGAAGCAACTGGAAACTGGTATATTCATTAGTCAAACAAAATATACAAAGGAGTTGCTAAATAAATTTGGTATGGAATCATGCTCAGCTGCAACTACTCCCATGAGCTCATCAGTTACACTAGATACTGACGAAGGGGGAATATCAGTAGAGGCGACATTATATAGAGGATTAATAGGTTCATTGTTGTACCTAACAGCCAGTCGACCTGATATTGTTTTTGCTGTCTGTATGTGTGCCAGATTTCAAGCAAATCCTAAGCAATCACATTTCTCATCTGCTAAAAGAATTCTGAGATATCTTAAGGACACGCAAAATGTTGGGCTATGGTACTCCAAAGACTCCACATTCAATTTAGTTGGATATTCAGACGCAGATTATGCAGGATGTAAGCTTGATCGCAAAAGTACAAGTGGATCTTGTCAGTTCTTAGGAGACAGACTGATCTCTTGGTTCAGCAAGAAGCAGACATCCATAGCTACCTCAACAACAGAAGCAGAATATCTTGCTGCTGGTAGCTGTTGTGCACAACTGATCTGGATTCAGCAACAACTGAAGGATTATGGAGTAACGTCAACTGAATCGCCCATATTTTGTGATAATACCAGCACAATTGCCATCACTTATAATCCAGTTCTTCACTCAAGGACCAAGCATATAGATGTCAGGCATCACTTCATTAGGGATCATGCGTTAAAGAAGGATATTCGACTAGAATATATTTCAACTGAACAGCAAGCAGCTGACATCTTCACAAAACCATTACCCGAGGCTATGTTTTCTTACTTTCGAAATATTCTTGGTTTAATTGATTTATCTTAGAAATTATTAGTAATATTGCTTCACTAACAGAATTATATGCAGAAAATAAGAACACAACAAATTGAAAATAACACTTCATTAAGAATACCAACGTTCCCATTTTACAGAAGATATCATGGAATCAACTGAATCTAGCCACGCCCTAACCCAATCATTTAACTCATAAATTCGAACTCTAGCAAATGCCCTAGATTTCGAAATCTTATCAACAACATGCCACTCCTTCCATAGCATCGCCTCCAAAAGACATTTGTCTTCAACCAAATCCCTAACATGCCTCACTTCAAAACGTTCAAGGTATTTCAGTGCTCTTGCCTCCTGAGCACGAGTAGGAATAGCACCACTGTCACTCACCCTCTTCAACTCATGAATCTTTTCCCATGTTAACATCACCTTCTGAAAAACATATATCTCCATCTTTCTCTTGATATCTTTTAAACGAGGGGTTGACTGCTCAGTAACATGAACATGAGTGCTGCTGCATGCATCAGAATCAGACATATTGAAATATTTTTGAACTGATATTGCATCACATTTTTATCACTATCATCTTATTTATAGGAAAATGACGTTGGAGAAGCTGAAGAGTCTCAAGTTAATCAATGCGTCTTTCACATTTACCAAGGACTTTAAGTTATCAGTTGTTCATTGTCAACTGACACCAGTTTGAATTCTATTAATAGTTGTTTAAATAGTCCCAGTTCACGATCAACTTATGACAGTTAGTCTCTCATCAGTTCATTTGTTTACATATCACAGCTGATGAAATATATCATTTGCAGAAAAACAGAGTTAAAACCAGATAAATATTTCATTACTTATAAATGTTGGTCTGGATTACATCATCATACTTCTCCTCCACAACAATTATCCAAAATTTCAGCCAAACAGATAGAGAAGAAGGAGCAGTCATGAGAAAGCTGTGAGAATGAGCTATGCGCCTCAGGATCTTCAATTCCTTGCGGTGCATCAGCTGATACATGTGACCGTCCTTGAAGACGTCCACCCACACAGCAATATTCAAGTGCTTTCGCACTTGATTCAGTTCTGCCACCAATTCAGGAGTGGTGGCCTCCCCAGAGTTGTATAAGATCTCAAGCTCCTGCAATCGCTCCCAGTAATGCAGACTTTCATAGAAGACTTCGTCTTCTATCTCAGCCTTCCTGGCCTCCACAGAAAAGGGAGAAAGACTTGAGTCACCCGTATCAAACATTTTTTATCTTGAATATTTTGGATGATATGTCTAAAACTAATTGAGTCATTTCTATTTATAGCAGAATATCAAGAAAGCTGAAGAGTCGTCAACGTTTCAGCAAAACCAATAACCTCTCTGACTCTTAAAATTATTTTGTAGCACTACTTTAAGTATTATATGCACCAATTTAGGGGGAATGTCAGTTTTTAAGACGTTAACTGAGAAGACAATCGTTTGTGAATTCTCAACTGACTTGAATCAGTTTCCCAACTGATCATTCAGCTTGAAAATTTTACAAATCTTCTCACATGAGTTAACCAATTAAAAACTTATTATATTCCAAATTAAATGAGGTGACTAAATTTTTATGACGTGGCATATTTTAAAACCGCTCATTATTATATACACACGATTACAGCACACGTGCACACATTTTTATTCAAAATTTTTCCCGGGCTGACACGTGTCCAGAATTTGAACAGTCACGAACAAAAGCATTTTGCCCGCTTCATTTCAGTTCTATTCTTCACAATTACAATCAGTTTCTAAGAGTATACAAATTTCAGAACTTATTCTCTTCAATTTGCAGATCACTACACTTTTCGAAATGGCAAACCAGATCCCAGCCCATATCTTGAATGCGATGGTCATCGATTTTAACTCGGTTCTATCGATTCAAGAAGCAGACGTTAAGAATGTATTTCTAAAGCTTGAGTCGGCAGGTCTCAGGATGTTCTTGGGACAATCTTCTCAGAAGATATACCTCAAGGAGGTCAATGAATTCTATCGGAAGTGATTTATCACTGCTAATGACACTATCTCTGTGACTATCAATGATCAGTTGCTACTCCTTTCTGAAGAAGCTTTCAGAGAAATCTTCTCTTTGCCAACTGATGGTTATGTCAGCTTTTCTGAAGTAAAAACTCATGACATTGAAGAAATGCAGTCTCGACTATCTGCTGATGGACGGAAAATCAAGGTTTCCGATCCAAAGAAGGAACTGAAACCAGAAATTCAGTTTAGCTGATATCGTGGCAAAGGGAATATTAGCAAAAGCCGGTTCTTATGCTGCTCTTACACTCGAAAAATTCCAGGTAATGACCATAATCATGGGTGAAAAGAAAGCAAATTGGAGATATATTCTTTTTAACATCTTGAAGAATATGCTCAAGTCATCCAAACAGTCATGTGGCTTCGCCATCCAAATCAGTTATCTGTTAAAACTGAAGGGTTTGGTAGCTGAAAATGCTGAAACATCATCAAAATTCAAGGTATTTACTGCCAAAAACACCTTGCCATCAAAAACCAAAATAGAGGTTGAGCCATCAGTAGTCAAGAAGGTCAAAACAGCAAAAAGGAAACTGATTCTCAGTGAATCAGATTCAGAGAAAACTCCTTCCCCTAAGCTTGTCAAGAGACCAAGGACTCAAAGAACCAAACCAATAACCACAGTGGAAGTCATTCCACCTAAGAAAATTATTCAATCAGCTGCTCAACAGCCCATTCAGGCTATCCCTTTGCAAGTAGTCTCACCTGATGATTCAGTTACCAAAGCAAAGACACCAGCTAAGGTAAGAGCTCCCTTGACTCTTGTAAATCGCCCTACCATCCTGCCTAGAGCCAGATCTAAAGGTGTAATATTAAGGGAACCAGTGCACTCCACACATTCTGGAATGGATCTTCCTCACATTCTCTCAACTGAAAAAGGAAAAGGCAAGCTGGTTGAAGAACCCCGGCCATCAAATGTCATTCAAACACACATTGACCTAGTTTGGGAACAGGTCAATGCATTTGCCACATCACAATTAAAATCTTTTGATTGTTGGAAAAGTTTCAGAACAGAAATCTTTGCCAAAGAACTGAAGCATAGATCTCAACTGAAAAAGTTCATCAAGCTAGAAGCTATTGTGATGAAAGTAGTCAAAGCTGCTACAATTCCACAGGCATTAGAAAGGCAGAAATATTTCTTTAATCAGATTCGCGTCAAAAGCTAACAAGAATGGTAGCAAAGCTGAAGTCCAACTACAATCCCACAAGTCCAACTGCATACAATGATAGAGCTGTGTTCACTCAATTGGACACAGATCTTAGTAGTCTGCAGAGAGAAATCAGATTTTGGGAAGAAGATCAGGAACTAGTTCTTCATGACAAACCCCCCAACTCAAATATTGAAAAAGATTTATCCTCCTCTCCACAAAAAGAACCATCTCCACAACAGGCAACTGAAAAGCCAGTTCAGGGAATACCTCAATCCTCTCAGACAGAACATCAGCTATATTCTGAAGCAGAACTATCCTTGGCAAACATTGATGAAATCATTCAAGTTGTTACCTTGGAAGCTCAGTTAGAGGAAATACAATATGACTCAATTACCCATTCAGCTGAACAACCAGAGCAAGACATTAAGATATCATCTGATGCACCAGCTGAGTCACTTATTGCTGAAAAATTTATATCTGCTCAAACTGAAGTGCCAAACCAAACTTCAGAAAAAGAAATAACTGAATCGGAAAAAGCTCAAACTGAAGCACCAGTTCAGCCAGAAACTTCTGCTGAACAAGATATTCAAACTGATGAACAAGCAAAACCCTCAGAACAAGAAACTGCTCAACATGTAGAAGGTCAGTTGCTCACTGAATCAAAGGAGCAAGAAAAAATTTCAGTTAATTCTCCACAGGAGGCCCCTATGTATGAACCATCCATCTCCATCATTCAGCCAGACAGTCCATTTCTTGATCAAAACCAACGTTCATCATCTCAAATTCAAGAAAACATTCCAGCTCAGCCTATGGCTGGAACAATGGAAACTAATCAAGTATTAGTTCTTTTTGGACAAACATTGAATCATTCAGAAACGCCCAACCAGCGACCTCCAATTCAATCCACAGAAATGGATGTTGTTCTTGAAGAAATCCAGAACATACAGTACAATATGCAGCAGATGCTCGCTGAAATCAAGAAAATTCAATTCGAACAACTGTCTCATACTGTCAAATTAGATTCTTCGACTGAATTTGACTCGGCGAAACTAAATGCTCTTCAAGCCAACATGGACTCTCTTAGCAGAACTGTGCATGAAATAAAGAAGGGGCTAGTTAACTCACTCTTTACAACTCAGGATGTAATCAATCAGAGAGTTGAGAGACTGGAAACCTCTGTTTCAAATAAAATAGAATTGCTACAGACCTCCCTCACAACTGTTGCCTCAAGTATCTCATCATATGTAAAACTTCTTTCCATTGACGTTCGAAAATTATCAGACAAAATGGAGTTGTTTGACAAAAAAGGGGAAGAACAGCAGCTGAAGAAGAATTAATCAGATTATTAGAATCAACTGATATAATATTCTCAGATTTTATGTTATCTACAAGGAATCCAGTTATTTTATGATTCAGTTGCGTAATCTATTATCTACAAAGAGCTCAGTTATTCGATCTTAAATCACTTGGTTTTGTCAAACACCATAAAGGGGGAAATTGTTGGAAACTAAATTCTGGAGTTTGACAAAACATGAATCAATCGATTAACAAAATATGAATCAACTGATACGCGCAAGCAAATTCGGCAACTGAACTTATCAACTGAAATCAGCTGATACAATGATACAGAGTAAACTGATCAGTTGGAACTGATCAGTTAAAACATTCAGCCGAATGCCTCAAAGTCTCTCAACTGAAGATGTCTCGGGAAAGAACAAAGAAGACATAACAGATTACAAGAGCACCGCACAACAACCAAGACTACTTAAAACAACGCATTCCGGACAAAGCAATTAAGACGCCGAATTACAATAAATGAAGCAAACAATATCGAAGGAATAATCAAGTGGAAACCAACGGATACAAAGATTCAAATTTATCTCAAGATTACCGTTGGAAAAGAAGAGTATAAATATGGCAGAAGAAAAAGAAGAAGCGACGATACATCATTCAAAACTTGCTATTACTCTGTCAAAATCTCAGCTCACTCTTACTTGATTTATTCGTAGCAATCAAGGCTACAAGTTGAGCAAACTAGCACTCTGTAATATTTGTTAATTCAATAGTGCTAAGATCAGTTACGCACAGAGATCATTTTGTAATACTAAGAGTTTCAGTTTAGGCAGTGGGTAAGTCCTAACTGAAGTGGGTCTGTACAAGTGTTGTATTGGATCAAAGTCTTTTAGTGGAAATCCTATCATTGTGATAGAAGGGGTGACGTAGGAGTAATTGAATTCTCCGAACATCCAGAAACAATCCTTGTGTATTTTATTTCAGTTCTGTATTCTATCAGTCAGTCAGTTACCTTCCGCAGCTACCTCAGTTTAACTGATTGATATTGATCAACAAGATTCCGAGAATCAGTTTGTCACCAAACTGAACTCAAAAATTCGATAAGATCAATATTAATTGAGAGTGTTTATTCAACCCCCCTTCTAAACACTCTTGACACGTCAATCGATCCTATCACATTCGACACCACTTTATTCGAGATCGAGTCGAGAAAGGATTGATTCGGATGGAATTTGTTGATACAAATAACCAATTGGCTGACATATTCAAAAAAGTATTAGACTTTGAGAGATTCTCCAACCTTAAGAAATCTCTCAGCATGTGTTCTGCCTGATCATTCATGATGTTGTCTCAGATGTCACAACATCTCGGACAACACCTAACATGCATGTGCATTTTTTCTCTCTTTAAACATTCTGCATTTACATTCATACTGTAATATGATGTGTTGGAATGATGTTGCTTAATCTTCTGTTACACTTACAATTCCTTATTCGATCTTGTTTAACACACTTGGACATGAAAAATATTCGAATTGAGTCACTAAGTAGTGAAGGATAATCATGTATACCATGAGTTTGTCCCATGTGAAAGGTGATTTGAGTAGACTGAAAATATTTATAAAACATACTATGTATCAGAAGAAAAGATTGGAAAAAACTACCTAAAAGAGTCCAAAAAAGACTGTACTTTTAGTGTGGAAGCTACCTCTTCTGAATTTAATACAGAAATCAAAATAGGAAAAAATGGAAAAAGCTACCTAGAGGAGTCCAAAAGAAGACTGTTCTTCTAGTATGGGAGCTACCACTTCTATGATCAATAGTTGATAAAATCACCAAGTGTCGAGAAAAATCAAAATAATTTTTGGTAATTGTGCGTGTTTTCGGAAGATGTTGTCAACATTTGTGACAACACTTCATCTGTAAACATATCTCATATTTGTTTTCATGTTTCTATTTCTATTACATTCTGTAATTAAGCATAACTAGATCATGCATAAACATATAATTGTGAATATTGTTGAGTCATTAGGACATGAGTATTTCAACAAAAGAAGAATTCGATGAAAATTCAGACTTTGCTAAAACTCAAATTTCAATAATATTTCATGTCTAGTGGAGTTTTAAAATTTGATGTGGGTTTATTTCTGGAATTTTTGAAATAAGTATTGTGCGAAAATCATCACAATAAGTGCAGAAAGGTGTTAACGGCTATATTTTTACGGTTTCATTTTTATTTTACCGTTAGACTAAGCCAGTTACCAAATCTTTTGTTACCGTTGCACTGTTCGTTCATACTTATCTTCATTATTGACACCGCCAATTCATCATTATCTTCATAATTGTCTCTCGGATTTTCTTATCTCACAATTTTTCTCTGTGTTTCTCTGCATTCTTCATCTTTCCCACTTTCTTCTTCACTCAAACCACAAACTTAAATGGCAAGAAAAGGCTATGATCGCCATGACATACGGAGTGAAATGGGTCACACGGATGATGTTGCCCCCACAGAGACAACATCTCCAGCAACACCTAAGGAAGCCTCTCCTATGGAAATAGTTCCCGCTGCTGAACAACCCACACCACTGGAAGTAATTATCCCAGGTAAGCCTGGAAATGCGATTGATCTTGAGAATCCGCCAATAATACAGGTTTTTAGTCCTCCACGTCCCCCTGTTCGCCGTTCAAAGAGACAAGCAGGGTACAACCCTGATTTGACCACTTCTAAGCATTTTCGTCGAAAGGGTGAGGGACCGAGCCGCCCTTCACTCGCTGATCTTGACAACACCTCTGGCGACAACTCAGCCGATGGTGACTATGAGTTCGTGGCCCGGAAGAAGACTACCTCTCCGCCTGAGGACAGTAGTATCTCCTCCAGCGAGAACACTGATTCTGACAAGAATGCACCCCCTGTTCCTCCACCAAAGCCCTCACCATCTACAGAAGAAGAAATCACGTTGGCCCAATTTATGGCCAACTTGAGAAATCAAAAAGCCGAATCTTCTGCTGTTCTTGTTGATGCTCAAGACTCTGGAAGTTCCACTAACTCCAGCAGTTCTACTGACAAGCCTGCTGAGTAAGATATCGTTGCTCAAGAACATGGGTCTGCTGAACAGGATGTTGCTGAGGATGATGCCAACACTGAAGATAGCACGGACCTCAGTGACTATGTCTTCGGCACTACTTTTTCTACCAAATTCTACACTGAGCACGCAAGATAGCACGGACCTCAGTGACTATGTCTTCGGCACTACTTTTTTTACCAAATTCTACACTGAGCACGCAGTTGCTTAGTGGCATCTTTATGCAAATCACGACTTCGTTGACGAAAAGAATGTCAATACTGATGCCTTTGCGAGGCAAAATCTGATTGCTTTCCTGAAAAACTGCTCCTTACTCTCCACAGTCTCAGCAGTCACATCGTTTAATCGATGGCCGGTGCTATAGTTTTACTCAAACCTCTCACCTGGTATATGTGATGAACGTTCTGCGAAATATGGGAGAGTTTATGTTCGCAAAAAAGTCTTTGAGTTCAGTCCAGCAGCCATTAACTCTCATTATCAGACTCCTGCAGAGGATGAGGATGGTCTTGCCCCAGACATTCATCTTGTCACTTCTACAATCACTGGGGGCCTTGTTACTCACTTTCCATCTCATCCACATAAGTTATCAGCAGCGAATTTGACTTCATTTTACTCAGTGCTTCACAAGCTGTCTGTTCGAAATTACACATCCTCCACCAACACCACTGTTGTCACTCGACACCAAGGATTAGTGCTATGCTCCATTGGAACAAATGGGGTCTTCAACTTTTGGAAGCTTGTGTTCAACACAGTGCTTCAATATGCTTATGGTGGTCTGAAAGCGTCGAAGCTACCTTTTCCTAGTCTGATCTATGGGCTTCTTATCTCACAAAGTTTTGTTAAAGATATAAATGAGCAACTATCTGACCTTGGAGACCCATTCAAGATTGCTCCGGCATTCTTCAAAGGAAATCGAAAGATTGATCTCCCCTGGACTGAGTCTCCCATAGTACCACCTGCTTCTGGTCTTCCTCAAGGCTCTACCTCTACTCCGCCGGCAGATGGCTTTGTGAAGTTCACAGTCGCTGAAATTCAAGCTCAAATTGATCATGCCCTTACCAAGATCTTTCAGGCTAAGGCAGACATTGCCTGTTATGAGGATCTTGTGGCCAATCACAGGCTAATTTTGGAAGTAGGTGTCTTTCCGGGACAAAAAGGGGGAGATGATCAAACAGCAGCTGGACCTGGACCATCTGGGAAAATTGATGAGGAAGAGGAGTCAGATGGAGGGGATGGAAACTAACACTTCTTTTGGCTTTAATTTTGTCTTTGATTGGCTTTGTTGTTTTTGTTGTTGCTAGCTTTGCTTATCTAAGGTTTGTATGTTTATATGTTTTTACTTTGCCCTGATGTATTGTTCTTAAAATGACATAGTGCAGGTGTTACGTCAAATGTTGCCAACAAAACCAACAACACCAGTGCTAACTTTGTTTTTATTCAGGGGGAGATGATTTGAGCTAAACAAGGATAAATGAGTTTGATCTCATTTTGTCCAAGAAAGGCAAAAAGGGGGAGATTGAAGGGAAATAATATTTTCCGAATTTAATTGATAAAATGTCTTGATTTAAATTATTTCCCTAACAATAAATTTTCCTTGTTAATTTGATTTCATACAATATCTTGTGAGATTTTTCCTTTCTAAGATAATGAGATAATTAAGCAAATATATTTTAGATATGCTAATTATGATAATAATTTAAAGAGATATGGTATTAAGAGTGTATTTCTAATTAAACTCTTACTTTCCTTGTGCAATTGGTTTCCTTGAAGAATAAAAGTCTACATCTATAAATAAGAGATCAAGGACATCATTAAACCTCTCTCTTTGCTACGCCGCTTCTTCCTTCAAAAACATACGTATACGCACTTGTGCACGCCGTGAATTTCAGGGAAATAAGTCATCAAGGATCGTGCTGTGTTGAAGACTGGTGATCGCGTGTTGCCTTGAATGTTGGGGACATCTGCAGACAACATCCGTAACGAAGTTGGCTGAAGATCGTTTTTCGTGGCTCCTCTTTTGGCATCACACTTTTGCTTTCTTAGTTGATATTTTATTATTGTTGGTTGTTTTAGAAAGCGTTTATTTTCTCAACTTGTTGAAGAAATTGAATCTTATGAAAATCACTAGTGATTGATTTTTGTAAACGAATTGTTTTTCTAGTGATTAATTTTTGCCCTGAGGCACCGCACAAGTATTTATACTTGTGCATATTTAATCTCGTCCATCTATTTATTTAAAGTGAATTTGTGTTACTAAATATAATATTACGCTGCATGTTGTCTTAAATGTTGTAACATTTGACACAACACTTAATTCTGATAAAACACAAATTTACAATTTTACACTACTGTTAATATATTTATTCACATCTGTCGAACAATGTTCCTTACAATAAATATAAAGACTTATCCTATAATATAATTGGTTTTTTTTATGGTAACGCTTGTAATTTTATTCAGAAAGCAATAAATCGTCTGTTACAAGATTCACAAACCAAAACGGAAAAATCCCATTTTCCCAAACAAAAGGAGTAGGGGAAGAAAGAGAAAAAAATGCAAGTGAATGCGCCACCCGATTCGCCAATCTGCCAATCTGTCTAAGATCGGTATCAGTGCAGCTGTCCAATGAGTTCCTAATATCCAACGCGAGTGCACCACAATAACTTAAATCTTCTGCTGGGTTGATGACTGCTTGCACCGCCAGCAGAGAGTCAGTAGTAATTACATGGACTACGATGCCACGTTCCTCCAACAGCCTCATCCCATCTCTTATTGAAAGGAGCTCAGCGAAGACCACCTACAGTGGCTTAGAGATTCTTTTCCCGAAGGCAAACAGTATTTGACCATCATGATCTCGCACTATGCCCCCATCGAATAACCACCAGTGTCAAAATTAACCGCCACGTCTACCTCAAGTTTCAAGGTGTTGACCGGTGGTCTCGTCCAGCGTTTGAGCTGGGGTAATGGCTTCGGAGCAGGTGCGGTAATTAAGGATTCCCGAGCTTCCTTGAAGTCTTTCAAAAGGGAGGCGCTCCACTCCACATCCAATTGAGCACATCCAGGCACCTTCTCATGCAAAATCCGCAATCTATCATGCCATACAGCCCAGGTGCGCATCGCAAAAACCTCCATATCTTCCTTTCTTAACACTGCTTTCATTCGGATGAATGTATCCAAGAAATCCATGTCTTTTACTTGTTTCAGAAAAGGATGAAAAATTGTATCCTTCCAACACTTCTTTGCAAATGTACACCAAAACAGAGCGTGCTCGGTTGAATCATGACCATAACCACACAACTGACACTGATCTGTGACGGGAACATGATGCCGCAGCAGGTTCGCGTGAGATGGAATAATGTTGTGCAATGCTCACCACAAAAAAATCCGAACCTTAGGAGGAACTGACAATGACCATACAAATTTCCACCAAGATTTCGCATGGGTGTTCGAGGTATGGCTGTGCGTATCAAAGAACTCGACTTCAAGCTTGTAACCATTCCGCACAGTGTACTTTCCTTTGGGATCATATAGCCAGAATCGAGAATCCTCACTCGCATTATTTGCTAGTGGGATAGCTAGAACATCTTCAGCTATATAAGACGGGAGTGTGGTTCGAATCAGTGACTCATTCCATGCTCCATTCACGATGAAAGAGTTTACGTTATCAAGATCATTCGAGATACCTGCAGGCCGCATTAGAGACTGCACTCCCGGAATCCATTGGTCTCGAAAAGTTGTGATTTTTTCTCCATTACCAACTCGCCAACAGAGACCTTTCCTCAGTAACTTTCTACTCCACAAAAGTGACATCCAAATAAACGAGGGATTATTACCTATCGGAGCGTCCATAATATCATGATGCTTGAAATATCTCGCCTTAAAAACCAGAGCTACAAGAGAGTCGGGATTAATGGCGATTCTCCAAACTTGTTTTGCAAGAAAGGCTCTATTGAACGCTTCCAGGTTACGAAAACCCATCCCTCCCATACATTTTGGCACACATAATGTATGCCAATTTTTCCAGTGCATTCTCCTTCTCCCTTCTTCCATGCCCCACCAAAAATTTGCGCATTCCCGTTCAATAGCCTCATAGATCGCCTTAGGTATATGGAAACTAGACATAGCATACGTGGGGATGGACTGTAAAACGGACTTGATTAACGTTTCTTTGCCTCCGGCGGAAAATGTCTTGTTGCCCCACCCTCTCAAACGTTTAACTATAGTCTCAATTAAATATCTGAACTGGAGTTTTTTGCTACGCAAAGAGAATGTCGGCAATCCCAGGTAAATTTCTTGACCCTGTGTAGTGGAGATATACAACACCCTCTTTATCTGATCAGCAGTCACTGGATCCGTATTCGGGCCAAAGGATAAAGATGATTTCTCAAAGTTTATAGCTGGCCCGAAGCTTTTTCATACAACGATAGACAATGGCGAAGATTCAAACAGTCGGAGATAGTAGGTTTTAAAAATATGAGACTGTCATCAGCAAAGAATAGGTGAGAGATTTGGGGACTAGAATTTGCAATACGGACACCAGTAATCAACTTACGTGATTCAAATGAGCTCAAAATCGATGACAACACTTGAGCGCACAGAACAAACAGTAAGGGTGATAGATGATCCCCTTGACGCAATCCTCTGCCCGGATTAATGTGACCTATAATATCGCCATTGAGTGCAATCGAGTATTTGACAGAACGAACACACCGCATCACCTTCTCAACCCATATAGGATCAAATCCGAGCTTACCCATAATTAGTTCTAGGAAGCCCCATTCCACTCTATCGTACGCCTTGCTCATATCGAGCTTTAATGCCATGTATCCCTTGCTCCCCTTTTTCCTGCTCCGTATCCAGTGTAGAGCCTCATAACCCAGTAAGATGTTATCTGTTATCAGTCTGCCTGGGACAAAAGCACTCTGGAACTCATCTACTGCCATAACCAAAACCTTCCGAAAACGATTAGTCAAGGCCCGGGAGACGATTTTATAGCAGACGTTACATAAGCTAATAGGCCGGAAGTCCTTCATAAGCATAGGATTTTTAATTTTTCGAATGAGAGTGATTATAGTCTCATTCCACTCTTGAAGCGGAGCTCCATCATTCAGAACCCTCAACACAGCCTCTGAAACCTCCGGGCCTACCACCTGCCAATATTTCTGGAAAAAGAATGCCGACATACCATCCGGTCCTGGAGCTTTCTCCGGATACATATCAAATAAAGCTTTCTTAACTTCCTCAGCCGAAAATGGAGAACATAATACCGATTTCATCTGCTCATTAACCTTCGGTTGAACACATTCAAGCATCGGATTTATATCTTGGATCCTTGGGTCGCCCGATATAAATAAGTTAGAGAAATAGTCCACCACAATCTCGGCCATCCCCCCTTATCAGAACATCAGTCACCATGCACCGATAGCAGCCCACTAATAAGATTCTTCACTCTTCTGATTGAGGCACAAGCATGAAAGAATTTCGAATTTATATCCCCATGAGCCAACCAATTTACCCTACTTCGCTGTTTCCAATAAATCTCATCCTTGGAGGAAAGGTACTCAATTTGATTCTCCAGCTCTTGTATGTAGTCTGTTGAAGCATGCCATTTATCATGAGTCTTCCATCTTTATGTAAGAAACCTCTCGAATAACTTGCATCGATCTCCTCAGAACCGTAGGAGGGGCTGCCCGAAGGACCGATTGGCTTGCTTCCTTGGAACTTCGGTGGGGGGATTGTCGTGTTTTGGTAAATCCCCCACCACTTGTAGAAGCTTTCAACCACCGACCATAGCTCAGCTTACCAATTTCTTGAGGCTCTATTTCACAATCCCGGAGTGAGTGTCCAATACGGCCACAATTATACCAAGAACCCGGCAATCTTTCGTACGAAAATATCACAAAGACGTCTTCCTCATCGCTATTAAGAGAAAGTCGAATATGTTGCTTTAAAGGCCTCGTAATATCAATACGTACCTTAACACGAGCGTATCTGCCCATAGCGAAGCCATTCTATTTCGTGTCAATCTCTTCTATGGCCCCAAGGTGTTGGCCTAGTTTCTCCAGAAAGTCCTTATGCATGAATATAAGTGGGAGATTATAGCATTGGATCCAAATGGAAATTTCCGTGAAATTCATCATGCTAGGCGTTTGCAATCCACTCGGCTGCCGAAATATAATTAGACCCTTCTCCCTGGCCCTGCGTTTCCAACGTGTATGAGACTTCGGGTTTGGGTGCTACGTAGTCTCTTGGTCATCCATCGGATAAGCAAGACTACAAGCGTTATCAACAGATTTCTTTTCATGGTTGCTTACTTCTGGCGTCAACTGCTCAATAGCCAAATGAGGATGGGTATGGTGTGACTCATCTACAGCCAATCTACCTTGGGTTTTTGGTGTCCCCAATATATCAGTAGCCATTATACTCCCCTCTTTAGATTGCTCATCAACACTTTGACCAGCCACATCAACTCCCTTTCCATCTTTATGTAAGAAACCTCTCGAATAACTTGCATCGATCTCCTCAGAACCGTAGGAGGGGCTGCCCGAAGGACCGATTGGCTTGCTTCCTTGGAACTTCGGTGGGGGGATTGTCGTGTTTTGGTAAATCCCCCACCACTTGTAGAAGCTTTCAACCACCGACCATAGCTCAGCTTACCAATTTCTTGAGGCTCTATTTCACAATCCCGGAGTGAATGTCCAATACGGCCACAATTATACCAAGAACCCGACAATCTTTCGTACGAAAATATCACAAAGACGTCTTCCTCATCGCTATTAAGAGAAAGTCGGATATGTTGCTTTAAAGGCCTCGTAATATCAATACGTACCTTAACACGAGCGTATCTGCCCATAGCGAAGCCATTCTATTTCGTGTCATTCTCTTCTATGGCCCCAAGGTGTTGGCCTAGTTTCTCCAGAAAGTCCTTATGCATGAATATAAGTGGGAGATTATAGCATTGGATCCAAATGGAAATTTCCGTGAAATTCATCATGCTAGGCGTTTGCAATCCACTCGGCTGCCGAAATATAATTAGACCCTTCTCCCTGGCCCTGCGTTTCCAACGTGTATGAGACTTCGGGTTTGGGTGCTACGTAGTCTCTTGGTCATCCATCGGATAAGCAAGACTACAAGCGTTATCAACAGATTTCTTTTCATTGTTGCTTACTTCTGGCGTCAACTGCTCAATAGCCAAATGAGGATGGGTATGGTGTGACTCATCTACAGCCAATCTACCTTGGGTTTTTGGTGTCCCCAATATATCAGTAGCCATTATACTCCCCTCTTTAGATTGCTCATCAACACTTTGACCAGCCACATCAACTCCCTTTCCATCTTTATGTAAGAAACCTCTCGAATAACTTGCATCGATCTCCTCAGAACCGTAGGAGGGGCTGCCCGAAGGACCGATTGGCTTGCTTCCTTGGAACTTCGGTGGGGGGATTGTCGTGTTTTGGTAAATCCCCCACCACTTGTAGAAGCTTTCAACCACCGACCATAGCTCAGCTTACCAATTTCTTGAGGCTCTATTTCACAATCCCGGAGTGAGTGTCCAATACGGCCACAATTATACCAAGAACCCGGCAATCTTTCGTACGAAAATATCACAAAGACGTCTTCCTCATCGCTATTAAGAGAAAGTCGGATATGTTGCTTTAAAGGCCTCGTAATATCAATACGTACCTTAACACGAGCGTATCTGCCCATAGCGAAGCCATTCTATTTCGTGTCAATCTCTTCTATGGCCCCAAGGTGTTGGCCTAGTTTCTCCAGAAAGTCCTTATGCATGAATATAAGTGGGAGATTATAGCATTGGATCCAAATGGAAATTTCCGTGAAATTCATCATGCTAGGCGTTTGCAATCCACTCGGCTGCCGAAATATAATTAGACCCTTCTCCCTGGCCCTGCGTTTTCAACGTGTATGAGACTTCGGGTTTGGGTGCTACGTAGTCTCTTGGTCATCCATCGGATAAGCAAGACTACAAGCGTTATCAACAGATTTCTTTTCATGGTTGCTTACTTCTGGCGTCAACTGCTCAATAGCCAAATGAGGATGGGTATGGTGTGACTCATCTACAGCCAATCTACCTTGGGTTTTTGGTGTCCCCAATATATCAGTAGCCATTATACTCCCCTCTTTAGATTGCTCATCAACACTTTGACCAGCCACATCAACTCCCTTTCCATCTTTATGTAAGAAACCTCTCGAATAACTTGCATCGATCTCCTCAGAACCGTAGGAGGGGCTGCCCGAAGGACCGATTGGCTTGCTTCCTTGGAACTTCGGTGGGGGGATTGTCGTGTTTTGGTAAATCCCCCACCACTTGTAGAAGCTTTCAACCACCGACCATAGCTCAGCTTACCAATTTCTTGAGGCTCTATTTCACAATCCCGGAGTGAGTGTCCAATACGGCCACAATTATACCAAGAACCCGGCAATCTTTCGTACGAAAATATCACAAAGACGTCTTCCTCATCGCTATTAAGAGAAAGTCGGATATGTTGCTTTAAAGGCCTCGTAATATCAATACGTACCTTAACACGAGCGTATCTGCCCATAGCGAAGCCATTCTATTTCGTGTCAATCTCTTCTATGGCCCCAAGGTGTTGGCCTAGTTTCTCCAGAAAGTCCTTATGCATGAATATAAGTGGGAGATTATAGCATTGGATCCAAATGGAAATTTCCGTGAAATTCATCATGCTAGGCGTTTGCAATCCACTCGGCTGCCGAAATATAATTAGACCCTTCTCCCTGGCCCTGCGTTTCCAACGTGTATGAGACTTCGGGTTTGGGTGCTACGTAGTCTCTTGGTCATCCATCGGATAAGCAAGACTACAAGCGTTATCAACAGATTTTTTTTCATGGTTGCTTACTTCTGGCGTCAACTGCTCAATAGCCAAATGAGGATGGGTATGGTGTGACTCATCTACAGCCAATCTACCTTGGCTTTTTGGTGTCCCCAATATATCAGTAGCCATTATACTCCCCTCTTTAGATTGCTCATCAACACTTTGACCAGCCACATCAACTCCCTTTCCATCTTTATGTAAGAAACCTCTCGAATAACTTGCATCGATCTCCTCAGAACCGTAGGAGGGGCTGCCCGAAGGACCGATTGGCTTGCTTCCTTGGAACTTCGGTGGGGGGATTGTCGTGTTTTGGTAAATCCCCCACCACTTGTAGAAGCTTTCAACCACCGACCATAGCTCAGCTTACCAATTTCTTGAGGCTCTATTTCACAATCCCGGAGTGAGTGTCCAATACGGCCACAATTATACCAAGAACCCGGCAATCTTTCGTACGAAAATATCACAAAGACGTCTTCCTCATCGCTATTAAGAGAAAGTCGGATATGTTGCTTTAAAGGCCTCGTAATATCAATACGTACCTTAACACGAGCGTATCTGCCCATAGCGAAGCCATTCTATTTCATGTCAATCTCTTCTATGGCCCCAAGGTGTTGGCCTAGTTTCTCCAGAAAGTCCTTATGCATGAATATAAGTGGGAGATTATAGCATTGGATCCAAATGGAAATTTCCGTGAAATTCATCATGCTAGGCGTTTGCAATCCACTCGGCTGCCGAAATATAATTAGACCCTTCTCCCTGGCCCTGCGTTTCCAACGTCAAATATGTTAATTCTTTAAGTTATCGTCAATGAAATGCACATGCTTCTTTAAATAATATCACGCTTATTGCGTGGGAATCTTGATTAAAAACTATCAATTATGAACAATGATCGAGTTAAAAAATTATTGCTCTGAATTTTTTTTAAAATAAATACAATTACTTATCCTATAATTGGTTTTCCTAGGGAGGTAATCCCATTTAAGAAAATTATTACAATATAAAACTAAATACTAGGATTGAATTTTCATTTTCTTTTCAAAAAATATATTGGCATGTCATTTTTAAAGGTTGTTATATTGTAATTAAATATATGTAAAGGTCGATCAATATGTCAATACAACACTTTGGATTTTCATTAATATCTACGGCTACATATGATCATTAATCAACATCATTAAAAAATTAAATAAATATTATCGTTATACAACCCGATACAATTTGACATGAAAAGTCAAATATTAACATGAACAAACGCCTATATATATTATTCAAGAAACTATATATATAATTTTTTATTTTACTTAGTTTGCTCTGCAACACAATATACAAAATAACATTTTAAAATCATGCACGTTCGATGCATGCTAATGAAAAAAAAATATTATATTTAGTTTTAAAGAAAAAAAAATAGTATTTGATATTATTTTGTCCTTCAAACAATTAATTTCCTAATAATTTATCTATAACATGATTCACGTTAAATTAATAAAACAGCCAATATTCCACAAAACCATGCACATGCAACAATCAAATGGATATCGTGCTTCCTGAATTTTATATAATAATATAATATAAAAACCAGCTAATATTTTCTTAATTTATTTATTTAGCTATTTTAAATGGACTCGCCCGAAAGCTTTTTCCTCCTATAAAAAGGGGTTGTTTGGACATGAAATAATTCAACTAAAACTAAACTCATCCATGGAGAAGGCATTCCTTAAGCTTGCTTTTTTCTGCCTCCTCCTCCTCCTCTCGACACCTAGTAACTCTCTTACTTCATCATCTTCAATACTATTTATTCTTTACTTTTTAATTTCTTTATCACACAATATGTAAAAGTGCTGTAAATATTAATATTGTTTCAAAAAGATCATCATGCATGGTTTTTACAGAAATGTCGTACATGATCATCGGATTCGATATAATTTCAACATGTTTTAATATGATTAACCGTCTCAATACATGCACTTGTAGATTTATTTGTTGGTCGAACACTTAGAATATATATCGTTTGCAGATTCGGGATTCATAAGAACGACGATGTCTTCAATGGTGGTTACTGCAGCCCCATCTCGAAAACTCCTGCAAACTGAATGCACTATAAGTATCGGTCAATTATGTTCAACAGATGCAGAGTGTTGTGAAAGCCAATGCACACCATTAGCACAATTCTTTCCGGCTGTCAGAATATGTGCATGAGTGAAACTGGCAACATAAATCCTGCCCGACCGGACTCTACTTTAACCAATAATAATTTGAATGATTTGTCTTTCATGAACTTAATTTGTCTTGTGGTATTTTATGTTTCGAGTATCGTCTCTTCTATTCCTAAATTTGTACGGTGAATGAATAAAAATCTTGCCGTTTGTGTTGAGTGTATTATTACAGTGCACTAACTTAGTTTATTACGTTACATATTTTGATCATACCCCTGATCAAAATAGGTAAATCCACTTACGTACATGATATATTATTTTTGGTTGATTTGTTTCAACTTTCAAGTAGTGTGTTTGCAAAAGATCATGATTTCAAATAAGCAATTAAATTTATAGATTGTGAAAAAAACGAGTAAAAAAAATCAAAAGTGACCAGTAGTATTGCTTGAGATTAAAAGCGAACGGATGAATTTTTTTTAAAATAGAGTGTTTGGTATATAAACAAGTGATTATAATACTTACTTTTTAATAAAACATAAAAAAACACCTTTTTATAAGCTAAAGATAGGGCTTTTTGAATACCATTTTCTAGAAAAAAAATATTGAGATAAGAGTGTAAAAACTAATCACATTATTTACCAAAATGTCATAAACAATGGAATTCTAAAAAGAGTTCTAGCACACATAAATTATAGCAGCAGCTGCGCTTGTGTCGAGCTATGTGGTTAAAAGCGATACTTGATTCGTTGCATTGTTCTAAACATGTACGAATTATTCAGTCAACATTAATTTGTCCAAATATCCAATAATTTTTCCGTAGCGACGGTTTCAGCAAAATCGTAATAGCGACGGTTTCAGCAAAATCGTCGCTAATTTAAAAATAGCGACGGTTTTTCTTAAAACCGTTGCTAAATTTAGCGATGGTGTATAATCCGTCGCTATATAAAGCGACCGTCGCATGTTATAAATTAGCGACGATTGTAAGCAAAACCGTCGCAAATTTAAAGCATGCGACGGTTTTTCAATTACCGTCGCTATTAAAGCAAAAGCCATCGCAAATTGTCTATAAATATCCGCACTTTCGGTCCATTTTCCTCCACACCACTTCACAACACTTAAATTTTTTCTCTATTACACGATTTTTTCACTTCACAACACTTAAAATATTTCTCTCTTACATGATTTTAGTTTCAATTTAGGGTAGTCAAATTGTAAGTTTCTTTAGATTTATTAAATTATTAAAATTAACTTTTTTATTTTACTGAAACATTAGCGACAGAAATCATGAAAAAACCGTCGCTAATTTTAGCGACGGACTTTATGGCAAACCGTTGCGAATTTTAACTACAGATTAGTAAACCGTCGCTAATTAGCGATGGTTTTGCATAAATCCGTCGCTAATTTTATTTGCGACGGTTTTTGCCATCGCAAATTGTAGCTACAACAATAGTAAAAAACCGTTGTCTTTGAGCGAACCTTTTAACCACAGAGGCTTTAACAACGGTTTTTCAGGACATACGATAACGGTGAAAAACCGTTGTCTTTAGGATTTTTTCCTGTAGTGGATCTATTAGAAATATTTAACTTAATGCTAAACTAAATTTGATTTACATATACACGAACATAACACGTAAAGATCAATACGTCGAAATATAAATACGAACCAATTCTAGTCTTTAGTCGTTATTATTGAATTTGTGATTGGAATTAGAGATATCTCACGAACACAAGAAAATAAAGATCTTCTATGCAATTATATAGATGGTGTATTTTTTTAATAACTGCATAGATTTAGGGATCATGTATTCCAATGTTTGTAGACAACTCGTAGTATTATCGAGTAAATTTGAATTGATTGTAGCTTGTCTTGATGACTTCTATTGGCATATGACAAATCAATTCTTAAAATATTTATTATCTTAATTCAGATAATATTCTCTATTTATCTTCTTTTAAAAATTAGACGTCTCCCACATTTATCTTAAAGAAATAGTTGATTCCAATTAATATTTTTAGTAGATTTTAATAAAATAATAATCTAGCATTCTCTCACTTGGTCTACATATTTCAAATGAACTGAATAATCATGAAATTAATCATCATCCAAAGTTAAGAAACAAATACATGAATCATAGCCATATGTCCTCTTATAATGATCATTATCTTCCATGTATCACATGTGTCACATGTATCGTGTTCCTTAACATAACTTAATGAATAAAACCAATGTTTATTTCAAGTCCGACTTGATTAATATTATCTCAAGATGTATAACTGAATTTGTACATAACTAAATTCGTACATAAATTTAATTAAATTTCTTTATACGTCCACTACCAGCTACAAAACTGGCATTGTTCATGTCCTTCGATTTCTTCTTCCGACATATATGGGAAGATTATAGTAAGGGTGAATGATATGGTCGTCAATTAGTAAGCGGGGGCCGTTTGAACACAAACATAACAAATACACATGAATTTCGAAAACCACATCATATTATGTATAACATGATTATGTCATCATCATAATCATAAGCATAATTTTGGCCAAGGCACTGAGATTACTCTACTTTCCATGATTTACTGATATCAGTCCTTATTTTTTTACTTCTCCAAAGGGGTGAGGCATATAATGGTTACAATCCCATTGTGTAATGGCCATAAACATACCTTATATTGGGATTCTCACCCATATCCATTTGAATTCTCACAGTACCAAAACATAAAAATACAATAATCGTATAAAGAAGGAGGTAGAAAAAGAATTTCACTCGACCGAAATTTTTGAAAAACGAAATAATTCATAAACAAAATTATACTTTTAAAGCAAACCCACTTACCTTAGAGCTGGAAGAAAACTGAAAAATTTGAAAACCATAGAAGAATCATGCAACCGACACTTTGAAAACAAAGCAGCACATCGACCGAAAAATCAGTCGTTTTGCAACATCCTTTGCACCTTATTGAAGCATTGGATCGGGCTTAAAATTTCACATAAAGTTCAAAAGTATGTCAAATAAATTATGAACGGTGGAGATCGAGTTTTGAATTCATTTTAACATGTTTATGGACGAAACACTATAGGTATATTTCTGCCTAGAATCTGAGCAGTTTTCTTGCGAATGTGATATACAAAAAAACTAACTATTGGATCTGGCAGAATTTTGGATATGTTATTCAAAACATATGAAAACATATTCTGAATAGTGAAAATTGGATTCCGAGCAATCAAGCGAGGGAAACAATTTTCCAAACTTGGACGCAACTTTGATGACTGCATCAGAACTTGTGAGAGGATTTCGAAAATACGAAGAGCAAAACTCGAAAATTTGAGTGTAATATGAGGTGTAAATTTAAAATGGGAGCTTCTCCTATTTATAGAGGGGTGGCTGCTTATTTTCATGTTTAAATTTTGAATTAAATTTTGATTTTATGATAAATTATCATCCCTTATCTATCTCATTATCATTATCCAAATATATATATATATCAATGATAGCAGTAAAGATAAGATTAATTTAAGAAAAATGGTTGGAGTTGATCACGAACAAACTATAGCCATTATTGAGGAAAATCAAGCTGCTACTAAAGTCAAGCCGTTGGACAACTACAAGCCAGATTTACCTCAAGGAAATGTTTTTGCAAGCTCGAATCAGAATCAAACTACCCAATATCAAGTTTCAATCCCTTCGGACCTAGCCTCTAGTATAATAAGAATCATCCACTCGAGCTTATCATTGATAATCCAATCGCTCCCCTTAGGATTAGAAAGCAAATGATTGATGAATTATTGTATGATATATTCATATCTCAGATTGAACTTAAGAAAATAGATGAAGCTATAGCAGATTCTAGCTGGATGGATGTTACGAAAGATGAACAAAATTAGTTCAAGAGAAACAAAGTTTGACATTTAGTTATTAGACCTTCTAATCAACACATCATTGGAACTAGATGTGAGTTTAAAAACAAATTACATGAAGGTGGGATAGTTGTAAAAAAATAAGGACAAACTATATGCCCAATGGTTTAGACACAAAGAAGGTATTGAATTTGATGAATCATTTGCTCTTGTAGCTAGACTTGAGACAAATAAAATTTTCCTTGCATTTGATGTATTTAAAGAATTCAAAGTATATCAAATGGATGTTAAATCAACATTTAAATGAAGAAGTTTACGTTAAACAAACTCCTAAACTCTTGGTTTCATTTATCGTGTTTATCCTTATTTGGTATTAAAACTTGATAAAGAATTGCATGATTGAATCCAAGTCCTCGAGCTTGGTATGATACATTGTTCAAGTTTATAATTGATCACGACTTTGTTGTTGGAACCATATATAAAACATTATTTAGATTCACAAAGGGTGATCATTAATTGTTTGTACAAATTTATGTTGATAATATTATATTTGGTTCCACTAACCCCGAGTTTTGTGAGAAATTTTCAAAGGTAATACATGATAAGTTTGAAATGAGTATGATATGAGAATAAATTTCTTCCTTAGATTACAAGTCAAAAAGCTGGATGCTGGAACTTTAATTAAGCATGCCAAATAAACCAAGGAATTACTAAAAATGTTTAGGACGTAGAATTGTGCTGCTATATCATATCCCAATGATCTCATCAATTAAGCTATACAAAGATGAAAGGGGAACTTTGGTTGATACAACCATGTATAGATGTTTAATTGGGTCATTGCTATATAATTATTCGCTAGCCGGCCAAAAATCATATCTTTGTGCAAGATTTCAAGAAAATCCTAAATTATCCCATGACATTGCAGCTAAACACGTTCTTAGATATTTAAAGGATACTCCTGGGTGACTCTAGCTTCAATCTAACCAGTTACTCAGATGCAGATTATGCAGGTTGTAAGATTAATAGGAAAAAACCAGTGGATCATGTCAATTTCGTGGAAATAGACTGATATCATGTTTCAGTAAGAAGCAAACATCAATTGTCACATCAACAGTTGAAACTGAATATCTAGTCGCTGGAAGCTGCTATGCACAAACACTCTAGTTCAACAACAATTGAGAGAATATGAAATTCAAGCCGTTGAATCCACAATCTTCTGTGATAGTAACAGTGCAATATCAATCACATACAACCTATTAATGCACTCTAAGACAAAACATATTGAAATCGGACATCATTTTATCTTAGAACATGTGATGAAGATTGATATTCGGCTAGATTACATATCAACAGAACAACAAGTTACCGATATCTTCATATGCCATTATCAGACTGTAAGTTCTCTTTTTTTTGAAATATTCTCGGCTTAATAAATTTAAATTAAATGCATAAGTTTGGAGGAAATAAAAGTCGAGCTGGTGAATTAATTTATTAAATTGGTACAAAACTCGAGATGCTACGTCTCGATTTTGTGCAAAGGAGATTGCACCATAACTTAAGCTGCTCCAGCTAGAGTTCAAGGAAAGTTTGACCAAACCATGACTATTTATCTCTCTCATAAATAATATCAATATTTTGAATGGTTTGATGTTTTAAATATTATAAAGTTTCTTTAAATATTTTAATGAATATTCAGTTATTATCCACCTTTTATTATGTATTTAATTTCACGCGGATAAATTTGAACTCCCAGCAGTCATTCTCTAACTTTTCAAATTTCAAAAAATAATCACAAACATTCAAACACTTGGACTAACATGTTTGTCTCACATACATTATATATTTTCAATGTAGGGCCGTTCTTTTTTCGAACACCTCGAATTTTTCATTGTATCTTGCTATCCTTTGTTAGAATATTAGAAATTTCAGAGTTTGACAAATATATTCGCAATAGAATTGATGAGCCAAACGGATCAGACAAATCGTAACTGAAAAGATTTAAATCCAATGTTGTAAAATTTCAGTTAACGAATCGATATTTAAAACTAAAGACCTTGATTAATTGAACTGGAAGAATCTTCATCAACTAAAGTATCCCAAACTGAAAGAACATTAGTTTGAACTGAAAATGTCCAGCTGAACCGATCCGCTATTCAATTGACTTCTGATCAGTTAGCCACGACATCAATTGTAGTATCAGCCGGCAGACTGATAGTTCGTACACAAGCAGAATAGATGTAACAGAGCAGAACAGTCTGATATTTCGTACCACTGTCAGATAAATTCAATAGCTTAAACTAAACAACAATTCAACGGATATTTGTCATTAAATGCATTCAATACGACCCTTGGGATCTAAAACTATATATATAGCTGATCAACTTTTGAAGAAGGTTGGTGACCATACTGAACACACTATTGACGATCATCGATCAGTTGCGATACTCTCTTCAAGAATTTTCTAAATCTACAAATCGCACAATTACGCTCTTATTTTCTTTGTATTAATTCGTAGCAGTTAGACTACTTGTTAAGAGCAAATCAGTTTTCTGTTGTAAGGAATTTGAAAAACTAAGAGTGTCAGTTTGACAGTGTATAAGTCCAACTGAAAGAGATTATTACAATCTGTTGTATACATCAGAGGCTTTTAGTGAAAAACATATTCTCGAGATAGAAGGAGTGACGTAGAAGCATTTGAAGACCCCGAACATCCATAAAATTCATGTGTTCTAGTCGATTATTTATTCAGTTTTCACAATATTCTACAATGAGTATTCAATCTATATTTCAGTCTATTTCCGCACTATTATTAGTTGACTGATTTATATATATCGACAAACAAGATTTCAGGATCAGTGAAGCTAAAGACTGATTCATCCGTCAAAAATAACAAAAAGCGTAGTGTTTATTCAACCCCTCTTTCTAAACACTCTCAACTGTTATTAACCGATCATATTAAGTGGTATCAGAGCAATTCCGTGGTATTGAACAATTTTTGGGTGCGAAAGATGATTTAGCAAAGCTATTTCCTGGTTCAGCTGCTTTAGGCTCTCCCTTCAAGATTGATCATCCAAGACAACTTTAACTACTTTAATAGCGCACATTTGCCCGTTCTCACTATTAAAACCGAGATAAACACGACCAAATGTGCTTCTTCCAAGAATCTTTCCTTTCCTACAATTTGAAGAAATACCACCAGGTCTTTCAGGTGTTCCGGGACTTCTTGGGGTCGATAATGAGGAGAGACTAATTAAAGAACCAGGTGGAAGGGGCAACTTATGAAATTCATTCCTTCCATCTTCCAGTTTCCCATTTGAATAGTCCAAATTAATCCCATTGATTCGAGCATGGATAGACAAAGTGGCGGTTGTAATACGCCTCAATCCTCGACCAGGGCTTCGAGAAAGTGGGCTTAATATTCTGTTCTCAATGTGTCCTCTGAAACCATTTTGTTCAGTAAAATGATCCGAATCGTCGGATGATCCTGACGAACTAACGCTTGAAACAGAGCCGGTCCGAAATCAATACCATGAAAATGGCATGGCTGCCCTGTTGGTGGTTCTAGAGGCAACGACAAGGGGTGCACTCTATCCCTTTTCATCTAATGGTTGCATATTTTGTAACAATCAAATCGCCTTTTGTCTCTCATCTACATTCAGTTCAGTGTTTTCAATATGTACATTTTTTCAATGATATAAATCCATTTACTCCTGTATTTTAATTCACAATAAATTCTATTGATAGAAAAGACAAAAGATTGTATTGATCTTATGGTCATCCTTCCCCCAAATTAGTAAAAAAATATGAGCCGAGATACCAAAAAAAAAAAAAAAAGAGTATCCTTGATGTTTCCAAATAAGAAAAAATTATTTTCATTGGTAAGATAAAAATGAAAGAATACTATCTGATATTTTGTCAAATATGTTAATTCTTTAAGTTATCGTCAATGAAATGCACATGCTTCTTTAAATAATATCACGCTTATTGCGTGGGAATCTTGATTAAAAACTATCAATTATGAACAATGATCGAGTTAAAAAATTATTGCTCTGAATTTTTTTTAAAATAAATACAATTACTTATCCTATAATTGGTTTTCCTAGGGAGATAATCCCATTTAAGAAAATTATTACAATATAAAACTAAATACTACGATTGAATTTTCATTTTCTTTTCAAAAAATATATTGGCATGTCATTTTTAAAGGTTGTTATATTGTAATTAAATATATGTAAAGGTCGATCAATATGTCAATACAACACTTTGGATTTTCATTAATATCTACGGCTACATATGATCATTAATCAACATCATTAAAAAATTAAATAAATATTATCGTTATACAACCCGATACAATTTGACATGAAAAGTCAAATATTAACATGAACAAACGCCTATATATATATTATTCAAGAAACTATATATATAATTTTTTATTTTACTTAGTTTGCTCTGCAACACAATATACAAAATAACATTTTAAAATCATGCACGTTCGATGCATGCTAATGAAAAAAAAATATTATATTTAGTTTTAAAGAAAAAAAAATAGTATTTGATATTATTTTGTCCTTCAAACAATTAATTTCCTAATAATTTATCTATAACATGATTCACGTTAAATTAATAAAACAGCCAATATTCCACAAAACCATGCACATGCAACAATCAAATGATATCGTGCTTCCTGAATTTTATATAATAATATAATATAAAAACCAGCTAATATTTTCTTAATTTATTTATTTAGCTATTTTAAATGGACTCGCCCGAAAGCTTTTTCCTCCTATAAAAAGGGGTTGTTTGGACATGAAATAATTCAACTAAAACTAAACTCATCCATGGAGAAGGCATTCCTTAAGCTTGCTTTTTTCTGCCTCCTCCTCCTCCTCTCGACACCTAGTAACTCTCTTACTTCATCATCTTCAATACTATTTATTCTTTACTTTTTAATTTCTTTATCACACAATATGTAAAAGTGCTGTAAATATTAATATTGTTTCAAAAAGATCATCATGCATGGTTTTTACAGAAATGTCGTACATGATCATCGGATTCGATATAATTTCAACATGTTTTAATATGATTAACCGTCTCAATACATGCACTTGTAGATTTATTTGTTGGTCGAACACTTAGAATATATATCGTTTGCAGATTCGGGATTCATAAGAACGACGATGTCTTCAATGGTGGTTACTGCAGCCCCATCTCGAAAACTCCTGCAAACTGAATGCACTATAAGTATCGGTCAATTATGTTCAACAGATGCAGAGTGTTGTGAAAGCCAATGCACACCATTAGCACAATTCTTTCCGGCTGTCAGAATATGTGCATGAGTGAAACTGGCAACATAAATCCTGCCCGACCGGACTCTACTTTAACCAATAATAATTTGAATGATTTGTCTTTCATGAACTTAATTTGTCTTGTGGTATTTTATGTTTCGAGTATCGTCTCTTCTATTCCTAAATTTGTACGGTGAATGAATAAAAATCTTGCCGTTTGTGTTGAGTGTATTATTACAGTGCACTAACTTAGTTTATTACGTTACATATTTTGATCATACCCCTGATCAAAATAGGTAAATCCACTTACGTACATGATATATTATTTTTGGTTGATTTGTTTCAACTTTCAAGTAGTGTGTTTGCAAAAGATCATGATTTCAAATAAGCAATTAAATTTATAGATTGTGAAAAAAACGAGTAAAAAAAATCAAAAATGACCAGTAGTATTGTTTGAGATTAAAAGCGAACGGATGAATTTTTTTTAAAAGTAGAGTGTTTGATATATAAATAAGTGATTCTAATATTAACTTTTTATAAAAGTATAAAAAAATTCCCTTATTATAAACTAAAGATAGGGTTTTTTGAATACCATTTTCTAGAAAAAAAATAGTGAGGTAAGAGTGTAAAAACTAATCACATTATTTACCAAAATGTCATAAACAATGGAATTCTAAAAAGAGTTCTAGCACACATAAATTATAGCAGCAGCTGCGCTTGTGTCGAGCTATGTGGTTAAAAGCGATACTTGATTCGTTGCATTGTTCTAAACATGTACGAATTATTCAGTCAACATTAATTTGTCCAAATATCCAATAATTTTTCCGTAGCGACGGTTTCAGCAAAATCGTAATAGCGACGGTTTCAGCAAAATCGTCGCTAATTTAAAAAAAGCGACGGTTTTTCTTAAAACCGTTGCTAAATTTAGCGATGGTGTATAATCCGTCGCTATATAAAGCGACCGTCGCATGTTATAAATTAGCGACGATTGTAAGCAAAACCGTCGCAAATTTAAAGCATGCGACGGTTTTTCAATTACCGTCGCTATTAAAGCAAAAGCCATCGCAAATTGTCTATAAATATCCGCACTTTCGGTCCATTTTCCTCCACACCACTTCACAACACTTAAATTTTTTCTCTATTACACGATTTTTTCACTTCACAACACTTAAAATATTTCTCTCTTACATGATTTTAGTTTCAATTTAGGGTAGTCAAATTGTAAGTTTCTTTAGATTTATTAAATTATTAAAATTAACTTTTTTATTTTACTAAAACATTAGCGACAGAAATCATGAAAAAACCGTCGCTAATTTTAGCGACGGACTTTATGGCAAACCGTTGCGAATTTTAACTACAGATTAGTAAACCGTCGCTAATTAGCGATGGTGTGCATAAATCCGTCGCTAATTTTATTTGCGACGGTTTTTGCCATCGCAAATTGTAGCTACAACAATAGTAAAAAACCGTTGTCTTTGAGCGAACCCTTTAACCACAGAGGCTTTAACAACGGTTTTTCAGGACATACGATAACGGTGAAAAACCGTTGTCTTTAGGATTTTTTCCTGTAGTGGATCTATTAGAAATATTTAACTTAATGCTAAACTAAATTTGATTTACATATACACGAACATAACACGTAAAGATCAATACGTCGAAATATAAATACGAACCAATTCTAGTCTTTAGTCGTTATTATTGAATTTGTGATTGGAATTAGAGATATCTCACGAACACAAGAAAATAAAGATCTTCTATGCAATTATATAGATGGTGTATTTTTTTAATAACTGCATAGATTTAGGGATCATGTATTCCAATGTTTGTAGACAACTCGTAGTATTATCGAGTAAATTTGAATTGATTGTAGCTTGTCTTGATGACTTCTATTGGCATATGACAAATCAATTCTTAAAATATTTATTATCTTAATTCAGATAATATTCTCTATTTATCTTCTTTTAAAAATTAGACGTCTCCCACATTTATCTTAAAGAAATAGTTGATTCCAATTAATATTTTTAGTAGATTTTAATAAAATAATAATCTAGCATTCTCTCACTTGGTCTACATATTTCAAATGAACTGAATAATCATGAAATTAATCATCATCCAAAGTTAAGAAACAAATACATGAATCATAGCCATATGTCCTCTTATAATGATCATTATCTTCCATGTATCACAGGTGTCACATGTATCGTGTTCCTTAACATAACTTAATGAATAAAACCAATGTTTATTTCAAGTCCGACTTGATTAATATTATCTCAAGATGTATAACTGAATTTGTACATAACTAAATTCGTACATAAATTTAATTAAATTTCTTTATACGTCCACTACCAGCTACAAAACTGGCATTGTTCATGTCCTTCGATTTCTTCTTCCGACATATATGGGAAGGTTATAGTAAGGGTGAATGATATGGTCGTCAATTAGTAAGCGGGGGCCGTTTGAACACAAACATAACAAATACACATGAATTTCGAAAACCACATCATATTATGTATAACATGATTATGTCATCATCATAATCATAAGCATAATTTTGGCCAAGGCACTGAGATTACTCTACTTTCCATGATTTACTGATATCAGTCCTTATTTTTTTACTTCTCCAAAGGGGTGAGGCATATAATGGTTACAATCCCATTGTGTAATGGCCATAAACATACCTTATATTGGGATTCTCACCCATATCCATTTGAATTCTCACAGTACCAAAACATAAAAATACAATAATCGTATAAAGAAGGAGGTAGAAAAAGAATTTCACTCGACCGAAATTTTTGAAAAACGAAATAATTCATAAACAAAATTATACTTTTAAAGCAAACCCACTTACCTTAGAGCTGGAAGAAAACTGAAAAATTTGAAAACCATAGAAGAATCATGCAACCGACACTTTGAAAACAAAGCAGCACATCGACCGAAAAATCAGTCGTTTTGCAACATCCTTTGCACCTTATTGAAGCATTGGATCGGGCTTAAAATTTCACATAAAGTTCAAAAGTATGTCAAATAAATTATGAACGGTGGAGATCGAGTTTTGAATTCATTTTAACATGTTTATGGACGAAACACTGTAGGTATATTTCTGCCTAGAATCTGAGCAGTTTTCTTGCGAATGTGATATACAAAAAAACTAACTATTGGATCTGGCAGAATTTTGGATATGTTATTCAAAACATATGAAAACATATTCTGAATAGTGAAAATTGGATTCCGAGCAATCAAGCGAGGGAAACAATTTTCCAAACTTGGACGCAACTTTGATGACTGCATCAGAACTTGTGAGAGGATTTCGAAAATACGAAGAGCAAAACTCGAAAATTTGAGTGTAATATGAGGTGTAAATTTAAAATGGGAGCTTCTCCTATTTATAGAGGGGTGGCTGCTTATTTTCATGTTTAAATTTTGAATTAAATTTTGATTTTATGATAAATTATCATCCCTTATCTATCTCATTATCATTATCCAAATATATATATATCAATGATAGCAGTAAAGATAAGATTAATTTAAGAAAAATGGTTGGAGTTGATCACGAACAAACTATAGCCATTATTGAGGAAAATCAAGCTGCTACTAAAGTCAAGCCGTTGGACAACTACAAGCCAGATTTACCTCAAGGAAATGTTTTTGCAAGCTCGAATCAGAATCAAACTACCCAATATCAAGTTTCAATCCCTTCGGACCTAGCCTCTAGTATAATAAGAATCATCCACTCGAGCTTATCATTGATAATCCAATCGCTCCCCTTAGGATTAGAAAGCAAATGATTGATGAATTATTGTATGATATATTCATATCTCAGATTGAACTTAAGAAAATAGATGAAGCTATAGCAGATTCTAGCTGGATGGATGTTACGAAAGATGAACAAAATTAGTTCAAGAGAAACAAAGTTTGACATTTAGTTATTAGACCTTCTAATCAACACATCATTGGAACTAGATGTGAGTTTAAAAACAAATTACATGAAGGTGGGATAGTTGTAAAAAAATAAGGACAAACTATATGCCCAATGGTTTAGACACAAAGAAGGTATTGAATTTGATGAATCATTTTCTCTTGTAGCTAGACTTGAGACAAATAAAATTTTCCTTGCATTTGATGTATTTAAAGAATTCAAAGTATATCAAATGGATGTTAAATCAACATTTAAATGAAGCAGTTTACGTTAAACAAACTCCTAAACTCTTGGTTTCATTTATCGTGTTTATCCTTATTTGGTATTAAAACTTGATAAAGAATTGCATGATTGAATCCAAGTCCTCGAGCTTGGTATGATACATTGTTCAAGTTTATAATTGATCACGACTTTGTTGTTGGAACCATATATAAAACATTATTTAGATTCACAAAGGGTGATCATTAATTGTTTGTACAAATTTATGTTGATAATATTATATTTGGTTCCACTAACCCCGAGTTTTGTGAGAAATTTTCAAAGGTAATACATGATAAGTTTGAAATGAGTATGATATGAGAATAAATTTCTTCCTTAGATTACAAGTCAAAAAGCTGGATGCTGGAACTTTAATTAAGCATGCCAAATAAACCAAGGAATTACTAAAAATGTTTAGGACGTAGAATTGTGCTGCTATATCATATCCCAATGATCTCATCAATTAAGCTATACAAAGATGAAAGGGGAACTTTGGTTGATACAACCATGTATAGATGTTTAATTGGGTCATTGCTATATAATTATTCGCTAGCCGGCCAAAAATCATATCTTTGTGCAAGATTTCAAGAAAATCCTAAATTATCCCATGACATTGCAGCTAAACACGTTCTTAGATATTTAAAGGATACTCCTGGGTGACTCTAGCTTCAATCTAACCAGTTACTCAGATGCAGATTATGCAGGTTGTAAGATTAATAGGAAAAAACCAGTGGATCATGTCAATTTCGTGGAAATAGACTGATATCATGTTTCAGTAAGAAGCAAACATCAATTGTCACATCAACAGTTGAAACTGAATATCTAGTCGCTGGAAGCTGCTATGCACAAACACTCTAGTTCAACAACAATTGAGAGAATATGAAATTCAAGCCGTTGAATCCACAATCTTCTGTGATAGTAACAGTGCAATATCAATCACATACAACCTATTAATGCACTCTAAGACAAAACATATTGAAATCGGACATCATTTTATCTTAGAACATGTGATGAAGATTGATATTCGGCTAGATTACATATCAACAGAACAACAAGTTACCGATATCTTCATATGCCATTATCAGACTGTAAGTTCTCTTTTTTTGAAATATTCTCGGCTTAATAAATTTAAATTAAATGCATAAGTTTGGAGGAAATAAAAGTCGAGCTGGTGAATTAATTTATTAAATTGGTACAAAACTCGAGATGCTACGTCTCGATTTTGTGCAAAGGAGATTGCACCATAACTTAAGCTGCTCCAGCTAGAGTTCAAGGAAAGTTTGACCAAACCATGACTATTTATCTCTCTCATAAATAATATCAATATTTTGAATGGTTTGATGTTTTAAATATTATAAAGTTTCTTTAAATATTTTAATGAATATTCAGTTATTATCCACCTTTTATTATGTATTTAATTTCACGCGGATAAATTTGAACTCCCAGCAGTCATTCTCTAACTTTTCAAATTTCAAAAAATAATCACAAACATTCAAACACTTGGACTAACATGTTTGTCTCACATACATTATATATTTTCAATGTAGGGCCGTTCTTTTTTCGAACACCTCGAATTTTTCATTGTATCTTGCTATCCTTTGTTAGAATATTAGAAATTTCAGAGTTTGACAAATATATTCGCAATAGAATTGATGAGCCAAACGGATCAGACAAATCGTAACTGAAAAGATTTAAATCCAATGTTGTAAAATTTCAGTTAACGAATCGATATTTAAAACTAAAGACCTTGATTAATTGAACTGGAAGAATCTTCATCAACTAAAGTATCCCAAACTGAAAGAACATTAGTTTGAACTGCAAATGTCCAGCTGAACCGATCCGCTATTCAATTGACTTCTGATCAGTTAGCCACGACATCAATTGTAGTATCAGCCGGCAGACTGATAGTTCGTACACAAGCAGAATAGATGTAACAGAGCAGAACAGTCTGATATTTCGTACCACTGTCAGATAAATTCAATAGCTTAAACTAAACAACAATTCAACGGATATTTGTCATTAAATGCATTCAATACGACCCTTGGGATCTAAAACTATATATATAGCTGATCAACTTTTGAAGAAGGTTGGTGACCATACTGAACACACTATTGACGATCATCGATCAGTTGCGATACTCTCTTCAAGAATTTTCTAAATCTACAAATCGCACAATTACGCTCTTATTTTCTTTGTATTAATTCGTAGCAGTTAGACTACTTGTTAAGAGCAAATCAGTTTTCTGTTGTAAGGAATTTGAAAAACTAAGAGTGTCAGTTTGACAGTGTATAAGTCCAACTGAAAGAGATTATTACAATCTGTTGTATACATCAGAGGCTTTTAGTGAAAAACATATTCTCGAGATAGAAGGAGTGACGTAGAAGCATTTGAAGACCCCGAACATCCATAAAATTCATGTGTTCTAGTCGATTATTTATTCAGTTTTCACAATATTCTACAATGAGTATTCAATCTATATTTCAGTCTATTTCCGCACTATTATTAGTTGACTGATTTATATATATCGACAAACAAGATTTCAGGATCAGTGAAGCTAAAGACTGATTCATCCGTCAAAAATAACAAAAAGCGTAGTGTTTATTCAACCCCTCTTTCTAAACACTCTCAACTGTTATTAACCGATCATATTAAGTGGTATCAGAGCAATTCCGTGGTATTGAACAATTTTTGGGTGCGAAAGATGATTTAGCAAAGCTATTTCCTGGTTCAGCTGCTTTAGGCTCTCCCTTCAAGATTGATCATCCAAGACAACTTTAACTACTTTAATAGCGCACATTTGCCCGTTCTCACTATTAAAACCGAGATAAACACGACCAAATGTGCTTCTTCCAAGAATCTTTCCTTTCCTACAATTTGAAGAAATACCACCAGGTCTTTCAGGTGTTCCGGGACTTCTTGGGGTCGATAATGAGGAGAGACTAATTAAAGAACCAGGTGGAAGGGGCAACTTATGAAATTCATTCCTTCCATCTTCCAGTTTCCCATTTGAATAGTCCAAATTAATCCCATTGATTCGAGCATGGATAGACAAAGTGGCGGTTGTAATACGCCTCAATCCTCGACCAGGGCTTCGAGAAAGTGGGCTTAATATTCTGTTCTCAATGTGTCCTCTGAAACCATTTTGTTCAGTAAAATGATCCGAATCGTCGGATGATCCTGACGAACTAACGCTTGAAACAGAGCCGGTCCGAAATCAATACCATGAAAATGGCATGGCTGCCCTGTTGGTGGTTCTAGAGGCAACGACAAGGGGTGCACTCTATCCCTTTTCATCTAATGGTTGCATATTTTGTAACAATCAAATCGCCTTTTGTCTCTCATCTACATTCAGTTCAGTGTTTTCAATATGTACATTTTTTCAATGATATAAATCCATTTACTCCTGTATTTTAATTCACAATAAATTCTATTGATAGAAAAGACAAAAGATTGTATTGATCTTATGGTCATCCTTCCCCCAAATTAGTAAAAAAATATGAGCCGAGATACCAAAAAAAAAAAAAAAAGAGTATCCTTGATGTTTCCAAATAAGAAAAAATTATTTTCATTGGTAAGATAAAAATGAAAGAATACTATCTGATATTTTGTCAAATATGTTAATTCTTTAAGTTATCGTCAATGAAATGCACATGCTTCTTTAAATAATATCACGCTTATTGCGTGGGAATCTTGATTAAAAACTATCAATTATGAACAATGATCGAGTTAAAAAATTATTGCTCTGAATTTTTTTTAAAATAAATACAATTACTTATCCTATAATTGGTTTTCCTAGGGAGATAATCCCATTTAAGAAAATTATTACAATATAAAACTAAATACTACGATTGAATTTTCATTTTCTTTTCAAAAAATATATTGGCATGTCATTTTTAAAGGTTGTTATATTGTAATTAAATATATGTAAAGGTCGATCAATATGTCAATACAACACTTTGGATTTTCATTAATATCTACGGCTACATATGATCATTAATCAACATCATTAAAAAATTAAATAAATATTATCGTTATACAACCCGATACAATTTGACATGAAAAGTCAAATATTAACATGAACAAACGCCTATATATATATTATTCAAGAAACTATATATATAATTTTTTATTTTACTTAGTTTGCTCTGCAACACAATATACAAAATAACATTTTAAAATCATGCACGTTCGATGCATGCTAATGAAAAACAAATATTATATTTAGTTTTAAAGAAAAAAATAGTATTTGATATTATTTTGTCCTTCAAACAATTAATTTCCTAATAATTTATCTATAACATGATTCACGTTAAATTAATAAAACAGCTAATATTCCACAAAACCATGCACATGCCACAATCAAATGGTATCGTGCTTCCTGAATTTTATATAATAATATAATATAAAAACCAGCTAATATTTTCTTAATTTATTTATTTAGCTATTTTAAATGGACTCGCCCGAAAGCTTTTTCCTCCTATAAAAAGGGGTTGTTTGGACATGAAATAATTCAACTAAAACTAAACTCATCCATGGAGAAGGCATTCCTTAAGCTTGCTTTTTTCTGCCTCCTCCTCCTCCTCTCGACACCTAGTAACTCTCTTACTTCATCATCTTCAATACTATTTATTCTTTACTTTTTAATTTCTTTATCACACAATATGTAAAAGTGCTGTAAATATTAATATTGTTTCAAAAAGATCATCATGCATGGTTTTTACAGAAATGTCGTACATGATCATCGGATTCGATATAATTTCAACATGTTTTAATATGATTAACCGTCTCAATACATGCACTTGTAGATTTATTTGTTGGTCGAACACTTAGAATATATATCGTTTGCAGATTCGGGATTCATAAGAACGACGATGTCTTCAATGGTGGTTACTGCAGCCCCATCTCGAAAACTCCTGCAAACTGAATGCACTATAAGTATCGGTCAATTATGTTCAACAGATGCAGAGTGTTGTGAAAGCCAATGCACACCATTAGCACAATTCTTTCCGGCTGTCAGAATATGTGCATGAGTGAAACTGGCAACATAAATCCTGCCCGACCGGACTCTACTTTAACCAATAATAATTTGAATGATTTGTCTTTCATGAACTTAATTTGTCTTGTGGTATTTTATGTTTCGACTATCGTCTCTTCTATTCCTAAATTTGTACGGTGAATGAATAAAAATCTTGCCGTTTGTGTTGAGTGTATTATTACAGTGCACTAACTTAGTTTATTACGTTACATATTTTGATCATACCCCTGATCAAAATAGGTAAATCCACTTACGTACATGATATATTATTTTTGGTTGATTTGTTTCAACTTTCAAGTAGTGTGTTTGCAAAAGATCATGATTTCAAATAAGCAATTAAATTTATAGATTGTGAAAAAAACGAGTAAAAAAAATCAAAAATGACCAGTAGTATTGTTTGAGATTAAAAGCGAACGGATGAATTTTTTTTAAAAGTAGAGTGTTTGATATATAAATAAGTGATTCTAATATTAACTTTTTATAAAAGTATAAAAAAATTCCCTTATTATAAACTAAAGATAGGGTTTTTTGAATACCATTTTCTAGAAAAAAAAATAGTGAGGTAAGAGTGTAAAAACTAATCACATTATTTACCAAAATGTCATAAACAATGGAATTCCAAAAAGAGTTCTAGCACACATAAATTATAGCAGCAGCTACGCTTGTGTCGAGCTATGTGGTTAAAAGCAATACTTGATTCGTTGCATTGTTCTAAACATGTACGAATTATTCAGTCAGCATTAATTTGTCCAAATATCCAATATTTTTACGCAGTAGAATCCTTCGACTATGTGACTAGATCTGCATACGCAAATTCACTCGACCTAGTTAACTATCATGAGAACATGCATGAGAAAATCCACCATTTGGTCTTCCATTTTTTTTCTGTATTGAAAATCACATCTTTTACAATAAATACTCTATTCAAACACATACCAAACGACTTCTTCATTTTTCAGTATGAACATTTGCATAAACCCTACTTAATAAATCACTTTCCCGAACGAATAGGTGGCAATATTGAATTTGAAAATGACCCGGAATTTTGAAATATCCTCTTTACTTAATTATATTACTGTCAATAGAGTGAAATGGTTAGATTATTTGCATCTATCTCCATTTATAAATTATCCCATCAATTTTTCTTTCTTAACAATGGCTAGCTCTATACTCGACGTGAAGTAGATGACGTGAGTCTCTTATATTTTAATGAAAAGTTATATCATGTATCGACGATTCAAAGATGAAAGGGGAACTTCAGTTGATACAAATGTGTATAGATGTTTAATTGGGTCATTGCTATATAATTAACCGCTAGCCGGCCAAAATCATGTCTTTGTGCAAGATTCCAAGAAAATCCAAAATTATCTCATTACATTGCAGCTAAACACGTTCTTAGATATTTAAAGGATACTCCTGGTATATGGGTCTTGGGTGACTCTAGCTTCAACTAACCAGTTACTCAGATACAGATTATGCAGGTTGTAAGATTAATATGAAAAAACCAGTGGATCATGTCAATTTCTTGGAAATAGACTGATATCATGTTTCAGTAAGAAGCAAACATCAATTGTCACATCAACGGCTGAAGCTGAATATCTAGCCACTGGAAGCTGCTATGCACAAACACTCTAGTTCAACAACAATTGAGAGACTATGAAATTCAACCAATTGAATCCACAATCTTCTGTGATAATACCAGTACAATATCAATCACATACAACCCATTAATGCACTCTCAGACAAAATGTATTAAAATCAGACATCATTTTATTTGATATCATGTGATGGAGATTGATATTCGGCTAGATTACATATCAACAGAACAACATGCTACCGATATCTTCATTGAGCCATTATCAAACGGTAAGTTCTCTTATTTTTTGGAATATTCTCGGCTTAATAAATTTAAATTAAATGCATAAGTTTAGAGGAAATAAAAGTCAAGCTGGTGAATTAATTTATTAAATTGGTACAAAACTCAAGCTCCTCCGTCTCGAGTTTGTGCAAAGGAGACTGCACCATAACTTAAGTTGCTCCAGCTAGAGTTCAAGAAAAGTTTCACCAAACCATATGCTCTTACTATTTATCTCTCTCATAAATAATATCAATATTTTGAATGGTCTGATGTTTTAAATATTATAAATTTTCTTTAAATATTTTAATTCATATTCAGTTATTATCAACCTTTTATTATGTATTTAATTTCGCGCGGATATATTTGAACCACTAACAGCTATTCTCCGACTTTTCAAATTTCAAAAAATAATCACAAACATTCAAACACTTGGACTAACATGTTTGTCTTACAGACCTTATATATTTTCAATGTAGAGCTGTTCTTTTTTCGAACACTTCAAATTTTTCATTGTATCTTGCCATCCTTTGTTAGAATATTAGAAATTTCAGAGTTTGAAAATACATTCGCAAGAGAAATGAAAAACTAAACCGATCATCTAACGCTTGAAACAGAGCCGGTCCGAAATCAATACCATGAAAATGGCATGGCTGCCCTGTTGGTGGTTCTAGAGGCAACGACAAGGGGTGCACTCTATCCCTTTTCATCTAATGGTTGCATATTTTGTAACAATCAAATCGCCTTTTGTCTCTCATCTACATTCAGTTCAGTGTTTTCAATATGTACATTTTTTCAATGATATAAATCCATTTACTCCTGTATTTTAATTCACAATAAATTCTCTTGATAGAAAAGACAAAAGATTGTATTGATCTTATGGTCATCCTTCCCCCAAATTAGTAAAAAAATATGAGCCGAGATACCAAAAAAAAAAAAAGAGTATCCTTGATGTTTCCAAATAAGAAAAAATTATTTTCATTGGTAAGATAAAAATGAAAGAATACTATCTGATATTTTGTCAAATATGTTAATTCTTTAAGTTATCGTCAATGAAATGCACATGCTTCTTTAAATAATATCACGCTTATTGCGTGGGAATCTTGATTAAAAACTATCAATTATGAACAATGATCGAGTTAAAAAATTATTGCTCTGAATTTTTTTTAAAATAAATACAATTACTTATCCTATAATTGGTTTTCCTAGGGAGATAATCCCATTTAAGAAAATTATTACAATATAAAACTAAATACTACGATTGAATTTTCATTTTCTTTTCAAAAAATATATTGGCATGTCATTTTTAAAGGTTGTTATATTGTAATTAAATATATGTAAAGGTCGATCAATATGTCAATACAACACTTTGGATTTTCATTAATATCTACGGCTACATATGATCATTAATCAACATCATTAAAAAATTAAATAAATATTATCGTTATACAACCCGATACAATTTGACATGAAAAGTCAAATATTAACATGAACAAACGCCTATATATATATTATTCAAGAAACTATATATATAATTTTTTATTTTACTTAGTTTGCTCTGCAACACAATATACAAAATAACATTTTAAAATCATGCACGTTCGATGCATGCTAATGAAAAACAAATATTATATTTAGTTTTAAAGAAAAAAATAGTATTTGATATTATTTTGTCCTTCAAACAATTAATTTCCTAATAATTTATCTATAACATGATTCACGTTAAATTAATAAAACAGCTAATATTCCACAAAACCATGCACATGCCACAATCAAATGGTATCGTGCTTCCTGAATTTTATATAATAATATAATATAAAAACCAGCTAATATTTTCTTAATTTATTTATTTAGCTATTTTAAATGGACTCGCCCGAAAGCTTTTTCCTCCTATAAAAAGGGGTTGTTTGGACATGAAATAATTCAACTAAAACTAAACTCATCCATGGAGAAGGCATTCCTTAAGCTTGCTTTTTTCTGCCTCCTCCTCCTCCTCTCGACACCTAGTAACTCTCTTACTTCATCATCTTCAATACTATTTATTCTTTACTTTTTAATTTCTTTATCACACAATATGTAAAAGTGCTGTAAATATTAATATTGTTTCAAAAAGATCATCATGCATGGTTTTTACAGAAATGTCGTACATGATCATCGGATTCGATATAATTTCAACATGTTTTAATATGATTAACCGTCTCAATACATGCACTTGTAGATTTATTTGTTGGTCGAACACTTAGAATATATATCGTTTGCAGATTCGGGATTCATAAGAACGACGATGTCTTCAATGGTGGTTACTGCAGCCCCATCTCGAAAACTCCTGCAAACTGAATGCACTATAAGTATCGGTCAATTATGTTCAACAGATGCAGAGTGTTGTGAAAGCCAATGCACACCATTAGCACAATTCTTTCCGGCTGTCAGAATATGTGCATGAGTGAAACTGGCAACATAAATCCTGCCCGACCGGACTCTACTTTAACCAATAATAATTTGAATGATTTGTCTTTCATGAACTTAATTTGTCTTGTGGTATTTTATGTTTCGACTATCGTCTCTTCTATTCCTAAATTTGTACGGTGAATGAATAAAAATCTTGCCGTTTGTGTTGAGTGTATTATTACAGTGCACTAACTTAGTTTATTACGTTACATATTTTGATCATACCCCTGATCAAAATAGGTAAATCCACTTACGTACATGATATATTATTTTTGGTTGATTTGTTTCAACTTTCAAGTAGTGTGTTTGCAAAAGATCATGATTTCAAATAAGCAATTAAATTTATAGATTGTGAAAAAAACGAGTAAAAAAAATCAAAAATGACCAGTAGTATTGTTTGAGATTAAAAGCGAACGGATGAATTTTTTTTAAAAGTAGAGTGTTTGATATATAAATAAGTGATTCTAATATTAACTTTTTATAAAAGTATAAAAAAATTCCCTTATTATAAACTAAAGATAGGGTTTTTTGAATACCATTTTCTAGAAAAAAAAATAGTGAGGTAAGAGTGTAAAAACTAATCACATTATTTACCAAAATGTCATAAACAATGGAATTCCAAAAAGAGTTCTAGCACACATAAATTATAGCAGCAGCTACGCTTGTGTCGAGCTATGTGGTTAAAAGCAATACTTGATTCGTTGCATTGTTCTAAACATGTACGAATTATTCAGTCAGCATTAATTTGTCCAAATATCCAATATTTTTACGCAGTAGAATCCTTCGACTATGTGACTAGATCTGCATACGCAAATTCACTCGACCTAGTTAACTATCATGAGAACATGCATGAGAAAATCCACCATTTGGTCTTCCATTTTTTTTCTGTATTGAAAATCACATCTTTTACAATAAATACTCTATTCAAACACATACCAAACGACTTCTTCATTTTTCAGTATGAACATTTGCTTAAACCCTACTTAATAAATCACTTTCCCGAACGAATAGGTGGCAATATTGAATTTGAAAATGACCCGGAATTTTGAAATATCCTCTTTACTTAATTATATTACTGTCAATAGAGTGAAATGGTTAGATTATTTGCATCTATCTCCATTTATAAATTATCCCATCAATTTTTCTTTCTTAACAATGGCTAGCTCTATACTCGACGTGAAGTAGATGACGTGAGTCTCTTATATTTTAATGAAAAGTTATATCATGTATCGACGATTCAAAGATGAAAGGGGAACTTCAGTTGATACAAATGTGTATAGATGTTTAATTGGGTCATTGCTATATAATTAACCGCTAGCCGGCCAAAATCATGTCTTTGTGCAAGATTCCAAGAAAATCCAAAATTATCTCATTACATTGCAGCTAAACACGTTCTTAGATATTTAAAGGATACTCCTGGTATATGGGTCTTGGGTGACTCTAGCTTCAACTAACCAGTTACTCAGATACAGATTATGCAGGTTGTAAGATTAATATGAAAAAACCAGTGGATCATGTCAATTTCTTGGAAATAGACTGATATCATGTTTCAGTAAGAAGCAAACATCAATTGTCACATCAACGGCTGAAGCTGAATATCTAGCCACTGGAAGCTGCTATGCACAAACACTCTAGTTCAACAACAATTGAGAGACTATGAAATTCAACCAATTGAATCCACAATCTTCTGTGATAATACCAGTACAATATCAATCACATACAACCCATTAATGCACTCTCAGACAAAATGTATTAAAATCAGACATCATTTTATTTGATATCATGTGATGGAGATTGATATTCGGCTAGATTACATATCAACAGAACAACATGCTACCGATATCTTCATTGAGCCATTATCAAACGGTAAGTTCTCTTATTTTTTTGGAATATTCTCGGCTTAATAAATTTAAATTAAATGCATAAGTTTAGAGGAAATAAAAGTCAAGCTGGTGAATTAATTTATTAAATTGGTACAAAACTCAAGCTCCTCCGTCTCGAGTTTGTGCAAAGGAGACTGCACCATAACTTAAGTTGCTCCAGCTAGAGTTCAAGAAAAGTTTCACCAAACCATATGCTCTTACTATTTATCTCTCTCATAAATAATATCAATATTTTGAATGGTCTGATGTTTTAAATATTATAAATTTTCTTTAAATATTTTAATTCATATTCAGTTATTATCAACCTTTTATTATGTATTTAATTTCGCGCGGATATATTTGAACCACTAACAGCTATTCTCCGACTTTTCAAATTTCAAAAAATAATCACAAACATTCAAACACTTGGACTAACATGTTTGTCTTACAGACCTTATATATTTTCAATGTAGAGCTGTTCTTTTTTCGAACACTTCAAATTTTTCATTGTATCTTGCCATCCTTTGTTAGAATATTAGAAATTTCAGAGTTTGAAAATACATTCGCAAGAGAAATGAAAAACTAAACCGATCAGACAAATCGTAACTGAAAAGATTTAAATCAAATGTCGTAAAATTTCAGTTAACGAATCGATATGTAAAACTGAAGACCTCGATTAACTGAACTGGAATAATCTTCGTGAACTAAAGTATACCACACTGAAAGGACATTAGTTTGAACTGAAAATGTCCAGATGAACTGATCTGCTGATCAGTTGACTTCTTATCAGTTAGCCATGACATCAATTGTAGTATCAGGCGACAGACCGACAGTTCGTACAGAAGCAGAACAGTCTGATATTTTGTACCACTGTCAGATAAAGTCAACAGCTTAAACTAAACGATGATTCAACGCATATTTGTCATTAAATGCATTCAATTCTAATGTTGGGATCTAAAACTATATATATAGCTGATCAACTCATTTGAAGAAGGTTGGTGAACATACTGAACACACTATTGACGATCATCGATCAGTTGCGATACTCTCTTCAAGAATTTTATAAATCTACAAATCGCACACTTACGCTCATATTTTCTTTGTATTAATTCGTATAAGTCATATTGCTTATTAAGAGCAAATCTGTAACGTCCCGAAAAAAAATTGAAGGTCCACGTGAACCACATTCATGCAAATTATTAAATTTCTTTGATGTTCTATTAAATTCTTTTAAAGCATAAAATACATGTTTATTTTATTAGTTTGTGTTTATTTATTTTTGTGCATTTTATGCATAATTCATGCATAATAGGATTTAATTCATGAAATTTTAAAAGTTCATGCATTAGAGTTTCTAGATGCATTTCACGCTCAAACGAGGATCGGAGACCGGAGACCGGAGAATTTTCAGGAATATTATTTTAATTACACGATTTATTTTTATAAATTAATATATGGTGTTTTAAGTGAATTTTCAAATAATGGGATGTTACTGGGTATTTTTACCCGCAGGATTTTATTTTTAACGGTACGCAAATTTTATCGAATCGAGGGACTTTTTAATGGTCCGTTTAATATTTTCAAAATCTTTTCAACACGAAATATTTTTCGAGAGTACGTTTGGATTTATTGGGCCCACTTTTATACTTATTGGGCTTAATTATCTTTTTAAATCTTTAATTAAACAATTAGGACCATTGTCTACTAATTAATAATTTAAATATTCCTTAAACACTCATTAACCTAAACCTAATCCCACCCCAACAGCCGACACCCCCATTCAGATTTCCCCACTCTCGTTTTCATCAAAATCCCAAGGAGTCCACGGCCAAGCTCCATCCTTGAAGGAATAATATTCTCCGGCACTCTTTCTTCAATCCTTTTGCGTCTACGTCGTCAAGGCACGCTTTGTATTACCTCTTGCTGCATCATACACGTTTTTATATGCTGGAGAATGCATTCATGGATGATAATTCAGATCTAGCTTAGTTCATGAAGAATTTTCGGTTCATACTTATGTTCTTGCACTTTCTTGATTGCTACTCACTAATTCCTTGATATTGTTGCAAGGGGGCTGTCATGTGGCATGCTGAGGGGTTCCTTATGCCAAGGGTATGCTGTCATTAGGTTGGGTTTGAGTTGTAGGGGCTGTACGCGAAGGATGGTTAAGGCAGCAAGGAGTTTGTCTCGGTTTTGGGGTAGATCGCGTGCCAAGGACCGATCCAGCAACACAAGGACTGATCTGAGCCATGGATTAGATCCTTGAGGATATGAGACAAGGCCTGAAAGGGGTCGATACTTGCTGGAAAGTGAGATCGATCGAGTGAAGGGGAAGGGTAGACGCGGTAGGTGCTTTTGGTGGGTTCTCGGTTTTTAGTGGTTAGAGACTTGCATGGGGCGGTGGTTTAGTTCTGATAGGTGGCTTGGGGTCTGGTCTAGGTCCTTGTTAGGTTGCCTCATGACTGGTGCGACGGGTTAGCTTGAGTAGTTTTGGGAGGAAATCAAGCATGAGGTGGGGAATTAGGATAGGACCGATAGTTTGGGCAAATTCTGGAAATTCAGCCGTGTGTTTGGGGGGCCTACTGTTATTGTTTTAGGACCTCTTAAGTGCTTTAAGCTATGACAAAATGTTGAGAAAAAATTGGTAGAGTTTTGAGTCGATTCGGGTTAAAATTGGGGTCCCGATCCAAGTTTTAAAACGAACCGGTTAAGTTCTGATTTTGGCTCGGGTTTACGTCTAGTAATACTTTTAAATATGTTTTGGGACATTTTAAGGAGTTTGGTAAGCTTCGGGTCAATTTTAGAGGTCCATGGATGAAAGGAAACTTTTTGGGTTTCCAGGGGCAAATTGGTCATTTTGCACCCGGGGTGAGATTTTTGTCCTGGCAGCACCATGAGCACAAATTTATGATATTTTAAATGTTTATGCATCATGTTTAAAAGTTTTACGCAATTATGACAAATACGGTGCATGCTTGGTTTAAAAGAAAAATTACGTATATGCATGCTTTTATTAAGTGATGAATATGATGACACGTTTTGAAGGAAGTGATTTAGTTGTGACTAACACGATGACACGATGATATGATTGGAGATATCGTGAGGGAAAAGGCCCCAGAGGGAGCCCGTTTACGGGAGAAGGCCCCAGAGGGAGCCCGACGATCGTATTTCCATTGACATGATATGATGACATGATAGGCTCGGGCTCAGTTGACGGGTGAGAGTGTCGCTGATGTCCCCCGCCGCCGGGTACCGCGGTTACACGTAGATGGATCCATCGACTGACATGATGATACGAAAGTCACAGCTAATGAACGGAATTCAAATTAAGATTTTAACATTTATATGCTGATACGATGATACATGCTATTACCATGTTTTGACAGGTCACAGTTACGCATACGATATGATAAAATGATGAGACATGTTTTGACACGTTACCATTTTACACGACACGTTTATGTTCATGTTTTTAAGCTCATGAAATGTATGTTGATTATGCTATTTTTCACTGCCGTGTGCTACGTATATGTACTTGGTATTACTGATACAGGTGTGTTGAGTCTTTAGACTCACTAGGCGTGTGTGATGCAGGTGAGCATTTTGATCAGGAGACCGAATGTGCCGAAGACTGAGTAGGTAGGCGGAATATGCGGTGACACGACGTGAGGACCATTATTTTTCCACATATAGATTCACGTGTTTTGAGAGGAGTTGCACATTTTTATATGTTGATGATATTACGATTTTTATACGTTTACGTTTTCGTTGATTTTAGATGACGTTAGTTATTTTTAAACTGCGTCATTCTTGTTGGAAAATAAATACGATTATTTTAAATGTTATTTTGTAATTGCGAGCTTTTAAAAAAATAAATAAATAAATCCGCACTTGAAAACGGTAGACGTTTCAGTTGGTATCAGAGCAAGGGTCCTGTATAGGGTTGTGCCACCGCCAGCTTCTGCCGCTCAGTCTTCAAGCCTCAAGTCCGTAAGCTTTTATGATCTAAATTTTTTAAATGTTTTTAATACTGTCATCTGCATGTTTACATGATATACGTTTTACGGTACATGTTTATCTGTCGTTATGTTTTGAGATTAGATGCTTAAAATTGTCATGCATGTTGCGACATGAAACGAGAAATTAATTGATTTTCATGTATGCTGGTTTTGTGGTGGAATTGGACATAAATAAAAATTTTGCTATTGGGCATTGGGAAAGGTTGTACATGATTTGTCTATATTGATTTTTGTTAGTAGTACTCATGTTCTACTTTTGGATCATAAGTTAATCTTGAAGATCATGAATACTTTTGGGGCATGTATGGTTTTTAAGAAAATATTGATGGTTCGTGATTACTAGTTGAATTAATTTTTGAGGATTTCATGTAAGGAATAATGATTCGAAGACTACGACGATTTTTGGAAATATAAAAACGTAGAATTTATTTAAGATGCATGTTCTACCTAGTTGGATTTAAGGATTGAATTGCATGAATTGAGAATTTTAAGGACCTAATTGTAATAACCAATAATTGAGGACCTAAGTGCAAAAATAGAATTATAAGGGACTATTTTCGAATTTGCCAATTTTGGGATTAAATTCCGAGTTTTGAGAATTTTAAGGCCAAAAAAAAAATTGGGGACCAGGAATGCAATTTTAGAAGATTTGTAGGGTCAAAATGTAATTTTCGAGAACTTTAAGGGTCATATTGCAAATTCCGAAATTTTTGAGGATTTAATTCGAACTTTGAGGAACACTTAGGTTAAATCAGTAATTTTTCAAGGTTATGAGAATTGATTTTGGGTTTAATAAGCTTAAAATTATTGAAATATATATTCCGGAAAACCTATAAAGTGGAATTAGTAACGCCAAGAACTTATGGGTAATTGTGGAATTTTAGAAATTAAGGACAAATTGGATAATTTTTGAGGAAATTAAGAATTTATGTTGCAATTTTAAGAAATTTGGAGGATTAGTTTAGCAGTAAGTGTGAATTGATGGTTTAAATTATAGGAATTTTCGGTGATTTAGGCTGGAAGAATATTTAGAACATTTAGATATTTGGCTTATGATGTTATAAGGAATGGTAATCAAGGACGGTGTAGGATGAATCAATACTAGGCTTGAAAATTTAAATGTTAATGGAATAATCCTGTGGAAAATTTAAGAATTTAGAGTGATAACAATTTAAGATAAAATTGAACAATTGGTCAATTTACAAGATTAGACATTAAGTTAACATATTTTTGAAGACTTAAGGTTTGATGTAGCATAAGTTTTAATCATGATCTTAGAAGTTAAAAAAAAAAATTATATCTTCACTACGGTTAAATTTTTCTAGAAAGTTGGGCATGACTGATGGTTAGGGTATTTCGTAGACGCATGTAAGGGTTGAGGTGGACACGTTGTTTTGAGAATTCTTTGGAAGTCATTAAGAAACTTGAGACTAAGCGGATATGTGTGTTGGAGTTATACTATCTATTACTATTTGGGTTGAGTAAATTTGAATTTCAAATTTATGAGACAAGTGATTATACAAAAATTTTGGGTGAAATAAACAAAAAGAGAATTAGTGATGTTCAACATATGTTATCAATGAACGAATATCAAGATTTTTATCGAGTAAAAATCTAAAACCTCGATATGGCAATTCTAGAATTCTATGGGTTATAAGTAAAGTTGATTTACTAGAGTTAGTCCAACATTAACATGGGATAACTTAGTAAGTTTTATACGCTACAATTAATTAAGCATTAAGGATATGTAAGAATGCGACATTCGTTCCAATGAGGAAAGTTCAAGGGTCTTAGGCCTCAACTATATTGTAATTGGGAAAGAAATAGTTTAAGAATGTAATTGATACTAGAATGGTTTTATTATTAAGGTAGAAGATCGATATTGCCTATCTTGGGTTTTATGGATTAACGTTACTCGAATTTAAGATTTGCGACAATTTAATATTTGGGATGTACATGTAAATAATTAAGTTATGTAAGTTTGGTGCCGTAATATAAAGATTCGATTCAAGGATCTTAGGTTAATATTATTATGGGGTTGAGATAAGGTTTAACTATTAAGTGTATTACCAAAGATAGAAGTTGATTAGTAAATTTTGGTGCTAAGATATCCTAAGTTGAACTGCATGAATGTCAATATTTGGATTTGAAGCTTTAACATACCTTGAGTTCAATAAATTTAAGAAATGATGATGTTAAGATTTCAATATTGAAATATAATAGGTCAATGAACGTCTTGGGTAGATTATAAGGAAAGTAAGATGCGATAAGTTTGGACTGCCATTTCTGATATTGAGAATTGCGAGAAAAGTCAAAATTCGAGGACATAGTAGAATAAAATTAAGTCACTATAAATCGTCTTAAGTTACGATTCACAAACGAGGATTTGGACATGCAAAATAATTAGGATTGAGGAGATATAAGGACATCTTAAGATTTATTATTTAATCAGAGTAGCGCCGCGGAAGCGTGGACCATTGAGATAATAGAACTAAATCTAAATTTTTTTGATTATCAAGGATAAGCGAATTTCAGGGACGAAATTCAATTTAAGGGGGGAAAATTGTAACGTCCCGAAAAAAAATTGAAGGTCCACGTGAACCACATTCATGCAAATTATTAAATTTCTTTGATGTTCTATTAAATTCTTTTAAAGCATAAAATACATGTTTATTTTATTAGTTTGTGTTTATTTATTTTTGTGCATTTTATGCATAATTCATGCATAATAGGATTTAATTCATGAAATTTTAAAAGTTCAGGCATTAGAGTTTCTAGATGCATTTCACGCTCGAACGAGAATCGGAGACCGGAGAATTTTCAGGAATATTATTTTAATTACACGATTTATTTTTATAAATTAATATATGGTGTTTTAAGTGAATTTTTCAAATAATGGGATCTTACTGGGTATTTTTACCCGCATGATTTTATTTTTAATGGTACGCAAATTTTATCAAATCGAGGGGCTTTTTAATGGTCCGGTTAATATTTTCAAAATCTTTTCAACACGAAATATTTTTCGAGAGTACGTTTGGATTTATTGGGCCACTTTTATACTTATTGGCTTAATTATCTTTTTAAATCTTTAATTAAACAATTAGGGCCATTATCTACTAATTAATAATTTAAATATTCCTTAAACACTCATTAACCTAAACCTAATCCCACCCCAACAGCCGACACCCCCATTCAGATTTCCCCACTCTCGTTTTCATCAAAATCCCAAGGAGGCCACGGCCAAGCTCCATACTTGAAGGAATAATATTCTCCGGCACTCTTTCTTCAATCCTTTTGCGTCTACGTCGTCAAGGCACGCTTTGTATTACCTCTTGCTGCATCATACACGTTTTTATATGCTGGAGAACGCATTCATGGATGATAATTCAGATCTAGCTTAGTTCATGAAGAATTTTCGGTTCATACTTATGTTCTTGCACTTTCTTGATTGCTACTCACTAATTCCTTGATATTGTTGCAAGGGGGCTGTCATGTGTCATGCTGAGGGGTTCCTTATGCCAAGGGTATGCTGTCATTAGGTTGGGTTTGAGTTGTAGGGGCTGTACGCTAAGGATGGTTAAGGCAGCAAGGAGTTTGTCTCGGTTTTGGGGTAGATCGCGTGCCAAGGACCGATCCAGCAACACAAGGACTGATCTGAGCCATGGATTAGATCCTTGAGGATATGAGACAAGGCCTGAAAGGGGCCGATACTTGCTGGAAAGTGAGATCGATCGAGTGAAGGGGAAGGGTAGACGCGGTAGGTGCTTTTGGTGGGTTCTCGGTTTTTAGTGGTTAGAGACTTGCATGGGGCGGTGGTTTAGTTCTGATAGGTGGCTTGGGGTCTGGTCTAGGTCCTTGTTAGGTTGCCTCATGACTGGTGCGACGGGTTAGCTTGAGGTGTGAGTTTTGGGAGGAAATCAAGCATGAGGTGGGGAATTAGGATAGGACCGATAGTTTGGGCAAATTCTGGAAATTCAGCCGTGTGTTTGGGGGGCCTACTGTTATTGTTTTAGGACCTCTTAAGTGCTTTAAGTTATGACAAAATGTTAAGAAAAAATTATTAGAGTTTTGAGTCGATTCGGGTTAAAATTGGGATCCCGATCCAAGTTTTAAAACGAACCGGTTAAGTTCTGATTTTGGCTCGGGTTTACGTCTAGCAATACTTTTAAATATGTTTTGGGACATTTTAAGGAGTTTGGTAAGCTTCGGGTCAATTTTAGAAGTCCATGGATGAAAGGAAAATTTTTGGGTTTCTAGGGGCAAATTGGTCATTTTGCACCCGGGGTGAGATTTTTGTCCTGGCAGCACCCTGAGCACAAATTCATGATATTTTAAATGTTTATGCATCATGTTTAAAAGTTTTACGCAATTATGACAAATACGGTGCATGCTTGGTTTAAAAGAAAAATTACGTATATCCATGCTTTTATTAAGTGATGAATATGATGACACGTTTTGAAGGAAGTGATTTAGTTGTGACTAACACGATGACACGATGATATGATTGGAGATATCGTGAGGGAAAAGGCCCCAGAGGGAGCCCGTTTACGGGAGAAGACCCCAGAGGGAGCCCGACGATCGTATTTTCATTGACATGATATGATGACATGATAGGCTCGGGCTCAGTTGACGGGTGAGAGTGTCGCTGATGTCTCCCGCCGCCGGGTACCGCGGTTACACGTAGATGGATCCATCGACTGACATGATGACATAATGATACGAAAGTCACAGCTAATGAACGGAATTCAAATTAAGATTTTAACATTTATATGCTGATACGATGATACATGCTATTACCATGTTTTGACAGGTCACAGTTACGCATACGATATGATAACATGATGAGACATGTTTTGACACGTTACCATTTTACACGACACGTTTATGTTCATGTTTTTAAGCTCATGAAATGTATGTTGATTATGCTATTTTTCACTGCTGTGTGCTACGTATATGTACTTGTTATTACTGATACAGGTGTGTTGAGTCTTTAGACTCACTAGGCGTGTGTGATGCAGGTGAGTATTTTGATCAGGGGACCGAAGGTGCCGAAGACTGAGTAGGCAGGCGGAATGTGCGCTGACACGACGTGAGGACCATTATTTTTCCACATATAGATTCACGTGTTTTGAGAGGAGTTGCACATTTTTATATGTTGATAATATTAGGATTTTTATACGTTTACGTTTTCGTTTATTTTAGATGACGTTAGTTATTTTTAAACTGCGTCATTCTTGTTGGAAAATAAATACGATTATTTTAAATGTTATTTTGTAATTGCGAGCTTTTAAAAAAATAAATAAATAAATCCGCACTTTAAAACGGTAGACGTTTCAAAATCAGTTTTCTGTTGTAAGGAATTTGAAAAACAAAGAGTTTCAATTTGACAGTGTATAAGTCCAACTGAAGTGGATTATTACAATCTGTTGTGTACATCAAAGGATTTTAGTTAAAACATATACTTGAGATAGAAGGAGTGACATAGAAGCATTTGAAGATTCGAACATCCATAAAATCCATGTGTTCTAGTTGCTTACTTATTATGTTTTCACAATAATATTCTACACTAGGTATTCAATCTATATTTAAGTCTATTTCCGCACTATTATTAGTTGACTGATTTATATCGACAAACAAGATTTCAGGATCAGTATGTCTAAAGACCGATTCATTCGTCAAAAAAGAACAAAAAACAGAGTTTTTATTCAACCCCTCTTTCTAAATACTCTCAACTGTATTAACCGATCCTATCAAGTGGTAACAGAGCACTTACGTTGTATTGAACAATGTTTGGGTGCGAAAGATGACTTAGCAAAGCTATTTCCTAGTTCACTTTTTTTAGGCTCTCCCTTGAAGATTGATCATCCGAGACAACTTTAACTTCTCTAATGTCGCACATTTGCCCGTTCTCACTATTAAAACCAAGATAAACATGACCAAAAGTGCTTCTTCCAAGAAGCTTTCCTTTTCTCCAATTTGAAGAAATTCCACCAGGTCTTCCAGGTTTTCCGGGACTTCTTGGGGTCGATAATGAGCAAAGGCTAACTAAAGAACCAGGTGGAAGGGGAAACTTATGAAATTCATTCCTTCCATCTTCCAGTTTCCCATTTGAATAGTCCAAATTAATCTCGTTAATTCGAGCATGGATAGACAAAGTGGTGGTTGTAATGCACCTCAATCCTCGACCAGGGCTTCGAGAAAGTGGGCTTAATACTTTGTTATCAATGTGTCCTCTGAAATCATTTTGATCCGTAAAATGACCCAAATCTTTGGATGATCCTCACGAAGTAACGCTTGAAACAGAGCCAGTCCGAAATCAACACCATCAAAATGGCCTAGCTGCCCTGTTGGTGGTTCTAGAGGCAGCGAAGTGGTGCACTCTATACTTTTTGTCTCAACACCATGAAGAAGATACAATTTCATCTAATGTTGCATATTCAGTTCAGCATTTTCGATATGTACATTTTTTCAATGATATAAATCTATTTACTCCTGTATTTTAATTCACAATAAATTCTCTTGATAGAAAACACAAAAGATCGTATTGGTCTTATGGTCGTCCTTCCCCCGAATTAGTAAAAACAATATGAACCAAGATACCCAAAAAAAGAGTATCCTTAGAGTTTCTAAATAAGAAAAAAAAATATTTTCATTGGTAAGATAAAAATGAAAGAATACTATCTGATATTTTGTCAAATATGTTAATTCTTTAAGTTAATCTCAACGGAATGCACATACTTCTTTATCACGCTTATTGCGTGGGAATCTTGATTAAAAACTATCAATTATAAACAATGATCAAGTTAAAAAATTATTGCTCTGAATTGTTTTTAAATAAATACAAAAACGTATTCTACAATTTTTGGTTTTAGTAGGGAGATAATCCCCTTTAAGAAAATTAGTACAAAATAAAACTAAATACCACGATTGAATTTTCATTTTCTTTTCAAAAAATATATTGGCATGTCATTTTTAAAGGTTTTTATACTCTAATTAAATATATGTAAAGGTCGATCAATATGTCAATACAACACTTTGGATTTTCATAAATAAAGACTTGTTTTCATTAATAAAATAAAAATGAAAGAACACTATCTGATATTGTCCTTCATCTTAAAGTGATCGATCGAGCTGTAATGATATATAGTAGACATTAATTTTGATTCAACGTGATTCTTCCCAAATATTGATCGGCAATGGCTAGTATAAAGAACTAAAGATATTAATTCTTTAAGTTATCGTCAATGGAATGAATACATAGGCTTATTGCTTCAAATTCGTGGGAATCTTGATTAAAAACTATCAATTATAAACAATGATTGAGTTAAAAAATTATTGCTCTGAATTTTTTTTAAATAAATGTAAGGAACGTTGTTCGACAGACGTGAATAAATATATTAACAGTAGTGTAAAATTGTAAATTTGTGTTTTATCAGAATTAAGTGTTGTGTTGAAGAGTAGTGATCGCGTGTTGCCTTGAATGTTGGGGACATCTGCAGACAACATCCGTAACGAAGTTGGCTGAAAATCATTTTTCGTTGCTCCTCTTTCGGCATCACACTTTTGCTTTCTTAGTTGATATTTTATTATTGTTGGTTGTTTTAGAAAGCGTTTATTTTCTCAACTTGTTGAAAAAATTGAATCTTGTGAAAATCACTAGTGATTGGTTTTTGTAAACGAATTGTTTTTCTAGTGATTAATTTTTGACATGAGGCACCGCACAAGTATTTATACTTGTGTATATTTAATCTCGTCCATCTATTTATTTAAAGTGAATTTGTGTTACTAAATATAATATTCCGCTGTATGTTGTCTTAAATGTTGTAACATTTGACACAACACTTAATTCTGATAAAACACAAATTTACAATTTTATACTACTGTTAATATACTTATTCACATCTATCGAACAACGTTCCTTACAAGTGGTATCAGAGCCTACTCTTGATATACTAAGTGTTGATTCTGGTTTTTGTTTTGTTTGACAGAAATATCAAATGGATCCATCACTCGCAAACGGCCACCAGTCTTAGATGGAACCAACTACAGTTTATGGAAGGTCAAAATCCGGTTTCATATAAAATCCATAGATGAGAGAGCATGGCAAAGAGTTCTAAGCGGTTGGACTCCACCAAGGAGAATAGACGAAGATGGTGATAGTCTGATAAAACCTGAAAGTGACTGGACTACTGATGAAGTGCAGATTTCAAATTACAACTCAAAGACACTGAATGTCATTTTTTTTTTCAGTTGATATGAACATGTTCGGGCTTATTACTAATTGTGTCTCGGCCAAGGATGCATGGGACATTCTCCAAAGACACTGTGAAGGTTCTGAAAGTGTGCGACGAACAAGACTGAGGATGGTTACTTCCAAGTTCGAGATTATGAGGATGGAAAAATCTGAGAACATACTGAAATATGATCGTCGCCTAAGGAAAATTGCTAATGAGGCGTTCAGTCTTGGAGACCCTATCTCCAATGAACGATTAGTTAGTAAGGTTCTCCGTTCTTTGCTCGAAAGATTCAACATAAAAATTTGTGCGATAGATGAGGCTAAGGACACAACGCAAATGGCTTTGGAAGACCTTTTGAGATGAACATAGACATGCAAAAGAAGGATAAAGGGAAAACAATTGCATTCCAAGCTTCAAATGATTCTTTCAATGACCTTCTTCAAGTATCCCAAGAAGTTAATGAATCAGACATTTCTGAGGATTCTATCTCCTTTATCACAAAGAAATTTGGGGATTACTTGAAAAGAATCAGAGATAAGAAGAATGATGCACAACCATCGAAATTTCCAAGTCCTCCTGCTACTCAAAGACCACAAAGGTTTCCTGCCAAGCGACAATCTCAACCAAGGAATGAAGGCAGAGAACAATTTAACTCAAAGAATTATGATTCAGTGCAGTGTAGAGAATGCAAGGGGTTCGGACACTATGCAAATGAATGTGCCAACAGATTGCGAAAGAACAAAGGCTACAATGCACCTCTAAGCGATGAAGAATCTGATGAGGAGGAGAAATCCAATGATGAAGATAATCACACCTCCTTGACTGCATTATTTACAGAAAATTGCAGGCTGCATGTGAATCCTTTAGGTGTTTCCCTAGGTGTTGCCACACCTGGCCGCAACATCTGCAAAAAATCAGTGTGTTTAAAATCCACAACTTCTAGAAATTCGAGTGTAGATGATTAATCGGAAGCTGATGATGAAGAGATGACTCTTGAGAGTGTTCAAAAGCTTTATGAAGAGCTGTTTGAGGATTGGACCAAAAGAAACAAGCTTAACTCGACTCTTGTAAAGGAAAACATTGATCTAAAAGCCGTGGTTACCAAACTTGAAGTAATTCTAAGCAAAAAGGACTTAGAACTGGGTAAGACCAAAGAAGAACTTCAAAAGGCAAATGAAACCTTATCCAAGTTTAATTCGAGCACATCCAAGCTTGAATCCATACTTTCGATGGGAAGAGATGAAAAGAAGGGTTTAGGGTTCAAAGACAGTGTATTTGAAATTGGTGAATCTGGAAAATCTACCGTTTTATGAAAGGAAAAACTGAAACATTTACACCGTCATTACCTACACCTTCAACCAAAAGCTCTCCACCGAGAAGACAATCCACTGCACCTGTTCCTAAGAAAAGAAAACGCAGGTATGTACGCCATTACTGCTTTAAGCCTGGACATATCAGGCCATATTGTTTTAAACTCAGGGATGACCGCATAAACCAAAAGTCAAGCCGGATGTTGCCTCAAATGTTGCACAACACTTTCCCGCAACACCTCCAAGAATCGACCTACAGTAAGACAGATTTGGGCTACCAAAGGTAAAAATTCACTGTAATGTTGTTTATACTTCATTAAAAACTAACACTGCATGTTACTGGTACTTTGATAGTGGAAGCTCACGCCATATGACAGGGTCAAGAGAATATCTCATCGATTATGTTAAACAAAAATGTGGCAGAGTAACCTATGGAGGAGGAGCTAAAAGAAAGATTGTTGGAAAGGTAACTTTGAATGTTGAAGGACTACCAAAGCTCCACAATTTTCTCCATGTTGAAGGATTAAACTCAAATTTGATCAGCATAAGTCAATTATGCGATGATAATTTGCAAGTCAAGTTTAATAAACATGCGTGTGAAGTTTTTGATGAATCTAACATATGCATCATGACAGGTACAAGGTCTTCGGACAATTGCTACCAAATTGGTAATGAACTTTCATGCAAACATGCACAAGTTACTGAATTTGAACTTTGGCATCAGAAACTCGGCCATGTGAATTTCAAAACCTTGAAGAATCTGAGTAAATATGAGGCAGTGCGAGGTATGCCCAATCTTTCATCTGGAATACCCTATGTGTGCGGTGAGTGTCAAAAAGGAAAAAAAACTCGCGTGTCACACCCGGTGTTGGCAACATCTGGGACAACACGCTGTCTGGAGTTACTTCACATGGATCTTATGGGTCCTATGGAAGTCGAAAGTTTTGGAGGTAAGAAATATTTTTTTGTATGTGTTGATGATTTCTCACGGTATTACATGGGTTAGTTTTATTAGGAAGAAATCAGACACCTTCAGTGTGTTTAAACAATTGGTCACAAGAATCACAAACTTTCATGGTTTGAAGGTGAGAAGAATCAGTACTGACCATGGTAAGGAATTTGAGAATTCTTCATTCTCATCATTTTGTGCCAGGAAAGGTATTTCACACGAGTTTTCGGCACCAAAAACCCCACAAAAAAATGGAATTGTCGAACGCAAGAACAGAACACTGCAAGAAATGGAAAGGGTGATGCTAACATCGAAGAACATCTCAAAGCGTTTTTGGGCAGAGGCCTTAAATACGGCTTGTCATATTTCAAATAGAGTGTATTTTAGAAGCGGCTCAACCATGACATGCTATGAAATAATCATGGGAAAGAAGCCTAATCTCAAATATTTTCATATTTTTGGATGTGTTTATTACACTTTGAATGACAGGGATCAACTTGCCAAATTCGACTCAAAGAGTAATAAGTGTTTGTTTTTGGGATATGCCACTAATAGTCGAGCTTATCGCATGTTTAATTTAAGAACTAGGACTATTATGGAATCCATTAATGTTGTTTTTGATGATTGTGCAGATCTCAAGAAGAAAACTGCTGAGGATGACGTTGAAGACCTTTTGGAAAACCCAATTGAACTGGAAAATGCAGGTGTTGCCCCAGATGTGCAACACCTAGCACAACACGTGACACTGAAGTCACCGAATTTGAGGACGAAGCAAATAGTGATGATGACACAGCAGATGATGGACAGAATATGCCGACTAAGATCCAAAGAGTCATCCATCATCTCAGATAATTGGAAGTGTGCAAGGTGAAGTCTAAAATCGAAAGAAAGAGAAAGTCGATTACCGAAAGATGGCTGGACTTATATGCATGAGCTCTACTTACTCACAGGTCAGATTTTCATGTTTTGTATCTCAATTTGAACCTAAAAATGTTAATGAAGCTTTAAAAGATGAGTTTTGGATCAATGCAATGCATGATGAGCTTGAGGAATTCGTTCGAAATGATGTTTTGTATCTAGTTCCACCTCCCGACCACGTCAATATAATTGGAACAAAGTGGATTTTTAAAAATAAAACTGATGAGTCAGGGAACATCATTCGAAACAAGACAAGGTTGGTTGCTCAAGGGTACACACAGGTTGAGGGGGTTGATTTTGATGAGACCTTTGCTCCTGTTGCCCGCATTGAGTCAGTCCGACTATTGCTAGCTATTGCATGCTACATGAAAATCAAATTATTTCAAATGGATGTTAAAAGTGCATTCTTGATTGGTACCTTGTGTGAGGAAGCATATGTCAGACAGCCTAAAGGATTTGAAAATCCACATAACTTGAATCACGTGTACAAGTTGAAAAAGGCTCTCTATGGTGTGAAGCAAGCACCACGTGCATGGAATGACAGACTAACAGAATATCTTCTTGAAATTGGCTTCAAACGAGGTGAGGTAGACAATACCTTTTTTATTCAGAAATCCAAAGGTGAAATCCTTATTTGTCAAGTCTATGTTGATGATATTCTTTGGTTCCTCATCTTAAAAGCATGCTGATAATTTTGTTGAGTGCATGTCATTCATATTCGAAATGAGCATGGTTGGTGAGCTAAGTTTTTTTCTTTGTTTGCAAATCAAACAAATGCATGATGGCATCTTTTTATGTCAAAGTAAGTATGCAAAAAACATGATAAAGAAATTTGCTAATGAGAACACCAAGCACATGAAGACACCTATGGGCTCAAATGAAAAATTATCCAAAGATGATGCTGCCGAAAATGTTGACAACACCTTATACCGCAGCATCATAGGAAGTCTCATGTACTTGACTGCTAGCCGTCCTGATTTAATGTTTAGTGTTTGCTTGTGTGCTAGATACCAATCTAATCCTAAGATTTCTCATTTAAAAGCCGTAAAACGTATCCTACGATACATAGCCGGAACCGTTGACTTAGGATTATGGTATACTCATGACACCAACTCGAATTTAGTAGGGTTATCATATGCTGATTGGGCAGGGGATTTGGATGATAGAAAAAGTACATCTTGAGGCTGCTTTTACCTTGGAAATAACTTGATATCATGGCATAGTAGAAAAAAAAAATGTGTTTCACTTTCAACTGCTGAATCTGAATATGTGGCACCAGGAAGTGATTGCACTCAACTCTTGTGGATGAATCAAATGATATAAGGTTATGGACTTAAGAGTGAACCCTTGGTTGTGTACTGTGAAAATTCTAGTGCAATAAACATTTCAAAAAATTCAGTACAACACTCTTGTACTAAACACATTGACATTCGACACCACTTTATTCGAGATCGAGTCGAAAAAGGATTGATTCGGATGGAATTTGTTGATACAAATAACCAATTGGCTGACATATTCACAAAAGTATTAGACTTTGAGAGATTCTCCAACCTTAAGAAATCTCTCAGCATGTGTTCTGCCTGATCATTCATGATGTTGTCTCAGATGTCACAACATCTCGGACAACACCTAACATGCATGTGCATTTTTTCTCTCTTTAAACATTCTGCATTTACATGCATACTGTAATATGATGTGTTGGAATGATGTTGCTTAATCTTCTGTTACACTTACAATTCCTTATTCGATCTTGTTTAACACACTTGGACATGAAAAATATTCGAATTGAGTCACTAAGTAGTGAAGGATAATCATGTATACCATGAGTTTGTCCCATGTGAAAGGTGATTTGAGTAGACTGAAAATATTTATAAAACATACTATGTATCAGAAGAAAAGATTGGAAAAAGCTATCTAAAAGAGTCCAAAAAAGACTGTACTTTTAGTGTGGAAGCTACCTCTTCTGAATTTAATACAGAAATCAAAATAGGAGAAAATGGAAAAAGCTACCTAGAGGAGTCCAAAAGAAGACTGTTCTTCTAGTGTGGGAGCTACCACTTCTATGATCAATATTTGATAAAATCACCAAGTGTCGAGAAAAATCAAAATAATTTTTGGGGATTGTGCGTGTTTTCGGAAGATGTTGTCAACATTTGTGACAACACTTCATCTGTAAACATATCTCATATTTGTTTTCATGTTTCTATTTCTATTACATTCTGTAATTAAGCATAACTAGATCATGCATAAACATATAATTGTGAATATTGTTGAGTCATTAGGACATGCGTATTTCAACAAAAGAAGAATTCGATGAAAATTCAGACTTTGCTAAAACTCAAATTTCAGTGATCTTTCATGTCTAATGGAGTTTTAAAATTTGATGTGGGTTTATTTCTGGAATTTTTGAAATAAGTATTGTGCGAAAATCATCACAATAAGTGCAGAAAGGTGTTAACGGCTATATTTTTACGGTTTCATTATTCTTTTACCGTTAGACTAAGTCAGTTACCAAATCTTTTGTTACCGTTGCACTGTTCGTTCATACTTATCTTCATGATTGACACCGCCAATTCATCATTATCTTCATAATTGTCTCTCGGATTTTCTTATCTCACAATTTTTCTCTGTGTTTCTCTGCATTCTTCATCTTTCCCACTTTCTTCTTCACTCAAACCACAAACTTAAATGGCAAGAAAAGGCTATGATCGCCATGACATACGGAGTGAAATGGGTCACACGGATGATGTTGCCCCCACAGAGACATCATCTCCAGCAACACCTAAGGAAGCCTCTCCTATGGAAATAGTTCCCGCTGCTGAACAACCCACACCACTGGAAGTAATTATCCCAGGTGAGCCTGGAAATGCGATTGATCTTGAGAATCCGCCAATAATACAGGTTTTTAGTCCTCCACGTCCCCCTGTTCGCCGTTCAAAGAGACAAGCAGGGTACAACCCTGATTTGACCACTTCTAAGCATTTCGTCGAAAGGGTGAAAGACCGAGCTGCCCTTCACTCGCTGATCTTCACAACACCTCTGGCGACAACTCAGCCGATGGTGACTATGAGTTCGTGGCCCGGAAGAAGACTACCTCTCCGCCTGAGGACAGTAGTATCTCCTCCAGCGAGAACACTGATTCCGACAAGAATGCACCCCATGTTCCTCCACCAAAGCCCTCACCATCTACAGAAGAAGAAATCACGTCGGCCCAATTTATGGCCAACTTGAGAAATCAAAAAGCCGAATCTTCTGCTGTTCTTGTTGATGCTCAAGACTCTGGAAGTTCCACTAACTCCAGCAGTTCTACTGACAAGCCTGCTGAGGAAGATATCGTTGCTCAAGAACATGGGTCTGCTGAACAGGATGTTGCTGAGGATGATGCCAACACTGAAGATAGCACGGACCTCAGTGACTATGTCTTCGGCACTACTTTTTCTACCAAATTCTACACTGAGCACGCAAGATAGCACGGACCTCAGTGACTATGTCTTCGGCACTACTTTTTCTACCAAATTCTACACTGAGCACGCAGTTGCTCAGTGGCATCTTTATGCAAATCACGACTTCATTGACGAAAAGAACGTCAATACTGATGCCTTTGCGAGGCAAAATCTGATTGCTTTCCTGAAAAATTGCTCCTTGCTCTCCACAGTCTCAGCAGTCACATCATTTAATCGATGGCCGGTGCTATAAAACTCAAACCTCTCACCTGGTATATGTGATAAACGTTCTGCGAAATATGGGAGAGTTTATGTTCTCAACAAACTCTTTGAGCTCAGTCCAGCAGCCATTAACTCTCATTATCAGACTCTTGCAGAGGATGAGGATGGTCTTGCCCCAGACATTCATCTTGTCACTTCTACAATCACTGGGGGCCTTGTTACTCACTTTCCATCTCATCCACAGAAGTTATCAGCAGCGAATTTGACTTCATTTTACTCAGTGCTTCACAAGCTGTCTGTTCGAAATTAGACACCCTCCACCAACACCACTGTTGTCACTCGACACCTAGGATTAGTGCTATACTCCATTGGAACAAATGGGTTCTTCAACTTTGGGAAGCTTGTGTTCAACACAGTGCTTCAATATGCTTATGGTGTTCTGAAAGCGTCGAAGCTACCTTTTCCTAGTCTAATCTATGGGCTTCTTATCTCACAAAGTTTTGTTAAAGATATAAATGAGCAACTATCTGACCTTGGAGACCCATTCAAGATTTCTCCGGCATTCTTCAAAGGAAATCGAAAGATTGATCTCCCCTGGACTGAGTCTCCCATAGTACCACCTGCTTCTGGTCTTCCTCAAGGCTCCACCTCTACTCCACCGGCAGATGGCTTTGTGAAGTTCACAGTCGCTGAAATTCAAGCTCAAATTGATCATGCCCTTACCAAGATCTTTCAGGCTAAGGCATACATTGCCTATTATGAGGATCTTGTGGCCAATCACAGGCTAATTTTGGAAGTAGGTGTCTTTCCGGGACAAAAAGGGGGAGATGATCAAACAACAGCTGGACCTGGACCATCTGGGAAAATTGATGAGGAAGAGGAGTCAGATGGAGGGGATGGAAACTAACACTTCTTTTGGCTTTAATTTTGTCTTTGATTGGCTTTGTTGTTTTTGTTGTTGCTAGCTTTGCTTATCTAAGGTTTGTATGTTTATATGTTTTTACTTTGCCCTGATGTATTGTTCTTAAAATGACATAGTGCAGGTGTTACCTCATATGTTGCCAACAAAACCAACAACATCAGTGCTAACTTTGTTTTTATTCAGGGGGAGATGATTTGAGCTAAACAAGGATAAATGAGTTTGATCTCATTTTGTCCAAGAAAGACAAAAAGGGGGAGATTGAAGAGAAATAATATTTTCCGAATTTAATTGATAAAATGTCTTGATTTAAATTATTTCCCTAACAATAAATTTCCTTGTTAATTTGATTTCATACAATATCTTGTGAGATTTTTCCTTTCTAAGATAATGAGATAATTAAGCAAATATATTTTAGATATGCTAATTATGATAATAATTTAATGAGATATGGTATTAAGAGTGTATTTCTAATTAAACTCTTACTTTCCTTGTGCAATTGGTTTCCTTGAAGAATAATAGTCTACATCTATAAATAAAAAATCAAGGACATCATTAAACCTCTCTATTTGCTACGCCGCTTCTTCCCTAAAAAACATACGTATACGCACTTGTGCACGCCATGAATTTCAGGGAAATAAGTCATCAAGGATCGTGCTGTGTTGAAGACTGGTGATCGCGTGTTGCCTTGAATGTTGGGGACATCTGCAGACAACATCCGTAACGAAGTTGGCTGAAGATCGTTTTTCGTGGCTCCTCTTTTGGCATCACACTTTTGCTTTCTTAGTTGATATTTTATTATTGTTGGTTGTTTTAGATAGCGTTTATTTTCTCAACTTGTTGAAGAAATTGAATCTTATGAAAATCACTAGTGATTGATTTTTGTAAACTAATTGTTTTTCTAGTGATTAATTTTTGCCCTGAGGCACCGCACAAGTATTTATACTTGTGCATATTTAATCTCGTCCATCTATTTATTTAAAGTGAATTTGTGTTACTAAATATAATATTACGCTGCATGTTGTCTTAAATGTTGTAACATTTGACACAACACTTAATTCTGATAATAAACACAAATTTACAATTTCACACTACTGTTAATATATTTATTCACATCTGTCGAACAATGTTCCTTACAATAAATACAAAGACTTATCCTATAATATAATTGGTTTTTTTTTTTATGGTAACACTTGTAATTTTATTCAGAAAGCAATAAATCGTCTGTTACAATATTCACAAACCAAAACGGAAAAACCCCATTTTCCCAAACAAAAGGAGTAGGGGAAGAAAGAGAAAAAAATGCAAGTGAATGTGCCACCCGATTCGCCGATCTGCCAATCTGTCTAAGATCGGTATCAGTGCAGCTGTCCAATGAGTTCCTAATATCCAACGCGAGTGCACCACAATAACTTAAATCTTCTGCTGGGTTGATGACTGCTTGCACCGCCAGCAGAGAGTCAGTAGTAATTACATGGACTTCGATGCCACGTTCCTCCAACAGCCTCATCCCATCTCTTATTGAAAGGAGCTCAGCGAAGACCACCGACTGTGGCTTAGAGATTCTTTTTCCTAAGGCAAACAGTATTTGACCATCATGATCTCGCACTATGCCCCCATCGAATAACCACCAGTGTCAAAATTAACCGCCACGTCTACCTCAAGTTTCAAGGTGTTGACCGGTGGTCTCGTCCAGCGTTCGAGCTGGGGTAATGGCTTCGGAGCAGGTGCGGTAATTAAGGATTCCCGAGCTTCCTTGAAGTCTTTCAAAAGGGAGGCGCTCCACTCCACATCCAATTGAGCACATCCAGGCACCTTCTCATGCAAAATCCGCAATCTATCATGCCATACAGCCCAGGTGCGCATCGCAAAAACCTCCATATCTTCCTTTCTTAACACTGCTTTCATTCGGATGAATGTATCCAAGAAATCCATGTCTTTTACCTGTTTCAGAAAAGGATGAAAAATTGTATCCTTCCAACACTTCTTTGCAAATGGACACCAAAACAGAGCGTGCTCGGTTGAATCATGACCATAACCACACAACTGACACTGATCTGTGATGGGAACATGATGCCGCAGCAGGTTCGCGCGAGATGGAATAATGTTGTGCAATGCTCGCCACAAAAAAATCCGAACCTTAGGAGGAACTGACAATGACCATACAAATTTCTACCAAGATTTCGCATGGGTGTTCAAGGTATGGCTGGGCGTATCAAAGAACTCGACTTCAAGCTTGTAACCATTCCGCACAGTGTACTTTCCTTTCGGATCATAGAGCCAGAATCGAGAATCCTCACTCGCATTATTTGCTAGTGGGATAGCTAGAACATCTTCAGCTATATAAGACGGGAGTGTGGTTCGAATCAATGACTCATTCCATGCTCCATTCACGATGAAAGAGTTTACGTTATCAAGATCATTCGAGATACCTACAGGCCGCATTAGAGACTGCACTCCCGGAATCCATTGGTCTCGAAAAGTTGCGATTTTTTCTCCATTACCAACTCGCCAACACAGACCTTTCCTCAGTAACTTTCTACTCGACAAAAGTGATATCCAAATAAATGAGGGATTATTACCTATCGGAGCGTCCATAATATCATGATGCTTGAAATATCTCGCCTTAAAAACCAGAGCTACAAGAGAGTCGGGATTAATGGCAATTCTCCAAACTTGTTTTGCAAGAAAGGCTCTATTGAACGCTTCCAGGTTACGAAAACCCATCCCTCCCATACATTTTGGCACACATAATGTATGCCAATTTTTCCAGTGCATTCTCCTTCTCCCTTCTTCCATGCCCCACCAAAAATTTGCGCATTCCCGTTCAATAGCCTCATTGATCGCCTTAGGTATATGGAAACAAGACATAGCATACGTGGGGATGGACTGTAAAACGGACTTGATTAACGTTTCTTTGCCTCCGGCGGAAAATGTCTTGTTGCCCCACCCTCTCAAACGTTTAACTATAGTCTCAATTAAATATCTGAACTGGAGTTTTTTGCTACGCAAAGAGAATGTCGGCAATCCCAGGTAAATGTCTTGACCCTGTGTAGTGGAGATATACAACACCCTCTTTATCTGATCAGCAGTCACTGGATCCGTATTCGGGCTAAAGGATAAAGATGATTTCTCAAAGTTTATAGCTGGCCCGAATCTTTTTCATACAACGATAGACAATGGCAAAGATTCAAACAGTCGGAGATAGTAGCTTTTAAAAATATGAGAATGTCATCAGCAAAGAATAGGTGAGAGATTTGGGGACTAGAATTTGCAATACGGACACCAGTAATCAACTTACGTGATTCAAATGAGCTCAAAATCGATGACAACCCTTGAGCGCACAGAACAAACAGAAAGGGTGATAGATGATCCCCTTGATGCAATCCTCTGCCCGGATTAACGTGACATATAATATCGCCATTGAGTGCAATCGATTATTTGACAGAACGAACACACCGCATCACCTTCTCAACCCATATAGGATCAAATCCGAGCTTACCCATAATTAGTTCTAGGAAGCCCCATTCCACTCTATCGTACGCCTTGCTCATATTGAGCTTCAATGCCACGTATCCCTTGCTCCCCTTTTTCCTGCTCCGTATCCAGTGTAGAGCCTCATAACCCAGTAAGATGTTATCTGTTATCAGTCTGCCTGGGACAAAAGCACTCTGGAACTCATCTACTGCCATAACCAAAACCTTCCGAAAACGATAAGTCAAGGCCCGGGAGACGATTTTATAGCAGACGCTACATAAGCTAATAGGCCGGAAGTCCTTCATAAGAATAGGATTTTTAATTTTTGGAATGAGAATGATTATAGTCTCATTCCACTCTTGAAGCGGAGCTCCATCATTCAGAACCCTCAACACAGCCTCTGAAACCTCCGGGCCTACCACATGCCAATATTTCTGGAAAAAGAATGCCGACATACCATCCGGTCCTGGAGCTTTCTCCGGATACATATCAAATAAAGCTTTCTTAACTTCCTCAGCCGAAAATGGAGAAAATAATACCGATTTCATCTGCTCATTAACCTTCAGTTGAACACATTCAAGCATCGGATTTATATCTTGGATCCTTGGGTCGCCCGATGTAAATAAGTTAGAGAAATAGTCCACCACAATCTCGGCCATCCCCCCTTATCAAAACACCAGTCACCATGCACCGATAGCAGCCCACTAATAAGATTCTTCACTCTTCTGATTGAGGCACAAGCATGAAAGAATTTCGAATTTATATCCCCATGAGCCAACCAATTTACCCTACTTCGCTGTTTCCAATAAATCCTCATCCTTGGAGGAAAGGTACTCAATTTGATTCTCCAGCTCTTGTATGTAGTCTGTTGAAGCATGCCATTTATCATGAGTCTTCAATCGATTTAGAAGGGACCTTTTTTGCTTTATTTGACTCGGAATGCGTCTAAATCGATCTCCAGCCCATGCATCGAGGGCTAGCTTGCACTGCATGATGCGGTCTGAAAGCGTGAGTGTGGCATCATTTGAGCATCACCCTAGAGCAAATACTTCCGCACAATCCAATTCTATGGCCCAATGAGTCTCAAAACGGAACATAGAGTTATGAAGATTTGCTGTCCCGGAGCCCAGTTTCATAAGAATAGGCCTATGATCTGAATGATAGAATTCGAACGATTCGGCTCTAGCGGTAGGATACAAAAGTCTCCACTCCAATGTGCCGACATACCGATCCAGGCGTTCAAAAATGAGATCATTTGATGAACGCCTATTAACCTTTGTAAAAAATTCACCGCTGCCATGTAAATCCTGTAGAGTGCATTCATCAAGGGCATCCCTAAATGCCTGAGTTTGATGTAAGGGCTTCAAGTTACCTCCCAATTTCTCCCGATCGAAACAGATTTCATTAAAGTCTCCTCCTACAAGCCACGGGACACCTATAAATTCCTGGATTCCAGATAACCGTCGAAGAAGCTCCCACGAGAGGTGTCTGTTGCTAGCCTCTGGGCTGCCATAAAATCCAGTAAATCTCCAACATTTCTCAAAATGCTTCACCATGCAGTCGATATGGCCGGACGAATAGGAGTGAACCGTGACATCCAATGGTGCTTTCCACAAAAGAATCAATCCCCCGCTTCTACCTTGACAACTCACAGTAAACATACCGAAAAATCAAAGAATATTTTTCCACCATCGACACTGATAGTCTCTCATTTTAGATTCTGAAATGAATAGGAAAGACGGGTCCTTTTCAGCGACTAAGCTCTTAAGTTCACGGAATGTCCGTTGGTTCCCAAGCCCCCGAGCGTTCCATACTATACAACTCATTGGTGTCGGCGGGGTTGCATAGCAACCACCGCCGAAAATGTACTGTTGGTACCATCCATCGGCTCCTCAAGAGCACGTTTTGTCCCAAGCACTGGATGATCCTGTTGAGAGCCCGTCTCGCCATGTATTCTACTGTTGTACGGAGTAGACAAATGATGTTGTTTGACTGATATAGAACCCTTCTCCCTGGCCCTGCGTTTCCAACGTGTATGAGACTTCGGGTTTGGGTGCTTCGTAGTCTCTTGTTCATCCATCGGATAAGCAAGACTACAAGCGTTATCAACAGATTGCTTCTCATGGTTGCTTACTTCTGGCGTCAACTGCTCAATAGCCAAATGAGGATGGGTATGGTGTGACTCACCTACAGCCAATCTACCTTGGGTTTTTGGTGTCCCCAATATATCAGTAGCCATTATACTCCCCTCTTTAGATTGCTCATCAACACTTTGACCAGCCACATCAACTCCCTTTCCATCTTTATGTAAGAAACCTCTCGAATAACTTGCATCGATCTCCTCAGAACCGTAGGAGGGGCTGCCCGAAGGACCGATTGGCTTGCTTCCTTGGAACTTCGGTGGGGGGATTGTCGTGTTTTGGTAAATCCCCCACCACTTGTAGAAGCTTTCAACCACCGACCATAGCTCAGCTTACCAATTTCTTGAGGCTCTATTTCACAATACCGGAATGAGTGTCCAATACGGCCACAATTATACCAAGAACCCGGCAATCTTTCGTACGAGAATATCACAAAGACGTCTTCCTCATCGCTATTAAGAGAAAGTCGGATATGTTGCTTTAAAGGCCTCGTAATATCAATACGTACCTTAACACGAGCGTATCTGCCCATAGCGAAGCCATTCTATTTCGTGTCAATCTCTTCTACGGCCCCAAGGTGTTGGCCTAGTTTCTCCAGAAAGTCCTTATGCATGAATATAAGTGGGAGACTATAGCATTGGATCCAAATGGAAATTTCCGTGAAATTCATCATGCTAGGCGTTTGCAATCCACTCGGCTGCCGAAATATAATTAGATCTCTGAACAAATTCCATGGGCCACCATAGAGAGCACGTTTTTTATCTTGTGGAGATTTGAAATCTAGACGAAACAAGTTATCACCCAAGGGCCCTATCTCAATGTGTTTTGTGGCTTGTAGTATGCGAGAAATCTGAGTCACGAAGGCCTCTCGGTTAACGGCCTTGGAAGAGAAGACCTTAGCCACAAGGCAATTCCCCATACGCTGCTCACCAAACAAAAGAGATTCAGCCTCAATTGTAAAGGGTGGATCGTTGTTTGGTGCTGTAGAAAGCTTGAGGTTGGTAACCAATTGAGCAACTTCATCTGGGTCCATGGAGAAAAGGAAAAACGCTCAGGTACAAGAACAATTCCAAGTGGATTATTGAGAGAAGAAAACCCAATCAATGAAAAGCAAAACTCCCATAGACGGTTTCACGATGAAACCCAGAAGAGAAGAAAACTCTCACGGCGGCTTCACGTGGAAACCTAGGAGAGAAGAAAAAGAATATAATTGGTTTTAGTAGGGAGATAATCTCATATAAGAAAATTAATACAAAATAAAACTAAATACCACGGTTGAATTTTCATTTTCTTTTAAAAAAATATATTGGCATGTCATTTTTAAAGATTGTTATATTCTAATTAAATATATGTAAAGGTCGAACAATATGTCAATACAACACTTTGGATTTTCATTAATATCTACGGCTACATATGATCATTAATCAACATCATTAAAAAATTAAATAAATATTATCGTTATACAACCCGATACAATTTCACATGAAAAGTCAAATATTAACATGACCAAACGCCTATATATATATTATTCAAGAAACTATATATTTTTTTTATTTTACTTAGTTTTATCTGCAACACAATATACAAAATAACATTTTAAAATCATGCACGTTCGATGCATGCTAATGAAAAAAAAATATTATATTTAGTTTTAAAGAAAAAAAATAGTATTTGATATTATTTTGTCCTTCAAACAATTAATTTCCTAATAATTTATCTATAACATGATTCACGTTAAATTAATAAAACAGCTAATATTCCACAAAACCATGCACATGCCACAATCAAATGGTATCGTGCTTCCTGAATTTTATATAATAATATAATATAAAAACCAGCTAATATTTTCTTAATTTATTTATTTAGCTATTTTAAATGGACTCGCCCGAAAGCTTTTTCCTCCTATAAAAAGGGGTTGTTTGGACATGAAATAATTCAACTAAAACTAAACTCATCCATGGAGAAGGCATTCCTTAAGCTTGCTTTTTTCTGCCTCCTCCTCCTCCTCTCGACACCTAGTAACTCTCTTACTTCATCATCTTCAATACTATTTATTCTTTACTTTTTAATTTCTTTATCACACAATATGTAAAAGTGCTGTAAATATTAATATTGTTTCAAAAAGATCATCATGCATGGTTTTTACAGAAATGTCGTACATGATCATCGGATTCGATATAATTTCAACATGTTTTAATATGATTAACCGTCTCAATACATGCACTTGTAGATTTATTTGTTGGTCGAACACTTAGAATATATATCGTTTGCAGATTCGGGATTCATAAGAACGACGATGTCTTCAATGGTGGTTACTGCAGCCCCATCTCGAAAACTCCTGCAAACTGAATGCACTATAAGTATCGGTCAATTATGTTCAACAGATGCAGAGTGTTGTGAAAGCCAATGCACACCATTAGCACAATTCTTTCCGGCTGTCAGAATATGTGCATGAGTGAAACTGGCAACATAAATCCTGCCCGACCGGACTCTACTTTAACCAATAATAATTTGAATGATTTGTCTTTCATGAACTTAATTTGTCTTGTGGTATTTTATGTTTCGACTATCGTCTCTTCTATTCCTAAATTTGTACGGTGAATGAATAAAAATCTTGCCGTTTGTGTTGAGTGTATTATTACAGTGCACCGACTTAGTTTATTACGTTACATATTTTGATCATACCCCTGATCAAAATAGGTAAATCCACTTACGTACATGATATATTATTTTTGGTTGATTTGTTTCAACTTTCAAGTAGTGTGTTTGCAAAAGATCATGATTTCAAATAAGCAATTAAATTTATAGATTGTGAAAAAAACGAGTAAAAAAAATCAAAAGTGACCAGTAGTATTGCTTGAGATTAAAAGCGAACGGATGAATTTTTTTTAAAAGTAGAGTGTTTGATATATAAATAAGTGATTCTAATACTTACTTTTTATAAAAGTATAAAAAAATTCACCTTATTATAAGCTAAAGATAGGGCTTTTTGAATACCATTTTCTAGAAAAAAAAATAGTGAGATAAGAGTGTAAAAACTAATCACATTATTTACCAAAATGTCATAAACAATGGAATTCTAAAAAGAGTTCTAGCACACATAAATTATAGCAGCAGCTATGCTTGTGTCGAGCTATGTGGTTAAAAGCAATACTTGATTCGTTGCATTGTTCTAAACATGTACGAATTATTCAGTCAGCATTAATTTGTCCAAATATCCAATAAATTTTCCGTAGCGACGGTTTTTTCATGATTTTAGTTTCAATTTAGGGTAGTCAAATTGTAAGTTTTTTTAGATTTATTAAATTATTAAAATTAACTTTTTTATTTTACTGAAACATTAGCGACAGAAATCATGAAAAAACCGTCGCTAAAATTAGCGACGGACTTTATGGCAAACCGTTGCGAATTTTAACTACAGATTAGTAAACCGTCGCTAATTAGCGATGGTTTTGCATAAATCCGTCGCTAATTTTATTTGCGACGGTTTTTGCCATCGCAAATTGTAGCTACAACAATAGTAAAAAACCGTTGTCTTTGAGCGAACCCTTTAACAACGGTTTTTCAGGACATACGATAACGGTGTAAAACCGTTGTCTTTAGGATTTTTTCCTGTAGTGGATCTATTAGAAATATTTAACTTAATGCTAAACTAAATTTGATTTACATATACACGAACATAACACGTAGAGATCAATACGTCGAAATATAAATACGAACCAATTCTAGTCTTTAGTCGTTATTATTGAATTTGTGATTGGAATTAGAGATATCTCACGAACACAAGAAAATAAAGATCTTCTATGCAATTATATAGATGGTGTATTTTTTTAATAACTGCATAGATTTAGGGATCATGTATTCCAATGTTTGTAGACAACTCGTAGTATTATCGAGTAAATTTGAATTGATTGTAGCTTGTCTTGATGACTTCTATTGGCATATGACAAATCAATTCTTAAAATATTTATTATCTTAATTCAGATAATATTCTCTATTTATCTTCTTTTAAAAATTAGACGTCTCCCACATTTATCTTAAAGAAATAGTTGATTCCAATTAATATTTTTAGTAGATTTTAATAAAATAATAATCTAGCATTCTCTCACTTGGTCTACATATTTCAAATGAACTGAATAATCATGAAATTAATCATCATCCAAAGTTAAGAAACAAATACATGAATCATAGCCATATGTCCTCTTATAATGATCATTATCTTCCATGTATCACAGGTGTCACATGTATCGTGTTCCTTAACATAACTTAATGAATAAAACCAATGTTTATTTCAAGTCCGACTTGATTAATATTATCTCAAGATGTATAACTGAATTTGTACATAACTAAATTTGAGAAAAATATCATAGCTGAAATTGTTTTGCAAATATAAAGCAAATGAATATGCCATAAAATTCTTTTAGGAACAAAGTTCATCAATACCACATAATCTTTAAATATCTTAATTTGCATGCCTTTATGTAAAATTTCATTAATTCAGTGATAATATGATCAATTACCACGTTATTTTTATAAAACGTTCTCAACGGCTATAATACTTTATGTTCATATAAATAATTTTACTGTCGTTTTAGTTGCGAAAACTGCAGTTGAATTGCCGTAATATGATATCAATGATGTAGACATAAAATTCATAGTGTGTGTCACGTTCCAAGACCGGGGTTATTCGATACCGGTGTTATTCAACAATCGCATAACCGTCAAACAACAAGCCTCGTAGTACAATATAAACCAATACCAGCTTATATCATCAAATATATATAATCGTTTTTACAACGTAAACTCTGAAAACCATAAAAATATACGGAAGCTTTTACTACTTGAATTTAAAACTTAAAAGAACATAAATTTAATTAAATTTCTTTATACGTCCACTACCAGCTACAAAACTGGCATTGTTCATGTCCTTCGATTTCTTCTTCCGACATATATGGGAAGGTTATAGTAAGGGTGAATGATATGGTCGTCAATTAGTAAGCGGGGGCCGTTTGAACACAAACATAACAAATACACATGAATTTCGAAAACCACATCATATTATGTATAACATGATTATGTCATCATCATAACCATAAGCATAATTTTGGCCAAGGCACTGAGATTACTCTACTTTCCATGATTTACTGATATCAGTCCTTATTTTTTTACTTCTCCAAAGGGGTGAGGCATATAATGGTTACAATCCCATTGTGTAATGGCCATAAACATACCTTATATTGGGATTCTCACCCATATCCATTTGAATTCTCACAGTACCAAAACATAAAAATACAATAATCGTATAAAGAAGGAGGTAGAAAAAGAATTTCACTCGACCGAAATTTTTGAAAAACGAAATAATTCATAAACAAAATTATACTTTTAAAGCAAACCCACTTACCTTAGACCTGGAAGAAAACTGAAAAATTTGAAAACCATAGAAGAATCATGCAACCGACACTTTGAAAACAAAGCAGCACATCGACCGAAAAATCAGTCGTTTTGCAACATCCTTTGCACCTTATTGAAGCATTGGATCGGGCTTAAATTTCACATAAAGTTCAAAAGTATGTCAAATAAATTATGAACGGTGGAGATCGAGTTTTGAATTCATTTTAACATGTTTATGGACGAAACACTGTAGGTATATTTCAGCCTAGAATCTGAGCAGTTTTCTTGCGAATGTGATATACAAAAAAACTAACTATTGGATCTGGCAGAATTTTGGATATGTTATTCAAAACATATGAAAACATATTCTGAACAGTGAAAATTGGATTCCGAGCAATCAAGCAAGGGAAACAATTTTCCAAACTTGGACGCAACTTTGATGACTGCATCAGAACTTGTGAGAGGATTTCGAAAATACGAAGAGCAAAACTCGAAAATTTGAGTGTAATATGAGGTGTAAATTTAAAATGGGAGCTTCTCCTATTTATAGAGGGGTGGCTGCTTATTTTCATGTTTAAATTTTGAATTAAATTTTGATTTTATGATAAATTATCATCCCTTATCTATCTCATTATCATTATCCAAATATATATATATATCAATGATAGCAGTAAAGATAAGATTAATTTAAGAAAAATGGTTGGAGTTGATCACGAACAAACTATAGCCATTATTGAGGAAAATCAAGCTGCTACTAAAGTCAAGCCGTTGGACAACTACGAGCCAGATTTACCTCAAGGAGATGTTTTTGCAAGCTCGAATCAGAATCAAACTACCCAATATCAAGTTTCAATCCCTTCGGACCTAGCCTCTAGTAGAATAAGAATCATCCACTCGAGCTTATCATTGATAATCCAATCGCTCCCCTTAGGATTAGAAAGCAAATGATTGATGAATTATTGTATGATATATTCATATCTCAGATTGAACTTAAGAAAATAGATGAAGCTATAGCAGATTCTAGCTGGATGGATGTTACGAAAGATGAACAAAATTAGTTCAAGAGAAACAAAGTTTGACATTTAGTTATTAGACCTTCTAATCAACACATCATTGGAACTAGATGTGAGTTTAAAAACAAATTACATGAAGGTGGGATAGTTGTAAAAAAATAAGGACAAACTATATGCCCAATGGTTTAGACACAAAGAAGGTATTGAATTTGATGAATCATTTGCTCTTGTAGCTAGACTTGAGACAAATAAAATTTTCCTTGCATTTGATGTATTTAAAGAATTCAAAGTATATCAAATGGATGTTAAATCAACATTTAAATGAAGAAGTTTACGTTAAACAAACTCCTAAACTCTTGGTTTCATTTATCGTGTTTATCCTTATTTGGTATTAAAACTTGATAAAGAATTGCATGATTGAATCCAAGTCCTCGAGCTTGGTATGATACATTGTTCAAGTTTATAATTGATCACGACTTTGTTGTTGGAACCATATATAAAACATTATTTAGATTCACAAAGGGTGATCATTAATTGTTTGTACAAATTTATGTTGATAATATCATATTTGGTTCCACTAACCCCGAGTTTTGTGAGAAATTTTCAAAGGTAATACATGATAAGTTTGAAATGAGTATGATATGAGAATAAATTTCTTCCTTAGATTACAAGTCAAAAAGCTGGATGCTGGAACTTTCATTAAGCATGCCAAATAAACCAAGGAATTACTAAAAATGTTTAGGACGTAGAATTGTGCTGCTATATCATATCCCAATGATCTCATCAATTAAGCTATACAAAGATGAAAGGGGAACTTTGGTTGATACAACCATGTATAGATGTTTAATTGGGTCATTGCTATATAATTATTCGCTAGCCGGCCAAAAATCATATCTTTGTGCAAGATTTCAAGAAAATCCTAAATTATCCCATGACATTGCAGCTAAACACGTTCTTAGATATTTAAAGGATACTCCTGGGTGACTCTAGCTTCAATCTAACCAGTTACTCAGATGCAGATTATGCAGGTTGTAAGATTAATAGGAAAAAACCAGTGGATCATGTCAATTTCATGGAAATAGACTGATATCATGTTTCAGTAAGAAGCAAACATCAATTGTCACATCAACAGTTGAAACTGAATATCTAGTCGCAGGAAGCTGCTATGCACAAACACTCTAGTTCAACAACAATTGAGAGAATATGAAATTCAAGCCGTTGAATCCACAATCTTCTGTGATAGTAACAGTGCAATATCAATCACATACAACCTATTAATGCACTCTAAGACAAAACATATTGAAATCGGACATCATTTTATCTTAGAACATGTGACGAAGATTGATATTCGGCTAGATTACATATCAACAGAACAACAAGTTACCGATATCTTCATATGCCATTATCAGACTGTAAGTTCTCTTTTTTTTTGAAATATTCTCGGCTTAATAAATTTAAATTAAATGCATAAGTTTGGAGGAAATAAAAGTCGAGCTGGTGAATTAATTTATTAAATTGGTACAAAACTCGAGATGCTACGTCTCGATTTTGTGCAAAGGAGATTGCACCATAACTTAAGCTGCTCCAGCTAGAGTTCAAGGAAGGTTTGACCAAACCATGACTATTTATCTCTCTCATAAATAATATCAATATTTTGAATGGTTTGATGTTTTAAATATTATAAAGTTTCTTTAAATATTTTAATGAATATTCAGTTATTATCCACCTTTTATTATGTATTTAATTTCACGCGGATAAATTTGAACTCCCAGCAGTCATTCTCTAACTTTTCAAATTTCAAAAAATAATCACAAACATTCAAACACTTGGACTAACATGTTTGTCTCACAGACATTATATATTTTCAATGTAGGGCCGTTCTTTTTTCGAACACCTCGAATTTTTCATTGTATCTTGCTATCCTTTGTTAGAATATTAGAAATTTCAGAGTTTTACAAATATATTCGCAATTGAATTGAAGAGCCAAACGGATCAGACAAATCGTAACTGAAAAGATTTAAATCCAATGTTGTAAAATTTCAGTTAACGAATCGATATTTAAAACTAAAGACCTTGATTAGTTGAACTGGAAGAATCTTCATCAACTAAAGTATCCCAAACTGAAAGAACATTAGTTTGAACTGAAAATGTCCAGCTGAACCGATCCGCTATTCAATTGACTTCTGATCAGTTAGCCACGACATCAATTGTAGTATCAGCCGGCAGACTGATAGTTCGTACACAAGCAGAATAGATGTAACAGAGCAGAACAGTCTGATATTTCGTACCACTGTCAGATAAATTCAACAGCTTAAACTAAACAACAATTCAACGGATATTTGTCATTAAATGCATTCAATACGACCCTTGGGATCTAAAACTATATATATAGCTTATCAACTTAGTTGAAGAAGGTTGGTGAACATACTGAACACACTATTGACGATCATCGATCAGTTGCGATACTCTCTTCAAGAATTTTCTAAATCTACAAATCGCACAATTACGCTCTTATTTTCTTTGTATTAATTCGTAGCAGTTAGACTACTTGTTAAGAGCAAATCAGTTTTCTGTTGTAAGGAATTTGAAAAACTAAGAGTGTCAGTTTGACAGTGTATAAGTCCAACTGAAAGAGATTATTACAATCTGTTGTATACATCAGAGGCTTTTAGTGAAAAACATATTCTCGAGATAGAAGGAGTGACGTAGAAGCATTTGAAGACCCCGAACATCCATAAAATTCATGTGTTCTAGTCGATTATTTATTCAGTTTTCACAATATTCTACAATGAGTATTTAATCTATATTTCAGTCTATTTCCGCACTATTATTAGTTGACTGATTTATATATATCGACAAACAAGATTTCAGGATCAGTGAAGCTAAAGACTGATTCATCCGTCAAAAATAACAAAAAGCGTAGTGTTTATTCAACCTCTCCTTCTAAACACTCTCAACTGTTATTAACCGATCATATTAAGTGGTATCAGAGCAATTCCGTGGTATTGAACAATTTTTGGGTGCGAAAGATGACTTAGCAAAGCTATTTCCTGGTTCAGCTGCTTTAGGCTTTCCCTTCAAGATTGATCATCCAAGACAACTTTAACTACTTTAATAGCGCACATTTGCCCGTTCTCACTATTAAAACCGAGATAAACACGACCAAATGTGCTTCTTCCAAGAATCTTTCCTTTCCTACAATTTGAAGAAATACCACCAGGTCTTTCAGGTGTTCCGGGACTTCTTGGGGTCGATAATGAGGAGAGACTAATTAAAGAACCAGGTGGAAGGGGCAACTTATGAAATTCATTCCTTCCATCTTCCAGTTTTCCATTTGAATAGTCCAAATTAATCCCATTGATTCGAGCATGGATAGACAAAGTGGCGGTTGTAATACGCCTCAATCCTCGACCAGGGCTTCGAGAAAGTGGGCTTAATATTCTGTTCTCAATGTGTCCTCTGAAACCATTTTGTTCCGTAAAATGATCCGAATCGTCGGATGATCCTGACGAACTAACGCTTGAAACAGAGCCGGTCCGAAATCAATACCATGAAAATGGCATGGCTGCCCTGTTGGTGGTTCTAGAGGCAGCGACAAGGGGTGCACATGCTTCTTTATCACGCTTATTGCGTGGGAATCTTGATTAAAAACTATCAATTATAAACAATGATCCAGTTAAAAAATTATTGCTCTGAATTTTTTTTATATAAATATAATTACTTATTCTACAATTTTTGGTTTTAATTAGTAGGGAGATAATCCCATTTAATAAAATTAATACAAAATAAAACTAAATACCACGGTTGAATTTTCATTTTCTTTTAAAAAAATATATTGGCATGTCATTTTTAAAGGTTGTTATATTCTAATTAAATATATATAAAGGTCGATCAATATGTCAATACAACACTTTGGATTTTCATTAATATCTACGGCTACATATGATCATTAATCAACATCATTAAAAAATTAAATAAATATTATCGTTATACAACCCGATACAATTTGACATGAAAAGTCAAATATTAACATGAACAAACGCCTATATATATATTATTCAAGAAACTATATATATAATTTTTTATTTTACTTAGTTTGCTCTGCAACACAATATACAAAATAACATTTTAAAATCATGCACGTTCGATGCATGCTAATGAAAAACAAATATTATATTTAGTTTTAAAGAAAAAAAATAGTATTTGATATTATTTTGTCCTTCAAACAATTAATTTCCTAATAATTTATCTATAACATGATTCACGTGAAATTAATAAAACAGCCAATATTCCACAAAACCATGCACATGCAACAATCAAATGATATCGTGCTTCCTGAATTTTATATAATAATATAATATAAAAACCAGCTAATATTTTCTTAATTTATTTATTTAGCTATTTTAAATGGACTCGCCCGAAAGTTTTCTGTAGTGCCCGAATTCAGTACACGTATAACACATGCATTTATTTAATTATTAAAGCATTTATTTAATTTTAAACGAGTCTTAGTAGTGCATGATTTATTTAAATCCAATATTTTAAATTAATTATGTCTATGTGATGCACGTTAAAATATTTTTCGAGTTTCATGTTTCAGGCGATTATTCGATGCGGGATCGAGGAAAAGACCGGTGACGATGTTGGCAATTTAAAATGTGGTATTTTATTTTAAGTTGAGGTTGGGGCATTTTAACTAATTTAATAAGCTTTCAACATTTTAAAGCCTAATTTATTTATTTAGTGAATTTATGAGTTTAAAGCTTTTAAAGATTTATTACTTGTGCACTTATTTTAAAACTAATGGATTTTGTTATAGTAGAGGTGGATTAGCATTTTTAATTAGTTGTTAAATACTATTTAAGCAATTTAATTTCCTAATTAACATCCTTAATCCCCTCCCCACAACCCAAAACTCACGCACCACACTCACGTGCAAACACACACACAATTACTTCACAATCCAATTTTCAGATTTTAATATTTTTGAGAGGTGAAATCTTAGGGTTCTTAGGGAGAGAAGCAGCCGCCCCTTCTCCAAAATTTTCCAGCAACTTTTCTTTAATTTCGTCGCAAGATTTTAGTGTCACAATCGTCCCGGATCAAGCCTCGCTTCCTTCCCGCTTCGATATCGTCAGTTCGGTAATTTTAAATATCAAAGGCACGTATATTCTGTTATTTCTGCATCGATCTCGTCATATTATGTGTTGTGTTATTTTTTTATGCGTAAAACTTTATGTATGTCGTTCGTCGTTTGAGCAGAAGATGGTTTGGATCAGTTTTGAAATAATTTTTAGATCTAAAACTCGTTTTTGATGTTTTTTTAAAACTGTGACTTTTCGGTCGTGATTCTGAGAAAACTTTTAACAAAAAAATTGCAGAACCTTTTGATACCTTCGATTTGACAGTAAATTCGAAATATTTGGATAAAAATTGAATGAGTTATGACGTTTTTCGTGGGACTGCTCAAACTACGTTTTTCAGAAAATTATGTAGTGATGTGTTCGCGAGATTTTATTGTTGCAGGCTTCGTTGGGAATCGACGGGTGATCCTTGCTGCGTATAGGTATGCTTAGTATGAGTTATTTGATATGTCGTTTAGTGTCGATAGGCACTCGAATACACTAGAAGCCGTAGGAAGTATTTCGGTGTCAAAAGTTGAGGTTACGGATTTGTTGCTCGTTTGGAGTGCGTTGACGTTTGGAAAATTTTTATGGAGTCGAGTTTGGATCATAGTGTCCTAGGATGGGTCTCGAAGCGTTGATCACTGTATGTGTAATCAAAATTGGAGAATATAAGTTTATTAGTCGCGGAGTCCAGTTTGTTCGGTGCCCGAGCGGTAACTTTTTGCCGCCCAAGCGCCATTCTTTCTGTCCGAGTGTTCTTCCCAGGAACCTCGGCGCTCGAGCGAAAATTTGTTACCGCCCGAGCGCGGACCCTGGCGCCCGAGCGGTAAAGTTTTACTGCCCGAGCGCCACCCCTTCTGTCCAAATATTTTGTTCTTTCTTCTTTTCAAGTTTTAATAGTAAGTGCATGTCTTTTTTTTGGGAAAAGGTTCACACATCATTTTAGAGATTGTTCGGGGTTCGATGTCATGAGTTAGTACGATGATTTAATGAGGTCAAGTCACGAGAGATCTAGAATGTCATAAAATATTTAATTACTTCGGTGGTGAGCACGAGTACCTACATCTAAGCTATGAAATGTAAGTGCATGTAATTACGTTAGTATGTGCAGCAGCGGCCCCAATCGAAGTCCAACGAATCCCTCAACACCAAGTAAGTATGTTGACGTGCAAAAAAATTATTTTTCAAGTTTTTGAAGTATGTTAAATGTCTTGTGACCAATTTATGTATGGGGTTGGAAAGCGTTAAATCATGAACGGGGACCAACCCACCCCGTTAAAGCATGAACTGGTTTAGATCAGGATTGGAAAGCGTTAAAGCATGAACGGGGACCAATTCACCCGTTAAAGCATGAACGGGGATCTCATGTATGTGGCAGTGGGTTCACCCCTGTCAGCCCAGTGCTGTGGTTTAGTCTGATCAGGCGATTTATGTTGTGGGTCACTTGCTTTGAAACATGCCTCTACGCAAAATTATGAAGTCCATGTATGTTTATGTATGTACAAGTATGCAAGCATGTTTATGAAAGTTTTCACGTTATGGCACGTCTAAGTATGTATGTACGTGTGTTCAGGTTTTGTTATGCAAGTTCAAGTTTTACGTATGTATATTCTATTTTTAAGTTGCATGTGGTATTATTAGGTAATATTCGTTATTCCCAGTTTATACGTGTTGAGTCTTTAAACTCACTAGACTTGATCGATGCAGGTGAGGATGTTTATGAGGAGACTGAAGGTGGGGACCAAGGAGCGGGCTTGGGCTGAGCGGGAGTCTAAACCCGAGGACCACCATGTTTTAAGTTTTACGAAAACATTCAATACTTTTGTCAAACTTTAAATTTCAAATCTTTAGATTGCAAAAACTTGTGAGACGTACGGTTTATATCTTTCATCGAATTTGAATGTTCACGTTTATTTAAGAAAATTTTAATTTTTCCGCAAATTTTAAGTAGTAAAAGTACGGTACGTTACAGTTGGTATCAGAGTGGTGTTCTTGTAAAGGGTTACGCCTATTGCCAGTCGCAAGAAGCTCATGAAGTCACACCTCGAGTCTGTAAGTTTTAAGGTTTCAATTTTATGTTATGTAGTAAGCATTAAGTTCTTATTTCAGCATGTGCATATTTTAAAGTTCAAGTACGTGCATCTCATGTTTTTTATATCATGTTCATGCATGTGGGGTTTACGTGTTGGGTAAATTATTGGAACAGTATGCCTTCTAGACGTGGGATCGACCGTGAAGCAAGGGATGAGCATAGAGAGGCTCGAGAGGAGAGGAGAGACGCTCCTCCTCCTCCACCTCCAGACATGCAGGCACAGATTCTTGCAGACATGACTCAGTTCTTCGCACAGTTTGCGGGGAACCAGGCTGCAGTTGATGCAGGGGCGAGGCCTCGACCTGAGGCGGTATATGAAAGATTCATGAAGATGAATCCGAAGGAGTTTTCGGGTACCACTGACCCGATGGTAGCTGAAGGACGGATTAAGTCCATCGAGGTAATCTTCGATTTCATGGAACTGACTGTTGCAGACAGGGTCAGGTGTGCCACGTTCCTTTTGACAGGGGACGCCAGAGTATGGTGGGAGAGTGCGTCAGTGGCAGTCAATCTGCAAGTGTTGCCTTGGAATGGATTCAAAGAGGTTTTCTACTCAAAGTACTTCACTGAGGAAGTACGCTCTCGCCTAACCAGAGAGTTCATGACGTTGCGTCAAGGGGATAGCAGCGTGGCGGAATTCGTGAGGAAGTTTGAGAGGGGGTGTCACTTTGTACCCCTGATAGCTAATGATGCCCAGAGTAAGCTGAGGCATTTCATGGATGGATTGCGGCCGATCTTGCGCCGTGATGTTCGAGTTGCTGGTCCTACTACTTATGCAGTCGCCGTATCTAGAGCATTGGCGGCAGAGCAGGATCAGAGAGATATCGAGTTGGACAGGCAGGGCAAGAGGCCCTATCAGGCACCACCGCAACTCCAGCAGCAGTAGCATCAGAGACCCCAGTTTAAGAAACCGTTTCAGGGGCCGCCAGGGAAGAAGCCATACCAGAGCAGTGATACATCTGCCTTGAAATTATTTGTTGAAACATAATTTTTAAAATTATGACATTTGGTCTCAGAGCAGTGATACATCTACCTTGAAATTATTTGTTTTCAATTTCTGAAAATCTGATATCATGAAGTTTTGGAAAATTTTGCTTCTGAAAATTTGCGTAAGAAAAATGAAGCTTGAAGTCGGACGTAATAATAGTAAGAAACTTACCTGAGAATTTTGTTCTCGGTTGCACCTTGAAGTCTTGAAGATAACAATATTCAGTTTTCTGATTTTTCAAAAAAATTTGAGAAAAGAAATTTTCAAGACGAAAGGAAAATTTATTTCAGAGAGGTTGAAGACGATCGATATAATGCAGATGCCTTCGTATTTGAACCATTCAATTTGAATCCAACATATCACGTGAAGTCGCCAGAAGAATTAAATGCATGCAAAGTTTATAATATTTTAATATTTTAAAAAAATATTAAAATAATAACTATATTGATTGCATGATGTCAGTCAAATGTGATGAATTTGATAATTAATTAATGTTGCAATCGAATTCAGAAGATAAATAGATGGCATGCAATGCATTGAATGAAAAGGAGACCATACAATTATGCATTATTTGTTTATTATTTTTTTAAAATAATAATAATAATAATAATAATAATAATTAATGTCTTATTAAGTTATATGTATAATTCGGCATACATATAACATTTGATTAAATAATTTGTACATATTAAAATAATTCCAAGTTCGACGTAATTTCTAATACATGTTTAGAAATTATTTTTGCATGTTAGATATATTATGGATAAGTCTTTGATGTGTACATGCAAATTTAATATTATGTTTGCATTATCCTTGAAATTTAAAATGCAAATACTATTAAAAAATAATTAGTACATCAATATTCACATTATGTTCATACTAAATTATATTAAATTGTTTATAATTTGAAATGAACATATCAAGTAAGATGTGAATATAATATTATAAAATAAAATATTTCAGATGTTCATAAATGAACAAATAATCCTCTCTTTATCACTACTCTAATAAAAAAGAAAAACTTATGAGGAACCCATATTTTCACATAAATGTGATTCTCATTTTACCACTACTCTGATTGAAGAGAAAAACTGATGGGGAACGTATTTGTTTATATTAAGTAAAAATGTGAATATAAAATTATTTAATGAAAAATTTTGGCTTATAAAGATTCACATATATAAATGTGGATAATTAAGTTGAATAATAATTATAAGGTGACGTAAGAAAATATGATATGAGGAAGTTATTCATAGATCGGTTTAAACTACCTTGACTTGCCACTGGTCTCCCTGAGTAATGTTGTTCTGACTAGGAGTTAGGTATTTAAAGGGTCTTAGCACTACCTATCTTTCCTGAGAGCATTCTTGGAAAATTTTGATTATGTTACTAAATAATTATTATATAAGGTATTAAAGTAAAGTCAAAATTTTGTCCCGTGAACTGTATAATTTTAAATAATTGAGGAATAACCACAGCATCATTAATTATGAAAAATTATGCATTAAGTGGATTTGGATCACATAATGAACATCAATTGTAATTAATTATATAAACATAATAAATTTTACCTCACATGGATTTTTATTATATTTATACAACTAATTAGGTTAAAATATCCAATTATATTTTTTTTTAATTTACCCACAAGGGTTAAGGAAAATACATTTTGATGGTTTTATCATAAAGTTACAAAAAAATCTTATTAAATTAAAATTTTAACCCACAATCAAATTTTATGTCGCTAGATTTTTAATACATGAATTACATTGGTAAAACATGATATTGTTTCAAAATTTTAAGCATATGATATTTTGTGCAGTTATGCAACCTGTGAGTTTTTCTGATATTAAATGTGACATTCCCGAACTAAAGGACGATAATTATAAAATATGAAAAGAAATAATTCTTCTTCAGTTGGGGTGGATGGATATTGATTATGCTATACGGAAATACGAACCATCTGCTAGTACTGAAAACAGCGTTCCGGATGATGTTGATCTTTATGAAAAATGGGAGCGATCTAATCGACTCTACGTGATGTTCATAAAGACAAAAATCTCTGCTGGTATGCGTGATTCTGTTGATTAGCATAATAATGTCAAAGAATTACCGAAGGCTATTGATGAACAGTTTCAGTCTTCAGATGAGGCACTTGTCAGCACCCTAATTATGGAATTTTCTTCATTAAGGCTCACCAGTGTGAGAGGTGTGCGAGAGTTCATAATGAAAATGCGGGACATAGCAGCTCGACTAAAGACACTTGAAGTGGAAATATCTGAAAATTTTTTTGTGCACTACATTTTATACACTCTTCCACAATAATATGGACCCTTTAAAATTTCCTACAACACACATAATGATAAATGGTCAATCAATGAATTAATGATCATGTGTGTTCAAGAGGAAGGATGGTTGTTAATGGAAACAAGTGATAATGTATTTATGACTACACAAAGAAAGTATAAGAAGCAAGCCAAAGTCAAGAGAAAAGGGAAAGGGATAATTCCACCCCAACCTGACATCAAGAAAGAATCCAAGTATTTCTTCTGTAAAAAGACGGGACACATGAAGAAGGATTGCATTAAATATCAGGATTGGCTTGAAAAGAAAGGTATTCATATTTCATTTGTCTGTAATGAATCTAATATGATTGATATGATTTATAACACATGGTGGATTGATTCTGGTTCTACAATCCATGTTACAAATACCTTGCAGGGTATGCAAAGCCTAAGGAAACCTCAAGGAAATGAGCGGAACATCTATTCAAGAAACAAGATGTTTTCGCATGTGGAGGCTATTGAGACTTGATGCCTTATATTGGATAGTTGTTTTATTTTAAAATTGGAAAAGACATTTTATGTTCCTAGTTTTTCTAGGAATTTAATTTCGGTTTCAAATCTTGTACCCTTGGTTATTCATTTCAGTTTTTGGATAAATCAATAAATTTATTTTTAAATCAAATATTGTTGGAAATGGTACAATGATTGATGGTATTTTCTCTATTTATTTACAAAATAATATCACCACTATGCATGTTCAGAGAGGTATTAAAAAATGTGTTATAAATGAAGATTGCTCTATATTGTGGCGCAGAAGATTGGGACACGTCTCCATAGAGAGAATTAAAAGATTAATAAATGATGGAGTACTTAGTACTTTAGATTTTACTGATTTTGAGACTTGTGTGGACTGCATTAAGGGAAAAGCAGACCAATAAGTCTAAAAAAGGTGTCAAGAAGAGTACATAAATATTAATAATCATACATTCAGAGATTTGTTGTCCTGATATGGACATGCAAAATCCGAAATACTTCATTTCCTTCATTGATTATTATTCATTATACATGTATATCTACATGCTTCATAATAAAAACGAAGCACTTGAAGTCTTTAAGGTTTTTGAGGCTTAAGTGGGGAAGAATTGTGATAAACAAATTAAGATCGTGAGAACCGATAGAGGTGGAGAATATTATGGTAGATACACTGAGAATGAACAGGCACCTGGTCCGTTTGCAAAGTTTCTCCAAGAACATGGGATTGTTTCCCAATATACTATGCCTGGTTCTCCTGACCAGAATGGCATAGCTGAGAGGAGAAACCGAACATTATTGTACATGGTAAGGAGCATGTTTAGTAGCTCAAAACTTCCTAAATCCTTGTGGACTGGAGCTCTTAAGACAGTTGTGTATATATTAAACCGAATTCCAACTAAGGTTGTCCCAAATACGCCATTTGAGTTATTAAAAGGTTGGAAACCGAGTTTGCAACATATACGCGTTTGGGGTTGTCCTTCTGAAATAAGAGTTTACAACCCACATGAAAAGAAACTGGACCCAAGAACTATAAGTGGATATTTCATTGGGTATGCCGAGAAATCCAAATGGTACAGATTTTATTGTCCATCTCACAACACTAGAATTGTGGAATCAAGAAATGCAAAATTTCTTGAAAATGACTTGATTAGTGGGAGTGATCATAACATAGTTTTTGAGAATGATCACATTATTGCACAATTCCTCTTATTCAAATGACATATTGGTCGTTATTCACAACCTTTAAGGCCAAATGGGTGTTAGACAACCAGTTAATGAAGTTCCACAAATCGCTGATGAAAATCCAGTAGATCAAGTTGTTAATGAAGAACAACAAGAAATTGTTGATCAACCAAACAACCTTAGGAGATCTACTAGAATAAGAAGATCAGCAATATCTAGTGATTATATTGTGTATTTACAAGAATCGGATTTTAATATCGGAGCCATAAATGATCCCGAAAAGTTTTCACAAGCCATGAGTTGTAATGAGTCAAAACTATGATTTAATGCTATGAAAGAAGAGACAAATTCTATGGCAGTTAATGGAGTCTGGGATCTTGTTCAGTTTCCTGATGGTGTAAGAGCTATTGGATGTAAATGGGTCTTCAAAACAAAGAAAGACTCATTAGGTAACATTGAAAGATATAAAACAAGACTCGTAGCTAAAGGATTCACTCAGCATGAAGGAATCGACTACAAGGAGACTTTTTCTCCTGTATATAAGAAAGATTCTCTTCGTATCATTCTAGCATTAGTTGCACATTTTGACTTAGATTTACAACAAATGGATATGAAAACAGCTTTTCTCAACGGAGAACTAGAGGAAGAGGTTTATATGAAATAACCTGAAGGATTCTTCTCTAGTAATGGTGAGCAATTGGTTTGTAAGCTTCAGAAATCTATATATGGATTGAAACAAGCTTTCCGTCAATGGTATTTAAAATTTCATGATGTTATCTCTTCATTCGGACTTGTTGAGAACCTCATGGATCAATGTATATACCAGAAGGTCAGTGGGAGCAAGATTTGTTTCCTTATTCTATATGTGGATGATATATATTACTTGCAACCAATGACAAGGGTTCGTTATATGAAGAAATTTCTCTCTAAAAACTTTGATATGAAGGATATGGGTGATGCATCTTATGTCATTGGCATTAAGATACATAGAGACCGAATTAGAGGTTTTCTAGGTCTGTCTCAAGAAACCTATATCAACAAAGTTTTAGAGAGATATCGGATGAAATATTGTTCACCAAGTATAGCTCCCGTTGTGAAAGGCGATAAATTCAATTTGAGCCAATGCCCAAAGAATGGTCTAGAGCGAGAACAAATGGAAAACATTCCTTATTCTTCTGTTGTCGGAAGCTTAATGTATGCTCAGGTTTGCACTAGACCTCACATTGCATTTATTGTTGGGATGTTGAGAAGATATCAGAGTAATCCAGGTTTAGATCACTAGAAAGCTGCAAAGAAAGTCATGAGGTACCTTCAATGGACCAAATATTATATGCTTATGTTCAGACGAACTGAGAATTTGGAAGTAATTGGTTACTCTGATTCAGACTACGCTGGCTGCATTGATTCACGAAAATCCACTTCAGTATATATTTTCAGGCTAGCTGGTGGAGCTGTATCTTTGAGGAGTGCAAAGCAGACATTGACTTCTACTTCCACTATGGAAGCTGAGTTCGTATTTTGTTTTGAGGCAACCTCACATGGTGTATGGTTGAAGAATTTCATTTCGAGGCTTGGAATTATGGATTCTATATATAGGCCATTAAGAATATATTGTGACAATTCAGCTGCTGTTTTTATGACTAAAATTAACAAAAGTGATAGTCGAAGCAAGCACATTGACATTAAGTATTTAGCCATAAGAGAACGTGTTAAAGATAAGAAGTTACTTATCGAACACATTAGCATTGAATTGATGATTGCAGATCCTTTGACTAAAGACATGTCACCTTGAAATTTAAGGATCATATAGAAAAAATGGGACTTGGTTCCTTTATGTAATTTTATTGTAAGAACAAATTAATGAAATTATAATGTGATATTTTCTCATATTTGTTGTGCACACATTCATTGATTCGAGAAATATCAATAAAATTGGACCTCGAATAAACATAGGGTTTATTCATTAAGTTATTTGAGAGATATAATACAGTGTGATACATGTAAGATAATAATCGTTTTTAGATGACCTAGCGCCATGATTCATGTATTTTATTTTCTCCTATAGTAAATGAGATATATGTGTCAAGTGAGAGAATGTAATAAAAAGTGACGCATATCAGAAAAAGATAAAACGTGTAGGAAATGGCGACGGGCCATTGCCTACATCTTTTGACAAAACTTGCATACGCCGCCTCAATTTTAGAAAATTGAGACGCGCACGCGCCTCTTCTTTTGACAATACGGCTCCCGATAAACTCATCGATGGTATGAGAAATGCCTATAAATACCGTGATTGAGGTCCCTAAGCACGCACCTCATAAAAAAATATATACCATCTATAGATAGCGTGAAGTGCTTAGAAGGCATCAATCGGAGGAAAAACAAAGAATTAAAAAATTTCAATGGCCGGAGGTAACACCCGATTTGCTTCCACACATTATTTATCATGTTTATAAATGTGTTGAAAGATTATTTTTAAAATTCTGACACTATCTCCATTTATAAATTATCCCATCATTTTTCTACTTTAACAACGGCTAACTCTATACTCAATGTGAAGTAGATGACGTGAGTCTCTTATATTTTAATGTAAATTTATATCATATATCACGATTCAAAGGCTAAAAATATATAAAATTATATTATGAAAAACACTACAGATCTTGAAAATATCTATACATTTGCCTTGATGGAACAAAAACAAAAGTATATGCATGCATCACTACAATGATCTCAAATTGTACTCCCCATGAAAATGGCAAGGTTCGATTCCTCCCCACTCCCCCTAGATTAGGATTTCAAAAAAATATATCTTCATTATACTTACAATTTTTATTCTAAATTATTTATGCTCAACAAAAAGGGATTTAATTTTTCAGTTAAATTAAGAAAAACATATTTAAAATTATAGCAAACACTAATAATGTCACTTAAATATTTTACATATGAGAGACATAATACTTTGATTGCTCTTTTGATGGAGATAATTTTTTGTCATTCAGACTAGGGATGACACCGGGACAGAGATTTCTTTCCCATTCCAGCTCCATTCTCTGGGTTTTTTTTCTTATTGGAGATTCCTTATTTAATCTCCGCGGTGATTAAGTCATCATCAGGTCCTCATATCTGATTATGTCTAATTGACCTAAAAATTCTCATCCCGACTTCGTGAACATTAAATCTTCATCCTAGCCCTCATTCTCGCTTCAAATAATCTAGAAATTGTTACGAGGTGGGTCAGATTTGTCATCATCATTCCTGACCTGACATGAATTAATCATTATCTCCATCATTATTCAGACAACATTAGTTTTTCAGAACAAACTATCAAGATCCGCTAAACTCAATCGACTAAATATAAACGAGGGTCAAAGTTTATGCCATTTCGAGGCCAAGAATTGTTTGAAAACAACCTACGAATGTCCCTTAATGTTTTTGTTCCTGTGCTGGTTCAACAAATTATCAAAAGCAAATGAACTTTTCTCCATCTATTGGCTACAAAAAAACTAGTCCAGGTTTTTCCAGTTTAATTTGTTGATTTTTCTGGCAAGTGGATCCTAAAATAAATCATTAAAGTGCAAAAAATACCTTAAAAGTTTTTAATTCTTAATAATTCCTAAAGAGCCCAAGATTTTTTTAAAATATATTGATGTGTAAAATTTCATGAGCCTGAAGTGGCATGGAGAATTCGGGTGGTGGCTGGTAACAAAACAAAATGTGAAATTTATTGTTTAATTATTTATGCATATTGGTGATATATCTCGACTATACTATTTTTGGTTAAACATTTTTCGTAATTCATACCTCCTTTATGTTTATATGGAAAGTTGGAAAAAATTAAAACTAACTCAAAAATCACCTTTCAAAAACTACTCAAAAAAATTTCGTGCACGTTACTTTTCCATATGAAACGTCCACTATTCGTTTTTTTTTTAAAATGTACTAAATTTTTTTTTATTTTCTATATTCCTCTATTCGGCCGAACCCATACACATATATAAATATATTTTAAAATACTTTTGCACCATTTAAAAATAAATCAACCAACTATTATTTGAAAATCTAAAAGAAAGTAATTCAAAGCATAAAATCGTAAAACGTCGACCAATCTAACTTATCATTGTTTCAAAAATGAACTTAGCTCTAACATCCTCTCAAAACCTCTCAAAAGCATAATACAATAAAATCTTAAAAGTAACTTAAATCATTAGCATAAGTCATAAACATAAGTGCAGAAAACTAACAACTGTCCTCAGGTTATGTGCATCTTCAGCCCAGCTAGTTCAACCATCAAATCATCCATTAACATCAATATCATGCTCACCTGCATCGATCACATCTAGTGAGTCTATTGACTCAGCAAACCTCAACCATGATAACAAGTAATACATATGCAATCCACATGCAACAGTGAAAATACTTTAACTTAAGATAGCTTTGCATGAGCATGCGTAAACTTAAACATTTTTCCTTCCCTCATATTATATCATATCATATTTCTTTTCAGCATATCATATCATATTTTCTTTCCTCATACACGTATAAGTTTTTATTTTATTGAATTCAGATCGATAATTGTGACTTTCATATCAGCTGAAGGTTGATGGATCCATCTACGTGTAACCACAATACTGGGCGACGGGGACATCAGCGACACTCTCACCCGTCAACTGAGCATTGACCTTACATATTTTCGTATAATCATAATCATCGTATTAGTCACAATCACTTCACCTCCTTCAACTTTTCATATTTCATCACTTATAAAAATTCATGCACATATAAATCATTTTTCTTTTAAACCAGGCATGGAACATATCATTTAGCATTAACGTTTCATCATAAAAATTCCATAAACATTTGAAATAAACGTTTTAACCTTATTTACAGCATTCAGGGGACTGACAGGACGTCTCACATTTTTCAGGTGTAAAATGATTGTTTTACCCTTGGACTTAGAATTTCTTGGTTTTGACTTTTTCCTCACTTTTATTAATTTGAGAGTATCCCAAATAATTATTTAAGCTTAATTTTTGACTTCTAATATTTTTATCTAACGCAATCTCAAGGATTTTGATTTTCTTAATTATTAATTCGTGAAGCGTTTTAATCCCGAATTAATTCAAACTTAAATATTTTCTTCCCAAACTTTAAAGATAGACTTTTTATACTAAACAACACCCGTGAACCATGAATCGACCCCCATGGACCATGGTTCGAAACCTTTTCCATTTAGTTCACAATTTCGAAACCTAACTTGTTCTACCGAGCCATCTCTCATTTTTCTCGAACCACATCGGAGCCACCTCGAACCGTCCCTTGACCAAACCACCTAGGGACCCTACTGACCAGCCCTGACTCACTTAACCATTTCCTAGCTCATGCCACAGCGCCCTGCACGTGAGCCGCGGCTGCCCCCTTAAGCGCCTAGGACTCCTACTCGATCCACCACCAAGCCCAAACCATCCTAACCCTTATTGGACCACCCTTCGCCCTAGCCTAGACCACCCTGGTCAAGCCGTGACTCCCTCCGTACAGTAGCTGCCCTCGGGTTGCATGGGAAGAGTCCTATCTCTAAGGGACTCTTCCCTAGCCGCCGCACATGAATCCTAGCCATGCTAGGACTCTTCCTCACACCTAACAATGTTCAGCCCAAGCCCTGGTCGAGCCGCAACCCTTGCTTCCTCTTAGCCGAAACCCTAGTTCACAAAACATGTAATTTTCGTTCACCCCTTCCCTAGCCCTTGTTCAGCCCTTAGCCATGACATATGACCCTAAAACACTGTAAAATCGTCCTTCCAAGTTACCCTACCATGTCAGCCCCTTTGTGCAATAATATCATAGGTTTTGGACCACAAAAAATTGAGTTATTGACATGTCATGGCATAAAAACGAAAATAAATACAAGGTAAACATATTTTTCCTGCAAACATACTTAGAACATATAATATGGTGTGATGGATAAGAAAAAGGAGATTAAGGCGTACATTTACGTATTTTACGTACGAAAAACAAGTTGATATGCGGAGAACGTCGATGAATAGAGTACCTTGCTGAATTTTTCCCTTCAAAGTGTGACCTTCCCTTCAAAAATACGTGCGTGTGTGTGCTTGATTGCTGCTAGGAGAATTCTTGTGTGTGTTGTGTCTGGTGTGCGTGAGTTTAAGGGTTTTGGGGTAGGGTTTTGGGGTTTTTATTTGTTAATTATATCGTGTGTGGAAGTTTAGGCTCATTAACATGGTATAATAGACCCATTAAGCTTATTAGTGAATATTTAAAATATTTTGTTCAGGGAAATTCGTGAAAATATTAGCCGAGTTCTTGAAATTTTCATATTTTAGTCGAAAATTGAACAATAGTTGAAAATACGACTCGCCGTATAAAAACACTTCAAAACACCTCAAATTCAAAATTTCCATTTAAATACACCACGCATTAAACAATTAAAAATATTTTTTTAATAAAAATATTTTCTCTATATAGTCCCCGGTCTCCGTTCCTCAATCACATCTTGAATAAGCTTTAAAACACAGTTTTATGCATTCATGTAGAAAAGTGTATTTTAAACATGTAAACATGCACAACCTATTTAATTCATGCCATTACAATCATTTAATTAGTCATTTTCCATTTTCTCTACATTTGCATGCAGTTGGATTACGTTATCGTATTTTGGACCTTACAATTCCTCCCTCCCTTAAATAAATTTTGTTCTCGAAATTAAAACTCACCGAATAACTTCGGGTAGCGACTCCTCATGTCCCTCTCGGTTTCCCAAGTAGCTTCTTCCTCCGAATGATTTAGCCAGTTGACTTTGATCTTTTGAATAACTTTATTTCAGAGTCTTCTTTCTTGCCTATCCAGAATTTGTATAGGTATTTCCTCGTATGACATGTTTGAAGTCAACTGCAGGGGTTCATGATTTAGTACATGTGAAAGGTTCGACATGTACTTTCGAAGCATCGAGATATGGAACACATTGTGTACTCCAGCTACCATTGATGGCAACGCCACTCTATAGGCTAATGTTCCAATCTTCTCCAAAATTTCAAATGGTCTTATGAACCTCAGACTAAATTTGTATTTCTTGCCAAATCTCATAACACCCTTCATAGGTGTTATTTTTACAAATATGTGGTCGCCTACGGCAAACTCTAGCTCTCTTCGTCGCTTGTCGGCGTAGCCCTTTTGTTGGCTTTGTACAGTCTTCATCATATCTCGGATTTTGACTACTAGCTTCGTCGTTCGCTTGATCAAGTCCGGACCAAATATAAGTGATCTAAACTTCCTTCAATATAGTGCCTCTTATGGAGCCATTTCTATTTACGATTGTTAGCTATTGTTATAGGTGAATTACATTAGAGGTAACTTCGGTTCCCAACTTCCTTGGAAATCGATCACACAAGCTCAAAGTAGATCTTCCAAAATTTGAATCACTCTTTCAGACTGACCATCGGTTTGAGTATGGAATGTTGTACTAAATAACAACTTGTTCCCCATCACTGCATGTAGAATCCTCCAAAAAGATTATGTGAACCTCGGATCTCGGTCAGAAACAATGGACACTGGAATCCCATGCAGTCGGACTATCTCTCGAATATACAGCTCTGCATTCTGTGTCATGGTAAAGGTCGTCTTAATAGGTAGAAAATGCGCTGATTTTGTAAGACGATCAACTATCACCCAAATGACATTGAGTCCCTTGATAGTCCTTGGAAAACCCACAACAAAATCCATGAAAATATTTTCTCATTTCCACTCGGGAATAGGAAGTGGATTAAGCTTTACGGCTGGCCTCTGATGCTCAGCCTTAACTTGTTGGCATGTCAAACACTCGGACACAAAACGCAAGATGTCTCGTTTCATGCCCGGCCACCAATGCAACAACTGTAGATCCTTGTACATCTTCTTGCTTCCAGAATGGATGGAATACGTATTGTGAGCTTCCTTCATAATAACCTCTCGTAGTAAATCGCCACTAGGAACCCATTGCCGATCTCAATATCAAACTATGCCATCCTATCAGAATGCAGCTTCCAACCCTTAGCTTCATCTCTCAGTCTCCATTTTTGTAATTGCTCATTAGAAGACTGACCTTCTTGAATTCTATCCCTCAGAGTCGACTGAACTATCATAGTAGTAAGATTGGGGGCTGTGCCCCTAGCATATACTGCAAGCTCGAATCGCTGAATCTCAGACAGTGGTCTTTGAAGTGAGAAATGAGTAATGACTGTTGTCTTTGGACTCAATACGTCCGCTACTACATTAGCTTTTCTCGGATGATAGCTAATATCACAGTCGTAGTCCTTTACCAATTCTAGCCATCTTCGTTGCCACATATTCAACTCTTTTTGGGTGAAGAAGTACTTTAAAATTTTATGGTCGGTGAAAATCTTGCACTTCTCCCCATATAAGTAATGTCTCCAAATTTTCAATGCACACACTACTGCTGCAAGTTCTAGATCGTGTGTCGGGTAATTCTTCTCGTGAACTTTCAACTTTCTAGATGCATAAGCTATAACTTGGTCATTTTGCATCAAAACTGCGCTCAACCCAAGTTTTGAAGCGTCTGTATAAAGAACATACTCTCCTTGCCCCTATGGCATCGATATTGGCGTTGAAATCAAAGCTTGCTTCAACTTGTCAAAACCTTCTTGGCATTCGGGTCCCCATATAAACTTTGTATTCTTCTTTGTCAAGGCGGTCAATGGTACCGCAATAGAAGAAAATCATTGTATGAACTTTCGGTAATAGCCAGCTAGTCCAAAGAAACTATGGATCTCGGTTACGCTCTTCGGTATCGACCACTCTCTAACTGCCTCGACTTTGCTTGGATCAACTTCAACTCCATTTATAGAAATAATGTGACCTAAGAACGCCACTCTCTCGAGCCAAAACTCGCACTTCCTGAACTTGGCGAATAACTTTCGTATCTTGCAATATTTGTAACGTCGTTATCTAGTGCTCATTATGCTCCTCTAGGCTCTTCGAATAAATCAGAATGTCATCAATTAAGACTATGATGAATTGATCCAGATACGGCTGAAATACGCGATTCATGATATCCATGAAGATCGGTGGTGCATTGGTCAATCCAAATGACATGACCATAAACTCATAATGCCCATATCGAGTCCTAAAAATTGTCTTATGAACATCTGACTCCTTGACATTTAACTGGTTGTATCCAGAACGAAGATATATTTTGAGAATATCGATGCTCCTTTTAATTGATCAAATAAGTATTCAATTCTAGGTAGAGGTTACTTATTCTTGATGGTGACTTTATTCAGCTCTCGATAATCAACACAGAGTCGCATACTGTCATCTTTTTCTTCACAAATAATACCAACGCGCCCAACGGAGAACAACTAGGGGGAAAAAAACTCTTGTCCAGCAATTCTTGAATTTGATCCTTTAGCTCTTTCGTTTCGGCGGGTGCTAGATGATAGGGTGTCTTAGAGATTGGCACAGTGCCCGACATCAACTCAATAGAAAATTACACTTCTCGATCTGGTGGAATGCCAGAAACATCCTCGGGAAAAACGCTAGGAAAGTCTCTGACGATTTCAACATCCTTTAGTTTATGACGGCCGAGACAGGTGATGACACAACACATGCTAGGAAAGCTTGACAGCCTCGCTTCATAAGTTTGTGTGGATGACTACCCGAGGATTTCCCTCAATTCATAAAAGGTGCTCGAGCTATTTAAAATAACTCTCCTAAATTCTCAGCATGTGCCTTGAGCACGAGATTTTTTTCTTTGAAATTAAATTTTTTAGCGCCCCATGGATAAGGGAGGGAACCGTGACTTGATAGGAAGACGGGCTTGGCACCACAGGCGAACCATGATCGTGCGAGATGCATGCAGCTTGCACGGATTCTACAATCATAGCTTGAGCCCACAACCCCTCTACTCGATCTTACCCAAGATAAGTGTTCGCCTCTCCCCTTCACGCGATCTGCCCCTTATGTAGTCAGTACTTGCGCATCACTAATCCATGCTGCAATATTCACACGCACACACACAGAGTGATACATATACATATATCACGCACGTACGTAGAATAAGTTTATGCAATACACACACACATGCATTTATCTATATACATATATCATGTTGGAGTACCTTTTTTTTTGCACCTAAGGCATAGCGAAAGTTTTAAAATTTTAGTTTTGACATACAAAACATTCTTTAGATGTCGTATGATATAGATCATTAATAGGGAGCTTAGAATATCTATCTTTATGTTATAAACATTGGACACCAAATTATTCCGGATTTTAAGTGGAGACAGTTCTTTTTGTAAATCCCTATGAACTTTTTTTGCTCTTCTAATCAAGTCTACGATCAGAAACTTTGTTCCTCATATAGATCGCACTAAAGATCTAAGCAAAATTTGCGTCGAGATTGTGTCGCTGGGATTTCGGCGGTGGCTGGCCGAAAAATTTTCTTCAAAAATTAGGATTGGCCAAAACTGCGAAGGAGAGAGAGAGAGAAATTTTGTTCAAACAAAATTTCTGTTTAAAAGTTATGTAATTTGGTATAATTCTTTATAAATATTTATAAATTTTAAATCATAATCAGAACAAAAAACCTTCTTGAATCAGTATACTATAATTCCATTATTCAAAATCTCTCATGTATGTATTTCTAATCTTGGAATATCATGCATAATTAAATTATTATCAACTTTTGATATATAATATATGTAACGATGAGATATATATTTGAGTAATATCAGTGACATGATATGCGCAACCGATGAAACATCTTTCCAAAACGCATGTCTTACTTTGGCTAGAGATTCCTTCCACTATTAACTCATCAGATTGCATAGGATATACACACCCGTGGGTGAGCGACGAAACCCCGACTAGAATATATTGACTCCTACGTATTTTGAAAATATACCCAATCTCACTACCTGGTGACCCTCAATGGAGTCGGTAAATGGATCAAATTGCATGTTAGTACGTAGAACTTCCACATTATCCCGAATCAAAAGACTAATGGTGTACAACCATAACCAAAGACTATTCCACTCGATAAGTGATAATCATTTGGACAGTCGAGTGAGGGTTGTTCAGTGCATCGTCAAATGATCATCCATATGTATGAATAGATATCTTTATGCTCTTATCAATGAAACATGATGTTTACATCAGAGATACTAGTGTCATGCTCAAGCAACATTTATCCTTATTTTTAGGAGGTTGAATCGACTAAGAACATGTTTAAAATATATTGTACACTCCCTACTAATTTTCTTGATCTTACTTGCGAGGCAGACCTTATGGTACCTATTGTATGTTCAAGAACTTTATATAAACAACTTGTAAGAATATACAGATAAAGTAAATGATATAATTGTATTAAACCGTAAAATATTATTAAAATAAAAATTATTTTTACATAATAGTCAATAAAGCACAGACAACAAGTTGGATCGCTGGACACCTACTCTAACATATCTACGCACACTCACATATGCAGCAGGACACATGCATGGGAATAAATTGTTCCTCGAACATTTGTAATACTCATTCAGAAATCATAGATCATAACAATCCAATCATGCAAATAATATATTGTTACCAACATATGGCACAACACCATCAAATTCTGAAAGTTTCCCTTAAAAAAACATTAGTTTTCCTTCTAAAATCCTCTTACACACAAAACATTAAAATATATAATGTTTAATTTCATCGATACGTCAAGTGAACACAATCAACTTATCTTATCTTTTTCTTTTTCTTTTCTTCAGAAAGTAGAAGTGGCTCAAAAATTAGTATGAGTTTGAGCAAATTATTAACTTGTCTTATCTTTGCGTAGAGATGGATTGAAGATAATCCTGGCACTTGGAAGATACCCCGATCACAATCAACATCGATGCACAAGTCGAATGTTTCAGCCCTTCTCTTCCAAGTCCTAAGCCGCCTCTCCTCTCTTTTCTTTTTTGTAGTTTTTTTTTTTTACGCGAATGAGGTCGGGGAGAGGTTTTTCTCCTTTTATTCAGATTTTAAAATTCCTAATTTAACTTATGATACCCTGGAAAGGGCTCAGATCATTCTTGGAGTCAGGCGGAAAGAGAAAAATTACACGAGTCAAATTACAATTTGCTGGAAAGAGTAGAGCATGGGTAAAATTTAGACATGGTACTTTCGCCCGACCAGGGTGACCAGGGTACTCCAGCCCGACCAGGGTACTTTCGTCCGACCAGTGTGACCAGGGTACTCCAGCCCGACCAGGGTACTTTCACCGAGGTTCAGGTCACCCAACCAGTATGAGTCACCATGCATCATTATCATGATAATCAGTGCCCATGACAAGACCCGAACAGTATGGGTCGCCATGCCTACTAACAGATGACAGGGTATGGGCAGTTGCTAGATGACAGGGTATGGGCAGTTATAAGAGTACAGGATATGGGCAGCTGTCAGATGACAGGGCATGGGTTCCTGTCTAATCATGAACAGTGTTCATGCACTATAATCGAGGTCATCTTCTCACCTATAAATACCCAGGTTTGCTCATTTAACAGACATTACAATATACTGCATTCAATAAATTCTCTCTCTACTTGATGAACCTTGTACTGACTTGAGCGTCAGAGTGGCTACGTCGAAAACCCTTCCGGTGCCCCACTGACATTATCTTGTTGAGTGTGTCTAGATTGTCTGACCCAGGGTCATCCCACCAAGGCAGGCCAGACCACCCGGGAGACCAGGCCAGAGCACCCGGGCATACCAGGACAGACCACCCGGGAGTCCAGGACAGAGCACCCTGGCATACCAGGACAGACCAGCCGGACAGACAAGGCCAGAGCGCCCGGGCAGACAAGTCAAGGCCAGAGCGCCCGGTCAGACCAATCAAGGCCAGAGCACCCGGACAGACCAGTCAAGGCCAGAGCACCCGGACAGTGCAGAACAGAGCAACCGGGCATACCAGAACAGATCACCCAGGCATTCCAGGACTTATCACCCGGGCAGTCTAGGACATAGCACCCGGAAAGTCCAGGACAGATCACCCGAGCAAACCAGGACAGACCGTACCACCCGGGAGATCAGGACAGAGCACCCGGGAGACCAGGACAGATCACCCGGACATAACAGGACAGACCACCCGGGGTCATCCCATCATATCATGTCAAAATCATCCCAACAGGTCAAAATATTTACAGGGAAATGACACTTCTCTGCTCGGATAGATTGTCCACCCCAGCTCGCTCAATCTACCCGGGCATCATCAACTTTTCCCTCACTTTAAAAGTGCTAAAGTTGAAATAAAAATTGTTATTTTATCCAAAAATATGTTGCAAGTTTTGAATAAATTCTCTGTTAAAAAATATGCTCACTTTTTTTAACATTACATTAAAAATTCTAAACAACTCCTAAAATTGAAATTTTTAATTAAAAATCAATGTGTCGGAACTTCTACCCCCATGAAATAATAAAATCAACTATTTTCTTTCTCGCAAAAATATTAAAATATATAGTCGATTAACCTCAAGAGTTTTTCTTGTAAATTTCTAACATGCAACTTTCATTGTACGCAGGGCCGTGCCTATTAAGAGACAAATGAGTCCAGTGACTCAGGCTCATCTCTTTTTTGGGGCCCAAAAATTAAAAAAAAAATTATTATATATAATACTAGTTACTAGATAGCCCAAAATCAAGTATTTATTGAATGAAATTTGCTTAGCCTGTTATCGATTTATTCCCCAATCTTCCCCAATATTCATCTGCGGACAAGCCTTAATCGACTCCAGTCGTTGCGTCGTCTCTAGGTTTGATTGAAAGACCCATGAGGAGCTGTAAGTCTATTTTCTTGTATTTGCTCTGTTCGGGCTTCTAATTTTTTATTGTAGTTTTTTACTTTCTTCGGGGCTTTATGTGGTGTCTATAATCTACGCTTTTTGACTGAAATTTTGGTGGATGTAATGCTTATCCGGCTTTCAAATGCTCATATTGCTTATAAAATCTTGTTGACTGTCCCCGTCACAGTAGCAAATGCAGAGCGAAGTTTCTCAAAGATAAAGCTCATCAAAACTTTTCTCCGATCAACCATGTCACAAGAAAGATTGAATGGATTGGCTAAAAGAAATTACTGAACAACTTGATTATACAGACTTGATAAGTATTTTAAGCTTTAAAACTGTTAGGCGGGTTGTTTTTTAGTGATCATTTTGGACATAGTTGATATTTTTATTCTTTTAATTTTTTATATTGTCTTTGACGTATTGATTTAATTTGAAAAATTACTATGGAACTAAAAAAAAATATGAACACACATTATGATTCAGAGACCTCTTTTTAAAAGTTAGACTCAGGCCCAAATATTGTTAGGATCGGCCCTGATTGTACGTCGATATCTTGATTCAGGCAATCTATCTCGCCTAAAAATTTATAACTAAAAATCCTTACCTTAACTAGATTAATAAATAATATCAAGCATTTAAATAAAATCATGCGGTTTAGGTGATTTTATTTTAAAATTTATAAATTGAGGTACAATTTCAATACATGACAAATAATGGGTTTTTTTTAAATAATTTAAAAATAAAAATTTAATTCAAAAATAATTAAAAAAATTTTTTTGCACAAATACTTTAATACGTGCTTCGTAAGCACGGATGCTCCACGTGTGAGAGAATCCGTGCTTACGAAGCACGGATTAAAGTCCACGTGCTCCAACATGATGCTCAATTGAATTTGCTTCCACGTATAAATGTAACATATGCATATTGTCACATTGCATTATAAACTCTAAAGCATCATCATCATCGAGATTAACTTGAATTTCATACCAAGATGATATCTCCATGAATGAATATTTTGTTGACAACTTCAGAGTAAAATTTATTGGATCGATTCCTAACATTTTATGCACAACTTCAACCAAATCCAACAAATTAATAGATCATAATATTAGTATCGGTCTAACAAATGGAATATTATAATCAACCGATCCATTGTCGATAACTATATGACCACCAAAATATAAGAGTACATTGATATTAGACCTTTTGCTGATGAAATTTGAGAGAAAATTTAAGCAGAATGCTCGAACAAGATATGTATCAGAATATTGAAAAATTTATGCAGAATACAGGAGAAAATTTGTAAATGATTGAAATATCATCGAAGTTCACAATATATATAGATTATAATATGCGTCTATAATTTGTAAAATTTGTCGGCAATGTTAGTCAAAGAAAGTAGGGACAAAAAGTTGCAGAATAAAAAATGTGGTTAGTTCTATATTATTTGTGAGGTGTTTTGTTCTCCTGTATTAAGAGAGTGTGTGTTCTCTTTGGAAATACAGTGAGTGGGTTGTACACCACAAAATATTATAGTGGAATTCTTTTTATCTTGCCCGTGATTTATACCCTAATAATTTTTAGGGGTTTTCCACGTAAATCTCGGTGTCCAGTTTGTTCTTTATTTTCGGGTTTTATTATCTCGAATTCTGCACGTGGGACCAACAAGTGGTATCAGAGCCTTGGTTTAAAATTTCTTAAAATTCTGAGTATGCTCTGTGGTTGCAGCCTAGACTGATCTTCCACATCAGAAAAGATTTTTTGAGATTTTTTATTTAAGGCGGTATTATTTTGTCCGGTCTACTAAAATTGTTGTAGAAATAATGACGGGAAGGTACGAGATAACAAAATTCAATGGAAGCAATTTTATGCTGTGGAAAATAAAGATACATGCAGTTTTAAGAAAGGAGAATTACTTGGCGGCTATTGGAAATAGACCGGTGGAGATTACGAATTATGGAAAGTGGAATGAGATGAATGATAATGTTGTTGCCAATTTACACTTGGCTATAGCTGACGAAGTTTTGTCAAGTATCTCTGAGATAAAAACAGCCAAAGTTATCTGGGATACTCTAACAAAGATGTACGAGGTCAAGTCGCTACACAACATGATTTTCCTAAAGAGAATGCTTTATACTCTTCGGATGGCGGAATCCTCAACGATGACCGACCATATCAATACACTAAATACTCTATTTGCCCAACTCACTTCCATGGGGCATAAAATAGGGGAAAATGAACGTGCGGAGCTTCTACTTTAAAGTCTACCAGATTCATATTATCAACTTATCATCAACATTACCAAAAATATTCTTATGGACTTTCTAAGATTCGACGATGTTTTAACTGTGGTTCTCGGAGAAGAAAGCCGGCGCAAGAATAAGGAAGATAGGTTGGTAACATCGAAGCAAGCAGAGGCTTTACCGATGATAAGAGGAAGATTCATGGACCGTGACTCCAGTGGGAGCCAAAGGCGAGGTAGATCAAAGTCGAGAAGTAAGAAGAAAAATATTTACAGCTTTAAATGTGGCGGTAAAGGGCACTTCAAGAAAGAGTGTGCGAGTATCGATAAAAGTTCTCAAGGAAATGTGGGCAGTACTTCAGGCAGTGGTGAAATATTATTCAGCGAAGCAGCAACTGTTGCGGAAAGCAGACACAAATTTTGTGACACATGGATTATGGATTCAGGAGCGACGTGGCACATGACGTCTCGGAGAGAATGGTTTGATCTTTATGAACCAGTCTCAGGAGGATCTGTATTCATGGAAAATGATCATGCCTTGGAAATCGCTGGGGTCGGTACTATCAAAATTAAAATGTTTGATGGCACCATTCGCACCATACAGGAGGTACGACATGTGAAGGGACTGACGAAAAATCTTTTGTCCTTGGGGCAATTGGATGATATCGGGTGCAAAACTCGGATCGAGAACGGGATCATGAAAATTGTGAAAGGCGCGCTTGTGGTTATGAAGGTGGAAAAAGTTGCGGCAGATATGTATGTTCTTTTGGGAGAAACACACAAAGAGGCAGAACTAGTTGTTGCATCAATTGATTCAGGAGAAGAATTAACAGTAGTGTTATGGCATAGAAAGCTCGGGCATATGTCAGAACGGGGGTTGAAAATTCTCTCAAAACGGAAGCTGCTGCCGGGACTTACAAAAGTGTCACTACCCTTTTGTGAGCACTGTGTTACCAGTAAACAACACAGATTAAAGTTTGACACTTCTACTGCCAGGAGCAAAAGCATATTGGAGCTGATTCATTCGGATGTTTGGCAAGCACCGGTTGTATCCCTAGGAGGAGCGAGATACTTTGTCTCGTTCAATTATGATTTCTCTAGGAGATGTTGGGTGTATCCAATCAAGAAGAAATCAGATGTTTTCCAAGTCTTCAAAGATTTTAAAGCGCGGGTTGAACTTGATTCTGAAAAGAAAATCAAGTGTTTGAAGACTGACAATGGAGGAGAATATACCAGTTACGAGTTTGATGTATTTTGTCAACATGAGGGCATCAAAAGACAGTTCACGACGGCTTACACACCTCAACAGAATAGAGTGGCGGAGCGAATGAATAGAACCTTGTTGGACAGAACAAGAGCTGTGTTGAGGACTGCGGGTCCAGACAAGTCATTTTGGGCGGAGGCAATCAAAACCGCTTGTTATATTATCAATCGTTCTCCTTCAGTGGCGATTGATCTGAAGACTCCGATGGAGATGTGGACCGGGAAGCCGACAGATTATTCTCATTTGCATACATTTGGAAGTCCTGTGTACGTTCTGTACAATGAGAAAGAAAGATCGAAGTTGGATTCAAAATCCAGAAAATGTATCTTCTTGGGTTATGCTGATGGAGTAAAGGGGTTTCGCTTGTGGGATCCTACTGTTCACAAGCTTGTCATCAGGAGGGATGTTATCTTCGAGGAAGATAAAGTAAAGGGATACAAAGGCACACCGAATTCAGAAACTACTATTTTTCAGGTGGAAAATAAGACGGACGAAAGTCAAGTTTCTTGTGAAGCAATACCAGAGCACGAAGAACAAGAACATGTTGAGTCTGAGGTTTCCAATGTGAGGCAGTCAACTCGAGACAGAAGACCATCAGGTTGGCTTTCAGAATATTTCAATGAAAGCAACATTGCATATTGTCTATTATCAGATGATGGTGAGCCATCGAGTTTCCACGAGGCTACTCAAAGCTCGGATGTATCCTTGTGGATGATAGCAATGCAAGAAGAGTTGGAGGCATTAGACAGAAATAAAACTTGGGATCTTGTTACACTACCACGAGGGAGGAAAGCCATTGGAAACAGATGGGTCTATAAGATCAAGCGTGATAGCACTAACCAAGTGGAGCGGTATCGTCCTAGATTGGTGGGAAAAGGGTATGCTCAGAAAGAAGGCATTGACTTCAATGAGATATTTTCTCCTGTGGTTCGACTTACAACAGTCAGAGTAGTGTTGGCGTTGTGTGCGGTGTTTGACCTACATCTAGAACAGTTAGATGTGAAAACGGCGTTTCTTCATGGAGATCTTGAAGAATAAATCTATATGCTCCAGCCAGAAGGTTTTGCGGAAAAAGGCAAAGAGAACTTGGTTTGCAGGTTGAACAAATCACTGTACGGTCTCAAACAGGCGCCGAGATGTTGGTACAAGAGATTTGATTCCTATATCATGAGCCTTGGATACAACAGATTGAGTGCATACCTTTGTACGTATTTCAAGAGCTCCGGTGATTAATATATCATTTTGCTGTTGTATATGGACGACATGTTGGTAGCAAGCCCCAACAAAGATCAGGTCCAAGGATTGAAGGCACAGTTGGCTAGGAAATTTGATATGAAGGACTTGGGGACAGCAAACAAGATTCTAGGGATGCAAGTTCACCGAGACTGAAGTAACAGAAAGATTTGGCTTTCCCAGAAAAATTATTTGAAGAAAGTCTTGCAACGCTTCAACATGCAAGATAGCAAGCCAATTTCGACCCCTCTTCCTATTAACTTCAAGTTATCCTCCGAAATGTGTCCTAGCAGTGAAGCAGAGAGGATGGAGATGTCTCAAGTACCGTATGCATCAGCAGTGGGAAGTTTGATGTTCGTCATGATCTGTACAAGACCGGACATTGCTCAAGCAGTGGGAGCAGTTAGTCGGTATATGGCGAATCCTGGACGAGAGCATTGGAGCACTGTTAAGAGGATCCTTCGATATATTAAGGGTACCTCGAATGCTGCATTATGTTATGGAGGTTCAGATCTTACACTCAGGGGCTATGTCGATTCAGATTATGCAGGTGATCCTGATAAGAGAAAATCTACTACTGGTTATGTGTTTACACTTGCAGGAGGAGCAGTAAGCTGGGTTTCAAAACTGCAGACAGTTGTGGCGTTATCTACAACAGAGGAAGAATATATGGCAGCTACTCAAGCTTGCAAGGAGGCAATATGGATTAAAAGGTTATTGGAGGAAATCGGACACAAACAAGAGAATGTTCCTTTGTTTTGTGACAGTCAGAGTGCCTTGCACATCGCAAGGAATCCAGCATTTCATTCCAGGACGAAACAAATTGGAGTTCAATTTCACTTTGTACGGGAAGTAGTAGAAGAAGGAAGCGTGGATATGCAGAAGATCCATACAAAAGATAACATAGCTGATTTTCTGACCAAGCCAGTGAACACTGATAAGTTTGAGTGGTGTAGATCCAAAAGTGACCTAGCAGAAACATAAGCAGCATGGACTGCGAGATTGAAAAGATTTGTGGAGATGTGTTTGATTCTCAATCAAATCTCCAAGTGGGAGAAACGTCGGCAATGTTAGTCAAAGAAAGTAGGGACAACAAGTTGCAAACAACAAGTTGCAGAATAAAAAACGTGGTTGCGGAAATTTCACGGAAATTTACGTGAGAAGACGGAAGACGCATTTTATATGCGTCTTCACACGGACAAGGGGCTTTAAAAATAGAGCTCCCCTCTTCATTCTGAAATCATCCCTTCTTCAATTTTTCTCTCATCTTATAAGCATTTGAGTGCTTAGTTCTATATTATTTGTGAGGTGTTTTGTTCTCCTGTATTAAGAGAGTGTGTGTGTCACGCCACGAAACTCGGGATTGACACCGGCGTTGTTTAACAATCACACAATCGAAACAACAAGCCTTTCGTAGCACAGTGTAAACCGAAACCAGTTTATAATTCATAATTTCCATGAAATAAACATTGTCTTTACAAAACCGAAATCTCAAAAAGACGACAGAGTTAATGCGGAAACGTAAACTGCGTAATAATAAACTTAATCTAATTTTTTGAATCATCACCACCCACAGAATTGTTCGGACTCTTCCTCCTCGAGTTCTTCTTCGGATTTCTCTAGGACAGATTGTAAGGGGGTGAGTATTTTGGGAATACTCAGCAAGAGGGGGAATATCGAGCACAATAACAACAACATGCATAAATTTCAGAACACATGACTTTCATACGTACTTCATAAACATGCATAACATTTACGAGCCACTGTGATTTATCCAACTTTCTATGGTTTACTGACGTCAGTCCCTAATTTTTACTCCTCTAAGGGGGCGAGGCCGTATAGCGGTTATATCCCCCACCGCGTAAGGGTACGTCATGGTTGGGATTCCCAGCCATATACAGTCGACTCCTCACAGTGCTTAAAACCGAATGACACAACACAAGAAAAGGAGTAGGAAAGAACATGTACTCGATCGTATTTTCAAAAAAAAAACCGAAAAGATCACATATGCATAACTGAAATTTTAAGATTTAAAAACAGCCCACTTACCGTATGTATTTATGCTAGAAACGTAGGTGTTTGGCTTCAAGAATTGGATCGCTTTTCCTTCTTGCTCGGACGGCGCTTCGGCTTCGATTTCTTGGACGACTTTGAGACGATTTTTGTGCAAAGTTTGGCTATGGAGAGCTGCAGAATTTCGAGATTTCTGCAAGGGGATTTTCGAAATTGTAGGTGCAAGAATGGCTAGGCTTGATGGTGTATTTATAGGTGAGGGAAAAGGGTCTAAATTTGGTACTCACATCCTACCAAAAATCATACCAAATCTCACAATTTTGACTCCAATCTCCCTTGCCAATTCCGAAAATTCATCTACCTAAACTGAGAGATTTAATCCTTGATTCCTTCCTCCTTGCTTGGCTCGAAAATCTAGGTGCAAGGGATGGGATGATTTTTGAGCAATTTAGTTGATTTGCTTCTAATTACCTTGAAAGCTTCCTTGTATTCAAGCATCACACCCATTAGGCATAGGATATCATAATATTTTGAAAATTTGATCACCATCTCATGCTTTAATCCTTTATATTCTTGTAGGATATCTTAATCTTGCAATATTTCCTACCTAATTTTCGAAAATATGCTTGCCTTGATGTATTATTATTGACTTGGCAAAACTATATCCAACGATTGATTCCCAAAGTGCATATCTTATTATTACTATTTTATATAAAGAATCAAATCCTACAAATTTCCTTACAATTTTATTAAATGCATTATTGAAAATTTTCGGTTCTCACATCCCTCCCTCCTTATGAAAAGTTTCGTCCTCGAAACTTGGGTTGGCTTGGTCTCCAAATAAGTAGGGATATTACATTCGTATCTTTTCTTCAACTTCCCAAGTCGCTTCTCGCTCGGTGTGGTTGGACCACTGCACTTTGACGTAGGGAATGATGCGTCGCCTGAGGACTTGTAACTTGGTGTCCACAATTCTGATAGGAACTTCTTCGTATTTCAGTCCTTCTCCCAAGTTTCCTTCGGTCAAGAGTGGTTCTACTTCTAAAACGTGACTTGGGTCTGGAATGTACCTCCTTTGTTGGGACACGTGGAACACGTTGTGGATTCTTGACATGTTTGGTGGCAGTGCCAGCCTGCATGCTAGCGTGCCCACTTTTTCCAAGATTTCAAAGGGTCCAACATACCGAGGGTTCAGCTTCCCGGCCTTATTGAATCGGACAACTCCTCTCATAGGCGAGACTTTCACATAAGCCTTCTCACCCACATTGAACTCTACAGGCCTTCTTTCAAGATCTGCCCAGCTCTTCTGTCGGTCTTGAGCTGCCTTGAGCTTTTCTCGGACGATTTTAACCTTGTCTACTGTCATCTGTACTAGCTCGGGTCCCACTAAGGCTTTCTCTCCCACTTCATCCCAGTAAAGTGGTGACCGACATTTCCTCCCATAAAGAGCTTCGTATGGAGCCATTACAATGCTGCTGTGATAGCTGTTGTTGTAAGAAAACTCAATTAAGGGTAGATGAGTGCTCCAATTGCTACTGAATTCAAGAGCGAATGCTCGCAGCATATCTTCTAAGGTTTGGATGGTTCTCTCCGTTCGCCCATCGGTTTGAGAATGATAGGCCGTACTTAGGGTCACTTTCGTTCCCATGGCCTCCTGAAAGCTCTTCCAAAAGCGCGAGACGAACCTCGGGTCTCTATCAGATAGGATGCTCACTGGCACTCCATGCAGTCTCACAATGTTGTCCATGTACAGCGAAGCCAACTTATCGAGATTGTAATTCATGCGGACGGGTAGGAAGTGTGCAGTCTTCGTGAGTCTGTCTACTATCACCCATATACCGTCATGGCTCTGCCTAGACTTTGGCAATCCTACCACAAAGTCCATGGAAATATGCTCCCACTTCCACTCGGGGATTTCCAGAGGTTGCAGTAATCCTCCAGGTCGCTGGTGTTCTACTTTGACCTGCTGACATACCTGACATCTGGAGACGAATTCAGCTACGTCTCTTTTCATGTCATTCCACCAGAAATTATTCTTGAGATCCCTGTACATTTTCGTACTGCCCGGGTGGATTGAGAATCTTGACTTGTGCGCCTCTGCCATTATCTCTTGTCGAAGGTTATCACTGTCGGGCACACATAGTCTCCCTTTCATCCATAAGATTCCCTTGTCATCAATCTGATGCTCCTAAGACTTCCCTTCTCTGACTTGCTCCTTAATTTTGGTCAGTACCGGGTCTCGATCTTGGTTTAACTTGACGGTCTCATGCAGACATGGCTGGGCCGAGAGGGAAGCTAGAGTCATCTTGCCTAGGCCCTTCCGACTTAGCGCATCAGCCACTTTGTTTGCTTTACCCGGATGATAACTTATGGTCAGGTCATAGTCCTTCAAAAGTTCTATCCATCGTCGTTGCCTCATATTCAGTTCTTTTTGGGTGAACAAGTACTTGAGGCTCTGATGGTCTGTGAAGATTTCACATTTTGCGCCACAGAGGTAGTGCCTCCAAATCTTTAAGGCGAAGACAACCGCTGCAAGTTCCAAATCATGAGTAGGGTAATTATGCTCGTGCGATTTCAACTGCCTTGATGCGTAGGCGATCACTCTTCCCTCCTGCATGAGTACACATCCTAAACCATCCTTAGATGCGTCACTGTAGATAGTGAAATCTTTATTTTCTGCGGGTAGGATTAACACTGGCGTAGATGCGAGTTTCTCTTTCAATGTCTGGAAACTCTTCTCACAACCGTCATCCCAGATGAACTTAGAATTCTTTCGTGTGAGCTTCGTCACTGGCACGGCTATCGAGGAAAACCCTTCGACAACTTCCGGTAGTAACCTGCCAATCCAAGAAAGCTTCTGATATCGGTGGCGTTCTTCGGTCTTGGCCACTCAGTAATCGCCTCTACCTTCCTTGGATCCACTGACACTCCTTCTCTCGAGATTATGTGTCCCAGAAATGACACACTCCTTAGCCAGAATTCACACTTGCTGAACTTAGCATAGAGCTTATTCTCTCTTAAGGTCTGCAGAGCAAGGTGAAGGTGCTCTTCATGGCTCGTCTCGTCAGGAGAATAGACGAGGATATCATCGATGAATACCACTATGAACTGATCCAAGAATGGCTTGAATACTCTGTTCATCAGATCCATGAATGCTGTCGGTGCGTTGGTCAGACCAAAAGGCATCACTGTGAATTCATAATGCTCATACCTGGTTCGAAAGGCTGTCTTGGGGATATCTTCAGCCCTGACCTTCAACTGGTGATAACCTGTCCTCAGATCCAATTTAGAAAAGACGGCGGCTCCTTTAAGCTGATCAAACAGATCGTCTATCCGAGGTGGAGGGTACCTGTTCTTGATTGTGAACTTGTTCAATTCTCTGTAGTCGATGCACAATCTCATACTCTCGTCTTTCTTCTTTACGAAGAGTACTGGAGCTCCCCAGGGGGACACACTTGGTCGAATTTGCCTTTTATCTAGCAATTCTTGGAGTTGTTCCTTTAGCTCCTTGAGTTCGGCTGGTGCCATTCTGTAGTGTGCTTTAGAGATTGGAGCAGCACCGGGAACCAGATTGATCTCGAACTCCACTTCGCGGTCCGGGACCGTCCCAGAGAGTTCTTCTGGAAAAACATCGGGGAACTCTCTCACTGTCGGAATGTCCTCAAGTTTCAGTTCGACTTCTCCTCTTACTGCACTGACCATAGCTAGGTAGATGTCTCCTCCGGATTTCATGGCTCTCCAAGCTTGAGATACGGAAAGTAGTGACTTCCGTTCCTTGGACTTGCCATGATACACGACTTCTTCCTGATCTGGGGTTCGGAGTTTGACTCTCTTTCCCTTACAATCTACCATCGCATTGTTTCTGGCTAACCAATCCATCCCTAAGATGATGTCGAAGTCGACCATGATCAACTGTATCAAGTCGGCACTAAAGGTCTGACCACTAATACTGATTTTACAATATCTGTGAATTTTGTGAGTTTCAATGGCCCTACTTGTAGGTGTGGCTAGACGAAAGGGCTCATTTAATTTTTCGGGCTTACAGCCTAACTTCTTAGCAAATCTTTTAGACATAAAGGAATGGGTAGCACCACAGTCAAATAATGTATAAGCAGGCACTTGCTGAATAAGTATGGTACCTGACATGACTTCATTGGCGTCGTCTGCCTCCTCCTGAGTCATGGCAAAGACCCTGGCATTGGGTTTGTCCTCCTTTGATTTGCTAGGTCCTGCTCCCGCATTTGGCCCAGTTCCTCTGTTCGGCCCTGCTGGTCGGTTGGCGGCGATAGGACACTCTGCAATTCTGTGCCCCGATTTTCCACATCCAAAGCATACACCGCTGGCCCTTCGGCATTCCCCGGAGTGCTTGAAGCCACAAGTTGGGCATGGCTTGAGTCCTTGATGGTTATTGGCGGGGAATTTCCTTGAGGTAGGTCCACCTGACTGATTGGGCCTCTTGAACACTGGTTTTCCCTTGGAAGGCTGGCTGACAGGGGGTCGCTTGTTCCTGTTTTCCCCTTTTCTCCGACAAATATCAGCTTCGGCTCGGATAGCCACACCCATCAGGTCTGAAAAGTTGGCAGTTTGGTAGACTGCTAGAGCTGATTGGATCCTGCTATTCAACCCCTTCTTAAGACGATGCAATTTCAGAACTTCATCCGCCATAATTGCTGGAGCATAAGATCTTAAGGCGTTGAACTGGGAGGTGTATTCCACAACTGACATGTCTGGAGCTTGGCTGAAATTTTCAAACTCACTTAGTTTCTGAAATCTGACCTCGGCTGGATAGTACTGTTTCAGAAAAGCTTCCTTAAAACGTTGCCACGTGATTGGTCCTGCAGTCGTCATGGCTGGCGAGATTGCTTCCCACCACTTGCCTGCTCGATCTTCCAGGAAGGGCACTATTACGTCCACTTTTAGTGCATCCGGGACTTCCAACAGCCGTAATTGAGTCTCCACGCTTTTTAGCCAACTCTGGCTAACTTCAGGGTCGGTAGCGCCACTGAAAGTTGGGCACCTGTTCTTGCGCAGTGACTCATAGTGGTACTTGACTCCGTGCTGCGGTGGAGGTGGTGGTGGTGGTTGATTGGCATTCGGGTTCACTAACCCTTGCAGTGTCGCTGCCACTATCGTGGCTATGGCCATCAGGTCGGCTTGATTAAGACTAAACTGTGGTGGAGGTACGTTGCCTTTTTCGTTGGCATTGCTGTTGTTGTTAGCATAACGAGGGTTGCGGTTTTGTCTTGGTGGTCTACCGGCCATTTCCTACAATTTAAACGCTTCTAAAAATTTGATGTGCATAATAACAGGATTGAATAATTAAGTTATGCTGGAACAACAGAGATAAATAAATAAACATAACTTTATTAATGTAGATGAACAACTGAATGTGACAAATAGTACTGAAAGAAAACAAATCGTACTGACTGAAATAAAATAGCAACAATGGAAAGATAAACTCCTAGTAATAAATAAAGGTAACTAAGAAACTCTAATCATCTATCTCTCCATCTCCTATGGCAGCTATAGGCTCGTCGATCTCTATCGGCTCATCCTCTTCCGGCTCCTCCTCTGGCTCTACCTCTTGAAGTATCTCCACCATATGGGTGAGCTGGGCGTTCTCTTCTGTGAGCTGTGTCACCTGTGACTTAAGTCCCTGAATTTCCGCCTCAGCCACTTCCATCTCGTCGTTCCAATGCTGCTGATACTGCAGATGATATTGTTTTTTTTGCTTGAGTTGGTCCTTAAGAGCTTCCACATGTTGGGTCAGACGTTGGCTCACATATGCGAGGCTGTTCATGGCCTCACACGAATTCTCCGCCTCCTCTTACCCTTGGCATTCTGCTGCTTCTCTTTCCCCAGCTCCTTGTGATAGCGTTTCGCATCCTCTCGTAGCTTCCCATGCTGATACTTGCACTGCTCTATGACATCTCTTAGATCCATGTTATCACCCCTAACTAGCTCGCCCTGATAGATAGACTGGTTAAGGCGGACCTGAATCTCCTCTTTCTCCGCGGCTAAGGTTTCGACCTCACTCCTCCTCTCACTCAATCTGGCTCTAAGTCGCCAGATCTGACGGGACTGATAGTGAAGAGCAAGCTCCTTCAGACGAATGGCAGCTTGGGCATGGGTGCAGGGTCGCATGGGGGTAGATGGAGCCATTTCCTGAAACCAAAAATGGAAATGCTCAGAATCCGAAATAGACAATATATAACAAAGGACAATATAAAATATATATAAATTTTTCGAAATTTAAATAAATATATTTTTTTCCAAAAATGGAAAGTTTGGAATTAGACATATGGGTTCGAAGCATATGTCGAGAGGATTCCAGAAAAATCGACGGAATCGAATTCTGAATTTCCTACGAGAAGTTATAGGGTCTACGAATATTTCCTAAAACGGCAAAAACGACGTTTCGGAGGTCTAAACGGAGGAATTTCGCGATTTCAGCTCCTACCTCACGACTTTAGGGTGGTGACTATCGATCGTTGGACCGTTTCGGAGGGAATAGCGTTGGCCTCGAGCAAAAATTCCACTGACTATTTTTTTTTTTTGAAAATCGATTTTTTTTCCCACTCGGATTATGAACCTGGCGGCTGTGATACCACTTAAATGTCACGCCCCGAAACTCGGGATTGACATCGGCGTTGTTTAATAATCACACAATCGAAACAACAAACCTTTCGTAGCACAGTGTAAACCGAAACCAGTTTATAATTCATAATTTCCATGAAATAAACATTGTCTTTACAAAACCGTAATCTCAAAAAGACGACAGAGTTAATGCGAAAACGTAAACTGCGTAATAATAAACTTAAACTTAATCTAATTTCTTGAATCATCACCACCCCCAGAATTGTTCGGACTCTTCCTCCTCGAGTTCTTCTTCGGATTTCTCTGGGACAGATTGTAAGGGGGGTGAGTATTTTTGGAATACTCAGCAAGCGGGGGAATATCGAGTACAATAACAACACCATGCATAAATTTCAAAACACATGACTTTCATACGTACTTCATAAACATGCATAACATTTACGAGCCACTGTGATTTATCCAACTTTCTATGGTTTACTGACGTCAGTCCCTAATTTTTACTCCTATAAGGGGGCGAGGCCGTATAGCGGTTATATCCCCCACCGCGTAAGGGTACGTCATGGTTGGGATTCCCAGCCATATACAGTCGACTCCTCACAGTGCTTAAAACCGAATGACACAACACAAGAAAAGGAGTAGGAAAGAACATGTACTCGATCGTATTTTCAAAAAAAAACCGAAAAGATCACATATGCATAACCGAAATTTTAAGATTTAAAAACAGTCCACTTACCGTATGTATTTATGCTAGAAACGTAGGTGTTTGGCTTCGAGAATTGGATCGCTTTTCCTTCTTGCTCGGACGGCGCTTCGGCTTCGATTTCTTGGACGACTTTGAGACGATTTTTGTGCAGAGTTTGGCTATGGAGAGCTGCTGAATTTCGAGATTTCAGCAAGGGGATTTTCGAAATTGTAGGTGCAAGAATGGGTAGGCTTGATGGTGTATTTATAGGTGAGGGAAAAAGGTTTAAATTTGATACTCACATCTTACCCTTAAATCATACCAAATCTCACAATTTTGACTCCAATCTCCCTTGCTAATTCCGAAAATTCATCTACCTAAATTGAGAGATTTAATCCTTGATTCATTCCTCATTGCTTGGCTCGAAAATCTAGATGCAAGGGATGGAATGATTTTTGAGCAATTTAGTTGATTTGCTTCTAATTACCTTGAAAGCTTCCTTGTATTCAAGCATCACACCCATTAGGCATAGGATATCATAATATTTCGAAAATTTGATCACCATCTCATGCTTTAATCCTTTAGATTCTTGTAGGATATCTCAATCTTGCAATATTTCTTACCTAATTTTCGAAAATATGCTTGCCTTGATGTATTATTATTGACTTGGCAAAACTATATCCAACGATTGATTCCCAAAGTGCATATCTTATTATTACTATTTTATACAAAGAATCGAATCCTACAAATTTCCTTACAATTTTATTAAATGCATTATTGAAAATTTTCGGTTCTCACAGTGTGTTCTCTTTGGAAACACAGTGAGTGAATTGTACACCACAAAATATTATAGTGAAATTCTTTTTATCTTGTCCGTGGTTTTTACCCTAATAATTTCTAGGGGTTTTCCACGTAAATCTCGATGTCCAGTTTATTCTTTATTTTCGGGTTTTATTATCTCAAATTCCGCACATGGGACCAACAAAATTTTCATTGATTGATCCGACATATTTCAGAAATCATGTGAAATATTTGTAAAAGATTCAATTATGTCTAAAAAAATTTGCAAAAGATAATATACTTGAATCGAATCTGTAAGGAATCTGGCAAATTCTTGACCGTAAAAAAAACAAAATTATTGACTTGCATCGATACATCAAGTAAACACAATCAACTTGTCTTGTCTTTTTCTTTTCTTCAGAAAGTCGAAGGGGCTCAGAAATTAGTATGGCTTTGAGATAATTGTCAAGTTGTCATATCTTTCGCGTAGAGATGGATTTGCACTTGGAAGACACTCCGATCACAATCAACATCGATGCACAAGTCGAATGTTTCAGCCCTCCTCGTCCAAGTCCTAGGCTGCCTCTCCTCTCCATTCTTTTCTGAATTTTTTTATTTTTTTTTTACGTGAATGTGGTTGGGGAGAGGTTTTTCTCCTTTTATTCCGATTTTAAAAGTGCTAATTTAACTTAAAAATGTTAATTCCCTCACTTTAAAAGTGCTAAAGTCGAAATAAAAATTGTTATTTTATCCTAAAAAATGTCGCAAGTTTTGAATAAATTCTGACTTTAAAAAAAGTGCTAATTAACTTTTAACATTACATTAAAAAAATTCTAAACAACTCTCAAAAGTGAAGTTTTAATTAAAAATCAAAGTGTCGGAGCTTTAACCCCCATGAAATAATAAAATCAACTATTTTTTTTCCACAAAAATATTACAATGATCGATTTATTTCAAGTATTTTTCTCGTAAATTTCTAGCATGCAACTTTCATTGTATGCGTCTATCTTCATCCGATAATCTATCTCAAATCAATCTCGCCTAAAAAGTTGCATATTTGACTAATCTCTTAGCTTCTTCCATTTCTTTTTCTTTTTTTGCCCTTTTGTGAAGTCAAATTTGACTGGGCAATTAACGTTCCAAGAAGTTTCAAATATCGGCCGCCTCCAAGAAATGCAGCATTTAGTCGAGTTTTAGTCTATATATCGCCTTTAATTTGTAGATAAAACTTGAGGGAGATCAAGGACCAAACGGTTTTGGAACCCAAAAAAATTGTGATTTTTCTGTTAAAGGTACATCTTTCTTTTTTTGCCAAATTTTCTTTTAAAATTCATAAGTACAATTTCAAGGTAAAAACTTGTGTGAGACTGTCTCACTGGTCGTATTTTGTGAGACGGATCTCTTATTTGGGTCATCCATGAAAAAATATTATTTTTTATGCAAAAATTATTACTTTTTATTGTGAATATCGGTAGGGTTGACCCTTCTTACAGATAAAAATTCGTGAGACCGTCTCACAAGAGACATACTCCAATTTCAATACATGACAAATAAGAGGTATGGGTATATATTTAGGCTCAAAATAACCCATTTATAGAAAAATTTGAAAATGTTGGAAATCGAGAATTAAGGTATGTATAATTGAAAAACACAAAAAAATTCATAAAACGTTTTCACGAATTAATTTAGTGATATAAATCTTTTATTTGAGTCACTCGTAGATTTTTTTACTTCACATATCAAAATTATTACTTATGATTTTAAATATAGACAAAATTTGATTGTCTCGTCTCACAAGAGACCTAGCAATAGACAAAATATTATTCGAGAGTGGATGATGTTATTATATAAGTGTAATTTTTTGTTTGTTGCAATTGAATTTGAAACTTGAAAATTGTTCCAAATATTTTGAATGTTAGTGTAATATGTACGATGTTATTTTTATATGACAAAAATTTGTGTGAGACGATCTCACGGATCGGTGGTATTTGTGAGACGGGTCTCTTATTTGGGTCATCAATGAAAAAATATTATTTTTTATGCTAAGAGTATTACTTTTTATTTTGAATATTTGTAGGATTGACTCGTCTCACATATTGAAATCCGTGAAACGGTGTCACACTCTTTTATGTATGAATGCGTCATCATGTATACAACGGAAAGATGACTGGATTTTGCAAATTCTTAGTTGGAATTAAAGTAAATGCACTGCGCCTAGTGTACGGGACCCACTCCAACCTTCATTATACAAAACAAAATAGTTCCCACAAGCCCTTCGATAACGTCTCTCTAATTCTCTCTGCTCACTTTCGAACCCCGCTGAGCCCGAGGAAGGAGCAATCCTTTGACGGAGGGAGAAACTAAGCCGAGGTCATGAGTTACTACAACCAGAATCAACCCCCGGTTGGTGTTCCTCCCCCACAAGGTTAGGGAAAAGATGATCCGATCTTCGATTTTTCTTTCTTTTTCCTGTTGGATGGAAGAATTTTTACTTGATTTTCTTAAGTGGGTTTTTTATTTACAGGATATCCACCGGAGGGGTATCCGAAGGATGCGTATCCGCCGGCGGGTTACCCTCCGCAAGGCTATCCACCCCAGCAGGGCTACCCGCCCCAGGGGTATCCGCCACAGTACGCACCTCAGTACGGTGCGCCTCCTCCTGATCAGAAGCAATCCGGCAGTGCCGGGTTCATGGAAGGATGGTACGTAAATGGATCCGATCGTGTCAATTTTGTTCAGATTTGCTCAATTTAATTTAATTTAATTTTTTTCGTGAGCGTTCCATTGACTGGCGTATTTGCCTTGTGTTCAGATCTGGGTGATTTGGGGTTTTTATTTTAGGTTATTTTCTATAATTTTTTGGGTTTTTCGATGAGTTGACCACTGGGTCTCTTCCAGGCTGTCAAAGGCTCCGATGACAATTAGGCTCTCTTTTTCAGGGATTATAATATATAAATTATTATAGTTGGATATGTGGATATCATATTGCCCCATTTTTTAAATTTATTATTATTATTTGCTTAGTCTATCTATTATTTTAAAAAAATTATAAAATTAAATTTTAGTTCATAAGATTTACAGTTTGAAATCCAATCTCAAATTTTAACTACAAAAATTTATATGAGGATTAATTAAATATATTGCTTTGGTGAAATGTATTTTTCATGCATAACTTTCTTTGATTTTTTTTATAGTACTATGCATAGGATAATGTTTAGAACTAAGTAGGATAATGTTTGTGAACTGAGAAGTTTGTGTATCGAAATTTTTGGAAAATAAAGGTTAAATATCTTGATTTCCCCTATTTTTTTAGGAGCAAAAACTTGTGTTTTGTAAGATAAATCTCTTATTTAGGTCATCCATGAAAAAATATTATTTTTATGTTAAAAGTATTATTTTTTATTTATTGTGAATATCAATAGGGTTGACCCGTCTCACATATAAAGATTCGTGAGACCCGTCTCAGATTGGTGAGACCGTTTCACAAGAGGTCTACTCTTTTTTAAGAGCATACTCACGAAATTGATGATTTTGGTAATTCCACGCGAGTCTGGACTTTTGTTCATTTTTCGTCATAACAGTATCTCGGTGTTTGCGGCGATATGGAAATGTGAATAAATTGAAATATTATTGGTGCAGTTTGGCTGCTCTGTGCTGCTGTTGTCTGCTGGACGCATGCTTCTGATGAAGAAAGGAAGGAACATTGTAAAATGGATATCTCTTCCCCATGAGTCTTCCATTTGAGGGTTGCTAATGCTTGTCATTTGTGTGTGAAGGTTGCCCTTTGAAAATAATATTGGACTGGTTTCTTGAAATTCCACTCTCCTTTTTATTATGCTTTTTGTTGCTAAATTTCTTGGCTGGTTTTGGCTTTTGAGTATATAGTACATCAGCTCAATGTGTTTTCATGCTATTTATCTCTTCATACACTCCACGAAGTTTAATTTTGGAAATGATGACAAAAATAAATTTTACCGGTTACAAGGAACTTATTGAAAACTGGATCGAAAGAAAAATATTGTATCATTAGGAATAATTTCATAATTTCTATCAAACTACAATGTATTTGAAAGCATTGATTTAAAATCTAGTCAAAAACTTGTGTGAGACGGTCTTATGGGTCGTATTTTGTGAGACATATTTTTTATTTGGGTCATCCATGAAAAAGTATTATTTTTTATGCTAAGAGTATTATTTTTTATTGTGAATATCGGTAGGGTTGATCCGTCTCACAGATAAATTATCCATTATTTTGTTACTTTGATTGCTCACTACTCGTTAGTTTCCAGAGGAATTTGAAGTTGGAGTGGATATGGAATGGGTGGCTTCAATTTTAATTTCTTTCAAATAAAATTTGGAATTTATAAATTACCTGACCAATTTTGTTTAATTATAATGGATATGCATTGTGACGGGGAATATTCCAAATAATTGGGCACATGTTCCACGAAAAATTTGTGATTATTACGAATTTTAAGTTAAATTTATAATATATAATTCAATAATAGTTAAATCATTAATTTCACAAAATAAAACAAACAAAACGTGGACGAGTAACACTTGGCATGAAAGCCCCAAGAATTTTCACATGGCAAGTTGCGAGTTTTCACGTGAACTCGATGTTTGTTTTTTTGGTACACAATTGACTTTTTTTTTCTTTTGTTCATAAAAAAATATTATGATTACCACCAATTGATGTGATATTCGAAATTCTTTCTATACTACATTGAATATTAATTAATTAACTAATTAAATAATAGCAAAAACTTGTGTGACACAGTTTCATGTGTCGTATTTTGTGATACAGATCTCTTATTTGGGTATCAATGAAAAAGTATTACTTTTTATGCTAAGGGTATTACTTTTTATTGTGAATATTGGTTGATCTGTCTCACAAATAAAGATTCGTGAGTCCGTCTCACAAATAAAGATTCGTGAGTCCGTCTCACAAGAGATATACTCTTAATTAATATCCTCAAAATAAATGTAGAAAATATATCGATTAATGTGTTCCAACAGATTCGAATATCTCCGAGATCTTTAATACTCCGATTAGATCTATGATCTCGAGAAATTTATTTTTGACATTTTTCGGTTAATCCTAGTGAGTTTTTATCTTTATTGATACTGTTATAATTATGAGTAAGATAATTATTATTATTATTGATGATCTTATTAAGATTTAAATTTTAATGGAGTATATAAAAAAATTGATTGTCTTAGTCCAATTTTTAAGAAATATAATATAACAATGGTGTGTGAATAAAAAGCGACGGAGAAAGGGTTGTAAATAACATTATAAAACAAATATATATTCAGGCTCTTTATCAATAGATGAGGGCATTTGGTCTAGTGGTATGATTCTCGCTTTGGGTGCGAGAGGTCCCGAGTTCGATTCTCGGAATGCCCCGACTTTTGTTGGATTTTAAAATCAGGCAAAAAATTTAAAATCGAACAATTATTACCATTTATCAGTCCAAACATGATAATTTTCTTACATAATTTGCAAATTACAATAAAATGTAGCTTAAAAAATGTACATAAAATTTAATATAAAATATTAGGGAAGACTAACGAACTTCAAACTAAAATAAATCCATGCCAATCCAATAGTAAAAACACCCAATTAGCCAAATACAAAAATAAAAATAAAAAATTATAGTGTCACACGACCTTCCAATGAAAAATATTATTTTATATGTAAAAAAATATTACTTATTATTGTAAACTAGTATTTCACACGTGCGATGGACGCACATTTATTTTATGAAATTAACGATGAAAATTAGTAAGTATTAACATTTGAATAAATAATTAAAATACAAATAAATTAAATATATTATACAGTGTATAATTAATATAAAAAACTAATTTATAAATTTTGATTTTTTTAAAATACAACGTTCGTCGTTGAATATTTTTAGTTGTTATCAATAACACATATCAAAATTTTAAGACCCTTGGGAATCACGAATCAGGATACAGCAGCATAAAACTGACAATGAATTAAAACCCTACAAAATATAGAAATAGTAAATATTTGTACTTTATAACAATAATCAGCCCTTTTACAATTAAAGATGTTGCAAGCTAAAATCTCAATTGTTTTTATATGCAGGTAAATAGGAATAACAAACTAATCGAAGTTTCAGCGTCCAATAAATTTTCGAAGGGTCGATCTCTCGGATGACACTAAACAGATAAGCCATTTTTATTTTGTCTAAAGTGAGGGATGCAAGATATTAAAAATTATTTCTTTCGAAAGAATGTCGTACTTATTTATATTTTCGAATTCAAATTATATTCAGCACAACCTAGTTGGTATGAGTTGTATGATGGAACCAATATATTAAATCAGGTTATGGAACCGAGATCAAACCTTTGAATGCTTTTTTTTAGACTCATCTATCAAAAAATATTATTTTTTATGCAAAAAATATTACTTATTATTGTAAATATAGACATGATTGACCCGTCTAACAGATAAAAATTCATAAGATCATTCAGTTCTCATTCAACGCTAGTTTTATTTCACTTTGAAACTAAAATAAAAATTTATTTTAAAAATAAAACTTTTAAAATTTAACCACTACGTACGTAAGATATCCAAATAAATAACTTGGTCTCTAAAACAAATCATTAGTGTCAAAATATTCATTATCCATATTACTCTTATTTTTACTTGAAATTAAAATTCTGACGATCCATTTTCAATCAAAAAACTAAAAACAATGGTGGTCCATCGATCATTACCTAAATTTTGGAGGATCCACATATCTTACTATTTATTAAGTTTTGGTATAATATAGTCAAAACACTTATTGTCATGACCTGTTGTTGTTTTTTATAAAAAAAATATATTTCAAAATTACACTTTAATCTCTCATGAATTTTCATAATTATATTATAATCCTAATTTAAATATAATCAAATCAAATTACAGTATATAAATTTCAAATTAGAGTATGAAACGTCATTAATTTTTACAATTATGATAGTAGTTATATTTGAATATAGCGATCTACAAAGTGTTATTTTATGTAATTAATGATTAAATTTAGTAAATATTAGCGTTTCAATAATTATTAAAATTATTGATATAATATAATGAATATATTTAAATTTTAAATATTATAAAAAAATAATGTATACAAAATGTTTATATCTTTTGAGATAACAATTAAATTATGATAATAATTTTTTGCTGCTAGATTGACTTTTTTATCTTGTCCGAGTGCAAATTTTACAAATAAAAAATAGAAAAACATATCTAATATATATATATATATATATATATATATCTATATATATATATATTATTGTGTCTATCAAAATTTTAAATAATAAATAAACATTTTTCAAAAGGTTAAAATTTTTGTCATTTATTAAATAGATAAATTTTGATTAAAAATTTTATTTGTTTTTTAGAACATGTTAAAGATATTTATATTGAAGTTCTAATTACAATACATAATAATAATAATAATAATAATAATAATAATAATAGTTATTTATAGTCAATATACTAAAATTCACTATGACACTTTTTTTAAAAGTTGGAAAACATAATATTATGTAAAAATATATATTTTATTTAATATGATAGAGAATTTTGAGGACTAAATATAGAAAAGTACCACTCAAAATTATAACAGAAATTAAATCCTCAATTAAACGAAATAATATAATCAATTGTAGAGATTTAAACGTAGTTTATAGTTTCAAGAGACATCAAATGAAAATTTGAAAATTTTGAATTTTAAAAAAAATTGGAAAGATTTCACATTTAATTACGTATTTATTTTTAAATATTTTATTATGATATATGAATACATTAATACTAATAAATAATTTTTTTTACAACAATTATTTTTCCTCGAACTTTCAAAATATTGAAAAGCTCTGTTTTTATATAAACTAGCCACCGAGGCACACGCGTTGCGTCTGTAATGAATATATAAGACAGATATATTAAACCTTCATGAGTTTACAACACCATGACTGTCAAAAAATTTGTACTTGATCCATAAAAAGCAAGGTATTCCAAAGCTTAAATAAATATGCCAAAATCAATTTGTTACCTCACATGATATAAGTGTTGATCATAAAAAAAATCATATTTTTTGAAGCCTTAATATCATCTAATGTGAACTTCAACATAAAATAAATAGACAAATAGTCAAAAAATTGTCTAAAAAATATGAGAATATCATTAAAATTTCAGATTTTGACATCAGAACTCTGCTAGATCTTTCAAATTTGAGTTTAAAATCTACCAACCAAAATGTAAATTTGTCTGTAAAAATTATAATAAAAAAATGTTTAAGAAGCCCTAATATAATGATTTAGTGAATCTGTTGAGAATATGTGAGAGATTACTTCATAAGATCTTGAAGCTCATAAAAATATATTATCTCACCTGCAAGATCAAAACGAACAAACGAATTTGATATAACCACTAATATAAAGTAACATAATAAATCATAGACCATAAACTAATTCATTGTTAAAAACAAACAAGATGGGGGTGAATAGATCTGATCCGTTGAATTGACTATGTCATTTATACAAATACTTTGTTTGCAACCAATATCCTTCAATTTTTGAGAAAAAAACACAAAGGCAATTCAAAATCAGCAAAAAAATTCAACTTAAACCAACAATCAAAAAATCATAGAAAGTATAGTAGCAATGCCAAAAATGGTTATTCGGGAGGAGTGATAAAGATAGATGATGAGAAATAGATAATCATGGGCAGAGATAAAAACATGGACATAATACATGATTTCACATATAGCTGAACGTTGTTGAAAAGAGATAATGAAATTTATTAACATCCCTCAAATTCTAACGTTGAAACATGTAGCATGTACTTAATGATTATTGTAATTATTTGTACATAATGTTTTTTTTTAAAAAAAAGAAAAAATAGACTTGACATACTCACAATCAATTATTATCTATTAGGTAGGAGTATGTCTTTGAAAATCATGTTTCTTGAATTGAGTACGCCATTTCTTCAAATACTTTGTTCACAACCTGTTAAGAAAAGATTATTCTCAAGAATTTTGGTGTATGACAAAAACAAGTATTCAGCTGCGGTTCGTATATCAGATATGCAGCAATCCAACCGCTCAGAGCTCAAAGCAGTTTCAACCGCTCACTTCAGACCGTTATCAGAACCGGTCATTAAAGAGAACTAGTTATTACTCAAAGACATTCTCTGACCGGCTTAAATACATTCAAGTATTACACCGCTTTGAAGTCAACATATTCTTACATCAGTTCCAAGATTGATCTACATTTAATTATCTTTCCCAGAAAAAGGAAGACCAAGGATAGACCTAAATTTCTGTTGCCCAAAACAGTTTCCTTAAAAGGAACTCCTCAAGAAAAGCGCTTCAGACTTACGCTGAGCAAAAAAAATTTTTAAATGCATCAATAAATGCTCATTAAGGCGACAGCGACACATCTATTCAGGAGGATCAGGTTTACGTTAATTGTCCTTCTCGACCGTTAAGTCATTCGGCTATATCAACAGAGAAGAAGGCAAGTCAGAGACAAGCAAGCATTACTAATCTCTCTCACAGCTGAAAAACTTTTAGCTTGTATACTTGAAGATCTCAGAGCGCTCAAAAGGATTCATACATTCTCTTCGCTCTATCAGCACGCCTTGAACAGAAATACATTCGATCATCTCAGGATCTTTTTTTTTTGTGCTACTCAAACAAAATCACTTTTACATATCAGTAACATGTTGGTTATTTGATTAAATCGTGGTGTCTGGTGAACTAAGTGTTCTTAATATCCAGAAGTGTAAAGTGATCACTAAAAGTTCCAATACAGGCAGTATGATAAGTCCTGGTTGAAGTGGGCTGTTGCAAATATTTTGTAAAGTCAAATTCTTTTAGTGGAAGAGTCCACAAGTAAGAAATCGGCTGAGCAATTAAGCAATGAATCCATGTCCCTCTTTGTTAAGAAATTCAGTAAATTTATGCGCAAAAATCAGTCTCAAATAAATAAACCTTATTTCAAAAAAGATCATACTGAGGATGGTCAGGCCTGTTTTAACTGTGGAAAGAAGGGACATTTTATTGCAGATTGCAACAGGCCAAGGAAGGACGAAAAGAAAAAGGGTGACAGAAGAAGATCTAAAGACAACAAGAAATTCATCAAAAAGAAGAATCAGCGAGTTTTAGTTGCAGAAGAAGACAAAAGCAAGTGGGCTGAATCAGAATCAGAGAAATCCATCTCTGAAGAATCTACAAGTGAAAGCGAAGATGAGACAGTAGAATGTCTCATGGCCAAAGAAGATCAAGAATCTACAGATGAGATGGTATTTGATTTTAACTCTGAAGAATTTACACGAGAAGATCTTGTCACTGCACTACACGACATGGTAAATGAGTTTAAAGGACTATCACAGCAATTCGATGAAGCCAAAGCAGAAAAACAAGACTTGAAAAGCAAGTTGACTCTCTCTAACTGATCGCAGCAAAAAGAGGTTGACAGCTTAAAAGTAAAGTTAAGTCTGCTAGCGGCCAAGAATGATGATCTGCGAAGATTGTTCCATGCCACGTTAAAAGAAAACAAACGGTTGATGAATACTGTCAACACATGGAACAACTCCTCTACTTCTCTTAACAGGATGCACGAAATGCAAAAACCAGCCGGAGACAGAACCGGGCTAGGTTATAGCATAAATGAATGCAACACCTCAGAAGCTTCAACTCAACCATTACTAGAGAAAGACAGTTTAAAATCAATTAAATTTGTCAGATCTAGTACGGTATATGAACATGATAAGCCTGAAGTTCAGGGCACTAAAAATGTGAATCTTGAGAACAATGGTAGGCGGCGTGGTTTGGGTTATGTCGAAGTTCAGAGTGATAAATCCAACCGGTATTGGCACAAACCCAGGCCAAATTCAACTGTTCACAGCGGTTCTCACAGAAGGTCAAGTTCAACTGGATATCACTCAAAAACTAGACTTAACCGTTACTACAACAGCCGACCTGTTCAAAAGAGGTACAGATTGACTGACAGTGACCAAAGGCCGAAACAACATGTATCGCACACACCATCTGATTATGCACCTAATCATGCTCACCTTGGGACACGCCATGAAAAATCCTTTAGGATAATTCAGGTATGGATTCCTAAGGGTCTAATCAATTCAGGACCTAAATAGAAAAGAGTACCAATTTTCTTATTTCAATAATTTCAGGTATTAAAGAAGAAGAACTTGGAAGAATCAACCTGGTTTCTGGATAGCGGATGCTCTAGACACATGACTGAAAATAAAGATCTTTTATCAGAAGTAGTCAACTTCAGAGGACCGACAATCACCTTTGGTGACAATTCTAAAGGTAAAGCTGTGGGTAAAGGTAAGATTATCCACGACAAAATTATTATTAGAGATGTACTTCTTGTGGAAAATCTGTGTTATAACCTGATAAGCATAAGTCAGTTCTGTGACAATGGTTACACCGTGGAATTTCAAAAACATATATGCACTGTCAAAACCACCGCAGGTAATATCATGTTAACTGGTCACAGAGAGCAAAATACATACAAAGTTAAATGGAATGATGAATGTCTCATTGCACCTAATTGTTTCATTGCATTAAATGGAAACAAAAATTGGCTTTGGCATAAGCGTCTCAATCATCTAAATTTCAAATCCATTGCTACTATTAGTAAGCTTAATTTGGTATCAGGATTGCCTAACATTGACACTGCCAAAGATAGAATATGCAATGGGTGTCAACTAGGTAAACAGGTCCACTCAACATTCAAAAACAAGGGAAGAAACTCATCAGCAAGGTGTCTGGAACTTCTTCATATGGATTTGTTTGGACCTATACCGGTAATGAGCTTAGGGGGAAGGAAATACACCCTTGTGGTAATTGATGATTTCTCCAGATTTACATGGGTATCTTTCCTAAGCTCCAAAGATCAAACCGCTGGTCAATTAATCAAGCTGCTCAAAAGACTTCAAAATGAGAAAGGGGTAGCATTTGACAGAATCAGGAGTGACAGAGGAACTGAATTTATGAACCAATACCTGTCATCTTATCTTGAAGATCATGGCATAAAGCATGAGTTGTCAACTGCAAGATCTCCTCAACAAAACGGAGTGACTAAAAGGAGAAACCGCACACTGAAAGAAGCAGCTAGAACCATGCTAGCTGAATCAAGTATCTCACAACGATTTTGGGCTAAAGCTATCAACACAGCTTGTTATACTCAAAACCGGTTCATGATCAATAAGAATCATGAAAATACTCCATATGAAATCTGGACAGGCAAACAGCCTGAAGTCGGATATTTTCGCATATTTGGTTATAAGTGTTTCATTCACATAAATGGTAAGACACATCTTACTGCATTTGATGCAAAAGCTGAAAATGGAATATTTCTGGGATATTCAGCAGTTAACAAAGCATACATAGTTTACAATCAAAAAATTCTCACTGTTGAAGAATCCATACATGTTGTGTTTGATTAATCATCTATATGTCATGATTATAGTAATAGTAGCATGCATGATTTAATAAATAATCTTGAAGCTGCTAACCTTGAAGCTAGCAGTGACGATGAGATAAATCTAAGAAGAACATGTGAAATCATCTCCAAAGAAAATCCAACCGGACAAGAACAAAGTCAACAGATGAATGAACCGGAAGACAATCATCAACCGCCGAATGCACAAATGGAAGAAGAAGCACCGGAACAAGAAGAAGACACTAATCAACCAACTGAGCCAAATCCATATGGACCGTGTCTCCGGTGGAAAAAGGATCATCCACTCGAGCTGGTCATCGGTAACCCTACTGCTCCTCTTAGAACAAGAAATCAAATGATAAATGAATTTATGCATGCTGCTTTTGTCTCCCAGTTAGAACCTAAGAAGATTGATGATGCATTGCTAGACACAAATTGGATAGAGGCTATGCAAGAAGAACTTAATCAGTTTGAAATAAATAGAGTTTGGCATTTAGTCCCTCGACCTAATAATATTCATGTAATTGGAACTAGGTGGGTTTATAGAAACAAGATGAATGAAAGTGGCTTAATCATTAGAAACAATGCTCGATTAGTAGCTCAAGTGTATAGACAGGAGGAAGGAATAGATTTTGATGAATCATTTGCTCCCGTTGCTAGGTTAGAAGCTATTAGAATATTTCTAGCTTTTGCAGCATGTAAGGATTTCAAAGTATATCAAATGGATGTCAAATCTGCATTCTTGAATGTTTTGTTAAATGAGGAAGTTCATGTAGAACAACCACCCGGTTTTGTTAACCACGCTTTCCCTGATCATGTTTACAAACTCAACAAAGCTCTATATGGACTGAAGCAAGCCCCGAGAGCATGGTATGATACTCTAACCAAATTCTTGATTGAACATTGTTTTTCTATTGGAACGGTCGATAAAACCCTGTTTAAATTCTCAAAAAACAAGCATTCACTTTTCGTTCAAATATATGTAGACGATATCATTTTTGGATCAACTAACCCTAAGCTATGTGAAAGATTCTCCAAGATGATGCAAGAATAGTTTGAAATGAATATGATGGGGGAATTGAATTACTTTTTAGGGCTGCAAGTCAAGCAGTCAGAAAATGGTATATTCATTAATCAAGCCAAATACACTCAAGATATGCTAAAGAAATTCGGCATGGAAAATTGCTCCCAAGCTACCACCCAATGAGCTATTCAATCAAACTGGACAAAGACGAAAGGGGAATCTCTGTGGATGCGAAAATGTACAGAGGGTTAATTGGTTCCTTATTATATTTGACCGCAAGCCGACAGGATATTATGTTTGCTGTATGTCTATGTGCATGGTTTCAAGCTAAACCTATGCAATCTCATTTTACCGCTTCTAAACGTATACTTAAATATTTGAAAGGTATTGCTAATGTGGGTCTTTGGTGTCCCAAAGATTCAAGTTTTAATCTTGTAGGTTATTCAGACGCAAATTATGCTGGATGCAAGATTGATCGAAAAAGCACGAGCGGCTCATGTCAATTTTTGGGTGATAGACTAATATCATGGACCAGAAAGAAACAAACGTCAATTTCTAAATCAACTGCTGAAGCTGAATACTTAGCGGCTGGAAATTGTTGCGGTCAGATGCTATGAATACATCAGCAATTAAAATATTATGGAATTCAAGCTACTGAATCTCCTATATTCTGCGACAACACTAGCGCAATAGCTATCACATACAACTCTGTCATGCACTCTCGGACCAAACACATTGATATCAGACACCATTTTATCTGAGAACATGTCTTGAAAAAGGAAATACGTCTGGAATATGTTCATACGGATCAACAGACGGCCGATATTTTCACAAAACCACTACCCAAGGCTAAGTTATCTCATTTTTGTAGGTTTGATTGACTTATCGTGATAAGGATATTTCTTTTTTTTGTTCGGTTTGTTTTGCAGGAAATAAAACGAGAATGTAAAGAAAAATTCAGTAACATAAAATAAAAAATATTTTATTAAAACAGCTTGCATCGTAGATCCCTTATTTCCTCGTCTACCGCCATCGACCATGTGCGCAACCAAGAGGTCAGCTCACCGATGGAGGTACATAAAAAGTCATCTGAGGAAGCAATCTTCCTCAGAATCCTCTGCTCTTCTAAGAGCATGAGGAGGTAAACACCATCATCAGAGAAGACGTATGATGCGTCAGCTACATAAATGAGTCGCTGATATTTCATCAGGAGTGACGTTTCCTTGTCAGTAAGGCCCCGTCCTCCATCAATGGAGGACCAAAGCCCTTCAATCTTTGTCCAGACTGCCAGCGTCTTCTCCAACACGATCTCTTCAAAAGTTGCCTTTCGGGAATCTATCATTGAGGCTATGAATTCCCTCAAAAGATCTGGCTCACTTGAACTGCCTGCCTTCGCCATTTTGATATTTTTTTTTTTGCAACTAACCTATCTACATGTATTTATAGATGAAAGGATCCCTCGCATATGGACAGTCACTAGGAGTTAAAGAGGCTCTCTGTCCAAGCTTTCAACGGTTTATTATCCTGGATTAGTCTTTAATCCACATGCTTAGGGGGAAAAATGGTTAAGTCATTAATTCAATAGACTTCTCAACCATTTCCTCCTAACTACATTACTGATACGGTTCATTTTACTTGGGCAGAATTCCTCCACGTCATTGCGTAAAAATTACTCAATCCTTTTAACTGCTTTTGACTGACGTGACAGCTGTTATTTTTGAAATTACAAAATTACTTATTTTACCGCCGCCCAAGATTTTCAAAATTTACAAAACTTCTCTCCACTAACAGTCCTCCACGTGGACTGACTAGTGCTGAATTCAAACTCTCTCTGTAAATCAAGATAATGGCTGCCTCTATCACTCAGAACACTGTCGCGGTTAACTTCGCATCCATCTTTGCCATGCCCAACAAATCAATGAAATCTATGTTTCGAGATATAGAACACTCTGGGCTTCGCTCATTTCTAGGCTGCAGCTATAAATATTCCGACACACTGCTGAAGGAGTTTTTCGAGTCAGCACATATGAAGAACGACGAAATTATATGTGTCGTCCAAAACAAAAACCTTCTGTTCACACAGAAGATGTTTGCTGAATTGTTCAACCTACCAACTGAAGGAGTGACTGATTTCTCCACACTGCCAAATGGAAATATTGATATCTGTCGCCGTACTTTCTCAGACACAGACTCTCCAATCTCTCATCCAACTTGTCAAAAACGGGACTTAAAGATTGAATTCAGACTTCTGGCAGATATCGTTGCCAAAGGATTTCTCGCCAAAGCTGGAGCTTATGATAAAATCACCATGGAAAAATTTCTTGTTATGGCTATTATCTCCTCCAAATTACGAGTAAACTGGCCTGGTGGCCATGTCAACAAGGAAAATCAATCGCAAGGTTTTGCGGTTCAAATATGTCCATATGCTGACTGATGTCGGGATTCAACCAGTTGATATGATAGATGTTGGCAAAACTAAACTCTTCACCTGGGTGTCGGTTGAAAAATTCATTAAAAAGAATCGGCCGATAGATGAAGTGTTGGTCTCAATCAAGACGGAAGCCGGGGAAGAGTTTGTGAAACAAAAGAAATCATCAAAAATCGGTTTGACCGCCAAGGCAACTAAAACGAAGCTGGTTCTAAAGACCAGCTCTGATGAAGAGTCCACAGATAACGTTCCAGTTGCTCAGGTCTTTATGAAAAAGAGAACTAAACAACCAGCTAAGATCAAGCTGGTCAAGCATCTTTCGGCACCATTGGTTTCTGCCCCAATTCCTGCAATCGCAATCACTAAGCTAAAGGGAATTCAAATTGCAGAACTAGAAATTCAGTCATCTTATTCTGGAATTCCAATCATTTTATCCTCAGATAAAGGCAAACAGGTCTTGATTGAAAATCCACAGCAAAACAATGTAGTTCATACAGCCATAGTACTCGCAAGCGAGCGTGTAAATGAGGCTGTTCAGAAAAAGATCAAGATGTTTGATACATGCGTTCAGTACCGGATGGCTATAACTTTTGATTCGCTACTTAAATCTGGAAAAATAAAGGCAGCCGCTAAACTTCAGCGGTCCATTTTGGAATGGGCAGAAACGGCTGATATTCAAACCGCCCTTCATCGACGAAACTTTCTGGAACTTCAAATGAAGGAAAGCACTCTCCGAATCATTATTCAGCTGAAAAGGCAAAATTTTGATCATGTTAGTCCTACTGCCATGGATGATTCTGCAGTAATATCTCAAATTGAGATGGATGCTTTGGGACTTGCTACGAGAGTCGCTCAGATGCGTCAGGATCTCAATCTTCCAGCTACTGCAGAACAGGGCAAGTTTGATTCTGTGATGCAAATTAATGAAGAATTGAGTTCAGAACAGTTTCAAACCATCCCTTCTAAAAAGAGTTCTTCATCTACATCTCTCGGTACATAACCCTCTTCACCAGTACTTACAATGTCAGCTCAACCGGATGATGAAGAAACCACTGTACCTCCTTCTGAACAACCCAGGTCTGAAGACTTATTAAGCACTGAATTACAGAGCCATCTGATTGACATTGATATTCCATCTAAGTCTCCAACTGTCTCTGTCATGGAGATGTCTACCCAACTGCCTCATCCTGATTTTTCAGCTGCTCAAATTGTTTCTACTGATGAGGCAGAAAAGTTTTTATTCGACTTTGATCAAGTTGTCAATTTTCAGGATCAAACAGTTTTTCCACCAAGCTCTCCCACCAAAAATGATTCAACAATTCTTCAAGAACAATTGTTGACATCTCCAAAAGAAGTACAGGACACCGAGCTGATCACATCTTCACTGCCTGCTCAATCTCCTCCAACCAGTCCTTCATCAACAAAACTGGATCAACCAATTGTAACCAGCACTAAAATCTTGACTTTCACTGATGATATTGATAAAATCATTGAGAACATCACTGTTGAACTTCATGAGCCTGAACAATCAAACATTGCTGAGAAGTGCTCTTCCTCTGAACTGATTCTTCTCAAAGACAGATCACTATCAGAAGAAGGACAACTTGAAGAAGAAGAAGATCTAGAAACAAGTCGTCAACAACAAATTTTGACTAAGTTGAGTACTATGGATCAATCAATTTTGGCTCTCACTCAAAAACAACTTGATCTCCAAGAAGACCTTCGATCAGTCAAGTTGGCTCTCCGAAATGATTTCTCCACCATGGAAACCGGTTTCTCGATCAAGCAAGCTCAGCACAACGCTAAACATATTAACATGTCCCTCGGCCTCTCGGAGCAAATGAACAGTCTTCAGACAAATTTAGAACAACGCCTCGATGCCCAAGGTGCTCAGCTTGTGGAAATCATGACTTTCCTCGTACATGGTGATGTCAAAAAGGGGGAAAGAGAGCGTCAAAAGGCTATTCAAGCTGCTGAAATATCGGTCATGAAGGAATTGCACAAGTTAAAAGAAAAGGGAGATGAGGCGAAAAGTAGTGGAACGAAGTAAAAGGTCCATAGTAACTTTTCTTGCAAATTTACGAATTACAGCCAGTTACTCTGTTAATTGTAATTTCATTCACTTAATGAAATACAATTTTTCTCGCTCTTATATATCTTCGTGTATATCTTAATGTTTCCTGAGCAATACAGCTAAGTTTTGTCATCACCAAAAAGGGAGAAATTGTTAAGAAAAGATTATTCCCAAGAATTTTGGTGTATGACAAAAACAATTATTCAGCTGCGGTTCGTGTATTAGATATGCAGCAGTCCAACCGCTCAGAGCTCAAAGCAGTTTCAACCGCTCACTTCAGACCGATATCAAAACCGATCATTAAAGAGAACTAGTTATTACTCAAAGACATTCTCTGACCGGCTTAAATACATTCAAATATTACACCGCTTTGAAGTCAACATATTATTACATCAGTTCCAAGATTGATCTACATTTAATTATCTTTCCCAGAAAAAGGAAGACCAAGCATAGACCTAAAGTTCTGTTGCCCAAAACAGTTTCCTTAAAAGGAACTCCTCAAGAAAAGCGCTTCAGACTTACGGTGAGCAAAAAAACGTTTAAATGCATCAATAAATGCTCATTAAGGCGACAGCGACACATATATTCAGGAGGATCAGGTTTACGTTAATTGTTCTTCTCGACCGTTAAGTCATTCGGCTATATTAACAGAGAAGAAGGCAAGTCAGAGACAATCAAGCATTACTAATCTTTCTCACAGCTGAAAAACTTTTAGCTTGCATACTTGAAGATCTCATAGCGCTCAAAAAGATTCATACATTCTCTTCGCTCTATCAGCACGCCTTGAACAGAAATACATTCGATCATCTCAGGATTTTTTTTTTGTGCTACTCAAACAAAATCACTTTTACATATCAGTAACTTGTTGGTTATTTGATTAAGTCGTGCTGTCTGGTAAACTAAGTGTTCTTAATATCCAGAAGTGTAAAGTGATCACTAAGAGTTCCAATACAGGCAGTGTGATAAGTCCTGATTGGAGTGGGCTGTTGCAAATATTTTGCAAAGTCAAAGTCTTTTAGTGGAATCATTCCTGAAAGAGAAAGAAGGGGTGACATAGGAGTATTCAATCTCGGAACATCCATAAAAATTCTGTGTCATTTACTTCTCGCAAATTTCATATTGCTCAACTGCATTTTGTTGTCAAGTTTGCTATAGTGTGTGAACTGTCATCCGAGAACTGTGAACCATTTTCCGCACTTATTAGTGGTTCACGTTTTCGACCGTTTGAGAAAGAATTTTTCAACCTCCTGAAAACGGTTGAAAACAAATTATAAAACAAGAAAATTTGAAAGAGTTCATTCACCCCCCCTTTAAACTCTTTCTCGATCCCAACACAACCAGTATCATTCAGGTTTTGAGAAAAAAACACAAAGACAACTCATATTTAGCAAAAAATTCAACTTAAACCAACAAACAAAAAATCATAAATAATATGTTAATTCATTAGGCACTACCCAAGTACTGTTTAAAGTTGATTTAATAAATATAGAAAGTTTAGTACCCATGCCAGAAATGGTTATGCGGGAGACGTGATAAGATAGAAGATGAGAAATAGAGAATCATGGGCAGAGATAAATACATGGACATAATACATGGTGCCACATATAGCTGACTGTGGTTGAACAGAGATAATGGAATTTATCAGCACCCCCCAAATTATAACGTTGAAACATGTAGCATGTATTTTACGATTATCTTTTACTATTTGTACATAATGTTTTTTTTTTTGAAAAAAATTACAATAAATTATTCACATACAATATCTTGAAAGACAAAATAATTAGGACTTTCATCAATTTAAGCTAAAAATCTAACAAAAGAAAGAAAAAACAATTTTCGAGATCTGGCATATTGAGGGAAGGGAGAAAAATGTAAGTTGATGGAAATATAATTACTTAACATGGGTCTTTGAGAAAAACTCTTATTGTTCTTTTGAATTCAGAAGCAACCATATATAAGATTCTCCTAAAAAAGTAACGTATAATATTTGAAAATCAGATAAACTAAAAAAAAAACACCACCAAAAACATCATCTTTATAAAGAACCCAACTTTACATTAAATATTTGTAGCTTGTAAGAAAGAAAGCCATGAGAATCCATTAACCACAATTTTCAAGATCTGGCATATTGAGGGAAGGGAGAAAAAGGTAAGTTGGTGGAAATTTAATTACTTAAAATGGGTCTTTGATAAAAAAATTATTGTTTTGTTGAATTCAGAAGCAACCATACGTAGATGAAATGCAGCTAATTGATGAGAATAAATTGACGGTGCTTATAAAAAAATATAAGAACACCGAATAATGAATATGAAAAAATATTACAGAGTAAATAATTGTACAAAAAATAAAACCTTGATTAGAATAAAGTAATTGGAAATCATTCCTACGGGGAAAATTGAAACTAACATTCATAGGGGAGAAATCGAAACTAACATATAATGAATTTGAGATGTGAAAATGTGATAATCTTTCTTTTGATCTCTGTCCGTGCATTCCCTTTCTTAAAAATTTTTACCCAAATAAACAGCTCTTAACATGTTAAAAAATTCAAAAAGAAAATGATACACATGGTTTCTCTACTTTTGTGTTTGAATAGATACTTTTTAAATTTTTTCGATGAACAAATTAACTGATAAATGTTTGGAAATGGGAGCTTAATGAGAAAACATGAATGTTGGTTTGGGTGTCAGCTGAAAACGGTGTTTTTATTATATAAATTATAATAGGCATACCATGTGGAGTAGTAGATAAATTAGAGGATGTAACCAAAAAAGTCGAATTTCCTGAATTGCATTTTCCAATAATAATTTGTCCGAGTGTGTCAATTCCTGCCTCTCACAACAATGTCCAGAACACACTCAGACCAAAAGTGGAGCACATAAGCAAGCTGGAAGTAAAAGTCTTAACAATTATATTGGAATCGCAGCAAAAGGGACACCTTTAAATTGAGGTGTTCCTTCGAACAGATCCAATAAAGAACTTGATCATATCAAAGGATTTATGAAGTGGGGGACTGATTACTTCCTCAAGACTTTTGACAACACTGCTGATACCATAGATAGAATTGTGACTCAGGTAATGCACAAAGTACTTATTGGCCTTGATATTCTAAAGGATTTGAAGTACTAAGTATATATAGGCGATCCCATGGGACGAACGTTGATCATTACTGTTGGGACTCGCCCAAAAGACATTGATTATGATTAACCAGTTAACCGAATGCCATAGGTGCTCGGATCTTGCCGCTGAAATGGCTACTGCTTTGGCCTCTTCGTCCGTTGTTTTCAGGGACAAAAAGGCGTACTCGGAAAAGATTGTCCATGGTGCCAAAACTCTGCTTAAATTCTCTAGGAGGCAGCATGGTAAATTCAAATGAGGCGAAGGTTTTCTATAATTTCACCGGTTACTGGAGCATTCATGTGCTCATTCTTACCAGATATCTCAAAGTTCAACCGAACAAAAGGTGCAAAAACTTTACTTTCAACACATCAACAATAAAGAATCCTCTAAATTGTCAAATTCAAAAAATTGGCTAAAAAATGAAGGCAAACCAAATAAGATACCTGTTCCAAATTTTTCAGAAACTGATCGGATTTTTGATGTATTCAACGGGCCGGTGTTTTTGTTGTTCTTCACACGACAATTGTGTGTGTCATTTCAGGAATTTTAGTAGAATCTAAAAAACAGACCAGTCGCCACTATTTCTCCGTCCTACAATCACCGATCATTCAATCCAAATTGGAGAAAAAGTAGAATTCAATACCTTTCAGTACGTTTACAAATGTATAGCTCAGCTTCAGGAGACATTGCCCTCTTCCTCGTGCCCATAATCCACAATAACAACCGTTTCCTTCGCATCCTCTTCGAGCACCTATATATGATATGAAGTTCATATTTCAAGAATAAATTTTTCCCACGAAGCCAGAAAATTCGAAGACCAGGTATTGTTTCTTCTTTCTTTAACAAGTGCACGCAGTGATTAATTGGCTGGTTGGAATGATTATTGAGTTGCATTGTTCAAAATTTTCTGTGGAGTAGTTCTTTTCTTTGTCCATGGTGGATGAAATGGAATGATTTTGGTTGAATACAGTGGAATTTATTCAACAGGTTTGATATTTGTATTTCTTGTATGGGTCCTCAGTTTAAACTTAACGGTGGGTTCCTTTCATTGACCTCTTTATTGGTATATTTATTTGTAATTTTGTTTCTTTTTCATTGTTTGTTGTTATTTTGGTTTGGTCTTGGACTTGGGTGGATTCATAAATGGGGCGGTTGGTTACAAAATTAATCAAGAATGGTGTAGAAGGCCGGGAGTGTCGAATAGGCAGGTTGAATTCTTTTTAAAAAAAAAAATTCGAAAAATATTTTGTTTTGCTGGTTAAGACTTAGCAATATCTTCTTAGAATACGTGTCCACTAAACCAATTTGTGACTTGGGCTTGTTGACTCGTTTGTAAAAATGTTGTATCAAATTATAACATTTATTTTATATTTATATCCATGTAAGCTGCATAGATAAACTCTTTGAATATGGAAATGGTACAATTAGTTTTGCCTCTCAATATAAGATCATGAAACTCATTAGGAAGTGTACTGTATATTCTAAACAAGTTCTTAGTCGAATCGACTACTTAAAATAAGGATGAAGTTCAATTGAGGTTGAGATTAACATATATGATGTACACGTCGTATTTCATTGGTAAGAGCATGAATATGTCTATTCATACATATTAGTAATCATTTGATGATGCAATGAATAACCCTCACTCGGATTGTCCAACTGATTATCACTTATTGAGTGAAATATTATGCGGTTATGGTTGTACATCATTAGTCTTTTAATTCGGGACAACGTAGAGGCTCTACGTACTAACATGCAATCTGGTCTGTTTACCGACTCCATTGAAGGTCATCAGGTGACGATGTTGAATGTAGTTTCGAAATATGTAAGACCAAATGTATTCTAGCCGAGGATTCACCGTTTACCTACGGGTGAAGATATCCTATGTGATCTGGTGAGTTAATAGTGCAAAGAGTTTCTGGCAAGAGCAATAAATGTGTTTAAGGGAAATGTGTCTTCCTAGTTGCACATACGATATCACTATTATTACTCAAAGATACATCACATCATTATCGAATTCATATGCAACTCTCGATATATCAATGGTTGCAGATTCGATCGGGATATATGAGTTGAACGGACCATACTGTAAGTTAATAATAACTTAAGGTTGTTGCAGGCACTATCAGTGATACAGAGGGATCATAGGGCGATGCTACCATACGCTCTTACCGTGATCCGGTGGGTGTAATAAGACTTGAGTTCTGACATTCTTGATCAAAGTGTTAATGAAAAGAATGATGCTAATTAGGATAAGCCCGAATAAGAATAAATATTATTCTGAATCACATGAAGTTGTGAACTCACGACTAGCTATATCTCTGAATCATTGAGAGTTCACACAATTATCGGATTCTGTGTTCTTGTCGAGATAGTCAAGTTCAAGGAGTTGAATTTGACGACTTTAGTTTGATGGAAATCAAACAGATTGCTTATAAAGGAGTTTATAAGTGTATTTTATATATTGGAAGTTGTGGAAGTTACCTCAACTGTTAATTAAGTGAGAATAATGGGAATGAGTGTTTTGGTGAAGGAATTACAAAACTAGCAGGGGTAAAAACGGATCAATCTTCAAAATTTTCAATTTTCATTATATGAATAAGATTTGTACCCTTGATACATCATCGCTGTCTAATCGTCGATCAATGTTATAATAAGTTCACAATTATTTATTTAGTAATTTAGAATCTACTAATTAAATAATAATGTTAATAATAGTGATTACTATATGTACATAATTTTCATGGAATATTTTAGAATGATATAAAATTGATTAATTAATTTACTAACAATTAATTAAGAAATTAATAATTGTTATTTTATTTTACATATATGTCTATACATGCACATATGATATATATATATACACACACATATATATAATGCATTATCAAGAGTTGACTTTGCATGATATAAACATGAGAATTTAAATTAATTAATGAATAAGATTAAGATTATGAATCATAAATTCATAATATAAGCGAGATTCTTGATGGAATCAGGATTCAAAGCTTATAAATAAGGTAATATGAAATAACACAATTTTACACAAAATTTTGAAGATCTCCTCCACATAGAAAAATCTGCCATCTAGAATTTTCACAAGAAAATTTTCACGACCAAGCCACCGTAAGATTTTTGATTGGTTTGGTATCCAGCGTTGAATAAGCAAAGGTAAATTAACTAAAACATTTTATGAATTGTTATAAATCATACGATAAAATTTTGAACGAAATTAAAATTTTTAAACTTTTCAGTTTTGAACTAAATTAAAATTTTGGAACTTTTGTTGTGCTTAAGTTCAAGAAAACTGTATTCCAAAATATATGTGCTGGACAAACTTTGTTTAAGCAATATAACTTTGCGGGAGGCCTGAATCAAAGTCTGGTGGAGGCAGAATTAAATGCCTGAAATCAATCGGGATTCGAGGCTGTGTAATCCTCTACGTTCTTCTCTTCTTTTGGTTCGTGAGGAATCTTCTTCTGTAATTCCTAGTCTAAATTCATGTATGTCTACACTATTCGGATTCTGTAGAGAACTGTCCTCAAATTGTACAAATATATTTCTTAGAAAATATACGATTGCTTCAGTGTTTTTACTTTTTAGTCTTCTAGATTCGACAGATCATTACCCGATTGACTGAAAATTCTCTTTACTGTCTAGACTAGAGTTTGTTAAGTTCCTGTGGTAATATGCTAAGATCTCTGTTATTCCTTGAGTCTAGACTCTGGTTTAATCAAATTATTGAACATTTTCACTTAGCTGAATCCACAATTCCCCTTGAGTGTTCTCTTGATTGTCCATAATTTCTCTTTGCCCTTTTCACATTCTTTCCCTTTTGGCCATTGAAACAAAATTTCAATTCCTTAATCTTAAGAGGGTCTCCATATTGCGTTGTAACTTTCAGTTTCAAGAACCCATTTGTTTGTTTTTTTCTCATTTATTGATACTTTTTGTTCTTTTTTCGTTGTTTCTTATTCCCTTAGTTTTTTCTTGTACTTTCTTGAATGAATTAGTTAATGGGTTATTTTGTTTTGTTGCTTTCAATTCCAAGGACTCCTTTTTTATCTGTTTATAATTTAATGTTTGTTTGTTTTTATGGCCGCTGTAAGTTCTTGTTACTGTGTGCCTTTCCCCAAAAAACTTCAGACCAGATGACTGTTATTTAAGACAACATGAGTCCCAAATGCAAAAATGGGCTTGAGATAAATACAAAGTGAAGAGCGTTTCTAAAATCCATAAAATAGTTAGACTGTTACATCCACAAATCAAGAACTCAAATTAGATTGCAAATAGAATAGAAATATTTTCCCAGAGATGATCTATGTGCACAAACCCATAGCCAAATGCTAGTATTTCCCTAGCTAAGCTAGTTACAACTCTCAAAACAAAACAACCTAATGACCATAATAACTCCCTCCCTCGCATATTTATTCCTTCCTTTCTTTCTAGACTCTTGTAAGGATTTATAACTCATGAGCTTGTTTTATCCTAGGCCCACTACACATAGGGCTTGGGCCGTAACACAAACACATCAAATTTGACGTGGACGCACAATCTTGGTCATTGTCAAACTTTTAGAGTATGTTTGGTTTTGTTTTCATTGTTTCCCAGGGTTTTATGACTTTTAGAGTATGTTTGGTTTTGTTCTCACTGTTTCCCAAGGTTTTATGGAAATGTGAATTATCAACTATATATCCATGTTTTTTGCAGGTCTTCGCTGCAGCAGATTTGTTGCATGTCATTCCAATAATAATTTATGCTGAATTAAACAAACTTGTGCTCTACACCAATGGATCGGGTTTTGGATGATTTACTCCACAAAAGGTGCCACCGTCTTGTTTGACTTATAAATTTTGCTTCTCATTATTTTCAAGTTCTTTGATGACCTATCTAGTATACTTTGTGAAGGGGATCAACAAGGGAGGGAGCACTATCTTCGATTATTGACAGCTTTACTGTTAAATGTCGCAGCCAAATTGCTGGAAAAAAGTAAGCAAGTGCACTGCATTCTTGATCGGTTTCTGAATTAGCATTCATTTCAGCACTTTTTGCTTGATGATTCATGAACTTGAACAGCTATATGATTTAATAACGGTGTGCTTCTTTACCTGGATGTTTTAGTGAAGAGACTAACTATGTTCCTTCACAAAAAAAAAACAATTTTTACTTTGCAAGCCTCTCAAGAAAGCCTTGACACCGTATCCAATAGACTTTTGGTGCTCTGTTTCCTTTCTCACTTTGTTAAAGATGCCCATGTGGCTAGTTGTGTACAAAACTTTGTTAAAGATGCCTGTGTGGCTAGTTGTGTAAAAAACTTTGAGATGAATTACTCTTGATCTTCTGCAGCTTTGCGACATTAATGTATAGATGCTTGAACTCTTTCAAGAAGGCGTCTTCCAAAGAGATTGTTTTAGCTTCTCGTGTCCTCGGTTATTCTCCATCCTTAGCAACACATTTTGGTAGAAATTCTCTTTTGAAATAGCAGCTGCTTATACATAATTTAATGCAGGACTCTTGGCAATAACAATAGGTTGTGGGGATAATGCACACGAACTTTACAAGGAGTCAGTTCCCATAATCTCACAAACATTCAGTTCTAGGAATGAAACATTTTTATTATCTGTATGTATGATTCTCAATTATGGATTTGCAGTCTAGAAGTTGAATTACTCATTTTTGTCTCAATATTAATGCTAAAGGAAGTATCCCTCCATCTTCATCTTTTTGTTCATTATTTGAGTTATACTGTTATGTTGTCTGCAGGTGATCGACTGTTTGTCAATCATCACATTTGTTGGTGGAAATGATTTTGAGGAAACTGAAGCTTCCATGCAGATAATGTGGAACTTCATTAATTCGAGACCCATCGAAAATGTATGTGCACCCATGTTTGAATATGTTTAAACTATGACGCACTATTATGCCATAAGATAACATGACATTTCTCAAAATATTTTATTATTGCCAAATGTGGTGCGTGATTCAATAGAGTTACGGTGAACTTTGTCAAGATCATTTGTAAACTTCAGTATGCGGATTCTATTTTGTTAAGATTTGTTAAAATTTGTTGAGACAGAACACAATATTTTAACAATAAAAAACATGAATGCTTGTAATGCCCACTGAAGGTATGATTAGTTTGCTGTAGCTTCAATATTTTTCTCAGTTGTTTATCTCATGTATTGATTGGTGATAACCGAGTGATGTCCATTTGGGAAAAAACTAGTCCAGAGAGAAAGGGAACTATCGACGAGACAAATCCAATTGTGATTCTTATTCATTTTGTTACTTAGTTAAATGCATTCCTAATGAAGGTGCCTCTTAGAGGTCTTGATGACCAGACTGTAATTTAGAAGCTATGACTTATGATTTCTAGACCATATATATTTTACATCATGATTCTACCTGATATTTTCTCGCTGATTCGACATTTCTGAATTTTCTCTTTCATTTCTGTTTTAATCTCAGGTTGTAGAAAGAAAACATTCAGATTCTATTCTGTCTGCAGCCATTTCTGCTTGGTCGATTCTTCTGACGACAGTTAATGGCTGGAACATCAATCACAATCGCTGGAGAGGGTAAAGTAAATGCTCACAAATGATTAAAATTCCAGCATATGATTAGCAGTATATTTAGCAAAGAATACTCGTGTATCTGTGAAGCATTTGCTAATGTTCCCTGCTTGTACCAGAAAAAAATATCATTGCCTAAAAAGCGTATTCTTCAATGTCACTTAACAGGGCAATACGTTTTTTCATGTATCTACTAGAAGTGGAGGATCGATCCATTTCTATGGCAGCTCTGGAAGCCCTGGCTTTAATATGTGAAGTGGGATGTCTTGAGAAATTTGACAGTGATTCTTCTGCTGAAATAGATAAAGAAAAGAACATATCAAATCAGTGTTCCTCTAAGCATGAGTTGCAACAAATTGTATCTAATCACGCCAAGAGACTTGTAAGACTAAGTGCCCTCGACAGTTCAGCTACTAAAATTCTGAAGACGAACTTTTCATGGGACGTTTTGAAAGTTTTGGAGGTATTAATTTATATTCTTCTGCACTGACGGTAAATTCATCTATCAAGTATCTAATTTCTTCAAGCTTTTCAGGAAAGTCGTTTTCATAAAACTACTTTGAAGATTGGTAAACATAGCATGCAGTTACATACACTGTCCCAATTGCTGCAGGTATATACTTTTATATGATCTGCTATTCTTCATGTCTTTGATGCTTAGGCCACTCTAATTTTTTTTTTGTGTGCTTTTCCAGGTCAAATTTCTCAGACATTACCTGGAACGTGGATTCATAACGCACATGCTGGTTCCTTTCATACTTCTTAGTATTGTTTAATACTCTGGTGTGACAATTCTTTGCTTTTATTATATTTAATGATAATAATGTTTATACAGGAAAATGAGTTTCTACATGATGTTTTCAACTTCACACCCAGAAAACAAACAGCAGATGCTGGACTGTACACTTCTGAAAGAGAAGAGGTTCGCCCCCACCCCCCTCTTTTTGGGTACTTTTTGAGTAACATGAAAGAGAGTTACCTTACTTTTTGCATAAGAATTGGTTTATTTATCCGATTTTATTTAAATATAGGTTGTTATCCGGGTTTTTGTGCCTGAACATAGACAAAGTGACTCTGAAGATGACTCGCCAGTAAGTTTCTCAATCTTATCTTAACAGTATCACGTTCTTAAATTTCAACTTTGTTTCATCATATGCTGTTTTCCTGTAAAAATGTATTTGCTGTCACGGATTAGGTGTTATTTTCGAGTTTCTTTCGCTGCGCAGAGAGGTAACAGGCCATTGGACTCAGCTCTCCGCAAAGCAAAGACTCGGTTATTAAACAAGCAGCGGATGCTAAAAGGTTCCACAGCCTCATTCTTTTTCCAATGTCATTGAACTTTGTTGAGATTAAAAATATCGAGGACCAATATTATACAAGCATTCGTGGTTTCCGTTTCCTCAATTAATTTTTCATCCTTTATTGGCATACCATGGGTAAATAGCTCCTACGTAGGTCAAAGCTCAATTTTAGTCAAGCTTAACTCGTTAGTTTTCTTCTAAATTTGAGCCTTTATAATCCAAGCCTTGAGAGCTCCAAGATTGAGTCATCTTGAATCCTTTCATATTTATCGATTCTGATAACTGATTTTAGAAGATTAACCATTACTGACTTGTTTCCTGCTTTTTGAAAAATTGAGTTGTTTTAGCTTGAGCTAACTTGAAAGACGTCCGAGATAAGTTGTCCCAATCGACTGCTAGATCATTTTCTTGTCGAATTCGAATTATAAGATCCCCATGTATCACTTGACAATATTAGGAGCATAATGCGAACATATAATACTAAGAAAGCTTTTTCTGGTTCATCAGGCAATGAACTTGCAATATTCGATGATTAATGTTGGGATGAAGCTGCAGCAGTCTTTGATTCTTAACTCTAGGAGCTGTTGTTTCGGTTCAGTGGCAGACAGTATGGCGGTAGCTAACTATCTTACCTTGAGATCTTGATTGGCTTGCATAATACACAAGCTCGCCTTGATACGATTGTAGACTACTAATTCGACAGCTTTGGGAGTTTTTTTTCTCCCTGTTCCTCATTTGTTTGGCTCGTATTTCGGGCTAATTTCTATGAATTCGCCATGTGTAGTTGGTTAACAAGCACTATGAGAACCCGGAACACTGTGTAGGGCTCTCTAAAAACACACAAAGGTCCCACATGATCTAATGACTCTCGGCCTCGGGTGAAATCACCCTATGATGGAAGCAAATCCAGTATTTGGCCACATTTATCACCAGTTGATTGTGTCAATTTGATTTAGCCATCTTATTTTTTACAATCAAAACATTTTTTTCCCCGATACTTTGAGGACTGCTAGAACTTTCCCATAAAACGTTGAACTTTGTATAAAGCATGATGCTTGCTTCCATATTCTTGGCTGCTTTTTTCCAAGTCTATTTTACCTTGACATGATTTTCTTTGACCAGCTGATTTTTTTCCCCCATTTCTGGAGTACGTCTCGGATTCGACGACTGTTCTCATTATAAAAATAAGTATTTTCAGCGTGTTTATGTCCTCACTTACACACACTTTAGAAAACTTCAAAGGAGATCAATTATCATAGAATTGCTCTAAGTCAAGCACGCTTAACTTCTTATGTGATGAGCTCTCGAAAAGGTAAGGATGTGAGAACGCTGAAAAGACTCGTCTTGGTACAGGGAAGAAAATCGTTGAATTCGGGACGTTAGAGTGTGGGCCGGAAATATTATTTGAGGAATCAGATTTTTGAAAGTGGATTTTATTTAAATTTTCATTAGTAAGGAAATCAGATTTTTGAAATAAATTTAAAACATGTGTCTCTAAAAATGATTGATCTGTGAATGAGAACATGGTACTAGTTAGTGGATTTGATCGCGATTTTCTTGGAATCGAAATCAAATTTGTATTAATAGTTTTGGTTTCAAAATCGAAAGTGTATAGATTCCGGTTTCGACTGAAATCTTGTTGAATCTTAGCCAAAACTATGTGAATTTGTAATAAAAAATTTATAAATTAATATTAAAATTTTAATTTATCTCCCTGAAAAATAAAGTTCTTTGATATTTGTAGACAATTTAATTTAAGTTATTAAGGTATGACTTGATGTAAATTAATTAGATGTATTCATATTTTAACCCTTTGTAATAAAAAAATAAATATTTAATATTTTTTGAAATAGAATTGTTAAATAATTAATTTTAATTTGTTTGATTAACTTATGATGCGTACTTTTGCATCATTGTAAAAAAATAATATTAAAAATACAACAAATATTTCGTACAATAATATTTACAATAATTATATCGTAAGATTTTGTTATCTCTTGAGATTTTGTATTTAATTTATCATGAGATTTTAATAAATAAAAAAAAGTAAGAAATCGCATAATCTTTATGAGTTATCTATTGTGAGACGATTTCACATATCTATTTTCATGTGACGAGTAAACTCGATCCATAATTAAAATAAAAAATAATATTTTTTAGTGTAAAATGTTATATTTTTGAATAATTTGGATTTGGTTAAATATCTGTCTCACAAAATTGGATTTATGAAATTGTATCGCGTGAGTTTTTGTTTATTTTACGGACGAAACTAGAATGATCGAGTTGCTTCTTGCAACAACTCTAACTTTTTCTGTTTTAATAGTGACATTGATTGTCAAAGGAAGAACCTTCACCCAATTCCAAGTGCATTGAAGCCTCTTTCCGACTTTTTAACGAGGTGCGGCATCGGATATTATTGTTTGATCTTTTTCTATATTTCTTGGTTTGCTTTTGCAAGTAGTTTCATTTTCCAAATGTAGGGGCTAAAATTTTGCAATTTTAGATACAAAAATCTCTTGTTTTTATTAAAAAAATAGCAATATATATAGATATATCTTTCTTGATGCAATTTTCGATTAAAAAAATAAAAATTTGGTTCTCATATTTTTTTTAAAAAAAATAAAATACTCAAAAAAGTGTCGATGTTCTTTGCACATTTAGATTGTACATGGGTATTTAATTCTCTTACAGTGTCGATGTTCTTTGCACATTTAGATTGTACATGGGTATTTAATTCTCTTACAATACAAGCAACGTGTCCAAGCACCACGTTAGTCAATTCAACTCCCCTTGCCAAATTCCACGTCTTCCATGGTCAAACAGCCCAAATCTCACGCATGAACCTCATACATTTGAGTGCTTGTTTCATTTGAATCAACACCCGGAAGAACTGCACAGACGTAAGAAATAACCCGAGAGTAGAAAATCTCGATTCTTCAAAGATTCTTTGAAATTTCTAGCAGATGGGGTGTTCCACAAGATCAAAGGTAGAATCTTGCTGGGGATTTTGCTTCTGATTTTCTCAGAATTCGTTGTGGGTCGGTTCGTGGTGGAGAAGAACAGTTTAAGGGTGACTTCACCGGACAGGATAAAGGGTATACATGACAGTGCCATTGGCAACTTCGGGATTCCACAATATGGTGGGAGCTTGGCTGGAACTGCGGTGTATCCAAAAGAGAATAAGAAAGGGTGTAGAAGTTTTGATGATTTTGGGATTTCTTTCAAGGACAAGGCTGGAGCTTTGCCTAACTTTGTTCTTGTTGATCGTGGAGGTATGTACTCTTTTGGAGAAACCCCTTTTTTTGGTGTCTTGTCTAATTTCTCTGTTTCACACTAGATATGATGTTATTCTAATCTGGGATTTGTCATTTGGGTGCCATTTTCTGATAAGATTCTATAATCTACGCTGTATATTATTTTTCTGATCCAATATGGCACTTCTGCTTTTTATAGAAATAATCTAATCTGAGATCTTTCATTTGGATGCGATTTTATTCTATATAATCTACGCTGTATCTTCTTGTATGAAATCAAATCTGGTATATTTACCTCTTTTGGAAATAACTTGATTTGATAGATGGTGGTTGGGTTTGAAGTCGTTCCTTTTGAAGTCTAATTGTTTGTTATGGATACGCTTTCGGTTTATTCTCCCTCATAGCTAAAATAGCCTTGGCAACGGAAACCTGGCTGTTTAGATAGGGCTCAAATTATTTTTTTGATTTACTTTTTTCTACGCGTGATCTTCTCATTAGCAAAAATCACATTGCCGCCTTCCTGAAACAATGCTTCAAAAAAATTAACGCACAGAACCAACTATCCTGATAATTTTTAAAAATTGAAGAGGTCGTATGTCAAAAATGTTAGTCAAACAAAGGTTAAATAGCTAAGTTTATTTTCGGAGATCAGGTACAGGTAGAAGGAGACAGTCTATGACTGATGTGGGAATTGCTTAAAAGTTTGTGGATTTTAGACATAGTCACTGGTAGTGCCAGTTGAGAGGTTTGAAAAAAAGAATAATCATGTTACTTTTAATTGATAATGAAGCTTTTAGCCGGGTCGGAGTCTGATCTTATTGTTTCATCTGGGTGTCATGGTTGCTGATAGTAATCACAACATTGATTTTTGAATCTTTATATTATATTTAGCAACTTTTGTAACTACGGGAAGTGCTAAAAAAGCTTAGAGAATTATGATTTATCTGTTTGATTTTCTGTAAGAGGTTGACTCCGTTAATAATTTGGCTCCATGCCGCAGATTGCTTTTTTGCTTTAAAGGTTTGGAATGCTCAGAATGCCGGTGCAGCTGCAGTTCTAGTTGCTGATAACATTGATGAACCATTGATAACCATGAACTCACCTGAAGAAGCTGGTGCATCCGCAAAATATATTTCGAACATAACAATACCGTCTGCGCTGATCGATAAAAGTTTTGGTGAGAATTTAAAGAATGCAATCAGCAGCGGCGACATGGTGAACGTGAATCTTGACTGGAGAGAAGCTGTTCCCCATCCAGACGATCGAGTGGAATATGAACTGTGGACTAACAGCAACGATGATTGTGGAGTTAAGTGTGATATGATGATCGAGTTTGTGAAGGATTTTAAGGGTGTGGCTCAAGTCCTTGAAAAAGGTGGTTACACTAAATTTACGCCTCATTATATAACTTGGTATTGTCCTCAGGCGTTCACAATAAGTAGGCAGTGTAAGTCTCAGTGCATCAACCAAGGACGATATTGTGCTCCAGATCCTGAACAAGATTTTAGCTCTGGTTATGAAGGAAAAGACGTTGTTCTTGAAAACTTGAGACAGCTATGTGTGTTTAGATTGGCCAATGAGACCCAAAAGCCGTGGTTATGGTGGAACTATGTTAATGATTTCCAAATTAGATGCCCCATGAAGGAAAAAAAATACAACAAGGAATGTGCTGACAGTGTTATCAGCTCATTAGGTAAACGTACATGTGTTTCATCACAAATTATCTGTCTTCATGTCATGTTTATTTTGTTCCATTTTTGGTGCATACCAGGGCTTGATCTTAAAAAGATTGAAAAATGCATGGGTGACTCTAATGCTGATTCGGACAATCCTGTTTTAAAAGAAGAGCAAGATGCTCAAGTACGTTATATCTTGATGCTATGTTTGTCTGTGATGATAATCATGTAAAATGTCTGAGAAGTAAAAGTTCTATAGGTTGGAAAAGGGTCCCGTGGTGATGTAACCATATTGCCTACCCTAATGGTGAATGATCGGCAATATCGAGGTCTGTTTCTTGGGTAACATAAGTTCCATAATCCATCAATCAATCTAGGTACTATCTTATCCAATGTGTTTATATTTCAGGTAAACTGGAGAAAGGCGCAGTTTTGAAGGCTATATGTTCCGGTTTCGAGGAGACTACAGAGCCGTCTGTTTGTTTGAGTGGTGGTAAGTTAATCCAATTGATCGACGACTTTAGATCAATCAATTGTTTATAACAAGAAATTGAAGCTGATGTTGTCTTGCCTGCAGATGTTGAAACAAATGAGTGCTTAGATAATAATGGTGGCTGCTGGCAAGACAAGACGTCTAATTTTACTGCTTGCAAGGTTCTTTCTGCTTTAATTTATGGATTTTTATCTAGCTTCTTCAACTTCTTCTGATAATATTTGTGTATGCATATTTAGGACACATTTCGAGGAAGGGTGTGTGAATGCCCTATCGTGAATGGTGTGCAGTTTAAGGGTGATGGCTACAACTCTTGCGTTGGTATGTTTAATGATATAATTTAATTTTCAGTTTGTTCGTTTGAGTGGTGGGTAGTTTCTGCGAAAGATGTGAAAAGGCCTACTGGAAATAGTTATTTGTAGGAGTACCTTGTGACTTTGTATTAATTTGTTATGCTTGTTTTAGCGTGTTTATTGTTGATTATTATATCTCATCTTATCTTTAGAATAGAAAGATTAATATAAATTTTGTTTCTTTCTTTCACAAACATTTTGACCCCCGAGGTACAGTAATTTAACTTGATCTGATTTTTTTGTATGCAGCAAGTGGCCCTGGGAGGTGCAAGTTGGGCAATGGAGGCTGTTGGCACGAAAACAGAAATGGAATCACTTTCTCTGCTTGTGTGGTTAGTGATTCTTTTTAAGTTTCTCTTCATCTTTTTTCCGAGCTAAAACTTGAATAAAATGGAAATTATTGTATATTTTGATGTCAGGATAACGAGGATGGAAAATGCGCGTGTCCTTCAGGGTTTAAAGGAGATGGTGTTAAAAGCTGTGAAGGTAAGAAATATATGTGTTTCACTTTTTTTAAACTTAGATCCATCCAGAATAATAAAATTATTTTGGTAACTTTTTGAATACCATATTATAATTGTTGCTAGACACATTTCCATCCCATATCATTCTCAGCTTAGTTTTTACCATATACCACACCCGTGGTTGACGTCATGCGGTAACACCATGATACGAACATGAGGCAGCATTGGTAAAAGTTTAAGGATTATATCTCTACCCTTAAATGGTAGTTACAATAGTTAGTTAGTTGCAACCAATCTATATATATATATACCTATAAAAGTGTGTATAAAGAGCATTGTTTTCAATTGTGCAATGACAAAATTAACCTTCTATACACACTTCAAGAATAGAATGTAACTCGTATATTAATTTTATCAAATTATTCATCTTTATACCACATTTAAATGTTTTATCTTTTTAATTTTCTCTCTACATATTTTTTTCCAATGATTTTATTGTAATTTTGTAATTATATTTCTAGTGCAATTTCTAATTAAGTAATAAATTATAGTATCACAAAAAGATATATAAAAGTTTATTTCTTTTGTTATATTTCAAATTTTAATGGTAAAAATCATACCAATGGTTTAAAATTTATATTTAATAATTATTATATGAGTTGATTTGATATTTACCAGTATAATCTTATTTGAATGTGCATTTCTTTACATATGTTAGATTTATTTATTATTTTAAAACTTATTTGACAAGAAATTAATAGTCATCAATGTTAGTCTACGAAAGATCGATATATAGAATTTATTATCCATGATATAGAATTGTAAAAATAAAAAGTAAAAAAATTCTTTAGAAGGTTAAATTAAATATTATGAGTTATTACTATCAATATTACTATTTCATTTGTTTTAATATTGTTTTTATGAGTTAGTCACATTGATTTTAAATTGATATTTATTTGTTTTTAGTATGCTTCACTTTTGTAGATTATGATTTATACATTGATAAAATCCATAATTTGGTTGATTTTTAGGTTATTATGCTTTATACGTGGTGTTTAAATATATAATTTTTTTAAAAAATTGTTTCAATTCATTTTGTTCTATATATTATGTTCATTACAATTTATTATATAACATAAAATCAACAGCTTGAATTTTAATTTAGGAAACAATTTTTAAAGTAAGATATATAAGTTCTTATAAATCATTTAATATGATAAGAAATTAAGCTAGATAAATAACAAAATTATTCAAATTGTTTTTTAGAAAATCAATTTTTTTTAAAATTTTTATAATATAATTGATATTATAGCGTGCAAAAGTAAGAGTTTTATCAACAAGGAAACCTCACATTATCTAGAAATGAAAAACCATAATTAAATATTCAAAATCATATCAACAAGGAAAAATTGATAAATAAATTTAATACGGAAATTTGAAGTAGAAGACATTAACCCATACCCGATCGTAGTTTTGAAATCGATGGGGAATCTTTCACGTGAGCTTCTATAGATGATGATGAGCCAGCCAAATATAAAGAGATAATTACTTCAACAAATTCGTAAGAGTGGATAGCTGGTATGAACGATGAAATTAGCTCAATGGCTAAGAATCATGTCTGGGAGCTAGTTGAATAAAAGGGATACAAGAGACTTGGTTGTATTCATTCAAAAATTGCATAATAAAAATTCTCTCTCAATTCCCTTTGAAATTCTCTTGTTCTTCTTTGTTCTTCGTCCTCATTCTTAGCAGTCCGGCTGACTCGAACTAGCCAACCTATCAATTGGTGCTCTTGTTGATTCCATCCTATGGCAGACAACACGAGTCAAGCAAAACTCGATGAAATTCTTGCCAAACTCACGTCATTACACGTAACTCAAATGCTCTTGATCGATAAGCAGAGTACCAGTATGGATTTGATTACTGATTCGATAAAGAAATTTACAGATGGCTTAGTGTAATCTGAATTCATTTGCCGACAGTCTACCATCTTCTCCGATAAACCTTAATTTTTGCAGCAGTGGAATCCCAAATTGAGTGTGCAAACTACTCAACTTGATTCCATGCCCTTAAAAGTGCCTTGCTAGTCGCTTCTGAGGTGACAATTCCACAGCTTGGATTGCTTACATACAAAGGTACTTTGATCATTATAATACTCTGGATTCCCGACGATTGAAAAATGCTTCATTTTATTTGGATGGTATTGCATTAATTGGTATGATTGGATGAGCTGCAACCCTTTCATTTCTTGTTGGAAGGAATTTTTGGTAGCATTAGAAACGATATTTGGTCCTTATGGCCCCATTTTTGGCAACATCAACAAGGTGTTCGAAGAAAAACACCAAGGGGGATAGGGGAGGCGCAGGGAACAGGTATGAATATCCTGCCTTTGGGCTTGAGGAGAAGAAGAGTGCTGGTAATTTTCAGAAAGTTACTAAAGTTGTGCATGAGAAACCTGCTGATTTTTTGTTTGGTGAGTTGGCCGACAGTTCCAAAAGTGACAATGATAATGCAATTAATTCCAAGACAAGTGACTCCTTTTCCATGGGAGCTGAATTAGTTTCTAACTACAATAAGTATCAGATTTTTCTTGACGAAGATACAAGTGGATTCATAGGAGCACCTGCCCTATCTGTCCAGTATAATGATGCTTCTATTGATTATGGAAAAATTATCAAGATTTCTGATTGGAATTCACTAACTGAGAGAGAGTTAACTAGCGTGGCAACCACCAACACTCAAGTTCCGACCTACATCTTCACACAAAACCCAGGCTTAATGCATCAATTGGTGGGGGAGAGGAAAGGGTTGTTTGCAGAATATTTCAAGCAAGATGTCGAGGATGAGGGCGTGCTGCTGGTCAAAGAGCACTGGCAAGATAGTGATGGATTGAGAGAAACACTGAGAAAGGTTGAAAGTGTTGCTCTTGAGGGAGTCGCTTACACCGGACAGAGTTCAAAACAGGCGCTGCATATCATCAGAGTGACGTCCAATTTGGTGGAAAAAACCTTGGTAATAGGGACTGAAATAAGAATGACACTGGAGCAGAGCATCAATTTGCTAGAAATTAAGTATGTTGATGAGGAGGGGCCGCAGATCTTCTGGGTCAAATGGATTAGAAAGGAAGTTCCTTACATGAATTGGGGGTGGTGTCAGGTAGGATTATTTCACAGGTACAGTGGTCGTAAAGCCTTGCATGATGGTTTAATGGGGTTCATAGAAAATTTTCTGGTTTCAGTTGCTGAGTTTGAAGGTCCAGAATATGTTCCAATATTCCAATTTCCAGCGGCTTCAATTGTAAATCAACGGCTTCAATTGTAAATCAAGTGGTGTCCACTCTTCTTATCATTTTTAAATACCCGAAAATAAAATAACACAAAAGAAATTCATACGTTGATCGCTCAAATATTGGTTCAGAGGGACGGGTGCCGTTGGAAGAAATTGGTTTCTTTCATGGCACATGTCCAGCTTTCACCTTGAGGACAAGGTATTTTCTGAACGAGTGGATAATGATACGAACATAAGGCAACGTTGGCAGTGGCGGAGCCAGGAATCCGAGTATACCCGGGCTAGAATTTTAAACTCTAAATCCTTTAATATTTTAAATTGATCTACCCGGGCTAATATCAAATTTATCCAAAATTATAAAAAATTACATAAAAATTTTTAAAAAAAATTTTGGAACACTCGGGCTACAGCCCGGGTGAATGATAGTGTGCCTCCGCCCCTTAACGTTGGTAAAAGTTCAAGGATTATATATCTCCTCTTAAATGGTAGTTACAATAGTTAGTTAGTTACAACCAATTGTATAAAAGAGATATAAGATACTTGATTGTATTCATTCAATATATGCATAATAAGAATTCCCTCTCGATTCCCATTGAAATTATCTCGTTCTTCATGCTTATTTTTAGGAGTCAGGTCGAATTAGCCATCCTATCACACCGTTACCAAGTTGAGGGAACATAGAAGAGGAATTACGCATAATATCGAGTTACCAATTCAGAAAACGTGTGAATTGGTTACTCTTTATCTTTTGCATCAAGAATGTGAATGTGTAGCTAAACGATCAAGTGCTATTTGTTCCTAGATGCAGTTTGCTTGTTTAACTTTTGTTCTCATATATTTCATCTCTTTTAACACACAGATATTGACGAATGCCTGGAGAAGAAAGCTTGTCAATGCCCTGAATGCAGCTGCAAGAATACGTGGGGAAGTTACGAATGCACTTGTGGCAAAGATCTTTTGTATATCAGGGACCATGATACCTGCATAAGTTAGTTCACTCCTAAATGTTTTGTTGTTTGTATGTATGGGTACATTCATAAATCTTCGGAGTTATTTCTATGATGTTTCTTGTACAGGTAAGAGGGCTACTGGTGGGAAGTTTTCCTGGGTGGCCGTTTGGCTTATTTTGATTGCATTGGCCATGGCTGCCGGTGGAGCATATCTTGTTTACCGATATAGGTGGAGGGTAAGTTTTCTACGCTTAAATGCTGTCTTTCCTTGCATGCAAACTGCCAAAAAGAAAGGAGTTTGTTTGAGAGCAACGACAATAATAGGCACTTATATTTGTTTCATCAACATGTTCTACAAATTATTAGAGCCCTACGACATTTTTTATCCACATGTATCGACTTATCATCTCTATATTATGCATTCTCTATCATCTCATCTCACGAACCGAACCATGTCTAGAAAACTTACTACTAAGCTCAATACCAAGTCCAAAGTGGAGGTAAGGAGGAAACTGAAGGGTTAACCGTATCAGTAGAGTCTGCAAGTTTACAAGAACACTCGCACACTATATCATTTCTAAGCCATCCACTGGAAGATCCATTTTCTTACATCTTACCATTTCTTTTTCTGTGCGCCCATTTTCAGTCGTATATGGACTCGGAGGTAAGGGCTATAATGGCGCAATACATGCCTCTAGACAGCCAGCACGAAATTCCAAGTCACCAAAAATGAAGGCAGTGCTTGGAAATGAAACTGACTTGGATCTTTTTCTGGACAATGGTGATACACCGGGCGCGACTTGCTGTCCCGAAACCGAGGTTTTGAAGGTAGATACATACACAAGACGAGAATTGTCCTAATCTCTGCATTTCTTTCAATGCACAATGTATGGGTGTTGATCACATTTATTCTTTTAGTAATATAGATAAAACAACAAAGCTTTCAACTCTATTAGTAGATATACGTACATTAAAAATTTATTATGTGTTTTTAGTCAAATACTAATGCTTCTTCGTATTATTAAAAAATTAAAATAGAATTATACATTAAATTTATAGATGAAGTATTGTATTTCGTTAAATTCAAGCCTTTTCTTGTTGGATATAATTTTATATATATATTATGCATGCTAATTATAAATTAAATTACACTTTTTGTAGGTGCTACGTATTTATATATATATATATATATATATATATACACACACATATATATACATATATATATTTAAATTTAAAGTATTAAAAATTGATTTTGGAAAAAATAACATTGATTTTTGGATCTATATATATTTAATAATTTTGTCTCATATATATTTGTTACTGAATTACAATATTTAGAGTGACTTGAAATTATAGCCAAAACTTAATTGCTAAATAAACATTAAATAACATATTACGGCCATTATTTTGATTGTGGTTGAAATCCTTCGTCTGTCTGTCGATCGATTTCTACTCGATTATTGTGTTGATAGACAAATTAATTCATACTAAATTGTCTTAAATAAATTCATACTAATTAATATTTACTACATTTACGAAACTTCACAAATTTTCTCTTGCTTGCTTTTATAAATTTATTATTCTTGCTTTACTTAAATATCTTTATTTGTTCACAAAACAAAATAATGGGAAAATGCGTAAATTAAAGAGAAAAAAGAAGTTCATAGAGGTTGGAGAGGTACACGTCCTCTCGATCTTGATAATCATGCTAGATTGCATATATAACACAGTTGCATGTTTTTTTAGACCAATTCATAGATTTTATATACATGAGACAGGTCGATGGCATAATGGCCGAAGCCATCTCCACGACTCCTTATTAGTTGGCTCTAAACTATCCGATCAATCCCTGTAACACAACACCTCCTCTCTGATTATAACCGAAGCTCATGGAGGATGATGTCCACAGAAGACTCTTTGCAACTTAAATTAAATAAATTACAACTCAATAATCTTTTATTAGATAAATACTAGTGCCCATCGCATGCATGTGTATATTATAAATTACATTAAAATTTTAAACTTTTAAAATGTTATTTTATAATAGTTTTTTGTTATTATAAATTGGATATATATATATATATATATATATATATACTATATTATTAAGTATGAAGACATGATAATAACTACCTAGAGAGGACATCAATTTTTTCTTCCAATTTTAGCCTTATATGATACTAATATTACACTTTTGTTTTTTGTTTTTTTTTTTCAATTTCAACACACTTTTATTTTTATTTTTTTTATTTCAACAATTCAAATATCAATTTAGTCCCTCCATAATTTGTCAAATTTCACTTTAGTCCATCGATAATGATAAAAAATATTGTACACACACGCATCGTGTGTGCAGAGTAACTATATATATATATATATATAATGCATACAAATTATAAATGAAATTAGACTTTTTGTAGGAATCGCATATTGAATATAGTAAAAAACTTGTGTGAGACGGTCTCATGGGTCGTATTTTGTAAGACAGATCTCTTATTTGGGTCATCTATGAAAAGATATTATTTTTTATGTTAAGAGTATTACTTTTTATTGTGAATATCAATAAAATTGACGAGTTTCACAGATAAAAATTCGTGAGACCATCTAACAAGAGACCTACTCTTGAATATATTTAGAGTTGAAGTATTGAAATTGGTTTTTAAAAAATAACAATCTACCAAAACATTACTTGAATATAGATTTGTTACCATTTTTTTTACGGAAGATAAACTTTTTCCCTTATAATATTTACAGTATTTATAGCAATAACAATAATGAATATCTGTATTGTAACTATTTTAATTAAATAATAGTAATTATATTAATAATATTAAATACATCTTAATTACAATTCACAGTACTAATTCAACATGATTAATATATTAATGTAACCAAAAGATTTTTTTATTAAAATTATAATTAATGCTTGAAAAAAATTTATCTGCCTTGCTAAAATTTCTACAAATATATATTTGGTATAAAATATCTCAAATATCATAATCATTGTACAGAGCTGATTTGAGTTTTGCATCATCACACCAAAAAGGATAAAAAAAAAATCGATATGGATTACAACGGAAGACTTGTTAATGTAAACCAGCAGCCCTGATATGACGATCATTGCACAATCAAGAGTACGTGTACAGAGTAATCCAAGGCATTTTCGGGTTTTCTTGTTTACCTAAATCCGGAGGGGGATGCCTGAGGACCAACCGCGGCTGCTCTTCTCATTGCCAACAATTCGTCATAGTTCTGATGACGACAGAAAGAGTTAAATAAACCAAAATGTGCCAAGGCGAGAGTGTTAAAAGTAGACATTTGACATATTGTAGAAAGAAATACCCGTTTCTCAAATGCAGCATCTTCAGAGTCGATGATCTTGTCAGCAATGCCATAGTTGATAGCCTCCTGCGCTCGGAAATACTTTGGGCGTTGGATGTCCTTCTCAAGTTCTTCTTTTGGCTTTCCAATCCCCTTGGCTAAAAGCTCGAGGTAGGATTCTGTGTTTGCGTCTAGCTCTTTGGCCTAAGGCAGTGCAGAGGATATAAACGTGATGTGAACAGAGACTATGACGTAAATATAGGCATTAGAGAGAGAGTGAGACCTTAAGCCACATATCTATGACGGATCCACTTGATTTGCTGACTTTAGGAAGATATAATTTTGCTGCAGAATACAAATTAAAACAGTAAACAGCCAAACAATGGATTGAAAGTGTGAGGAAATTCAAATGAAAACAGTAAACAGCCAAACAACGGATAGAAAGTGTGAACAAATTTCCCTTTGGTTTGATATCTAAGATATAACTCAGGCCTTTTCAGGGTAAAATGTAGAAGCTGCTTTCCGAACAAAAATTGCTCTTCGTATCCTTTTTTATTGTGAAACTAAGTGAATAAATTGTTCTTGGTATCTTAAGACCATAAACCTTTAATACCGGACAAAAAAGGATTCTTCAGCATGCCCTAAAGAAATTTTTGACACCACAGAACAAAAAGCCCAAACTGAAATTTAAATTACGCTGTAGCACGACTTGGCTCAAATCTTCTGAATAAAAGTTCATAGAGACAAAAGTTCTTCTGTTGAAGGAAGAACTGGTGTGCAAGATTTATGGCTCTGACCCCTTACTGAATCAATGCCCCTAAACAACCAAGTCCAAGCAAATATTACATTACGTAGATCAGTAGATGACTGGAGAAAATTTCTCTTTGGACCAACGAAGAAAGCATACACATCACGTGTGGCAAAATGTTCTAATATCTAAAAGAAAATATTATGTTACAACATCATACAGCAATCTATAATAAATTAAAAAAATGATAAAGTGAAATTAAATAACAAATTTTTTAAGTCTAGTGACTTATATTAAGTAAAATGAAAAAATAGACAAATTATCTTAACAAATGTAGTAACATTAAACTTTCATGCTTGAACTATTCACAAAAATCATACACAATAAACAAATTATTGAAAAAAGAAATGCACTGCATCTCGTACATCACAATACAGCGGCAAATTATGGCGCTAAAGTTTAAAATAATTCGTAATTGAAATTTTTATAAATTATGTAGGGATATTTTTGGCATTGTACCTTTAATACATCAAATAATTTTTCTACCTCATAACGTTTAGCAAACAATAACAGATAACAATAGTAGATAAATGTGTAAAGATATCATATTTCCAAAACTACAAAATACAACATTCTCTTTTGGTTGATGTTAAGCCATTTTCGGTATTGCACATTTGGAGCCCCAAAACCATTTGCATGAGGTATTCTCCCTTAATAATTAGAGAGAGATGCTAAAAGATGAGTCAAAATGCGTGTATTCACTAATTAATTCAAATGTGCTAGCCATAGTATCATAAATTGAATATCAATATTTGAAATAAAGCTAAGTAGGACGAAAGTGAACAAAGTCTTACTGGATGAATTCGGTTGTAATGCTCGATATCCTTTTGCTCCAAGAGATAAAAGCATCGCTGCTTGACCATATGCCATTCCACAGTTTACGGTATAGACATCTGCTTTACAGTACTGTAAATGCAAGGAAAAAAGGTTGGGCTGGAAGTTAAAAAGCTATCAGAAACCAAAACATCAAGGCGGTATATGTGTAGATAGGCTAATCTTAATAATATGTTTTTGTTTCATCTCATGATTATTGTAATGTATTTCAAATACAAGATGTGAATCAACTCAGATCTTTTTTCTTTTACTTCACTTAAGTTTTCAATACATTTCATAAATCAATGAATTAAATTCTATGCCATATGCCATACTCAGGGGCTTACTGCCATGGTGTCAGCAATTGCGTAGGCCTCAGTTTCTGATCCAACAGTTTCCATCTTTTCATCCTATGTGAACATACAGGGGCATCAGATGTTGATTAAACATATGCATAAGATGGACAATTAGGATAAACTTGTATATTGATTCAAACAAAATGCAATTAGTTGTAATATGGATCGCAGGAGAAAGATTAAATAACAAAGAGAGAAAAAATGAGTGCATACTGCATAGATTAAAAGATCACCTGGGTTCCTGATGAATTGATGTATAGATAAATTGGCTTTGTTGGGCTGTCATAATCTAACCACATAAACTGTGCAACGATAAGCTCGGTAACAGCAGGTACAATCTGCAAATCGAAGAATACCATGACATGAATAAAAAAGCAAAATGAAAAAGAAATGAAAAAAAAAAAGAATAGAAGAAAAGGCGATAATAGAAACAGATGATATACTGGCATGCCCAGATACACAATTCGAGCATCTAAAAGTAACGAAGGCAAGTCAGGAGGAGCAGTTCTAGGCCTTCCAGATCCTCTACCACCTCCACGGTACATGCTGACAGACATGCTGTATTTTGAGGGACCTCTTTCATCAGTACCACTCAAACTCCACATTCCGCCATTATTCAAATAATTGCAGGCTGATGAAATACTTTCCTGAAGCACAATGACAATCAAACATCTTCCATTAAAATAATATTCTCAGCTGACAAAAAAATATAACTTTTTAGTGCGCAGAGATATTGCAATAGAGATTTTTCCATTCAAATTATCATCTTGATGCTTACTATCTGAATAAGAGAAAAATGTATCTAAACCATAGTTAATCCCAATAAGAAGGCCCGTACCCAAAAAAACAGAAACAAATTTCCATCCATTTTCATGAATAAACTTAGCCAATTGCTCACTGTTAAAACTTGGAAAAGATGAAAATCTTGAAAAGAATCAGACCTCCGTGACTTTTTCAGCCTGCCGGCGGACAGGACTATCTTCGGTCATGAACATGTCCATCTGTGAAGTTGTGAGGCCATAAAGATACTGAGGTGTGTTTTTGTAATTCTCCATCACTACAGAGTACAGCATAGGTGGCAGATTAATATCCAGCTAAATAACAAAATGAGAAACAATTTTAAAGATAAACCAGAAATGAGAAAACGAGCAACCTCCCATAATTTATGTTCCCTACAATCTTAAACTACTAGTAACCCTATCTGATAGTCCAAATCAGAGCCATTGCCATACATTCTAACAAGAAAACATTCAAATACAGAGTCCTACTTCTGTTCCAACTGAAAAGAAACCAGATCGAGTAATAAAATTTTCCATAGACAAACCTAGTAGAGCACAAATCATGCGAGCCCATCAACAGAAACATCGCAACATACTTTCGAAAACCTATCTTTTGTTCAGTTTAATTTTCACTTATTATACAAAAACACAGTTTTTTCATCCAAAGAAAAACATCTTTACATTATTATTCAAATATCTGAGAGAACTAAGTCGGCATACACCATAAACAAGAAAAACAAAGGACCAACAAATTTCACAAAGATGGTAGCTAAATCCCAAAATCCCAACAACAGTTACACACCGAAATCCTTAAAAAGGGCAAAAGGATAAATGTTCCTCACATCCATCCTTGATATTTTCTTGTCTGAACTGTTTAGGTATGTGGTCGTACGATTTCTGCGCCACCGGGGACATGAACCCGCATCTCCTCGAGGCGGCCCTTCTTGGCTTGGCAGCGAATACGACCTTCGAATTACGCAGAAAAGAGGCAGCACAGTTGCTAAACAAATCTCGATTTTCGATGGCTGTGGATGAAATAGGGGACATCAGTACAGAAGATGAAGCAGCCATGAGAAACTCAGTATGAATCCAATTTTCAAGAAAATATTTTGCTAGTTTGAGGAGAGGGGAGGTTGGATGATACAAATCAGTTGCTTCGGCAAACTATTGGGCCTGACTCTACTTTTATTGGGCTGCTTTTGCACTTCATTAAATGGGCTGGATTAATTGGTTTAGGCCACAATTTGGTGACCCGAAATGCTAAATGGGCAAATTGCACGGGTTCGAGGAGGCATCCATTAACTCAACGATGGTTAATAAAATCGAAAAACGATGTGCTAATGTATTCCAAATTCTCATAAAGCATTATTATTCATTAAAATTTTCAAGTAGAATATTTGATTAACCAATACATGATCGGATTATTTAAAATATCCAGATGGCTAGACAATGTTAATTCTTTTTTAAAAAATTATTTATAATCTTATTTGAGTATTTTTTTTAATGAATAGGTATCAAGGTCTCAACTATATATATATATCGGTGAGACGGGATGAGCCAATCAATATTTAGAATAGACAATAATACTTTTGGCATAAAAGTAATATTTTTTCATGTGCCAGTTGGGTAGAAAATTTGGATCACAAAATTGAACCATGAAACGATCTTACATAAGTTTTTGCGTTTTTTATTCACGGCTTCTTGTAAATTTACAAAAAATGAATAATGTCGATGACTTATAACTCATGTAACATCAATGTCTCATCATTAGACTAGGTCTCAAGTACATGACCGGATTATACACACACATACACATATATATACATATATTTACATATATATGTACATGGTTTTCTTTTGAAACTTAAAGTTTTTAGTTCCAAAAGGAAAAAATCTTGTTAGTGGATACATGGCTTTCCCCAATAAGGAAGTTTCTTGGCTTACAAGTTTAATATAATTATCATGACCTGAGATAATTAACCGCATGCATGCATACCCAATTTTAATTAGAAACCACTTATTGCATTTTATCACTAAACACAATTCATACAAAATCGTGAGATTCAATTATTTGTCTTATTTCATATATGTTTTCCATCTATAATCGCTAGCAAATAAATAGTAAAAATATTTCAATTTTTAAACGTAAGAGTCCTATAAATAGAAATAATTGAAGTTGATCCCATTCTTGAAAACCCTTCCTGATTTTCTTGAATTCTTTTCGCATTCCCTAATCTTCCAGGCAGTGTTGTTTGGATACATATGGCGTCTCGCCAAGAATCTGATTCTTTTTCCTCCTTGATTCTGGCGGCAGCACCACCACCACCCATGGTGGCTCCCAATTTGGAAGAGTTTAGAGATCAACCGTGTTTGTCGAGGAAAGCCCGGCGCACGGCGCATGGACATCGTCGCAACTGCGATTATTATACTGAAGAAGAACTTGAAACGGCTGATGCCCTAATATTGCTCTCACTCAGTCGTGGTGGTGTCTTAGTCTCTTCCTCCACTGCCGCCGAATCTGCATCAGATATCGACTCGGGAGATACCGGAAATAATGCTACTGCTCATACAACCACCATATCAAATGACAACAAAAACCCTCTTTTGCAACGTATAAAAGTATCGGGAAAGGAGAAAACCCGCATCTTACACAAGTCATGTGTTAGGGAATTATCATCGCCTCAAACACTTAGGGGGCACGAAACTGGTCATCGCCCCGCCGCTGAGTCTAATTCAGTACCTGATCTGAACGTAACTTTGAGGGTTTTCGAGTGCTCGATATGCCACAATGTTTACGACTCCGGTCCGGCTTTGGGTGGCCACAAAAGGAAGCACTATAGTCTGTATAAAGCATCTGCCTCATTTCATACAGCCACTAATTCCCGATGTGGAATCGACTTGAATCTTCCACCAGTGCTTGTTAACGATGATTAAGAATCGATATATATTGTAAAGTAGTAAATAAACCAGTTTGTTAGGGATCCATTGGTTGATTGAAACTTCACAATTCTAAATAATAATTTCTTGTGTTATATGCTTGGTTGTTCTTCTTTGACGAATTAATTTAGTTTTGCATCAATTTTCTTGTGTATCATAATTCTTTGATAATGGGTCTTTTTTCATGAGTTATATTTCAAATATATTTGTAGAGATTATTTAAAAAAAAAAAATGAAGGACCAGATCCATTTTCCCAAATATTCCAATCCGGGTAGTGAGCAGTTTTCTTCTAATATAAAGTTTCCCAATTCAGGATTTAAAAAAACAAAGCGCTCTTACGTTTCAAGAAAATCTCCAAATTGATCGACTTGTTTGATTTTCTTGGATTTGTGTAATAATAATTCAAATAAAATCTCCAAATTCATCATCTAAAATATTCAATATGAAATTCAGATATTTGTTAGAAGCTAGCATATTTTAGACACAATTACTAGATTTATTTAGTTTGAAACATTACAAAGGGATAGTGTGTGGCGCTTCTGCTGAATGAACCACCGCCGAAAAAGAGAGAGCAATATTAGGGCATAATCTGCTTTGAGTTCGTCAGATTTTTAAGTATACGGCGTAATTATCTCATAAATTTGGGGTTAGAGTTGGTATCACAGGTTTTGCAGGTAATTTTATGGTTAGGAGTAATTAAAATATTATCACACATAAATCCAAGAAAATCCAAACAAATCGATCAATTGGTAGATTTTCTAAGAAAACTTTATTTTACAAGAAAACTGCTCACTACCGGAGTTGTCTATTTAATTTTTTTAATAAAACTTGTCCCATTGTTTTTTTTATTAAAAAAAATGAAAAACTGAATTTTGGTTATTTATAATTTTTATTTCGCTTTTCATTCTCTATATAATCAAATTTTAGTCTTGATCCGTTATAATTATTGTTTTGACAATATTAATCCCTTTTCGAATGTGTCAATCATGTCGTTGACGTGCATAGTGTCACATCAGTCTTCCCAATGATAAATGCTTAAAATGTAAAAAAGGAAAGTTACTAGACTATTATATCTATAATTTTAAATAATTATTCAAACACTAATACTTACTAATTTTAATCATTAATTATATAAAATAAAATTTGAGCATCGCACGGGTGAAATATTAGTTTTTTTAAACGTAAAGTTTCATTATTGTTAGGGTTCGAAAAAATCTCTAATTGATTAACCGGAAGGATTTTCTTGAATCTAGATGATAAAATTTCAACTCCCAATTTGTAGAAACTATATATCATATATTAATCGGTTATATCTTAGATTCTCAAGATTGCCATTGAAACCTCAAACTTATGTAGTCCTGACATATATATTCCATGAAAGTTTAAACAGATATTTTTATAATTTAATGCAGTGAGTGAATGATCAATCAGTGGAGCAACAAATAATTTTTCAAAACCAAAGCACATATCAAATTAAAGAGCTATATTATTCAACAAAACATATAGATATTCAAAGATTTTTTGTCATTGAAACACATATATCCTAAAGAATTATTATCCACAACTATTATTATGATGTAGAACTTGCATGCTTAATTTATCTGGACGTTAAACTGAAAAGCTTCCTTTTGTTGCCGCCCAAAGTCGGACCTCGTCAGTTTGTGCTCCAGTATGATCTCCCTTTTTTTGTCCAGAATGGATAGCGACCTCCAACGCCAGACTATATTCTGCAACGAGATTCTTATAGTAGGCCAAATCAGCCTTGGCTTGAAGAATCTTTGCAAGAGCATGATCGATATGGACTAAGATGGCAACATTGGAAATCATCACATATCTTGTGGGTGTGTGAGTATCAGGAGTATCTTGAAGGGCATCAGAGAGTACGAGAATCGGACCATGGAAGGTCTATCTTTCGATTGCCTTTGAGAAGGGCAGGAGTAATTTTTAGTAGCTCACCTGCGTCAGACATTTGTTCTTCAATATCTCTAACGAATCCTTGAGACTCAAGGATCTGATAAATCAGTGAGGGGAACGGAAGCTCAGACAATTTTAGTCCTTCAAAATTTCCTACAATACACATAAAAATATGTGGTCAATAAATGAATTAATGATCATGTGTGTTCAAGAGCAAGGAAGGTTGTTAATGAAAACGAGTGATAATGTTTTTATGACTACACAAAAAAGTATAAGAAGCAAACCAAAGTCAAGGGAAAAGCAATGTGGAAAATAGATTAAGATCATGAGAACCGATAGAGGTAGAAAATATTACGGTAGATACAATGAGAAAGGACACACCTGGTCTATTTGTGAAGTTTCTCCAAGAGCATGTGATTGTTGCCCAATATACTATGCCTGGTTCTCCGGACCAAAATGGCGTAGCTGAGAGAAGAAACCAAACATTATTGGACATGGTGAGGAGCATGTTTAGTAGCTTTAAACTTCCTAAATCCTTGTGGACTAATCCACTTAAGACAGTTGTTATATATTAAATCGAGTTCCAACTAAGGCTGTCCCAAAGACGCCATTTGAATTATTTAAGGGTTGGAAACCGAGTTTGCAGTATATACTCATTTGGGGTTATCCTTCAGAAATAAGAGTTTACAACCCACGTGAAAAGAAACTGGACCCAATAACTATAAGTAGATATTTCATCGGGTATGCAGAAAAATCCAAAAGGTATAGATTCTATTGTCCATCTCACAACACTAGAATTGTGGAATCAAGAAATGCAAAATTTCTTGAGAATGATCTAATTATTGGGATTGATCATTCAAACGACATAGTTCTTGAGAAAAATAACATTAATTCACAACCATCTTATTCAAATGATAGATTGATAGTTATTTACACCCCTCAAGACCAAACGGGTATTAGGAAATCAGTTAATAAAGTTCCACAAATCGCTGATGAAAATCCAGTAGATCAAGTTCTTAATGAAGAACAACAAGAAATTGTTGATAAATCAAACAACCTAAGGAGATCTACTATAATAAGAAGATCAGCTATATATAGTTATTATGTTGTGTATTTACAACGTTTTTACTAACCATGAGTTGTAATGAGTCAAAATTATGGATTAATGCTATGAAAGAAGAGATGAATTCTATGACATTTAATGGAGTCTGAGATCTTGTTCAGTTGCTTGATGGTGTAAAAGACATTGGATGTAAATGAGTTTTCAAAACAATGAAAGATTCATTAGACAACATTGAAATATATAAAGCAAGACTCGTAGCTAAAAAATTCACTAAGGAGGAAGGAATCGACTACAAGGAGGATTTTCTCTTTTATCTAAGAAAGATTCTCTCCGTATCATTCTAGCATTAGTTGCACATTTTGACTTAGATTTACGATATAGGAGGATTTTACTTGTTTTTCATATCATGTTATGTCGCATTGTGTTGCATTTATCATTTAGATTGCATGCATTTTGTGTTGTTTTAGCATAATTTATGTTTTCTTGTTGCGCATGTGTTTAGTTGGTGAAAATGCAGGAATTTCGTGCATAAACTGAAGAAATGCGAAAGTCATCCGCCCGGGCGCACATTCACATCCGCCCGGGCGCTCCAAGGTATGAGAAAGAGATGTTTTTGCGAAAGTCATCCGCCCGGGCGCACATTCACATCCGCCCGGGCGCTCCAAGGTATGAGAAAGAGATGTTTTTGCGAAAGTAATCCGCCCGGGCGGAAACTTATGTCTGCCCGGGCGCGTCAAAGAAACAGGGAAAAACAAATCTACGCAATTCATCCGCCCGGGCGGAAACTTATGTCCGCCCGGGCGCGTTTGAAATTTAGGACAGATTTTTTGGGCGATTTTTTTCCTTAATTCGGAAGGTGGAGGATATGGTAGGGGGTTGAGGCACGAAATCAGGGATCATTCATCATTATTCAGCAGCCACCACAAGCCTTGGAGAGGATTTCGCGCTTGGATTGAAGATTCGAAGATTTCTGGGCATCGTCTTTGCGTTTTTCGTCAAATCTAGTATTTCTAACTTAGTTTTTATCCTTTAAACATTGTGTTATCTTTATTTCTACCATGAATTCTAGTAGCTAAACTAAAATATTTGTTGGGATTTAAGGGGATCCTACCCCAAACTTTGATTTAATTAATTTATATTTCGATTGTTGCTTTGTTCTTGAATGTGCTACTGTTTTTCATTGTGTTGTTAGAGCGTAGCTAACTTTAACAACGTTTTATATTGCGAGTGAGTTCGAGAGAATAGCTTGTGATAGGAACAAGTAGCATAGTCCGTGGATCTACAATTTACATAGATATATGAAATTGGATACGCGCCGATAGTCATAGTCCGGTAGGACGAAAACTAGGAGATTTCAGATATCGACATGCGATTCACTCTTGATAAATAATTAAAGATGTTTAATTATTTCACTGAGTAGAATTAGTTTGGCATAGCTCGAGAGAATGTATTCAATTGAATAGGAAATCCTGTCGGAAGCGTAAATCACTGTCAAACGAATTAATTAATTAAAAAGAGGGTAGGTGAACCGATATTCCCAACAAATTCATTTCTTATTGAATTTTAAATCAACCATTCTAGATATTAAATCTCATTATTTAAGTCTTAAATCTTTTTAATTGCATATTTATTTAATGTTAGTAGTAATAATTAATCAATCAATTTTTCGTTGCTAAAGATTTGATAACTAGAAATAATAATTGTCAAATACAGTCTTCAGTAGAACGATACTCGTACTCACGTACATTATACTATTACTTGACATCGTGCACTTGCGATTAATTTTGAGCATACAAAACCATATTTTTATTAAGGATTCCATAGTGCAAGTTTTGCTCGATCAATTTACAATAAATGGATGTGAAAACAGCTTTTCTCAACGGAGAATTAGAAGAAGAGATTTATATGAAACAACCTGAAGGATTCTTCTCTAGTAATGGTGAGCACTTGGTATGTAAGCTTAAGAAATCTATATGGATTGAAACAAGTTTCCCTTCAATGGTACTTGAAATTTCATGATTTTATATCTTCGTTCGGATTCGTAGAGAACATAATGGATCAATGTATATACCAGAAGGTAAATGGGAGTAAGATTTGTTTCTTTATTCTATATGTTGATATATTACTTGCAACCAATGACAAGGGTTTGTTATATGAGGTGAAACAGTTTTTCTCTAAAAACTTTGATATGAAGTATATGAATGATGCATCTTATGTCATTGGAATTAAGATACATAGAGACCGATTTAAATGTATTCTAGGTCTGTCTCAAGAAACCTATATCAACAAAGTTTTGGAGAGATATCGGATGAAAGATTGTTCACCAAGTATAGCTCACATTGTAAAAGGAGATAAGTTCAATTTAAGCCAATGCCCAGATAATGATCTAGAGTGGAATAAATGAAAAACATATTCCTTATATTTCTGCTGTCGGAAGCTTGATGTATGATCAGGTTTGCATTAGACCTGACATTGCATTTGTTATTGGAAAGTTATCATAGTAATTCAGGTTTATACCATTGGAAAACTGCAAAGAAAGTGATGAGGTACCTTCAAAGGACCAAAAATTATATGCTTATATTCAGACGAACTGAGAATTTGGAAGTAGTTGACTACTCGGATTTAGACTATGATGGCTGCATTGATTCAAGAAAATCCACTTCAGAATATATTTTTATACTAGCTGGTAGAGCTGTATCTTGGAGGAGTGCAAAACAAACATTGACTGCTACTTCCACTGTGGAAGCTGAGTTCGTAGCTTGTTTTGAGGCAACCTCATATAGTGTATGGTTGAAAAGTTTCATTTCGAGGCTTAGAATTATGGATTCTATATCTATGTCATTAAGAATATATTGTGACAATTCATATGTTGTTTTTGTGGCTAAAAAAACAAAAGTGGTAATCGAAGCAAGAACATCGACATTAAGTATTTAGCCATAAGAGAATTTGTTAAAGATAAAAAAAATTAATTATCGAGCACAATAGCACTGAATTGATGATTGCAGATCATTTGACTAAGGGCATGCCACTATTAAAATTCAAGGATCATACAAAAAAAATGGGACATGATTCTTTTATGTAATTTTGTTTTAAGAACAAATTAATAAAACTATGATGTGATATTTTCTCATATTTGTTGTGCACACATTCATTGATTCGAGAAATATTAATAAAGGTGGACCTCAAATAAACATAAGATTTATTCATTAAGTAATACACATTTGAGATACATAATGCATTGTAATGCATTGAAGATAATATTGGTTTTAAGATTATCTATCGTCATTATTCATGTATTTTGCTTTCTCCTATGGTAAAAAAGATATATGGGCCAAGTGGGAGAATGTAAGAAAAAGTGACCCATATCAGAAGTAGAATAAACGTGTAGGAAATGACGATGACCATAACCTACAATTTAGAAAAAACAGTACATGCACCTCTTCAACTTCAGAAAATTGTAATGCGCATGCGCCTCTTCTTTTGACAATAAGACTCCCGCAATCACTCATTGATGGTATGATAAATCATATAAATAGCAGTGATTGAGGTGTCCCTAAGCACACACTTCATAAGAAAAAAATACATAATCTACAGAGAGTGTTGGAGTGCTTAGAAGGCTTCAATCGGAGGAAAATCAGAGAACTTATAAATTATTCAATGACCAGAGGTAATACTCGAGCTGCTTCCGCATATTGTTTATCATGTTTATGAATGTGTAGAAACATGAATTTTGAGAAGAAAAAAAAATTTTGTAACAAAGTAACCTTTCAAAAATGAGAGATTGAGCTGATAATGACCTCCATGTGCCGCATCTTGTGCATCTAGGGCCGATCCTAACAATATTTGAGCCTGAGTCTAACTTTTAAAAAGAGGCATCTGAATCATAATGTGTGTTCATATTTTTTTTAGTTCCATAGCAATTTTTCAAATTAAATTAATACGTTAAAGACAATATAAAAAATTAAATGAATAAAAATATCAAACATGTCCAAAATGATCACTAAAAAACAACCCGCCTAACAGTTTTAGAGCTAAAAATACTAATCAAATCTGTATAATCAAGTTGTTCAGTAATTCTTTCTCAATCGATAACATAGCCAATTCATTCAATCTTTCTTGTGACTTAGTTGATCGGAGAAAAGTTTTGATGAGCTTTAACTTTGAGAAACGTCGCTCTGTACTTGCTACTGTGATCGGGACAGTCAACAAGATTTTATAAGTAATATGAGCATTTGAGATTAAATAAAATCATTATTCATATGAGTATCACATAAAAAGACGTTGGTGATCAAACGCAAACAATCTTTTGCCACATTAATAGCTTGAATGAATCTCCCGCTTTTTACACAACTAAATAACTGGGAAAGGCTGTCTTACTCACCAACCGAATTCAACATCAGATATATATATCAGTTACATCCAATCACCACACATTCTTGATACGCCCCACATACACATTTTCAACCTTTCACTTTGAATTTTGATCTTAGCTGGACCTGATATGGTGAACGAATGGATTGATTCAATGGGGCCTTTAGGGTTTTCAATTTTTCATCTCGTTATACTTTATATATATCGATATTTGAAATTTTGAATACATATTTTAAGAAATATTTGGGTTTTTTCTATGCACTCTCAAGCAAAGTTTCATAGCAGGAGATTTCATGATTTGGAAACTTTCTCGTGTATATATTATAAAAGCAAAAACAAAAGGAAAGTCTCAAATCTTGAATCCCCGCCTCAGAAAGAGTGAATAAATCATTAATTCGAAGGTAATATATAATTGATTCTCTTTTTCTGATTTTTTCCGATTTTTATACTTGTCCTTAATCCGCCATGCTTCCCACCATTACTCCACCCCGATAAGAAAACTAGACCGGTTTGGTAAATCATACCAACAACTTATTGCCAGCTAGATTAATTCATCCACTCCTGACTTTGATTTCGAAGAGGACCGATAATTTCTTAAAATATTACGAGTGATTTTTTTAATAATAAAATTCATGTTTCGGCCGCACTAATTCTTCACAAACTGGATTTTCCTTTCACTTCCATAGATGCATATGTGGGGGCTATCTAGTATTATATATCAAAAATTTTAAAAAAAAATTTGGGTCCCAAAAAAAGATGGGCCTGAATCATTGGACTCATTTGACTCCAAATAAGCACGGCCCTGTGTGCATCCTTCATCCACTGGTGAGAAAACACCGCTGCATTTTGTGTCAACTCCAGAAACTGTAAGAAAAAAAAAATGAGTCAAACAAACCAAAACAATACACAAATTAAGTCTTTTATGGGTTTTTCATCAATCATATGCAAGCAAAGCTATATTTAGAATTACAAGTTGGTTCCTATAAACAATTTTAAAAAAAAATTATAAAAAAATACTAAAATATCGAAATTACTCATCATATATCTTTAATTTATTAATATATTATACACATATAAAATTCATGGCAATTAATGTAAAGACCATAAACAAAAAAACATGTTTTACCTTAACTCAGGATTTTTATTTCTGCCAAAGTCTATATTTTATCTCAATGTTCATCAAGTTGCCCTCTTGAAAGATCAAGTATCCCAAACATTACCATTCTCACTAGAATGGATCGGTCATCTTGGAGATCGCATGGATGGAAGCAATCTTTTGTAAACAGTGCAGCAAACAAGTCTTTTACAGCTCAAAACACCAAAAAATAAAAATAAAAATAAAAAAAATCAAGTGTTCTTGGCTTCAAATCTGTGATTTAAGACACTGCACAAACTTGTTATTTTTGAGTGATCAGAAGCTACGCCTCTCGACCTTTTAAGATTTATAAATAAAACACCATGAACGCTGAGGTATAAGAATAAACTAAATTTTTGTAAACATAGAGTTTGGGCAAAAAAATCTTTGAAATTCTACAAACAGATACATATTAAATCTATAACTAAAAAAAAAAAAAAAAAACAGAAATAAAAAACCTAGTAGATAGGAAGTAGGAACCAATGAAAAGCAAACAAATTGTAAAAACTCAACTACAATAATCCATAAGCACATTAATCATTCATTCTCATTCCCATACATTTTGCCATCAAATAATTTAAAATATCACAAACCACTGCTCACAATATCAACAACTCAACCAAACTAACTATAAAGATTTGTCATTGGACTGTCCACATCAAACAAACCTAAAGAGTTAAAAAAAAAGTTAATGATTTAGAACTCAACTTTGATGAGTTAGACAATAACTAAAACCCAAAATAGTTAGAAGACTGAATTGGCCAATATACAGAGAATAATACATTCTTAAATAATAATAAAAAAATAAAAAAATTTAACTTTTAGGATTTTTAATTTAAAAGTTAAAAAAATTTAAAATTTACAAAACTCACTTTAAAATTTTGTATTTTTAAAATTCGCTTGACTAATTTTCATATAAAAACTTTAAATAACTAAATTTCAAAATCTTGTCTAAAATTTGGATTTCAATTATACTGAGTTCAAATTTTTTTTTAATGCACTAAATTTTAATTTATGGCTATTAAGGTTCCAATGCCGACGTGGTTTCGGAAATTGGCAATTTCTAATGGCACATCAGCAACTCCTAGTTTCACGTCAGTATTTTTTGGTTCCACGTTAGCATTTCAAACGGTAGGACAAAATAATCAAAGTTACTACACTAAAACCAAATTTTCAGTACTTACTGGACAAAATGACAAATAGTGGATTAAAATGGGAAAAAAAAAGAAGTAACAAAGAACTTATTAGACTAAAGAACTTATTAGACTAACTATAATTTTCGATTATTTTGGTCCAATTGTTGATGTCTATATCACAACAATTTCGGTCTACAATGTCAAAATTCTCAGATTAAGTCTTTCCCATGCAACATTCATTTTATATATATATAAAAATTAAAACAAAAATAACAGGATAAAGTTAAATCTCTATATCTATCGCATTGAAATATAATCGTTATTGTATTAAGAATCGATATATATTGTGAATTTGTAAAACTTCAAAATTTTAAATAATAATTTATTGCATTAATATGTTTGATTCTCTTCTATGACGAATTAATTTAGTTTTGAATATACCCGTTTTCTTGTATATCATAATTCTTTTTTGAGCATTTTTACGATGGGCTATATCTCAGATTCTGAAGATAATTAATTTCAAATGGACAATTTCTGGTAGTTAGCAGTTCTCTTGCTTGTGTATTGTAAAATTTTTTATTTTCCAATTGATTAAAAAATCGCTCTTATGTTCCAAGAAAATATACGAATTGATCGATTGGCTTGTTTGATTTTCTTATATTTGCGTAAAGAAAATCTCCAAATTCGAAGGAAAATCTATCAAAAACTAAACTAACAGATGCAACCATTACGCGCTTATCCAAGATTTTGTGTCATTGAAACACATATATCCTTAGCAATTATTATAACGTAGAACATGCATGCTTATTTATCTGGTCTTTGAACTGTAGTGCTTCCTTTTATGGCCACCCAAAGCCGGACCAGAGTCGTAAACTTCGCCGCATATCGAGCACTCGAAGACCCTCGCAGGTACATTCGAATCAGGGATTTCGGTGGTTTTCTTCTGGCGATGACTGGTTTTGTGCCCCCCGAGTGCTTGAGGTGACGAGAACTCTCTACCGCATGTATCGCACTTGTACGTGGTTTTTTTCGCCTTGGGTTGCAGTTTTATGAGTAGCAAAAGTGAGTTTTTCTCGTCTCTTGATATTGATATCGCACGTGGTGTTGTCTCAGTAGCATTACTTTCACTGTCTCTAGAGTTGACATCTGACGACATAGAATCCGCGACAGCGGAGGGGGAAACGCAGAAGCCGCCGCCGCTGAGTGACAGCAATACTAGGGCATCAGCCGCTTCGAGTTCGTCAGCATCATAGTCTCGGCAGCGTCCTTGCTCCGTCCGCCGAACTTTCCTCGACGAACAAAGTTGATCATCATCCCCAAACTCTTCCAATCTTGGGATCACAGTGTGTGGCGCTTCTGCTGTCGGAATCAGCGCCGAAAAAACATTAAATTCTTGCTCTTGAGGCGCCGTATACATTGAAGAAGATGATAGATCGATCGAAGAGAGAGTTTTTGAAGTACTATATGAATAAAAGTTGGTGCGCGTATCAGAAATATGTTTACTGAGGGAGTGAGACGGTACAGTAGGTTCCTAGCTAAACGAAATAGGAGAATTTTATCTACACAATAATGTGGATAAGCTTATAGGATTGTATTTATTTGTTTTACGTATAAAAAAGGAAAAAATTTAAATTCAGTATATACATAAGTGATTAGATAAAAAAATTTAAATATAGCTGATCACTTTTAAAATATAATTTAAAATCACACCACTAATTTTTAATTTACAAAGATATTGATTAAAAAATCCTTAATCTTATATAGATTATGCTTCAAAAAATTATAAATATCCGAATTTTATATGATGAATTAAGATAGTATAAATATTTAATACATAAGTATATAACGTAATTGTCTCATAGATTTGGGGTTTGGGTGGGTATCAAAGGCTTCGCAGGTAATTTTATGGATTATAAGGAGTTAAAATATTATCACCCAAATCCAAGAAAATCAAATAAATCTATCAATTGGTAGATTTTCTTAAAAAATTTATTTTACACGAAAACTGTTTACTACCCGAAGTTGTCCATGTAAAAACTTGCCCCATTAGCTTTTGTATTAAAAAAATAGAGAAATTGCAATTTTTTGTCATATATAATTTTTTTATGTGTGCTATTGGTACTTTATATAAAGTTGTTTTTTCTAGCAATTTTTGTTTCCTTTTTAGGACGTGGCATTCATGTTGCACTGAAGTTGTATAGTGCCACATAAGTTCTATCGATGAAAAATGATTAAAATTGTCAAAAATCAAATATACTCGACTGAGAGTAAATTTTGATAACCCAAATAACTTAAATCTCAAAAAATAATTAAACCTTTTAATAAAAAAAAATTTATTGTGTAAAAAACTATAATTAATTATGAAAATTTTAATTCAGAACTGAACACATTTTGTAATATAAATTAATTTAAATCAAATTACAGTATTACACTGAAAACAATATTTATTGACCGTATTTAATTTATTAGTGAAAAATATAACAATTTAACGGTCAATATGTTAGGATAAAAACTAAAATTTAGCTTGATCACTCCAAATGGCCACTCCACATCCTTTCTTATATCCTCTTGTCTCTCCTTGAATTTCCTCCTCCTCTTGGGATCATTGGGGCACAAAAACATCTTAATGAATGTAACTCATTAAGGCTACGTTTGGTTGGAAGGATAGGATAAACTAATTATTAGTATGTAAATGATGAAGAAAATGATTGTGGTAGGATTGTAATATATGGTGTAAAATAATATTATGTTTGGTAAGATTTTTAAGTGTAGGATAATTTTGAATTTTTTGATGAAAAGACAAAATTGCCATTCCCCTTCGCGGCGGCGGCGACGGCGACAGTGGCGGCGGGGGCCTGGCGGCCGGCCGGCCGGAAATGGTCGGCCGAAAATGGCTGACGGGGGCGGCGGCTGGAAACGGCCAGCCGGAAAAATCGGCCGGCGCCGGCGGTCGGCCGGCGGCGGCGGCGGTCGGTGGCGGGAAGTGGTGGTGAGTTTGAATATAATAGAGGGGTAAAATTGGAAAAATAGGAGGTATTAAGAGTTGGATAAATAATCCTAGGGGGTGAGGAGGTATTATTTTAACCTACCTAATATAACCTAATCATTCATAAGAGGGATTGACTTGGTTAAATAATCACGCGTACCAAACAGCTGACTAGGCAGGATAAAAAAAATAATACCCTCTAATCCTGCCAACCAAACACTCCCTAAGTGTAGAAACCATCTGTCACATAATATCCTTTTGTATATTATGTGCCATTTACCGTGAAATTTACGTCCCGAGCATTTCTTTGTAGGACGGCGTTGAATAACGATGATTCGTTAAGGATATTTATATCATTACCTGACCTGCGACGCAAAAAAGGAAAAATAAAAACGGTGTCATATCCACAAGCTTGCAAACGCGACTATTTCAAGAATTATTGTTGGGACACCGTACTCGCCTCTAATAAACTTGCATTTCTAAGCGACGTGGCAATTCCTCCACTCTCAGTATATGTAATCAAAGCTACCCAACATTCCAGGAAAGTCATGACATTGCTCATGCATTGAAGCAAGATTTTAATATCAACAGCATTGGGTTTTCTCAAGTATCGAGCCCAAAACATATCAATCACACATAGACAGAAGTTGATCAGGCAATCCAGGGCAGTTCTCTCACCCATCAGTCATGCATACTCATCCAAAGGATCGGTGAGGGCTACATATGCCAATTGACGAATAATCATTGTGCATTTTTGAAGTGGCGACATACATTAATTTCTTCCAGTTGTGTCTCTCCTTCACTAAAAATTCTTTTGATGATTTCAAGGCATCGACTATGTTAACGAATAACTCTCTTCACATTCAAAATCGTCGTCGGAAGGCTTCAACTTGAAATTTCGGAACATTTGAGAAGTAATCTCGGACAACGTTGGCATGCCCATCTTCACGATCCCGGTCCACTAGCCTTCTTCGATTTGTATCTCTGGAAGAAATTCGACCTGATTGACGTCTCTGCTCTTCCTGCTCAACAGCTCAAGCATCCATGAAAAAACTCAATTAATGACCAATGGCAAAAATGTGAGAACCTGAAATTCCAGCAGTAGCAGCAGCTAGCAAATTTCAGCAGAAGCTAACAATTCCAGCAGCAACTTAGATTTCAGAAGATGGTATTTTTCCAGCAAACAAAATCCAGAAGACAGAATCCAGCAGCAGAAGAGTTCAGTAGCGAGATTCTAGCAGATAGCTATTGGTTCTGCTCAGGACTTGTAACTAAAGAATTTAACATGGAATAAATGCTGTTAATGGCAGATTATGATCATTAATTGAAAGGCTAACAGTCAGATTTTGGCCTATAAATAGCACCTTCAATCTCTGAATTGATGATACCAAAATCTTGAGTTATCACTTGAAATTAGAGCTAAGAGAGTGCATTTTTCGAAGCTGTAAAATCCAGTAGCGAGGCAAGCAGATTTCCAGACTTCAACCGAAAAATTCTAGCAAATTACTGTAAGTGGGCTTATATTTAAATATCTTGAAATCCGTTTGATAATTCTGTTTTAAAGTTCAGTTTCTGTATGTTTGATTTCTGATATATGATTTTGAAGCACTGAAACTCCCTAGTGAACTAATGGTAGGAATATATATTCTGAACATTTCTGAATTCTGATTCTGATTCCTGGCCTCACCCCTTAGAGGAGAGAACATATAGGGGACTGATATCAGTTTAGCCATGAAATTCACTAACGTGCTCAGTGCTTACTAATTCTGATTTCTGTTCTGAAACCTGTAAATTCTGAATTCTGATTTCTGTTATGAAAATACGAGTTTTCTGTATATTATTGTATTATTGTTTCTGTTGAAAACGATTTCGAAAACTGGGAGTTATTCCCGCCCTTGCTTACTGAGTGACAATCATATCACTCACCCACCAAACTCATCTCAGATAATAACGAGGAAGAAAAGTTAGAAGAAGAAGAGCAGATTCAATTCTGGGGTTAGTGAAGAAGACTGTTTTCTATTAGTTCTAGTTTATGTTTATTCCGCTGCATTTGTTAAGACGTTGTTATATTTCTGGTTTTACATTTCCGCTGTAAAACATTATTAATTGAGTTGTATCAGACATTGAATATTCAGTATTATGAATAAAAGACTGGTTTCTGAATTCTGTATTCTAAGGCTTGTTGTTTTCGAATGTAAATTTGAGAGCAACGCCGGTGTCAACCAACCCCCGTCTCGGGGCTTGACAAAAAACTTGTGTGAGATGATCTCACGGGTCGTATTTTGTGAGACGAATCTCTTATTTGGATCATCCACACTACAACAAATATGCATTCAACCACACTCACAATTTGGTTTTTAACAACGTTTTCAGTGAAAACCGTTGTTAAAAAACAATCGTTGTTAAAAAGCAGCAAACGACAACGGTTTTCTAAAAACTGTTGTCTTTGACCCCAAAAACACGCTAAAAGACAATGGTTTTTAGAAAATTGTTGCCTTTTAGCGTGTTTTTGGGGGGTCAATGACAACAGTTTTATAAATCGTTGTCTATTAGCTTGTTTTTTTGGACAAAAGACAACCGTTTTCTAAAACCGTTGTGGATTAGCGTGTTTTTTTAGACAAACGACAACGGTTTTCGTGAACCGTTGTGGATTAGCGTGTTTTTTTGCACAAACGACAACGGTTTTCGTGAACCGTTGTGGATTAGCGTGTTTTTTCAGAGAAACGACAACGGTTTTAGTAAACCGTTGTTAACATAGCGACGGATTAAACACAAACCGTCGGTATTAAACAGTCGCAATTTTTAAATTTGTGACGGTTTAAAAAAACCGTCGACTTAAATTGTCGCTATTTTAAATTTGCAACGGTTTTATGAAAACCTTCGCAAATTTTAAAATAGCGACGTTTTTATGAAAACCGTCGCAAATTTTAAAATAACGACGATTTAAACTAACATCGTTTCCAATAGCAACGGTCGTTTATTAGCGACGGATTCTGATTAAATCGTTCACGAGAGATTAAGCTGATAATGACCTCCATGTGCCGCATCTTGTGCATCCTTCATCCACCGGTGAGAAAACACTGCTGCATTTTGTGTCAACTCCAGAGACTGTAAGCATAAAAAATGAGTCAAACAAACCAAAACAATATGCAAGTTAAGTCTTTCATGGGTTCTTCATCAATCATATGCAAGCAAAGCTATATTTAGAATTCCAAGTTGGTTCTTATAAACAAATTTTTAAAAAAAAATAGAAAAACATACTAAAATATCGAAATTACTCATCATATATCTTTAATTTATTAATATATTACATACATATATATTCATGGCAATTAGTGTAAAGACCATAAACAAAAAAACATGTTTTACCTTAACTCACGATTTTTATTTCTGCCAAAGTCTATATTTTATCTCAATGTTCATCAAGTTGCCCTCTTGAAAGATCAAGTATCCCAAACATTACCATTCTCACTAGAATGGATCGGTCATCTTTGGAGATAGCATGGATGGAAGCAATCTTTTGTAAACTAGTGCAGCAAACAAGTCTTTTACAGCTCAAAGTATATACGTAACTTTTAATAATAATAATAATAATAATAATAATAATAAATATGTATGTAACTCATCATCATAAAAACAATAAAAAGTTTCTAGACTACTTTTTCTTTTTTAATTAATAATGACATTAGACAGGGATACACTGCATTTGTCTATAAAACCCAACATCGACCAAAGACAAATTAAAGAAACGTTAAAAATGGTTAAAAATAATCAAAGAAGTTGGACTTGAATTTAAAAATAGCCATAATTTTGTATGTTTTACTATTTGAGTGGATAGTATTTAAATATTGATGAATTGATTTTTTTTAAGTATGTGGATATATTGTAATAATTAAATTATGATAATAGTATATAATGTAATTAATTAGATATTTTTAAGATCAATAAAAAATTGGATTACAAATAATTATTATTATATTGGGAGATGTGAGTACATTTTTAAAAATAGGTAAAAATATGTGTGAGAGGATCTCACGAGTCGTATTTTGTGAGACGGATATCTTATTTGGGTCATCCATGAAAAAATATTACTTTTTATGCTAAGAGTATTACTTTTTGTTATGAATATCGATAGGTTTCACCCATCTCACATATAAAGATTCATGAGACCGTCTCACAAGAGATAAACTCTTAAAAATAGTAATAATAAATTAAGTAGTGTTATTTTTAGACTTTACAAACACCTTTACTCTTGTAAAGAGTTCTAATCTAGATATATTGTTTTTAGGGTAATATTGTTACTTGAATTTTATTTTGCAATAATTAGATTTATTTTTTTAAAAAGAAAAATATAACTCATAGCTTAAAAATATATAAGACAGAAATTGGAATACAAAGAATATAAATAATTCTTTAATTTTCACATATAACAATTGAGAGGAAGATGTACAATAACATGGCATATTATGTCCAACTTTTCATCAATAATTCAACTTTCACATGTAAACAAATATGATGAAATTATTCCTTAATTTCCAAACAAATTGAATAAAACATAAAAGATTCTGTAACAATGCAGCAGCACAAGCATAATGCAATAAATCAACACGAATACACAATTATTCAACCTTGTAGAATCTGATCTGCATCTGCAAATTTATGCAATTATCTCTATAATGCTTTTCATTGGCATTAATCCACCAAGGAGATTTCTTGATTAACATTCATTAACGTTAGCCGTGTGCAGAGGAGGGCTGCCCATGCATGCCTCCACTAATCTCTCCACCACCATAGGCGGCGGGGGCGGCTGTTGCTTCAGGCTCATAAGGAACAGCGGCAGCTGCGGCTGGAGCCATTATAGGCCTTTTCTTTTTCTTGGCTAAGCAGAAGAGGCCAGCTGCAAGGAACGCAAGGAAAAATAATCCACCTAAGGAGACACAAACCGCGATTACGGTGGTGTGGTCTTTGCCGCCGCCGCCTGGTGGCGGTGGAACAAGAGAGGTGGAGGGTGGTGAAAATGGAAAGACGGGGCTGGGAGGTGTTGGAAAATTGAATGGGGATGGAGCTATGGGTGGATAGTTATAGTACGGTGGCCTTTCAGGGACACCAGGCTTCGGTGTTGGTGGATAATACGGGGATTCCGGCGGCGAAGCTGAGCCACCAGGTGGAGTTTTTGGTGGATATGCAGGTGTTTCAGGCTTTACAGGAACACCTGGTTGTGGTGTAGGTGTATTACACGGTGGTCCCGACGGAGGTTTCGGCGGTGCGGCAGGGCCGCTTGGAGGTGTTTTTGGTGGAAGTGCTGGTGTCTGCGGTGGTGTGGAGGGTCCATTAGCAGGTGGATGATGATAGTAACCACAATGTTCTTTGTCGTGACAAGGATGAGGCGGCGGTGGAGGCGGAGGAGGTGGTGGTACAGCTGGTGTGTCACATGGTGGAGGAGGAGGAGGTGAAGGTGGTGTTTCATGTGGAACTGGCGGAGGAGGAGGGGGAGGTGAAGGTGGTGTTTCATGTGGAAATGGCGGAGGAGGTGGGGGAGGTGAAGGTGGTGTCTCGCATGGAACTGGCGGAGGAGGAGGGGGAGGTGAAGGTGGTGTCTCACATGGAACTGGCGGTGGCGGCGACGGCGGAGGTGGCGGCGACGGCGGAGGTGGCGGCGAAGGCGGTGGAGGAGTCGGATTACATGGAACAGCTGGCGGCGGCGGAGGAGAGTAGTAAGGATAAGCAAACTTGATGCTTTTAAAAGAAGGCATTTTGATGCTAATACTTTTGAAATCTTGAATTTAGGAACTGATATATAGACACCCCCCTATATTCAAGAGGTTCAAAGTAACTAATAAATAAATAATTTAATCTCTCAAAATAAATAAACATATCCTTAATGACTATCAATATCATATTAGGTTTTTTGTGAGACGGTCTCACGAATCTTTATCTATGAGACGGATCAATCCTACCGATATTCAAAATAAAAATTAATACTTTTAGCATAAAAAGTAATATTTTTTAATGGATGACCTAAATAAGAAACCTGTCTCACAAAATACGACCTGTGAGATCGTCTCTTCACACAAATTTTTATCATTATTTTACTTGCTTTTTCCACACTTTGTTCTACAGTTGTATTCACATTAATTCAAGTGGAGCTTACTTAAATTCAGGATTCCATAATTACTTATACTTAGAAATTTCAGCCGACAGCCTTAATTCATTGACCAAAATTAATATAAATATTCCCATGTATTAATAACGAAAAAGGGCTGCTAGATCACATAAAATATTATACAAAAATAAGAAAATAATTATAATATTGATCTATTAATTTAGCTAGAGTGTCATGCTATCGTCACATGAATAAATGGGAGTAGTTGAGTTCGATTTCTAAGCATGAACCTATTGGTCAACAATCTATTGGATTCAAGCAAATACAGGCTGTGGCTAATAATAATAATATAATATTGACATATACTTAAAATTTAGAAAAAAAGGTGACAAGTTAATAGGAAAAATTTGGCAATAATTTTCTTTCGTTTATTGATTTTTGGTTACTTACAAATTAATCAACTAAAAATTCTTTTTAAACAATGCTTTTAAATTTTTTGTTCGTTAATTTTCATCCATCCCAAAAATATTGATCGCGAGGAAAATGCAACATGTAGGACCGAGCGCTTGCTGCTTTACTAAAAGCTATAACTAGCAGTAATGATGCAACTCAAATCTTTTAAACCGCACAGCTGCTCAAGCACCACGGTTCGATCGCTCTACCAAGCAAGGACAATTATTGCACCCAACAATCTCCCACCCAATAATTGCACTCCTTGCAATCAATGAGAATCGAACCCGTGACCTTGGCTATAATACCAATTGTAGGACCGAGCGCTTACGGCTTTACCAAAAGCCAAGCAAGGACAATTAAAGATTCAAATCTTTTAAACCGCACAGCTGTTCAAGCACCACGGTTCTATCGCTCTACCAAACAAGGACAATTATTGCACCCAACACGACATAAATAAAGATAACACAACATAATTAAAGATTTCATCGCTAAAAATAGAGACGGAATTCTCAATACATTGTTAAATTTAAAACTAAAATCCTGGATTCGTGACCAAAAAAAATTTTAAAAAGAGATCGATAATTCTTATTCTAAAATATCAATGTCACTCTCTACAAAACTCAGTGCAACACGATACCGAAAGTAACATTACATCCTTCATGTGTATAACAACTCGATATTATCCGAATCTTGAAAAGAGAGAAAACCAAACATATATATCCGTGTCTTTGTGAATAGCCCTCTTAAATTAGTAAATTACAGATTTAACCCATTTATTTTATAATCAAAAATTATTAAACTTGTAACGGCTATATATAGACTTTCCAAAACTTTTTCTTAAAAAAAAATTTATATTTATCTAAAATTATGAATTTTTAAATGCTCGAATCATTTAATAAATAATATTGTAAAAAAAATATTTAACACGTGGAAACTTTGATGTACGTCTATAGCGAAATTACGCTGAATTTTGAATTGGTGGTGGTTATTGAGTCAAAATGGGTGGGTCTATTATTTTAGACTTCGATCGCTTGGTGAAAGGCACGCTTTTGTCGTGGTGCTCCTCAAATATTTCGTCCCACGTAAACTAAATAAATCTCAAACGATAAGTTATCGAAATTACCAATTAGTGGGATAATTAATTATGAGTATCTCTCTTATGAGACGGTCTCACGAATCTTTATCTGTAAAACGGATCAATCCTATCGATATTCACAATAAAAAGTAGTATTTTTTTTTTCATGGATGATCCAAATAAGATATTTATCTCACAAAATACGATCCGTGATACCGTCTCACACAAATTTTTGTCATTAATCAGATTTATGTATGAAGGGAGACTATAAGTTATTACAAATCAATCACTTAGGACAAATATCGTTTTGTATAATTTAGTATAAAAAATCATCTTTGAAAAAAATGTTTAAAACAAATATTTAATCTCATCTGAACAACTCTCATATTTTAATTCACCATGTCTTGAAACCCTCGAAATTTTCAGAATATTTGAATCTACTGTTATATCTATATTTTTTAATTTATAACAAAATATGATGAATTGATTTTATGCATTATTAATAATTATTATGTATAGTTTAGTACACTGGATAAGAGATGGATCGATAAATAATCCTCTTTATCCAACGTTTGGTACTTCTTTAGAAAGCCCATGATAATATCATGAGATTATTATCATGGGCCCGTGATAAATAATTTTATACAAGGATAAAATATCCTTTTTATGAGATATGATAATTTTAATTTAATGATAAAAAAATCACAAATGACTTAATTGCCCTCAATATATAAAAATCCTAAACTCTATCAAATATTTTTATTTATTTTTTATATATTATAATAATAATGGTGTTTTGAACTCGAGATAATTATATAAATGATTTTTATAAATATATAAAGTTTCCTCTTGTATAAAGCTCCTGCCTTTCGATCTTAATATAAAATTAAAATCAAATAAATATTTTTATATATTATATAATATAATATAATAATTATATAAATGATTTTTATAAATCTCAATAAAATTATTAGTATCATTCAATTAACCTTAAAAATTGATAATTGACTTGACTCACAAAATCAAGGACTCAATTATCATATTTATATAATATATAAAATTAGATAAAAATAAATAAATCATGCAAGCACTGTCGACGCATAAACAGATAAGAAATATGAACTCAAAACAACAACTTTGAAATTATAAAATTTATTATGATAAGGTTAATTTTGTCATTACAATATAATATATAAATTTAATCACTCTTATTAAAATCATATCAAACATTAAATATAATATCCTACATCTTATTTATCATTAATTTATCATTATATTATATATCACGTATTTATCATATCATGTATACTAAACTATGCCTAAAGATATAAAAATAATTATTTAGACTGACACAAGTGATCAACCAAAAAAATGTAAGATCAGTTGGAGCCAAGGGAAAAAAAATATAGATGGCAGCTCGATTTCGAAATGCTACCTAGCTCATTGCAATTATGTGTTGTGTTGCTTTTATCCGGAAAACTTTGGTATAGTCCCTCTCGTACATGCATCATTCCATTGTAGTGATAGCTTCTTTTTCATGATAATTATGTTATTGCTTCCCAACGTGAATATATATTATGTTTATTGGTGTGCTGTCGTTGAGCCATCAAATTTAAATTCATACTCTCTAAGTAAAATGAGTGTAATGGTGGGTATGATCGAATCCATAGAGAACGAGATAAATATTTCTTTAGAGGAAAGACAATTAAAAAATGAGATTTGTTTGATAAAACCTAAATAAAATACTAGAACCAATTTAACATGCAAGAAGAAATAACTAATAAAGATGAATAACTAATTAAATGTAAAATTTAATATTACCAAGGTCTTATTCAAGTGGTTTCACTATTCAATTGTATCAATGTTCATCGGCTAACATATTATTTATTCATGATATTACAAGTAATTAACTTTAAAATTATTAGGGATAGCAGCTAAATTTTTTTGTTTTCTTAATTTAATTGACCAAACACAGCGTCCAGTCAAAACTTATCAGTAATCAACTGGGGCACGATAGTGTTCCATATTAATTAAAGATAGCATTTCGTTTTGTGAAAACAGAATCCTAACGAAATAGCTGCAATTGATAAATTTAGTTTCGTCGATTTATTTAGATTAAATATGTTATGGTAGCACAACACACATAATCAATCGCTGATGTGGGGCCCCGGATCCGACATTAATACTAATAATTATAAATGTAACAAACCAAACGATTGAGTAAAACACATGATCTGTGGTTCACAACTCGATATAAACATCGTCAAAATGATTTAAAGGTTTCAAGTGTTTGAAATATAAGTTTTAATATGCCAAAATAACTAGTGAGCCAAAATAATCCAAACATCATAAAATAGCTCCTAAGACCCGATAATCCCACTCTAACTCGTATCTCCTCGCCTGGAGATGGACTCTGGCATCCCAAGCCTCGCCTCACCTGCCGTCAAGCACATGAAAACAAGAGGTAGCCGATGTGCCGGTAAGTATAAACACAGTATGATACAATCAATAACATATGAGAATTAAAATGACAAATAGTTCATATTTCGTATGTTATCGACCGTAACATACCTTTCAAATATTATTAAAAGGAGATCGAAAGGTATGGTTGAGAAGTCTTGAACCCCTGAAGTCTGCTATAACTCAAGAACTCGGATCATTTATCAAAATAGAACAGTTTCTGTACAAAATTCATAATTAATTCAATACTGCTTCAAATCAAGATCCGCAAATTAGATATGCAAGAAAACTCAAAGCCTAACAATTACTCTTCACAAGGTTTTGTCAAATAAAGTCATTTACCTAGTCGTTCACAATCTTAAACATACAACATGATTCTCATTAATTCTGCGTCGATACATTTCTGGCACATTTTAATATTTTGATAATAACTTACCTCAATATCCAATGGAATCAAGACAATTTGGTATCATTTCGAAGACAAGACAATGTTTTATAACTTTCATTTGAACATCAAATTGAAAATCCCAACCAATAACTCCCAGAATTCGAATAAACAGAAGGCATGTACAAAATTTTGCACTAACTCGGAGTTCCAAACCAGTTTTTTAAAAAAATCATGTATCTCTTTCAATTCTTCATGAAATTAAGTAATTCAAGAACCAAATTGAAACCAACTCGATGATCTACAAGTTTGATGAAGACCCTATGTAACGTCCGAAAAACCAATCCATGTAAACGACATGCATGAAAAATTATTTTAATTGCTTAATTGTTTTATTTAATTGATTTTAAATGATTGTATGATATTTATTAAATTATTAAAGGTATGATTGCATGATTAAATGCTTATATGACATGATTTCGTGAAATTGAAGGATTTTACCCTAATATTCGATAATAGGCAGGGGAAAGGAGATCGAGGACGACCAAGACAAGAATATTTATTTTTCATTAAATATTTTCAAGACTTCTGAATATGATTAAAAATGATTTATTTTTTCTAAAAATGTTAGAGTTCTAATTATTTTACGAGTCGAGCTCGATTTTACTCAGGAATCCGGTTTTGGGCAAACAAAGAGTTTTTAAAGGATCAAAAATATTATTTTTGGAAATTAAAATTTTGTAAACATTTATGTTTTAATTAAATAAGAGTTATTGAGAAGTCTCAATTTCTCATATACTTAGAGGCCCAAAACCAAAGCACATTAACATGCAATTAAAATCTATAAATAATATACCTAGGCTTTAGAACCGTCATATCATCCCCTTGGAGCCGAAAATACACTCCCACACACACACAATTTTTGAAAATATCAAGAGGAGGAAAAGCTAGGGTTCTTCGTCGTCCGGTTGTTCATCTTCGCACCCTCACCAACGATTGAATATTCGAGTGTTATAAATACAAAGACACGTTTTCTAAACTCTTTCACGCATCATTCAAATCATAATATGCATGTTTCAATTGTTTTTGCATGAAAAATATTTATATTCGATGGTTTAACGTTTTTTCAAATATTTTCAAAGGATTTCAATGTTTTTACGTATATATGAATGTGATATGATTTCCAACGAGTATGCTGCCAACGTAGGATGAAATATGAATGGAACATGATCAAATTAAAGGGAAAAGAGGGCTGGACATGGTTGGGAAGGGGCCGTGCATGTTGGAGAGTAGAGCCAAGGGTTGTATGGGTTTTGCAGGAATGCTAGGGGATCGGCTTTGAGGGGATGGTGCATTAGGGCTTGGCCAGGGTCATGATCTAGGGCTAGGTTGGGTCCTAGGGCGGCTAGTGTTTGAAGGAGTGGCTAGGGAAGAGTCCTAGTGAGCTAGGACTCTCCCCCATGCATGCACACGCTGGGGTGCTTCGGGAGGTAGTGCAGCGTGGCTAAGGGCAGGCCAAGCTGGTCAAGTATGGTCTAGGGTAGAGGGATATGGTCTGGTGCAGCCAGTGTTCATGGTGGCTCGAAGGGTTGAGGGCGTGAGACTTGGAGAGGGGAGAATAAGATGCATAAGGGATAGGGGCTGTGCGTGCAGCTTGTTCTAATTGCATGGCTTCGTGCTTGGGTTCAGGGGCTTGGGCTGGGATTGGTTCGATCTGGGCGTGGTCCAGGGTCGGTGAAGGTTAGGTGTGGTCGGTGGTTGATGGGCTAGGAGAGTCCTCGTAGGACTATAACTCTAGCAAGGATAAGAAGAGGGGCTGCAGGTTCACGGCTGGTGCAAGGGGCTTTGGAACGGGCTGGGGGGGCTCGGTGCTGGTCCAGTGAGGTTCAGTATTGTTCCTAGGTGGATTGGCTAGGGTCTGGCTCGAGGTAGCTCGGTGGTCTTGATATTGGGTAAAAAACAAATTTAAATTTTGAACCATTGGTCCTTGGGGGTGGTTCATGGCTCACAAGGGTAGTTTAGGTGATAAAAAAGTCTACGTTTAAAGTTTGGGAAGAAAATATTAAAGTTTGAATTTATTCGGGAATTAAACGCTTCACGAATTATTAATTAGAGAATAAATTGAAAGCCTCGAATTAAGCTGATTAAAATTACGAAAAATTAGAGTTAAGCTTAAATAATTATTTGGCATAAGACCATGTCATTAAAAGTAAGAAAAAGTCAAAATCGAGAAATTCTACGTCTAGGGGCAAAACAGTCATTTTACAATTGGGTAATACGTAAAAACTTGTCAGCGTCCCGAAGGGATCATAACGCATGTTAAATGATTTAAAATAATGATTTTGATGAAAATATGATATTTTATGCTTTATGGTAAAGCTGTGTAATTTTTACTGTTAAAAATGCTATTTTTGGAAAGTTGTGATATTTTATGTTTTAAAAGAAAAATAAAAATATTTTGGGGATGTGAATTGACTGTGAGAAATTATATATGATATGTGGGAGATCTGTTTTAAAAAGAATGGTGAACTTACAATTTTGTGGAGATGTCGTGAGAGAAAAAGCCCCAAAAGGATCCCGTTTATGGGAAAAGACCGCAGAGAGAGCCCGACGATCGTATTTCTATGGAGAAGCCTAGTGCCCGCCCCATGGGCTATGTGAAGCTGAAGACTGATCAGTCGACCAGAGGATAAAAGCTAGTCATTTTCGAGGATCAAACTTCACCCAAAATGATGAAGGATTGAAAGCTTTACGATTAAAAATGATTTTGCGACTTGTGATTTATTTATGCTAAAAATCTATTTTTAAAATAAAAGAATGATTTTTATTGCATGTGATTGTATATGTATTATTTGCTACTCATGTTTAGAACGTGCTGAGTCATTAGGCTCACTAGGTTTGAATGATGCAGGATTTGATAATATGAGAAGGCGCTCACGCTTGAGTGAATCGAGTGCAGCAGTACACTCCCGAGGGACATTTATTTTCCGTACTAGCTTGATAGATAAAAGATTTAAAGATTTAATGTTACTGATTTTATAGGGATTTTTATGCTTTATTTTATTGTTAGTTGATCTTTTTAAAAATCAACGTCGGATTTTTGGTTAGTTGATGATTTAGAGATTATATATGTACTTGATATTCTAAATGTTAATTTATCATGATTTATAGATATGTTAAGTTATTTTATTTAGTATTTTCGAGTTTATAATTATAAAAAAAAAAGTAGAAGTCGTTCCACCTTAACTCAAAATCCAAACAAAACTGTCCCATATACACGAAATACAGAAGGTGTAAAAACTGTTCTTTGCACATAAACAAGAAACCATTCTCATATCCTTTTTAAATTTAAATCAACTCAAATACAACATCTTCAACATCTTAATATCTCAAATATAAACTTAAATATCAATTACAATTTCAACTCATTTCCAAACTTGAATAAAATTGGGAAATACTTACGTCATCTTGAAGCTCGTGATGAGAGGATTACAAATCTCCCTTCATTTTATATTTTTCTTCAGCAAATCTCTCTTAAATTGAAGAAGAAGTTTAGAAATTGAAAGAGAGAGGGTTTTGATGGAGAAAGAAGAGGAAAAATGGAGATAATGATTAGATGAAGTGAAAGTGAGTTTACATATTGATTTTTCGCGTTTGTACTAGTGCCAAAAATCCCGCATATCTAGCGCCTAGGCGCTACTATTCTAGCACCGCAGCGCTTGAATAGTAACCTCGTGAACAGAAACTTTTTCTTTTTTTTCAATTTTTTTTTAATTCGAGCATTAAAGCTGCTCATGTACCAATCGTTCATGACAATTACGGATCATTGAGTTCATGGATAGCAGTAGAAAATTATATATCGCTTAAATTGTTTGATTAATTAACATACAACTTTCATAAAAATAAACCATAAATCAATAAATACTTGAACAAAACATGAATATTAAATTAAAGCTCAAAAAGCCTCACAATGATAAAATTGAAATAGTAAAAATATCCTTTGAATTAGAAATAAAAACTTAGCCTAGAGTTATGGAGAGAAAATGAGAAATTCTCGCGCTTTCTTCTTGTTCTTCACGTTGAAGAGGTAGAGGGAGAGAGAATTATATTGTCAATTGTGTGTCTCCTGATCTTATTCACGTATAGATGATTAATTGAGCCAAAAAGAAAAGCCCATTAACCAAAAGAAAATCTAGTGTACAAAAAAAACTACCAAAAGGGAGTATAGAGTTTTTATGAAATAAAACTATATTTTATATTTATTTCTCCAAATAATGAAATCTCTATCCAAATATTTTAAGTCAAATACCATAATTAAGACTCTAAATTTTAGCATAATCTTAACAAATTTGGAGATTCAATGCTTGAAATTCTGCCAACTTCACTTTCACATACAACAAAAAATATTCACAAAGCATGATCACGCCTTGTTCAAAAACTTCTTCTATTTTTTGTCTTTTTTCATAGATTTATCTTGTCAACTTCAAATGTGATAAAAATCATATATTTAGCTTAAATTTGTTCCAAGACCATAAAATTTATTCCTACAATAAAATAACATCAAAGTGTATCAATTAAGCATGTCAGAAATGAAAATAATGCGAAATATAATTACAAAATACAACTATTATGTGCCTATCATTTATTTATGGTATTTCAGAATTATCATCTCAGGCTTTCAATTATTTCGGTTTACATAGATTAAATAACGAAAAAAATAAATGGGTTCATCATGTTGGTTGGTGAGTAGGGATTAATTATAAATATGAATCAAATATATAATTTTGCATTTTGTTAGAAATAAAATAAGATTATTTATTTATTCTAATACAATTATATATCATCAAATGAATTAATATTTTTTTTTTCATTAGGTACTTAATTGATTTGTATTTGTTTACAATAAATTAAATGGACAAAGATTTATATAAATTAAACAATGAATCAATTCTTTACTTTTGATGATATAGAGTGATATTAAAGTAAATTATAGTTGTTATTTAAGATATAATTATATTTCATTTTATTTGTGGCATGTTACAATACACCTATTTGGGTATTAATAAGTCGGGCTATTAGATTCATGAGCCATGAAGGTGCGTGTCTATCTGTTTGTGTTGTCTCATATCTTTTAGAGATTATTCTTACTCTTTCCATACTGTCGGTCATGTCCACAACAAAGAAACTATTACCTGCTAAGATCTAGTGTCACTCTCTTACGGTCCACCTAGCCAATCAGATCAAGTAGTGGCGCAACATCAGCAGCTTGACGCACGAGAATTTCTCAGAAGGTCGTCTATCTCAATACTACTCTCACTCATGCACGATTAACCCTAACATCCCTCGAGAAATATATAAATATGATTATTGAGAGATTTGAACTCATGACCTCGCTCCAATATCAATTGTTAGGATCAAGTGCTTATCACTAAGCCAAAACCGTAGCTGTTAGTCAAGTCGCGTCTTTATTTCCTTATATCACACGTAGTCGACCAGATCAAGCGGCGCAACGTCTACAACTTGAAGCACGAGAACTTCCCAAAAAGTCACTAATCTCAATACTAATCTCACTCATGCATGTTTAATCCAACACTAAATTTTTTAAAAAATATACGTTATGTTACGAAAATATTATGAATAAGATGTTTTTTAAGTTGTTTGAGAAAACAAATTATCTATTCACTCGATCGAATTTTCACATGTTTTTTAAATTTTAAATTTAGTTATTAAAATATATGTAATATACCATTAGAGAACATCAGTATTATAAAATTCAGAATATTTAGTTCTTTAAATAATTTTTAGTGAGACTATCATCCAAAAACTAAAAACAAAACTTAAAGATAAATATATCAAAATATTAAAAGATTGAAATATCATAAAATATTCTGACTCGTCAATTTTTTATCAATGAATTGTTTTTAACATAAAATTCAATATCCTTGATACAAAATCCTGATTACTCCCCGAATTTAAAATGTTTAAATTTTATCGTTATCACAAACTAAAATTTTTATTATACGACTAACGTTTAATCTCAAGTGTTATGTTCTTAACAATTGTTTAGACGTCGCTATTTAGCTAGTACATATATGATATATGCTATTATTGAAGTATGGAACTGATATATTGAGTAATAAAAAAAATATATATAAAATATGTTAAAATGTGTTATTTTGTAGATTTATTAATATTCTTAACTACTGTTAGAAGAGGAATATTATCTAGGGAACAAAAAATAACAAAACCAAAATTGGATGAATATTGATATAAATAGTGTAAGAAAGATTAATTCTTTAAGAAACAAAAAAGTACTCATTTAGCAAAACATAATTAATCTAATAAGTATCTCATATTTTTATATTAATTTGAATAAAGATTTTCCATGAGAAAAATAGTTATTTTTACCTCTGTATTGTCATGTTTTAAGTTTGAGTAGGTCTCTTATGAGACGGTCTCACGAATCTTTATATGTGAGACGGGTCAACCTTACCGATATTCACAATAAAAAGTAATAGTCTTAGTATAAAAAGTAATAATATTTCACGGATGACCCAAATAAGATATTCGTATCACAAAATACGATTCGTGAGACCGACTTACACAAGTTTTTGCCTTTTTTAAATTTTTGTCATATAAGTCATCAATAATAGACTTAAATTTAAAACTGTACACTTTCGATTGTTAGTCTCATTTCTTCGTAGTATCGACGCAATACATGATACAACAAAATATTTGATATCATATTAACACTTCAACGATAAAATAAGATTAAACATAAAAAAGTATAAACTTCGCGTCCTAATACTAACTAAAATCTAGAATAGGCTAACTTCCACGACGTATTTGACTATTTTCTCATTTTTCCTCGCTATTATATTATATTTGGAATTAAAACTTAACTACCTCCAAATCAATAAAATTACGCTTCATGGCTATCCTACCCACCGATAACTTTGGTGGCAAGTAAAATGACAAACACAGACACAAACATTACATTTATATTAACATGAAGGCAAAAACTTGTGTGAGAAGGTCTCACGGATCATATTTTGTGATACAGATATCTTATTTGGGTCATCCAGGAGAAAATATTACTTTTTATGCTAAGAGTATTATTTTTTATTGTGAATATCGGTAGAGTTGACATGTTTCACATATAAAAATTCGTAATATCATCTCACAAGAAACCTACTCCAACTTGAAACATTTGAATAAATTTCTTAAATTAAGATAATGTCATTGTCTCTATAAATATTAGTTAATTATTTCATATTTCATATATTAAAATCGAATTAGATAGAAAGAGAGAATCAACGGCTAACTGTTTTTATTATTTACGATCCAATTTATATTATTCACAAACTATTTAATTGGATATAAAGAAAAATACGAGTGCATCAAAAGGTATTTATTTTTTTTTTTGGGTAAAGTAAAAATAAAGTAATTATTGTGTACACAATCATTACCACTACTTTTAAAAAGCCGCCTTTTTTATATCCAAAAAACAAAAGAAAAAGAAAGCCGCCTAGTACTATTGACACGTCCGCAGATTCTCTAGCTCAAACACAGAAACAGTGTATTCAATTCATAATTTCGTTGATTTTTAATAATTTTTTGGGATGATAGATTTTTATGGATTTGATAGATTTTTATTAAATTTTACAAAATATAACGAATTTATAAACAGATTTATGTGAATCCGTGTAGAATTTTTTACAAATTTTTATAGAATTTTGTGAATTTTTTTATATAGATTTTATAATTTTTGTACTTAATTATAACATTTATTTTTTTATTAATTTATTTGAAATAATAATTACTTGATATATATAAAATATTTGTTTGAAATAATTTTTCAATATTTATATTAATAAATAAATTTAATTATTTAAAAGTTAAATCATTTAATTTTTACATTTGTATTCATATTTGTAAATTTTTTAAAATACATCAATTGATTAATCTATAACCTTATTTTTGAATTGAAAATATACATGTGAAAAGAATATTATTTAGCATTGTGTAGATATAATTTTGTATAACAATATCATAACTTACATATTAATTGAAAATGCTAAAAAAAATTTAAAAAATCATGGTTGTTGCGAGGCTATTCAATTATTAAGAATTAAACGATATTATTTGGATATTTTTTATTATTATTGAATATTACAATAATTTATATAAATTATAAATTAAAAATTACAAAATCAATTCTATAATTCAAAATTTCCTATGATATTAAAATAAAAAATTATTAAATGAACAATCAGCTAAAAAATGAAAACTTTGAAAAAGAAATATGAAAATATTTATAGAGATACAATTTGAAAATTAGAGAAAGTTACATAGATCGATGAGAGGAGAAAAAATAAGAAGAGAAATGATGTGAAGTGATAGAGAGAGAAATAAATAGCTTATGTATGAGTTAGAAGTTTTAAAAATCTATCCAAATCTTTGGGTTGAAAGAAATACAATTTTTGAAAATTTATAGCTATACCTTAGACTTTAATGTATGTATGTTAATGACTTCCATTAAATTATTAAAAGTCTATTGAAAATTTGAATACATATAAACTTTTATTGAATTTTGAAAAGTCAATGTTGAATACCACTTGACTTTTTAAAACTATATGAAAGTTTATTTAAATTTAATTAGACTTCTATAAGTATGTAAACGTTTTAATTGAATACATATAGAGTTTTAAAATCTACAAAACTCATTAAAAGTCAATAAATCTCCTACATTGAATACATCCCTAAAATTAATATGAAGAATTTGATAAAATAAAAAAAATGTTGAAATAGGGTTTAGAGTTTGTATTGTATTTTTCTTGTTTGAGTAGATCTTTTGTGAAATGGTCTCACGAATTTTTGTACGTGAGATGGGTCAACCCTACCGATATTCACAATAAAAAATAATACTCTTAGCATAAAAAGTAATATTTTTCATAGATGACCCAAATAAGAGATATGTCTCACAAATTACGATCCGTGAGACCGTCTCACACAAGTATTTGCCTTCTTGTTTTATTTCGATATAGTTATATTACATTTTACTTGAATAGTTTTATTTTAAAAAGAATCGGAGTGGGGTGGGCAACCCATCCTTACATCGTGAAGTTGGCTTATATTGGATTTTAGTCTCAAATTACGAAAATTTTCAAATTTTGATTTTGATGGAAGAATGACTCCTAGTTTTTTTTTGTGTGTGTATGTGTGCGCGTGCCTAAATAAAAGCAAATATTGGAGATAAATTAGGATGGTATTATTGATATGTGAATTTTCACAGTGGCCCATTTAGTTGGAAATGAAAGCCCAATACGAGGAAAGAATGCTAGGGGGAATTGAAATTTATGCTCCGGCCCATACCCAGCAAGAAATATTGGAGGGTAAGATCGTCTTTTTTTCTTGTTGCTCGCCTATATAGTTCCTCATCTACAAAATCTAGGGTATAAAAACCCTTATTTCCTCTCCCTCTTCTTTGCACCTGCTGTGTCGCTCTCCATCCAAGGGAACCGAAAGCTTCTAAATATCTGAATTGATAATTATTAATCGATCAAAACGAGTGACAGTGGTTAAATTTCTCTTTTTTGGGTCTGATTTTTTTTTTCCCTGGGTTATTGAATGTTGGTTGTGATTGTTCTCGTTTTTGCGATTTGTTTGCAGGTAGTGGTGTTATTGGAGAATAATGGCGACTTTCGAGCTGTACCGAAGATCTACTATCGGGATGTGCTTGACGGAGACGCTGGATCAGATGGTATCCGGAGGAATTCTCAGTCCGGAGCTCGCCATTCAAGTTCTTATTCAATTCGACAAGGTCATATTTTTTTTTAATTGATGGTTAATAGTTTCCTGGTAACGCTGTATTGGGGGCAGTGTTCTTGCTGAATGCAATCAAGTATAGGGATGAAGTTTAATGGGTTAATATGGAGCAGGAAGTAATTATGTCGTGTATTGTGATGTGGGAGTGTTCCGGAGTTCATTTCTTGAGGCTTTTACTTTGATAATGCACCCTACTTGAATCCATTTTAATCTCGCTTCCATGGGTTGCAGTCAATGACAGATGCTCTGGAAACTGAAGTGAAAAGTAAGGTTTCCATTAAGGTATATGTCGTTCCTTTTCTGCCAAAATTTATTTAGATATTTGCTATATATGGTGACCATGTGCGCGTGACTTTGTTTGTTTTCATTGTGAACAATTTGTAATATGTAGTTAGCTAGTAAGCATGGATATTGATTTGTGCGGTGTTTGCTCAAGGTGTCGTGTTCATGTCTACTTGTTAACCTGTATAGCAATGAATAACAGGTTACCATATTATGTTACTCAATTTCAGCAAATCGACTTATATTTTAGTTTCCTTGTTTCTTTTACTACTTTCTTAGGATAATGATGAGAAAGTGTATTGAATATCTTTCAGGAAATCGTTGGGATTCTCTATGATTTCAAATAATTAAATCTCTTTTGTTTCAGCAGTTGTTCATGCTTCAGAGCTGTGCGTATGAGGCGACAATTTTACATCGTTGTTTGCCGACTTTGTTTGTTAACCATGCCATCATTGTGAAGCAAATAACCCCCAGTATAAAGTCATTGTACAGTTTTTCGTTTATCTATTGTGTCAGGAGTTTTAAATGATGTTTAGTGAATGCCAATTTCATTTATCTGAATTGTTCATCAAATTAATATTCTTTACCAAACCATGTCATCATTGTGAAGCAAATAACTGCCAGTATAAAGTCATTGTACAATTTTTCGTTTAGCTATTTTGTCAGGAGTTTTAAAAGATGTTTAGTGAATGCCAATTTCATTTATTGTTCATCAACTTAATATTCTTTACCTCTTCATCAGATTTAACGAGTGTTTTTTGCCTATTTTAAATCTGTTCTTCTTTTAATAGTTTGAACTTGTTTGGTAGTCAACCTGACTCCTGGGCATAAAGCCATATATTTATGGGAATGTATTTTGTTCGGGAATGTATGAGCTAGCTATAATAGGATTATAGGAAGAAACACCCAATGGGAATGTACTTTGATTCAAATTTGAATTTAGTTTAGAATTATAAATAGTATGGTGATGACAAAGAAGGTAGTTATAATAGATTCATCCTAATTTTTCAGCTTTATGCTCACCTTTTATGCTTCTTTTTTTTCCCCGGATATCCTCTGTCCATATTGTTAAGATGGAGTTATGGATATTAACAGCTACAATGCTCCTTTGTTTTCTTTGTCACCGTTGTTGCTACAGGGACATCTTCACACATACAGATTCTGTGACAATGTTTGGACCTTCATCTTACAAAATGCTCAGCTCAAATGCGATGAAGGCCAGGAAATTGTTGATTCGGTCAAGATCGTCGCATGTGACTCAAAGTTACTAACCCAGTGAAAAAATGAGGACGACTTACATTTCGTTGTAGTTTTTGCGTGTGTTATTTGTATGGAGAAGTATGTACCAAGAGAACGGAATTGCGGGGTGTCCATAGCTTATTGCCCAATCTAATTTATACATGGTCGAAGCATTGTATTGTGCTATCATGTATTTTTCCCTTGATACAGTTATCTGTCATTTGCTTGGAGTTTCTTGTGTTACTCTATTCTTTCACTTCCATTTGTCACTATTCTATGTTTTATTGGAATTTAGCTTCCCCTTGCATCGAAGAGGGATGAATTTGTTAGAGTTTATTCGAAATGGATCCAATAGTCGGGGATTTGAAATGTATTGGTTTGATTTATTTTCCCATTGATACAGTTATCTGTCATTTGCTTGGAGTTTCTTGTATTACTCTATTCCTTCACTTCCATTTGTCACTATTCTATATTTTATGGGAATTTAGCTTGCCCCTGCGTGGATCCAACAGTTGGGAATCTGAGATGTATTGGTTTGATTTTTTATTTTATTAAAAAAGCTTCTAATTGGGACGTTGGATTTAAAATCAACATATTTGGTATAATAGTCTTAGTTTTCCCCAATAACAATAACTTTATTTATATTATTTTAGTAAAGAAATTTATCACTTTACATTGTAATCTAAATCAATTGTTTCTCATCGAATTACTAATGACATATTACGGAGAAAATTCTCCAAATACCTATTTAAGAATCTCGATTTATGGATATAAATTTGGTTTAATTTAAAGAGTGTATCTTATGAGTCAATCTCACATATAATCTAAGGGGGGTGTATTCAATCTTGGAAATTTAATTACTTTTATTGATTTTTGTAGAGTTTAAAAGTCTAGAGGTATTGAACATAGACTTTTATAAACTCTATAAAAGTTTAATGGTATCCAAATTAGATTTTTCTAGAGTCTTAAAAAGTCTAGTGGTATTCAAGCTTGACTTTTTAGAAATCTATAAAAATCTATAGGTATCCAATATTTCCATAGATTTACAATGATTTTAATATAATTCTATATGTACAAACCTTAAAACTCTAGGTACAACTATAGAAACTCAAAAATTGTCTTCTACTCACCCTAGAGATTTTGGTAGATTTTTAATCTAATAAAATATCTTTCTCACTCTCTTCCTCATTCAAAGACGGCGCTTTTCTCCTCTCTAAAGACAAGTCGAGGGTTCTTCGAATTTCAGATGTATGTTTGAACTAAGCCAATGTTTGTTGATTTCCCGAAAGGTAAAGTATCAGTAGACGCAGACCTCGGACATAAAACAAGAACACGATTTTGTGCATTCGTGTGGTGGGAACTTTCAATTTCAGAAAAGTTCACAAAAGGCACTATAAACAAGCTATGAAACAAAACTCCATCCTAATACATTTTGCATAATGTCCTCGAGATTATCAACTACATGTATAAATTATAAAGAAAACAACAACAAGATAAAAAAAAATTCCCTAGCGAGCACAAGCTAAAAAATCCAGCTCTAAAAATATCATAGAAAACAGGATGGGGGCATCCATTGTTATTATTATCTCATTATTATTTATTATCTCATGTCTCATCATTTTATAATGTTAAATTTATTGTTTTAACTTAACAAAAAAAGAGGAAAAAGTTAGGCATGGTATAAATCTAACTTATTGATAACCTTCTAATAAAAATCAATTGAATTGGAAAATATTATTATACTTAAGTAATTATATTTTATTCAAATTTAATAACTTTTTAATGTCCAATATATATAGAATTCATCAGTAGTGTACATGATTTTACTTTTCAAACGATAATAAGAAAAATCTTAAGATATAAATATATAGTGAAAACAAATTCAAATTTTTTATTAGTAACTTCGAACCTTAGCAAATGTAATTTTTTAAAAAATGAGGGGATAATGATTATGATGATACATGACACTGAAGATTAATTTAGAGTGGTCGTATTTTTTTCCCCTTTTCTGAGATAGAATAATGATATTTCAATTATTAATTTAAGAAAATGAATCTCCATTTAATAAAATTGTTGGAAATGAAGTTTTCTTGGTATCTGATTTAAGTAAATATATCTTGGACATAAAAGGGATTAGGAATGACAAATTTCCCCACGGGGGAAAATCGAAATGTGGATGGGATCCCCGATTTTTTCGGATTCGGGTATTTTTTAAAATCTCCGAAGTAGTTTGTGCCAAATTGCACAATTTTCTTCGAAAAGAATGTTGATTTGATGAATTTTCAGTTGAATCAGAGAATGAATTTCCACAACCTTTAGCAGAACAAGTTTACGAGGATAACAACTTTGATCAAATATTTGACACTGAAGAATAACAACGAGCAAATGCAAATACATAGAGGGATACTATAGCAAATCGAATGTGGAGTGACGTTGATCGTATTGACAATAGCGAACCTTAGATTTTTCAAAAAAAAACTGCTTAAAATTTATCAAATTTCATAATGTTTTGATTAGTTATTTATCTAAATTGATTAAATTTTTATACATGCTTATAAATTAAAAATTTTTTGATTAATTATTTATGCATGTTGAATAGATACAGGGATTGAAATTTTGATTTTGTTAAATTAAATTGTTATTTTTTCATATATTAAACATATTTATTTTTTAAATAAGTAAATTTATTTCAAAGTGAATATGTTATTTAAGTTAAATAATTATTAGTTCAAAAAATTATATATATATATAAGTACAAAATTTGCACTGTTAATCAAAAAATTTACAAATATCTATCAAAATCGTGCAAAAAGTCTACAAAAGTCCATGAAATTCTGTTTACAAATCTGTGAGATTCTATAACATTCAATACAAATCTATCAAATCCACAAAAATCTATCATTTAAAAAAATCATTGAAAGTCATTAAATCTCTACATTGAATACACCCCACTAAATCAATTGTTTCTCATCGAATTACTAATGACATATTAAAGTTCTTCAAATACCTATTTAAGAATCTCGATTTATGGATACAGATTTGGTTTAATTTAAAGAGTTTATATGGTATGAGTCGATCTCACGTATCTTTATTTGTAAAACGATTATATTACTCATACAAAAATTAAATCGATTATATAATTAGAAACCGTCTCTACACATCTATTCTTTCATATGGTAGATTAAAATTTAAATTTTATTTTATTCAAGAGAAATCAAATATTTTATCATTGGAATTTGGAAGCATCGACGTGACGCTCTAAGCTATTAAAAATTACATTATTCGTGATGGATAAAAAAACTCGTACACTAAATCGACATAATTTATTGGGAACAAAAATATAATTCATCTAAAGTTTAAGGGTTAAGATGTTATTTCCCCCAAAACATGAAGTTGGCTCAAGATGTATACCAGGTAAACAGATCGCATACCAGTTCAAAGGCAGTGCATCAGCAAAGTGATTTGTTCCGAGCCTCCCCTTCCTCCTCCTCCTCCTCCTCCTCCTCCCCCCCCTCCTCTCCTTCTCCTTTCAGTTCTGCAATAATTTTTAGGTTATCTGATTTTCGTACATTTCTTTGGAGCTGAGCCGTCCAGCATTGCTATCATCGTTTTTCGTGTCTTACGAGGTCGGTTTTCTCTTTCATTTTTTGGTTTGATTTAATTGTTGGTTTTAGATTATATTGTGTTTTGATTACAATCGAAATGTTATGGGAAATTTGAGTTTCCTGGGTTTTTTTATGATTTTTCTGGATTTAATCCTGTTTTATGATGTTCTTTAGAATTTATTTATTCGAGTTATTTATGGAATAACTGGTGTGTTTTTTTGGTTGGATGTGTGCGATCACGGGTTCTCGTGAATAGGAATGACGATGCATATTCATTTAAGGCCGAGATACAGAATTTCGCTGTCCATTTCGGTAATTTGTATCTGAAAAAAAATTAGAAGTTCCTGAAGGATAATTTGAGGAATAATATTTGTGGCAGGGTTTTGTAATCGATTTTCTACTAGAGTGATAACAATTGTTTGGTAAAAAAGAAGAAAAGGTTGATAAAAACTGTGTTGAATATGTTTTTGAGTTTTGTTTTTTTAGTGATGACTGATCCCACAATTTTTTGTGTATGCACTATGCTTCCTTATGATTATGCAGATTTTTTTTAAAACGACTATGTTTAGAATCGTTTAAATATATGGCTCCTGCATAAATACTTTTGCCTTGTATGAGGTTATGTATCTAAGCAATCTAAAAATAAGGTCATTTTAAAAACTGTCCCCCTACTTATGTTATGTTCTTATAATTAATATGCCACGAGTTGATCTTTACTTGTTATCTCATGGTTTGTACACTTTCATTAACCTGAGGGAGATTTCCATGATCAAGATCACTCACTACAGGGTCTTTGGTTGCAGATCTTTCATCTTTCTGAACTAATATATCAAGATATTCATGGTTTAAGTAGGATTTTTTTGAAGGTTTTAAGTAGGATTCTATGATTTAGTATACAACAGATTTTGCTGAGAAACATAAATGGTTGATGTCCATAAATGGATCTACTTTTATGGGTAGAAAAAAATATTTATCTGAACCTTTCCCGCCATTTATGTGTGCTTTAATCATTGCCACATTTGGATTTATTTATAATTTCAATGTTTTGAACTCAAGGTTTAGGCGCATTTTATTGGGTTTTTGAAATTGAATACATTTTCAAATTCACAATTTGAGCAATGGGTAGCTTTTGTTTAGCTCCCTTCATATTCTTGATTATACTTAGCTTGTGTTGTAAAACAAAGCATTTACCATTTGCGTCTCTTAGGCTGTATAGCAGCTCAAACACCATATTTGGATTGTTATTTCAGATGAGGTAATTATTGGTCCTCGGCAATCTCCTCCCTTTAACCACAACAACGTTTAAATCACAGGAATCAAACGTGTATATTTGCTAGGATACCAATTGTAGGAATGGTCATTGTCGATTTACCAAAAGTCATAGTTGATGGTGATGTTGTAAGTCAGTTTTTTAAAACTATACAACATGTCAAACTTTGCATTTGGATCAGCCTCTCAACAGGGGTTGTTATTTGCCCATGGTTTGATATGTACTCAAATTTCCTCATTCAACTCATAATTCCATACAAGTAGTTGTAGCTTCTCGACTCTTATTGAGCCATTTTCGTGAAGCTTCGAGACGTATTGCTTTGTCTGTTTCGGAGTTACATCTCAAAGTTAGGTTCCCATGTTGGTTGTCTACCACAACCATAGAATAGTGTCCGCTGAATTTCAAAGTTGATTGAAACCATTCTGATTAGCAATCTATTTCTCTGTTTTTATGCCAATGTATACTTTCCAACTTCTCATGTATTAATCCAACTTAGATGAAAGAGACTAAAGATGGGACAATGACTCGTAGAATTTCGGAATCTCCGTCAACTGAAAATAATCCAATTGTTCTAGACATCGATGACTTTAAGGTAAGGCCTCAAACAATTGTTTGTGTGCAACTGCCTCTTATTGAGAAATTTATCGGTGTAGCTACTAATTGTTGATACGACCTTCCTGTGTCATATAGGGTGACTTTTCATTTGACTCTCTATTTGGGAACTTAGTCAATGAGCTGCTACCTTCTTATTTTGAAGAAGAAACCGATACTTCGGATGGACACGGAAATGACACTATGGCAAATGGTCATTTGCGAACTCCATCTGATGCAGTAAAATTAGTTCCAGGGTCATTGAGCCCTCTGTTTCCAGAAGTAGATTCTCTGCTATCTTTGTTTAAGAATTCGTGTACCCAGTTGATTGATCTTAGAAAACAGGTAATATGTCAGGTTTGTTATAACTTTTTGCTCATATGTCAAATTTTCACTCTTCCGATGTTCATGTATACTCTTAAGATTGATGGAAAACTCTACAATCTCAAAAAGGAAGTCTCTACCCAAGACTCTAAACACCGGAAGACACTTTCCGAGGTTAGTCAACCCTGGCTACGTAGATTTGTTATTAATCCATCAGAATGATTCTGCATATTATTAGAAGTATAACATGCTGATTGCATTGTTTTTTTCCCTTTTAACATACAGCTGGAAAAAGGAGTCGATGGGTTGTTTGACAGTTTTGCAAGGTTGGATTCACGCATATCAAGTGTTGGCCAAACTGCTGCTAAGATAGGAGACCATCTCCAGGTAAAGCTTAAGTCCTGTGATTTTTTTTATCATGCTATTTTATGTAAACCTTATCTAATGCTATTGCTTCTGTTTTCATTTTGATTTATTTCATTTTTTATTGCTCATTGACTAATTTAGCATATGACTTAATATTTAGTTTTTCTTTTTCTTAATTTCTAGAGTGCAGATGCTCAGCGAGAAACTGCCAGTCAGACTATTGATCTCATTAAGGTGCACATTTGAAGAATATGTGTCAAAAATCTTGCTAGTTTTTGCTGACTTCCGAGGGTTACCTAAGTGTACCATTTGAACAACATTAAATAAAACTCATCTTGCAGTATTTGATGGAGTTCAACAGTAGCCCAGGTGATTTAATGGAACTTTCACCTCTGTTTTCTGATGATAGCCGGGTAGCTGAGGCAGCATCTATTGCACAGAAATTGAGTAAGTTCTTTGTACATCTTATAGATGAATTATATGTATTTACATTATGCACAAAAAATTATCACCCAAAAGCTCACTTTTTACTAGCTGATTTTGGAAATCAAAATTGCAATTTTAAGCACGGCGGCTATAGAATGTTCTCAAGTTCTTGTGAAAAACAATGATCATACGTATGGAAATTCACTAAGAATCTTGACACTAGGATCATTCGCTGAAGAAGATATTGGCAGGCAAGGCATGTCGGTCTCAACAGTTGTGGGGAATGCAACAGCAAGCAGAGGATTGGAAGTTGCAGTGGCTAATCTTCAAGAATATTGCAACGGTACTATATACCAATTTGCCATAATTGTTGCTTTTTCGTTCACAATTTTAATCCACAACTGTATTTTGGTACTTTGATATGATATGAATACGCATGACATGAATCTTCTTTTAATTTTTTCTTGCTATTTTGAGCTTTTTAAGGCTATGTGATTAATTATTGTCATATCTAAGCAATTTGGCAAAATTTATGTGAAAAGCTCCAAACACATTTTTCTTGTTGTGTAAATGAATTTCGTTTGGAGATGAGTTTCTCCTAGTGTTTTATTTTATTTTGCATGTTCTAGGTTCGATCTGATAATCTTGTTTGCTTGTCTAAATGACAATTTCTTTTGTTTCAAATGCATGAGCAGAACTGGAAAACAGATTGTTGATTAGATTTGATGCAGCATCGCAAAGAAGGGAATTGTCTACAATGGCTGAATGTGCAAAAATTTTGTCACAGGTAATTTGTTTACAATTTCTGTCAGAAGTATTTCTAATTAATATTTTGTTCAGTGAGTTGGAGAAAAATAAGTTGTTATTCCTTTTATTTTAGTAGGGTGGGGTGGGGAGCCACAATGAGTGGATATTCGCAACCCACTTGTCACATCATTTTGTAATTGTCAAATGGGTTTGTGCCTCATTGAGCATTTGTTCAGCCGATTATTTATTTAAATCATATTGGTTTATATGCAGACAAATGAAATCATTAGTATTATTAGTCGTAGGCTTAATAATTCTCCTTTTCTCCTTTAACATATTAGTTTTGTTATCCAGTTCAATAGAGGTACTAGTGCCATGCAACACTATGTGGGATTACGCCCAATGTTTGATGTAGAGGTAATGAATGAAGATGCCAAATTGGTTCTTGGTGATTCTGGTTCTCAACCTAGTCCTAGCAATGCCGCTCGTGGGCTCTCTGCATTGTACAAAGAAATTACAGGTTTGAATTACTCTGCATCCCCCAGGTCTGATGAAGATGCATGATTTTAATTTGATTTAGTATAACACGGCATTCAGATACGGTGCGGAAAGAAGCAGCAACAATAACAGCAGTATTTCCTTCCCCAAAAGATGTTATGTCAATTTTGGTTCAGGTATTCCACCTTGACTCTTTATTCTTGTATTTGATGGGCATCTGCTTTTTGAGATGTCTGAATAGGATGCATAAAGAAGGCTCCTCCTTGTTTCCTGTGGAACAATCTTTGTTATTGATGGAAATCTGATGTAGTAAGAGATTACAAATATTTAAAAATGATCCTGCTAAGATAACAAGCAGGCGAACACTATAAGATGTGACAGGATAGGAAACCCTAGAAAATCTGTTCCATAGAAGAGAAACCTGAGAATCCCTTTAAAATCTTCAAGGACTTAATGAGCTCTAGAATTTCTATATTGTATGAAAGAAACCTGAGAAATTCTACAGCTTTCAAGGACTTTACCAACTCTCACCATTGTGTGATTTGTGTCCTTGAACTTTCATAAATTCTTATTTCAATCATTTTGTGTGATGAGAGATTTCTGATATGTGTGACTCTTATTCTCTTACATGTCCACTTCTATTTTTGTTTTATTTTTAAAAGAATATACTACGAACTTCAATGGCTATGAAACCTTCCATTGGACAAGGTCTGAAAAATTAATAGATTTATGGTCCGCTCCCAACAAAATTAGAACTATGATGCAGCGGAAAGCTTTATTCTTGTAGCGCTCTTACCCGAGCCACTACTAAACAGACTAATTAGCATGCAAAATTTAAACTTGATAACTACAATTAACAGCGGAAACCAAATAACTTAATCATCTTACAACCCAAACGAAAAGAGAACAATAACCACAGTCTTAAACGTTAATATAAACCAAATCGAAAACAAAATTCTGAACGAGAAAACGATAAACCAAATAAAACCTCCACTGGATTACCACCGAAAACCCAACTGCTCTAACCACTGCTTTGGCCGTCCGAACCGTCCAGTCTAAGACCTGCCCCGCGGAATGGGGTGCCCAAGATGAAAAGCAAGGACGTGAGCGACAGTCGCCTAATACGAGAATGTACGAGTATACAAACTAATATGATGCATGTGAAATGCAATATGCTTGGACATCAAGGATCAAGTCAAGAATCTCATGCTCAGTCTTGAGGCGCCTGAGTGTGTAGTCTCTGATCTGTCTTAGGCATGTTTTGGCTCCCACACTCATCATCAAGACGTGGACCTACAATGTCCAGGGTCATCAGAGCCCGCGGGTCCCGTCAGACGCTAAAGCTCTCGATGCCCAACCGTCCACAATACAGAACAGGGCTGAGCGGCCCCAACAAACGAGGTATATCTCAAAAGATATCAGGCCCAACATGATATGTCATGCATAATATGCCAAAGCAGTAAAACATATATCATGCAACAGATAAATATGCATCATATAAGTGTGTATACTACTCTTTGATAGCTCAGTCAGTACATCACGTACCTCACTAAAACAATCTGATAGAAAGCTTACTCGTCTGAACCTAGACAATACTAACATAATGAAATCACTATCAAGCCAGATCTTGAATTACGAAATATGTTTCAAAGTTCTTCCTAATGATTCTTAAATCACGATTTAAGGTTTTAGGATTATACATGCGTCCATCGTCAGTCTGCTGATGTTGTCTCGATCCGCGTCCCTGTTCACCGACCTCTCCTCGAGTCGACACTAGCTTCGAAACTTCTCGATACCAAACTGCACTAAAAACTGGCTAGAAAACCTAAGGTATATGGCTAAAACTCGAGAGAGAGTAGCTGAAAGAAGTGGTGTAGGAAACAAATGAAATCAGCTTTCATTTGTAGGCTGCATCCGCACTAGTTTAGAAGATCCAAATCAATCTTCTCTGCCACATGTCAAAATCTCATTCGTCTAGTTGGATTTTTTGGGATAATGTAATCTGAAGTAGATTGGTATGTCCATTTTAAATTCGGTAGATTCCAACAGGTTGATCATGAATTGTCAATTCCGTAATAATGTTTAATTAACAACCCTTTAATCATCTCTTAATTAGTACTTCATTCAAAATAAGAATTTGGGTCATTACAATTCTTGATTGGAATGGGGACATCAAAATGTTTGTTTTGACAAGCTTTGACAAATTATTAAACATTCCCTTCGTAATATATTACCGTACCTGTATTTTGGCTTATGTACTGATCACCCAGTAAATTTTTTTTATATTCTAATGAAAGATAAGAAGTGATGCCTTAGGGGGAACCAAATAAATTAAATATTTCCAAAAGATACATTATGCTGTTAGCCAACTTATTAACCACATCAGCAATACAAAAAAAAAAAATTCTTATTTCATAGATATATTTTTAAATCTCCAAAGTACCCTGTTGTTTTCTACAGCGTTATGCTGTTAGCAAACTTATTGACCACATCAGAAATACTAACTAAAATATGCTTACTTCATAGATATATTTTAGATCTCCACAGTACCCTGTTGTTTTCTATAGCATTTGCATCACCATGTTCTGTGTTTAGGTCAAAGGATATAATGGTCTCTGTACGGCATTAGTGCTGATGGAACCTTTTTTTTTTCTGTAGCGTGTGTTGGAAGACCGAGTTCCTAAACTTCTTGAGAAGTTGTTGGTGAAACCATCTCTTATTAACCCACCTCCCATGGAAGAAGGGGGACTTATATTAGTAAGTTCCATCTATGGCTTGTAGATAATACTAATAATTTCAATGTCGAGTGCTATTAACTTTTGTTTCATGAATTACCCTCAGTATCTTAGAATGCTAGCAGTGGCATATGAGAAGACACAGGACCTTTCCAGAGATTTACGCAGCGTGGGTTGTGGTGACTTGGATGTTGAAGGTGCACTCTACAGAACTTGTTGAGCTTCTTAGGTCGCATATCATCATCCATTGATTCAACCTTACATTTTTATTGTGATGGAACCTTACTATACGCAAGTCTGCATATCCAAATAATCTACTTGGAATTGTTAAAGTTAAGATTCATATGGTTTCCTACTCCTTTTATTTTGATAAAAGCTAGGGGAGTCCATGCTCATTACCGTGTCAAAAAATAAATATCATGTTGACCTCTAGACATATTACCCCGTCCGAGATTGCAGTTGGAATTGATTGATAAAATGAAACTGGATGGCATCCATTAAAATATAATATATCTCTGTACCTTTCACAAGTAAAGTAAGCAAGACAACATGCTTGCATGGATTCACAAGGATTGATCATTTTCAGAATACTTCGATTTACTGAATTTCAAGTGTGTACAATTTGTGAAATCTGTATACCGACAGCTCTGAATATTGTTCTTCCCTGTTGTGAAGGCTTAATGGAGTCCCTATTTCTTCCGCACCAAGATGTATATATAGAATATGAGCAGGCTTCTCTTAGGCAACTGTATAAGGCAAAGGTGATGCTCTAATTTGTTGAGCTCCGTTGCCTTTCATGTGTTTTAACTTTTTTCTCAAAATCAAACATTTATATGAGTTAGATGGAGGAATTGCGCATTGAAAACCAGCAGTCTTCTGAATCAACGGGAACAATTGGACGTACTAAAGGAGCTTCCATAGCATCTTCTCAGCAGCAGATATCAGTTGCTGTTGTGACCGAGTTTGTACGTTGGAATGAAGAAGCTACATCTAGGTGTACTTTGTTTTCGTCACAGGTATACATATTGTTTCTATTCTTAGAATTGAAGCAGTTTGACCTTGGGTCTGACCAACCAATTCAGGTTGGCTGGAAGAGACTCAAGTGTATGACTGTATTTCCAAGTTTTTATGTTCGAATTGCTTGTTATGGATGTAATATGTTGGCCTTGGGTGGAATGCAGTTTTGGCTGTACTGGTAGTCTGGTACTTAGAGTCTCAGACACTTTGTTTAGTGAATTGAGTCTGGAGTCATGCCTTTGTTTCTTCTTTATCTCTTTGGTATCTTGGGATCTTGGGGAATATGGTTAACCTTAGTTTGGGACTACTTATTCTTCCGTTATTTAGCTTGGTGTAGTATCCATGATCCATACCCTGGTTCTGTTTATTCATTTTTATTTTACTACTTTTATACGCCGTAAATTTTATGGTCAAATTCGAAAGTTAAGTTTCTGTTGAAGTTTGGTATTTCTCTCTAGTTTGAATATATAGTAACTTTTCATAAGTAATAAATTATTCATTATCTTCTTCATTGGTAGCCTGCTACACTTGCGGGTAATGTGCGGGCTGTTTTCACATGCCTTTTAGACCAGGTGAGTACATTAGTTTCTTTTCAATTGTCATAACTCATAACTTGTTATGCTTCTTTAAAGTAACCATTTAAATTTTCCAAATTTTCATCTTATGCGTTCAGGTCAGTTGGTATATAACAGAAGGACTTGAAAGAGCTCGAGATAGCCTGACTGAAGCTGCCGCACTGAGGGAACGGTTTGTTCTGGGAACTAGTGTTAGTCGAAGAGTTGCTGCTGCAGCTGCTTCTGCTGTAATAATTTGATCATCTTTTTTTTTTCTCAAATTACTTATGGTCTTCAGTTTGGATGTTGTCAATATGGTTCAGCATGAGACCTTCGCTTGAAATTTGCAGGCAGAAGCTGCTGCTGCAGCTGGCGAAAGTAGTTTCAAGTCCTTTATGGTTTCTGTACAGCGGTGTGGCAGTAGCGTGGCTATTGTTCAGCAGGTATGTTAATTTCCTTTTAGTTGTATTTCCTGATGTCATCGTTAAACTTGTGATATTATTTCGTTCGGGCTAAATTATTATTTAACAGTACTTCGCAAATTCTGTTTCTCGATTTTTGCTACCTGTGGATGGTGCACATGCTGCATCCTGTGATGAAATGGCCTCAGCAATGTCCAGTGCGGAAGGTGCTGCATATAAGGGGCTTCAGCAGTGCATTGAAACAGTGATGGCTGAGGTTTGTGATTAAAAATATCTTCTCATGGTTGAAGTTATATGTGCGGTAACTAAACTAGCTATGAATGTTTTTGCCGATTGCTCTTCTTAGACTTGTGTCATCATTAACATGACCTTTGCATTTACTTTTGTTATTTTTTTTATGGTTCACTCGTGGAATTCTTTTAGGTTGAACGGTTGCTATCAGCTGAACAAAAAGCTACAGATTATCGGTCTCCTGATGATAGCATTGTTCCTGATCATCGCCCAACAAATGCCTGTTCTAGGTCTGCATGAATCTTACTTTGAAATTTTAAAGGTTATTAGTAAATCAAAATTTCATTCTGCGGAATGTTCCATCGTCACATTCTTTAAATTACACCTTTTGTAATTCTGAAGTTTACACATCTATCTCCGATGTCAGGGTTGTTGCTTATCTTTCCCGGGTTCTTGAGTCTGCTTTTACGGCCCTGGAAGGTCTTAATAAACAAGCATTTCTGACTGAGCTGGTATGGCTATTTTCTTCTTTCCAGTAGAGTTTTCTTGTGAAGCCGATGGCTTTGGGTTGCTACGAATTATATACCAGCTGCAACATGTTCAGAATCTTCCTTATGCATCTGAGACGTCGAACTGGTAACACTATCTTTTATTGGTGCAGGGAAATCGTTTGCATAAGGGGCTACTCAATCACTGGCAGAAGTTTACTTTCAATCCTAGGTAACATCTTGATTTATAGTTTGATTGCTTACTTGTTGTTTTATGGGGGAGAGAAAGTATATGTGCTTGATGATGTGCTCTTCATACTCTGTTTAGTGTTAGTTTTATTAATTTACTTGTCCATCATATTTACAATATGGCGTGTTAAGCTATGCTGCGTAGCATGCTGTGATTTCCATGCACTAACTTGTTGAATTTCCCGCATATCTATTGGCTGAACATCATTTCAACTCTGTCAAACCTCTCTGTGCCTTCGATTTCTACTCCCTAATTCAAGTTGCAAGATGTTATGCAATCTAATACACAATGTTTGGTTCTCTGAGTAAGGCATCGCATTAGCTTATGTCAGGAGGAACGAGGATTGGGATCTCATAAATCATTTCCATATGCTTTCTAAAGAATTATTGTCCTGAGTTTAGGAAGGTGAATGCATCTAAAGGGGCTAATATTTTATCACTACTTTCCATTGTTATTTTATTTGGTTCCAATAGCATCAAACTAACCGTTCTGGCAGCCACGCACAGTCGACCTTTTGACAGCAAGTGTAATTTGATGAGTTCCACAACTTTTGTATAGAAAGTGTTTCAAATTTTCCAGCTGATTTTGCCCAAATTTCATTTTTCCAAGATGATTTTCAAAGTGTTTTCATCACTGGAAAAAGGTTACTGATGGTGACTCTTCGGCCCGGCGACCGGCATTCCTTGTATACTAGACAACATGAGGATCAACTTTTCATTTATACACAATCCAAAAACAGCGTAAAAGAGTAAGAAATAAGAGCTTCTAGTCCAACATTTTCATAAAAAATCAAGTGTCTAAATTTTGGTTTTTAACATTAAAATTCATAATAATTCAATCGTCTTTCCAAAAATTCCCAAATTTGTGAAATAAGTCAGAAATCACCCCAGAAATGTTTGGCCACCGGAATTTTTCATTTCGGGGCGGTGTGTTTCGCGAGTGGCCGAGCTCCAAATGTCATGTGTGGCCTAACTTTTTAGGATGGATGTCTTGAGAAGTAGCCAATATTGCTCAAATTTGAAATTTCAGAGATGTTTTTCTTAGTAATTTGGTTACCGGAAAATGCTACTTCCGTTGATTTTCTGGGCAATCGGCCTGACACACACGGATACTACACAACATAATGAACAAATTTTGTTTATCATGGTTGATCAAAAGCAGTCTAAAACCATGTGGTGAATTTTTTAGGATTTTAGGAGAAGGTTTTGGTATCTCTTTGTATTATATCCTAGTTTTTGCCCATAATGACACTACTTTTCTGCGCACTTTCTCCTGCATGCTTGCACGATATTCCTGCATAATTTTGATGTGATGGAGTGTTTTTATAGAGATAATCCATGCAAAATTAGGTCTTTGTTTGTCGCCAAATGTTAGCATCAACCTTGGACTATATATATATATATAAATATAAACTAGGTATATATAGATTTATGGATTATTTAGATGAGGATATGTTGTATATGTATATATTTTAATTGTATATAATAGCTATATAATTCCAATCACACCCCTTCATGTATTTTGGGGTGTTACAATTTCTGTCTCACGCCAAGGTACTTTCTTTGGCTTTTACTCAGCCGTGATGCTTTCTAGACTATGTTCGACAAACAAAGAAGAGAACTTGGAACAGTAAATCTCTTTTTACGTATCTGCCTCACAAATTAGTATGCGACGAAATTCACTCAAAAGATTATTATTTAAGCTCGTCAAGCATGAAGAAACCTAACGTTCCTGTTTGGTTCTTTCTCATCCCCTAACCTACATGTTACTGCTTTAAAATAAACTCTTCTATATTATTTGATTGTGACTTCTGCAGCGGAGGACTGAGGCTCAAGCGTGATATAACCGAGTATGGGGAGTTTGTTCGCAGTTTCAATGCTCCTACAGTGGATGAAAAATTTGAGTTGCTGGGCATGTAAGTAATTTTGTTTTGTAGAATTTCTTATTGAGTTAGAATATAGTAACCAAATTGAAAGCAGCATATTTCACTCGACTCACCGTACATCCTCTCCAGCATGGCCAATGTCTTCATTGTTGCTCCTGAAAGTCTGTCATCACTATTTGAGGGAACTCCGAGCATACGGAAAGATGCACAAAGGTATAAAATTCTAATGCTCAAGTATGCAATGTATTCTGCATGTGTCTTATGAAACAGTAGTATCATTGGTGAAGATTTGGGTTTGGATCCTGCAGGTGAAATAAGATAGTCAGTGTCTTGATTTTTAAATAAAAATCTTAAAAGCAACCCGCCTCCTAAAACATGTTTGTGTAAATATTAAGTCGTGTTCTTTCGATAAATATGAGCCCGACACAGATGAACATGTCTATAGTTTTCAATGATTTGGTGTAGTTATTTCTGTAAATTTTCAAGAGACATGCTCTTCTATAGAGTTTTCTCTCCAACAGTCGTTATTTTTTTTAAAATAATGTGTCGATTTGGCTGTAAAACCTCAGGTTTATTCAGCTCAGAGATGACTACAAGAGTGCAAAGTTGGCATCCAAACTCGGGTCCTTGTGGGGCAGTTCTACATGATGCAGAAGTGGCCCTGTGAAATGATTATCTACGATGTTTACTGGAAGGTATCGTCATCTTTTGTCGAATTGTGTAACTGTCTCGTGCAATCTTTTCAACATCTTTTGAAGACCGGTGTCGCGCAACTAATACCGTATAAATCACTATTTTGAGCAGTTTTTTCTTAGGCAGGGAGCCTGATACAGCATCGCCTAGTGTTACAGCTTTCGAGTTGGAGTATTCTATGCACGTGGGTGATTTTTAGTTTATTTTCCCTTGTTCCTTCTTATTGTTTTCTGCCATTTCCTAAAATTTTGTACTAGCTCGCAAAAACTTTATATTGCTAGCATGGCATGCTCCAAGTGTTCTCACATTTATTTGAACGTTATAATACGTTGTTAAAGCTTAAATCGATAATATATATATATATATATATATGAAATAAATTATATTGGACTAGTAATATTACAAATACGATCGTACTTAGTAATATTACTAGTCCAATATAATTCATGTAACATGAATTTTTAAGGCAGACGGACAAGACGTCAAGACCACGTGTGAGTAGGTAGGTGAAGTCGACCGAAAAATCATAATTTTTTTATACTTTTTTTTTTAAAAAAATTAAGTTTATCCACCTTTAATTTTATTATTATTGTTGTTTCTTTCTTTTTGGTCAAGATTTATCAATTTTTTTCCATTATATCATCATTTTGTCACAATTTTTCAAGTCTTTGAATATATAATCCATGTAAAGGGCTGGAGCATTTAGATTTTGATTTTTTTCAGTGTTTTTTTTTAAAGAAAAAACTCACCCAATAAATAATTTTAGTAGAAAATTTTAAAATAAATGATTTTGCTATTATTTCTTTTATTTTTATTTTTATTTTGTGCGTAACAAATCTTTTATATTTGGATGCGGTTAGTTTGATGCTATTGGGTAGATAGTAATATTGCAAGTATTGATCCATCGAGCATAAATGTGAATATTTTTCATATGATAATTGGACGAAGTGAAAAATCAAATATTACCATTTACAAATATTTAATGAACCTTAAAACAATGCTTGAGGGCTGCATGGACTAAACCATTTGGATGCACTCTGAATTATTAATTAGTCATGCGCCACTCCATATCCACGCATACTGCCTGCCACATCTAACAAATTTAATGGGAATACTAGCTAATTCGCACACACCGTGCCTGTGTGTACAGTTTTTTTTATAATCATTGATGGACTAAAATGAAATTTGACAAATTATCAAAAGACTAAATCGCTATTTGAATTGGTATAATTTTAAAAAATAAAAAACAAAAGTGTTTTGTTGAAATTTTAAAAAAAATGTAATATTTTAAATGTAATATTAGTATAACATGAGAGTAAAATTGGAAAAACGAAAAACAGACCAAGACACTATTTTTGTCTATATTCTTAACAATATTAATAGAAGATATATATATATATATATATATATATATATATATATATATAAAGCAGAATTTGCACGCTAAGAACTTTTTGTAAAAAATTATAAATCTGAAAGTCAGACGACACAAATGCATTAATCACCCCCAACTCCTTATATTATTCTCTCGAAGAATATAATGTTATTTGTAAGCTATTTCGTCCTCCACGTGGACATACTTGCCGCAACATTTTCAATATTCTTTCGTGATATTTACACTTAGACACCCAACGAAATCTCCTTTTCTCCACATTACTTTTCTTGAGTAGAGTTGCTTCAATATGCAGCAAAACACAAATTCCATCTACATGCTTTCAAGCTAAGGTTTGAAAGTAATACATAATGTGAACTTTCACCATGAAATCTAAAAAAAACAGAAAGAAAGAAACCATATCCAACTTCGAAAAAAAAATAACCAGATTTTCAAGTAACCTGGGGCAAGAAACAAAGAACATTGACCATGCATTTCGAACATTTTCGGAAGCAAGAACAAGAACACAGACTGCAACTTACTTTAAACTACGTGACAGTAAGTTTAAATCACAATGAGACTGAACAAGAATTGCTTAATGACAATACAGTTACTGTTAATGGATTACTGGAGTAATTCAGAAACAGTTTGCAAAAAATAGTAAGACCAAATTTCCTATTATATTGGATTACTGGAGTAATTCAGAAACCGTTTGCGAGAAAAAAATGCCAAACGGGTAGCCAAGATTAGTCGTTAGGTTGTTTCTTGATACCTCAAATGCTGCCTCCACTTGGTCAATAGGTCAGTACAATGTTAGCATTACGAGTGGACTGTCAAATAAGATCAGTTCTATGAGTCTGGTCAAGCTGTCATTACACGGTTATGCTGTAGCATATGCGTTCTTAGACTACTGTCTTTAACCTGATATATTCAATTAAAATGGAAACGATCAGCACACGATGATGTAAAAGGAAGAGGTGAAAGGGTGGGAATGAAGTGAATTTTATGTATACCAGAATATCTGCCAACAAGGAATTAAAATCTGTGCACTGTTCAAGCAAAGCTCGCTCTTTACCCGTTACTTTTGCAAGTTCAGTTGCTAAAGAATTTATGTTCTGTACCTGAAAAGGAACAACGGTTTCTAGTCATTTTTCGTGCATTTTACGCATTGTAATGCCTATATTAAAAGAGTAGCATGACATAGACCAGAAGAGATGAGAATACCATTGGCTGAAATGAACGTATAGAGGATATCACTGCATTTACAATGTCCACTGCTGAACCAATAGCATCCTTCAAGCTTTGGACATCAGCCTGTCGAAATCATAATATTGTCAACTAAGTCACAGGATGGCAATTTTTTATTTTTAACACTGCTAGGAACATACGGTTGCTCCTCCTGTGGCTGGCAGGCGAAGGGTGCTAGCCTTCAGAGCTTCAATAGCTCCAAGCAAAGAAAACGAGTGGTCTTTATCCATAGATGCCCAATCGTCTAATGAAGTCATCTACGTGAAAAAGATTGTATTGAGATATGCAAAACTGAGATAACCTATTTGTGCATGCAGACAGGCACACAAGATCAGACATAAAAGACACAGAAAATTACACAAAAAATAAGGAAAAGCAAATATCTCTCAAACCGACTAAAAAGCCCATTATGGTCATTGGAATGCCAAATAATATGTTATTGTAACAACATTTGTACAAACAGAAATGCAAGTAGGGTACAGCGCTTACTTGTCCTTTTAGAACGAAAGCTAGTTTCAACTTTCGTTTTAGCAACTGCAGTCTGTGTCTTTTTTTGGTTACTGTGTCACGTAGATCGGAGATTGTTATCCATGCATTCCAAAGATTCTTCTGGCAAAAATCAATGATGTACTTTAAGATATCGAAAAAGGTCAAGACGATCAGATTAGAGAAGAAATACTTTTTTGAATTCTAGGTAAAATTGTATATCATCGTCGTATAAAAAAGATCACAAAACAAAATGCTGAGCACAACTCATGTATGAAGTAAAATCTAGCTTCTTAAGTTTAGGTGTTGCTCATTTATTTCTTAAGAACCTCTAAGTTAGCAGTAAGGTCTGTCATGAAAAAAAAATACACAATTCATCACTACTGTTTGACTTAATTCACCATATGTTACATGAATGTACCAGTAAAAAATGTCTCTTCAGATAATTAGGTTCATCGATTGACATGTTCCTTGGTTATATAAGAACTTAAAAGTTAAATGTAAAGATATGCTATGTGCATAGCACTCCACTTAGATCAATATGATGAAGGTTAGCAAATAAACAAGCCCGACAATATTTTGCATCTCGGAATATTATCCGTCTCTCTAACTTTCATTTTAGTTGAATTTGGTTACATTGAAAACCTCATGAATGCTACGATTCCAATGCATTGGAAGAAATCATAATAGGTAAGTTGTAATGTGCTCCTCAATATCACTTCAAACAAGAAGCCATTTAAATACTGATTTGTGGTCTTCAGAGAAACAAAATATTCATCCATATGCTTAAAATATAATAGCAGAAACTTCTTACCTCTGAATTGTGTTTCTGCACCAGCAGACCTGTTTCAGTCCGGGCATTTACAGAACGCCACTGCAGGTGCCTGTTGTACAAAAGTCTCAATAAATGTGCATCAAGAATCTGATTTTCACCAACTTTCCCCCTCCGAATGTCAACAGCAAAACTAAGAACCGATGGTGTTTCCACAAAATTGTTGCAGATGGTGCTAACAGCATTTCGGATCCGAGAAGGAGTATGTCCCCTGGATGGAGAAGATCCTGTAGGAGACATAAGCTTGCCTGGTGATGCAGCTCTAATACCTCCACTTGTATACTTTTTCAATTTTGGTGGAGCAATGATTCTAGAACCGGTACTAGTTGACAAAGGAGATCCTGGATCCTGCAACCTCCTCAAGCGATTGTTCATTTCTTGCCAAAACTGAGCCAAATCAACAATCCCACCAGAACCATTATGCCCCAGGGATGCCCCACCACTTTCGTCAACTCCTGAAGTACTACCGGAAGATACACTGTCGGAATCAGATGCCACGAGGTCAGATGGCAAGGAAGACTCTTTATAAATGGAATTTCCATCAGGGGCTCGTTGAACAGCATTTAAAATCTCAGAGCTGCCCAAATCAAGATCCAACCTACTATCGATCGATGGCCTCCTTTCATCAATAACTGATTGGCGCAATGCTTTAATAGCATCACCAGATCCGATTAGCTCACACGTCTCTTCACCAATGCCGCAATTCAAACTTCTGGACAATCGATTCACCAAAGGATTCCCAGTGGGCCACCTATGCTGGTCAACAAGCTTAGAAATATCTATCTGATCTCCATTCTCACCCTTTCCTCCCAAAGGAGTGCCAGTCCTTCTCCTCTCCTGGGTTCCCTTCCTCACACTACTCAAATTAGGCTGAGGAGTCACCTTAGTCTTACTAATAGGTAATGAAAAGCCTTCTCCTTGAAACGAAACCGACAATCTCCTTGTAGAGGTCACAAGAAGCCTTTTGGCAGCTGAAACATCAGTTGCGTTGCCATTCTTGAAATCAAGATCAGGAGTTGAAGTCCTAGCAGCCGTGGGCCGCCTCTTGTCAACAGAAGCACACCTCTTCGGCCCTAACGAATGCCCATTTGAGAATGGATACGAGTTTTTAGAAACCAAAGGAGATGGAGACCTTCCAGGAGAAGATAAAGATGTGGAATCTAAGGATAAATTTGGAGCAGAAGTTGAACAGATCGAAGGGAACATGTATCTAGAAGAGACAATTCTTGATTTAGCATTTTTTTGCTTATTTAATGTCGCGTTACGGTTATCTTTTTCAGAAGCTGCCTCAGAAACAGCAGCAGCCACCATCATCACAACCAAGAAAACACACACACACACACTACACGTTCAACTCACGTTCCCCATTACCAATTTTTTTTAAAAAAAGATCCCTTACGGCCACAAACATTGAACCTGCAAGAAAGATCAAGAACCACAACTGGAGCTGAAGAAGCCATGACGGGTCTTCGAAAGATTCCACATTTTTTCCAAGAACTTCTTTCAACGAACGTGATTCAGCTTCTTCTAAAATTCAATGCTCGAAATATGTAGAAAATAATGGCTACTCGCCACGCAAGAATTCGGAGTCGGTGTTTCTTGAGAGAGAGTTGGTGCTTGCTGGGGGGAATTTCGGAGACAACATTGTTTTCGTACATTCGGTTGGGGATTGGCTTTTTGTGAGACTTTGGGGCGACGCAACGTTAACCATTAACAGCAATTTAATCCTAAATTCCTGATTAAGTAACAACACTAATGATTAAACAACTGGATGATTGTCGTCACCGACTCACACAATACGACCCGTGAGACCGTCTCATACAAGTTTTTGTTTTAATCATAACAGTTCACAACATATCAAAATTATAATTTATCTTATAAAATTTCTTTTCTATATTATAGAAAATACCCTGTAATAATTAGTTGCTATATTTATTTCTAAATTATACCAAATTTTTATCTCTAAATTAATATTAGTTTTGTGTGAGAAGAAATGATATCAAAATAATATATATAATATCCATTAATCTATACTATATTATTAAATTTGACACTTTTAGAATAACTATTTTAGAAGACACTAAAATATTTAATTTCATAATTATCCTTTCTTATTAAAATCTACTCAAGTTACTCCATATTTTACATAGAAAAAATTTTAAACAAAGCTTTCTTTTTAAATCGAACAGCTCTTATAAATTGAAAATAATTTCGTGTGAATTATTTAGTATTATTTGATCAAATTAAAAATAATAATAACACATATAATGTGTGTATTTTTTTTACTAGTATTAATTAAATATGATTGGCTTTTAGTACTATCCTAATCATTTGATATAATGTCTATAATAACAATTTTTTTGCAAATATTGTAATTTGTCTAAATAAATTTATAAAAACTTCTTTTTTCAAATGTAACATTACGTTATTTTACTAAGTATAATATATAAAAGATATAACAAGTAAAAAAAATTGAAATTTTAAAACTCGACTATTTTAAATTTTTCATTTTTACATGGCAAATGTGTATATTCGGTTTCGGTTATTATTATTATTATTATTATTATTATTATTATTATTATAAAAGTTCGATTTAAAATATAATATTATTAAAATTTTAATGAAAATTTATTAGGATATACAATTGGAATTCTTTGGTGATGCAAATAACATATCGCAAAACTAATAAAATTTTATCAGACCATAGAAATGGAAAAAAAAATTTGTTTATTAATAAATAAAATTCAATTTATTAATTATCTTTGAAATATGTATTTTAAAAGTTGAATTAACTGATTTTATATTCAGTTTGGTTTTTTAAATTTGATACATAAAAAAAATCGGATCGGTTTTGTTTGTCGAAATAAATTCGATTAATTTGGTTTTGATCAACTAGATGTGGTCGATAACCAAATCAATCGAATGCTCACTAAATAGACATAAGTATCATTTTTTTACTCACATGAATTAGACGCAATAGATAAACAGGTCGATTAAAAATGAAAAATGAAAAAGAAAAAAGATTCTTTGGGAATTTTCCAGCCGTGTGACTTAAAAAGTATATTCTTGATTGGTGTAATTGTATTGATTGTTTGTGTTTGATTTTATTCAAAGTAATCAACCAACACTTTGCCAACTCAAAAGTCAAATAATGTTACATTTCTAGCATGTGTTCTACTTTAAAGTTGAGCATTACTTCTTTTTTAAGAACATGTTAGCTTTCATCGTTTTTTTAAGAATTTATTCAATATCTTTATAAACACTCGTAAAAAATACATCAACGATGGAAAATGATCGCATAAAGAGATATAGTCGTAGGTGAAGACGATGATGGAAAATGTTGTTTTGCAATAGAAAATCTAGACAATCGGTAAACATGTAGCGACAAAATTAAACAATCCGTCGATGAGTATTAGCGACATAGTTAGATTTAACACTATTGTTTCAGAATTCTAATTCCATTGATAAAAAACAAAAAGCTTAAAAATAAAAGAAAAGATTTCAAATTTAAAGAAATTCAAGAGTATATCGGGGAAGAGGGTATATTTTATATTTAACTTTTTATTTGATTATATTTTTGCTCATATAAACAAGAATCGTTCGGGTAAGGAGTATATATATATATATATATATTTGGAAGTAGGGAAGGATCATTTTGGGGACAAAATTAGATATATTTTAGAGATCAGAATTAGCTTCTACACAAGTCTCTCATTTAACAATTAGTGCTTCGTGGAAGAGCGTATTTGTAATAATTATAATTAATAAAAATAATTCTTTAAATTTGTTTGTTTTGTTTTTTTAAATTTATGGAATTTTAATTAAATTAATTAATAAAAGGTAAATAAAGATAAAAGAATTGGTCATCCTAAAATTTCAGAAAATTGATGTCTATAGACAATAGTGTTATCGATTAGCTACGATTTTTCAACTAAATTGGATATCATAGATTGCAAGTAATTAACATGTTTTTTGGTTGGTAGGATAAAACATCATTATTTCAAGACAAAAACTTGTGTGAGACGATCTCACGAGTCGTATTTTGTGAGACATATCTCTTATTTGGGTAATCCATGAAAAAATATTACTTATTATGCTAAGGCTGCGTCTGGTTTGGAGGATAGTATAATGAAATGATTAAGAGAAAAATGATAAAAAGAATGATTGAAGTAGAAATATAATATATAATGATAAAATAATATTATGTTTGGTATGATGGATAAGAATATGATAATTAATAATTTTTTGATCAAATGACAAAACTGCCCCCCTTCTAATTGTGTGTCGGTGGGGGGCGGCGGCGGCGGTCGGCCGGAGGTGGCGTCGGTCAGCCGGAGGCGGCGGCGGCGGCGGTCGGCCGGAGGATGAGGCGGCGATCGGTCGGAGGAGGCGGCAACGGTCGGCCGGAGGATGAGGCGGCGGTCGGGCGGCGGCGGCGAGGGGTTGGCGGTGGGCGGTCGGTGAAAGGAAGTGGTTGGTGGTGAGTTTGAATTTAGAAGAAAGGTAAAATTGAAAAAATATGATGGATTAAGCCTACCTAATATAACCTAATCATTCATAAGAGGGATAGACTTGGTTAAATAATCACCCATACCAAACATGTGATTAGGTGGGTTAAAAAAATAAACCCACCTAATCACCCCTACCAAACGCCTCCTAAGAGTATTACTTTTTATTACAAATATCGATAGAATTGACCCTTCTCACGGATAAAGATCGTGAAACCATTTCACAATCAAACCATTAATTATGATGTCCTGAAGATTTGACACAATCTCAAATCATGGAATGCCTTGACATCGGAAACAAAATGTTACCAGAATCCTACGGCTATACCTCCACCAGGCGAAAACTTTCAACCGAATCCCCACCCTTGAATGGTATCAGACCCCGATGATTTGGGATGGACTCTACATCATCCAAGGGTGGAGACTGGTGCAGCATAGGCATAGAATTTCCTATGTACCATCATCCTCCTCTTTGTAAATAGTAGGTACTAGAATAAACACGACGATGACCACACATATAAACTCGTTTGAAGGGCATAGCATAAGATGCAACTACTATTCAGCCTTGAATGTTGCTAAACCAACAAAATCTTGTAGCCAAATAGAATAACATTCAGTATTAGCTTGAGAAATAAGAAACATAACACGTTGGCTCGACACGCGGTATAAAGTTTCAGCTGCGGACTAGAATAATCATTTGGCTCAAAAAGTTGACAGTGGGGAACTTCTTCAAAAGACACCACATTACATAACAATCCTCTCGTAAAATTGCGATAGCAGTGGCATAGCTGGTTCACCGATACTGAAAACAAAGAAGTAGTAAATCAAACATTAGATTCTGCAGTCCTGCAAACTGTATAAATTAGTAAGTAAACCAAATAGTAAAAAGTCAGCCCCATTGAAGATACTAGTAATTACCTTAATGAAGCCGATTTCCTTAGCGTTGCTGCGAAAGCACTGTCTGCAGCACATCAGACCATATTTTCTAATTATACCGTGAGGGTTCCCACAGACACGGCTGTCGAAAGCAGATAATTATCAACTCCAAAATATTAACTAAGAGAAATTGGGCAGGATAAGTGAAAAAAGAGAGTACTAGTAGTAAGAAACAAAATAGTTATAAAGAGAAATACCATAATTTCAGTTGTAAACTATTTCGGTGCAACTTCTAGCTAAGCAGTAATACAGGTTTCGTTTTTTCAAGGTATTACAGTTTCAGCAAATGCCGTTTAATTTGAGACCAGCCTAATAATAATTGGAAAATATAGCAACATGACTTTCCCCACCACAAAACAATAAGGCAACTTCCACTTGTCAGAAACTCATAGCCCTCAAATATTTTAGTGTAAGAAAAAGAATGCACTGAAACAAGGAAATCAGTTTTATCAACTTATAAACCAGTCCATCAACACATGATCACTCAGAAAATCAATTACCAACAATCATTCGCTCAATCGAGTATTCAAACTACAAATTCATGAAGAAAATGCAACTTTAAGCAAGTCCAATCCATGGGCCATAACTCATAACCATCCACGAACCAACAATGTTGTCTCGAAAAGCTTGAGAAAAACCCAAGAACAAAAAAAATGCCCGTCACCAAGATCAGGGCCGGGAACAATCTTTTTTTAGAACCCAGTAGGAAAACCATAAATCCAAGACAAATGATCGCTTAACGAATAATTCAACTTAACAATGCCATTCAAAGCGCACAGCCAATTCCCATTTGTGAAAATAACCATCAATCACCAAA